>NC_140202.1:9272794-9872794 GCF_965226575.1 Pagrus pagrus
GTAAATAGAAAAGGCTCCAGCTCTTTATAATACCTGCAAACGCCCGAGGCTACTACTGTCAACATGGGATATTCCCTTCTGAAACTCTACATCAGCTAACCTGTGATTAAAATCAGAGAAATGTGGGTCCTCTGTCACAGACTCTGCCAAGTTCTACCCACATGTTTTAACAGCAGCCCAAAGTGGTCTTTCTTGTTTTAGCAGCCACCAGATGAATTCAGTTGGCTTCTACCTGCAGCCTCACCACTAGAGGCCACTGATAAAGGAAATTATCCCATGATGTTGAATTTAAATGTTTAATCATACATGTCTAGCATAAACAGACTTCAGTTTGCATTTCATTGTGCAACCCCATGTGTTGTAGGATGACAAATAAATGCACCTTGAAACTTTAAACATGATTGAACAAACTCATGGAGCTATTAAGTTATTTAACATTATTAGAGAAATGAGTTTAGCTATCACTGCCAAATCAAAAACTCCCCCCTGGATTGTTTCCATTAGGCAGTTTGACTAAAGTAATAAACAGGTGATTAAAGGTCGGAATGTTCCATTGTAATGAAATAAATAGTCAATAATAAACTCTTGGTAATAGTAATGTTTATTAATAAGTAACAGAGGATCAATCAATCAATTAATAAGTAACAGAGGAAAACAGGAAGATGGAAAATCAAACCTACAGTCCTGTATAGGTAAACACCTTGTGACAGAAGTTTTAGAGTTTGTTTTATTGTTTATAAAGTGTAGAAAATCTGCATTTTTTTTTATGTCTGAAACCTTAAATGTGTTTGTATAATGTCTTAATTGTGCACATTACAGTTCTACTAATCATATAAAAATGCAGTAACTCATTCTTTCATATTAACATGCAGAAAGTTTCCATATCCAAGCTAACATAGTCTACAAAAGTGTTGCAAGATAAGAAGAAAAAAACCCTGTCGTTACAGTTCATACTGTGTCGTGACTCATTTGCAGATGAATACATGTTTTATTTACTGTGCAAGAAGGCAAATATAAAGAAAAGTGTGAAACATCTACTCCTATTTTTCCAAGAGAATCATGCGGTCCATCTCCCTTGTTGGGTTAGGTGTACATTGAGATGCGAATCCACTGAAAATAAAGAGGGACACAGGTTATTTATACAACATATACACAACTGAACAGAAAACATAAATATTAGCTCAATTGTGTAATTTATCTTGGTCTTCTAGTCAAGATTAACTCAAGTAACTACACCCTGAATTTCTACTAGAACTCCTCCTAGCATGTTTTAAAAAAGCAGCAGAGGAGTGAGAGACAGTAGCTGTAGGAGGCTTCATGGTCTGGTAGTTATGTGTGGGGGATGAGGGGAAATGGGAAAAGACTGGCACAATGTTGCACACACACAGTGTGTCACAGCCATGAGTAGCTATTTTCAGACTCTCTGTGTCTCCGCTCTGGAGCTTTGATACTCACGAGATGCACATTTTAGCTCAGCTACCAGCTCTACAAGAGGCTCACCTTAACCTGTCTGTTTGTAACAGTTAAGGTGCAATGGTGATACTTGGCTTCCTGTCAAATTCATACTCAAAACAAATAGGGGGCAGCATATCACCAGAATAACTGCTAACTGCTGCTAAATGTAGCTAAGTTAGCTCAGTTAGCTCAACTAGTGGTGCAGCTAGCAGTCCAGACTGGGAGCTCGGAGCACCCATTGATGTTGGTGTATAATACAGGAGTTATGGACCAGGACGGACTGGGGCTAGTTGGTTAGCATACAAACTTCAGTATATATCTGTGCAACACAATATATAGACATCATGCCTCGAGTGTTATTTCCTCACATCCTGTTGATAAAAAAATATCTTATCTAATTTTTTTATGTTTTCAACCAAAATTCTTACATATTGCACCTGCAATGTTGCTGTAGCTCTGAATATAGCAAAGTCACCTGTGGGCAGATGATGTGACTGCTACTGAGGAGGAATAAATCCTGTTCATGTTCATGTGCCAATTCAACAGCCATGGTTTGTGAAAAGTTTGAGCCATGAAGTGCTGATAAGGAGAAACATTTTATTACCTCAAGCTCGCGAAGATTCATGGATTTTCCATCAGACAGTTGTTTGAAGATTTCTGTTGAGCAACACAAATTGCTAATAAATTAAAAGACATGAATAAATTAACATTTTTTATGTAGACAAACCATTTAAAAGGAAATACATCTACCTAGCTTATAGAAAGATGCAGAATAAGAGTAGGTCTATCTCCTTTCCCTGAAAACATTATTATGATTGTGAATTAATAATTTCAAAAATGTTTGTCATGTTTTGTTTAGGTCTGTGTAAGAATTCCGGTGGTTGGTTTCAGCTTCTAACAAGGTTTCTCAGACAACAGTATAACGCCATTGATATCAAGTAATATCTTTGTTTCGTCAGCATCAACAGTCTTGGTAGTTGCCAGTTTGTAGGAAGAAAACATAAGAATGGCTGAGTTCTACAATATGCGAAGCAATGTTAACAATAGCTAGCATTATTAATGTAACCATTTGCTAGCATTTGCAATGTTAGCGTTTGCTTGCATTAGTAACATTAACCTTTTTATAGCTCACGTTAGCAACATTTCCAACATTAGCTAGTGTTAGCAACATAAGCTAGGGCACATACTGGCAACAACTTGAGGGGCAGATGATTCAAACAACAGCAGTGTTTTAACGTATATACAATGGAAGAAGGGAGATGGAATGCCACATATAGTGGCTGAATGTTATCCATAACACCTTTAAGCCATAAGCATTACAAATTGTATACTTGACTGCATCCTTCTTATTGGGGATTCCAATATGAGGATGTTTCTTAATTTATTATGAGATAAGAGTGGTAATCAGTTACTCCTTATAGTGTTATTTCCATAATAAGTCCCACTTGACTTCACTTACTTTGCATGCAGTCCAAGCGAAGGACGAGACTGATGAAGTTCTCCAGTGTCATATGTCCAGAGGAGGCACTGTAGCGCAGAACCATCAAATTGAGAACCTCATCATTGACCCTCATCCCTGTTCAGCACACACAGAGCAGGAGTTTAGGTGGAGTTTTGGAAAAAAGAAGAAATTCAAACTCAGAATTTTAATATAATATTAATGAGATAATAATACAAACTCAAACAAACAAGATCTGAACAAACAAACTGTTCTCAGAGGAAAATAAGGTAGAAAAGTGGCAGGATCTGGCAAATATAAACAAAGTAGAACAGAATGAAATTGTGTTGTCCTTTAAGGTCTGTTTGTTTATTCAGTTTATTCATTCATGAAAATGAAGTGTTCGTTTATTTAGTTTGCCTCAGCATTAAAAAAAAAATCAGTCAGTGAAAATGTTGTTTTTCTTCTGATTAAAATTTCTTCCTCAAAACTACATAGTGCACCATTGATACATTGATAATCAAGCATGGCTGGTCTACCTGCAGCTACAAATGCGTTCCTCAGCTCACTCAGTGACAGTGTTCCTGTTCGTGACACATCTGTGAGGAAGAAAATTTCCTGGAAAAAAACCAGTAATCAGGTAATTCTTCCAACTCTATATTTAGATGCATATGCATTAATAGTAGAATAAAGAGACTGCTATACAGTAATGATGGCTATGTAAATATGACAGAAAATCAAAACTCTTTCAGTCAGTATGACATGTTTAAGCTTGGTTTCTTTCACCTTGTATTTGACGACCTTCTTCCACAGACGAACAAATTCCTCCCCATTCAGTTTGCCGGTGATTGATGACTTTTGAACTCAACATTAAGGTAACGTGTTATATTAAAAAAGGCTGGCAGCTTTGGCACAATAAAGTATAATTTTAGGTGTGTAAGTTATACTAAATAATATTGAATATCACATGCATCACAACAGGATACATCCATCAGAGCAACCATGCTTCGACAGGCATCAAGGCAGAAGCCTCCAGATTTCAGGTCTCCTACAAACACACAAACAAAGACATGCTTTGGAATAAACTCTGCAATATAGCAGTGTACATGCTGTTTATGATTATTACAGCTCACTCGACTGTATTTGGAACTCATGCTTGTTTTTAAACAGTTCAAACCTTTCAGGATTTGATCATTCAGCAGCCTCTGGAGCTGCTCAGCATCCACCTCCTCGTACTAGAAATGAAATGAAAACAAGGTATAATGGACTGTGGGAAACTTTTGTTTAAGATTTAATGTGTGTTTTTTCACAGCCAAAATATAAAAGAAAAAAAATACTGTCCCCACACTCAGCTTATAAAGGCGACTACTGCATTTGGCTTATAGGTTGCCTTGATTGCTATTTCGAACTAAAAGAAAAAAAATTGCAGGCTACATCAGCTTTCCAACAAGCTGAATGATGAAGGGAACTGCATAGTCAGTCTCCGTTAATTGACCTATTGTACATTTAAATGTGTCAAGTTTTGCTGCTTTAAAGAAACAGTATATAAGATCTTTTGTGGAAAAAAACCCCTAAAATTATCAACAGATTGTGAAGAAATAACTGCTTTGTCAGTTATTTATTGTGTTGCAGAGAAGTTAGCATGCTAACCAGCTAGCCCCTCCTGCTCTAAAACTTTTGCTAGCGGTGTAAAAACCAACGCACATCTGGTCCTGCACCAATCTTGACCACTAGCTGCACAGCTAACTGAGCTAACTTGCTAACGGCAGCTATCGTTAGCAGCAGTTACCATGGTGAAATACTGTCCCCAATATTTTTTGAGTATGAATTGTCAGGTGGCCAATTCTTACATATTGCACGTTTAAACAATGTGAATATGGTGGATTTTATATACATATTAATAGGGTTGTCAACTTTGATTAATTAAAGGAAAAAAACAAAATAAAGCAGATTAATCACACTCTATCATGCCCCATGATCCCATACATTACTAAACATTCAACCTTCCATGGTAACTTTGTAAACATGATGGAGGCAGACGACAAAATGCTGCTTGAAAAACTGAATGGAAACTTTACTTTTAGAGAACAATCAGGTGGAAATGTTGATACCACTTATTTGGTATTTGGTGGACACCTTCTACGCTGACAAAACTTATACACCACCATCAAGAAATACAATTGTGTCTAAAATGGTACGTGTTGACAGAGGCGATTCTAGAGTCTGTTGAGGCCCCAAGCAAAAATTTCCTTAACATAATAAGTTTGCTTATTTACCTTCTTCTACCCTAATAGCTAGCAAATTAATACTATTAATTTGCTCTCTTAATCTCTATTATCTCGATTAATTTAATAGAGTGCTGCTACTTCCTGTCAAGGGGAGGCAACCACCATTCCGACATGACGCCATTCCGACATTAGGCCCTAATTGTCGGAATGGCAACACTTAAACCTTTAATGAAACATCCCATCATTCCGACATTTTTTGCCTCCTAAGGTCGGAATGGTGGTATTTATTTCTTTTTTAAATGTATTGCCACTCCGACACATCTTTTAAAAGGGTTAGGGTTAGGGTTATGGGTTGTGGATTATGGTGAAACTTTGTCGGAATGCCGGGACGTTCGCATGTCGGAATAGTGGTATGTCGGAATGAAAAGGTTCATTCCTTTCATTTTCAGGAATGAAAATCTGAAAAGGTTCTAAGTGGAACATGACAAAGAACCCTATATGGTTCTAGTTAGCATCTTTATTTCTAAGAGTGTAATGAGTAACACATAGTTTCATTAGACAATTATTACCTTGTCAGAGTATTGACGGAACAGCGTTTTCTTGTGTTCAACATCCTGTGCATTAGTGGTCATTTTGATCTGAGAGATAAAAGTAAAAGAGAAAGTATGAGAAAAATGTAGCCGTTTTACTCCAAATTAATTGTCAAAACATATTTAATGTACAATATAGTAAGAAGATGCCATATAATATCAGAATAATATGAATACCAACAATTTTACAATATTGTTTAATCTTGCAAACCTTTTCAACTGGCTCTTGAGAAGGGTAACCAGAGTTTTCACTGTGGGGAAAGACCAAAGACAGTCCAGATCTGATTACTGTGTTTGACTTTTTTTGTTAATATAGAAAAAAACACCAGTAATGTGTGACATATGCCATGCAGATACATTTTTAATGTAATATTTGTCATTTCTTGATGAGAAGCAGAGAATTGAGAGAGTGAGCATACTAGCCCTGTGCCTCTGATTTGGAGTGGATGGTCAGAATGAAAGAGGCTGTCTCATTGGGGTAGAAGGTGGACGGCACAATCAGGTATTCACCAGGCTTCAGCATGAAGAACTCCATCACCTCACGTGCGTCCATGAATTTTTTAGTTTGGGCGACAGGTGCATGGGTCCTGAAGAAAGTGGCTGGGAACTTCCCTCTTTGTGCTTTGTACTGTAATGATTAATAGATATTTATAGCAGTCTGTATCCGAGTTGCACAATGTGGGTGATGAACGTTTATTGTGTATAAGGATTAGAAGTTTCTTACTTTTTCAGACACCTTGAGGGAAATCAGTGGAAGGTGAGTTCATGTTGAAGGGAAAAGGAGTCAATTCAGTTAATGAAAGTCAGATTTTCAATCAGAATAATGTTTTATCATTACATGCTTATAGTCACTTGAAATAATCTGACCGAGGCCTAAAACTGTCTTGTGAGCCAACTGTTGTCTAACCCAGCAGCCCCCAACCTTTTTTGCACCACTGACCGGTTTCGTGAAAGACATTATTTCACGGACCGGCAATGGGGGGATTACACAGAGATAAAATAATCTCAAGTGCTTTTTCCAGTTAATCAAAGTAAACACATGGAATGGACGACCAGTCAAAGTCCAACCTGTCTGTCGGTTAGACCAGGCAATATACGAGCATAATAACAAACACAAAGTGCATAAAAACACCACCCACCAATAATGCAGAATCAGTGGGATCTCTGAGCTTTTTTCTCTGCAATGAGACGGTCCCACCTAGGGGCGATGGGAGACAATGACACCCGAAGTGTGTTCCTCAGTCTCTTCCAAAATCCCTGCTAATGTTTGAAACATGTCAAATGTCTCTCTGTTTACTCGCCAGTCCCCACAGCTCCAGTTTGGCTTTGAATGCAGCCACTTTATCAGCCAACTCGTCATTCTCCCTAAATGTAGCCTTCTTTTTCTTGGCAGTCTTAGGCTCTTCTTCTGTCTCATTATTGGGCCTTTTCCACTTTGCAAAGTTGCTCTCTAAAGACGTTTGTTTTCTACTCGTTTTAGCTAGCTTGAGGGCTTAATTATTTGGTTATAATGGACTGAAACAGGAATGTGTCAAGCATGTCAAGAGGAACAGATGGATGTTATTAAACGAGAATCCGGTGTTTCAAAATAAAACATCTTTCAGAGTCAGTGTCATCGTCAATAAACGGAAATAAAATAAATTATTTATTCTTTCTGTATGGCCCGGTACCAAATGACAATCGGACCAGCACCGGTCCATGGCCTGGTGGTTGGGGACCACTGGCCTACCCGACAGACAGGTTGGACTTTGACTGGTCGTCCATTCAATGTGTTTACTTTGGTTTACTGGAAAAAGCACTTGAGTACTGTACTCAAGTAAAAAAATGTTAAGAAATTTTTAGAAATGATTTTTAGAAACAGCAAAAAGGCCTCACTGAAGGTTGCAGTTAATACACATTGTAGCAAATGTAGAAAAGCCACCTTTAGCATTTCAGCATTTAACATTTTGCCAAACCCAGCACACACCTGATGGTCATGTAACATCAATCAAACACTCGTGCTTGCCTGGCGGGGCATTTAACCATAGATTGATTAAGGTAGATGGAGCCTTTTTTTAACTATGCCAAGGCGCAATAATGCTAACCTTAACCCATAATGATGTCATCCTTGAATTTAGTGTATTATGGTGCTTTGTTGTGAACGACTCAGGGCTGGATTTTGCACAACAGTCAAAAGGATTTGACTTAATGGACACTCTTGAGTGCCTCATCTCAGTGCCTCTCCTCTGCTAACAGTTTTCACTTAATCTGACAATTTCAGCTACCTTCCATGTCTACTGTATTCATGACATATCCATAAAAGTAAACAGAATATTGGGTAATATTTACCTCAAATACAGAGAATCCAATTTGGAGATTTTGGGCCAGGCGCCTGTTCCTCTTGTCAGACTTTTGTATGAGAGACACCAGCATGTTTTTAGTACCATTATTCTCTGAATTTTCTCCATGAATCTTGACCCGAAACTGTGGATTAGTCCAGAAACTGTCTGGAGGACAAGGAGAAAAACAAGGTTTGTTTGCATTGTATACATCTGCAAATTGTACGTATTTGATTAATTTATCAATATTAAAATTAAAACATATTTATTATTGATTTACTAAAAATTCAGTGTCCATGTCCATTAATGTATGACTAAATCTACAGTTTCATAACTTGAAGCAATATGGCATTTGTGATTTGTTCACTTATTCAAGACTAAGGGACATGCTAAGTCAAGTACTTGCATGAGCTGGAGGGTTTTAAAGTTACGCGAACGTTTTAACAGAATTCTATTGCAACCTTTAGCTGTCCTGCTTTAACATTGAGGAGTAGAGGGGCCACAGACATGTTGATTTTTAAAGGCCTAAGGAACAAGTTTGTTCAGGAATTGAAATTAGCCAAATCCTGTTTTTATCTCCATATAATGGATGATGCTAAAACCAATAGTAAATTAATCTGACAAAATATTAATAATCTTACAAGGAAGGAACCAACTTTTGTAGTTGACCTTCAGCTCAAAGCTGAGGGAAAATTAATTGTTGACAAGCCTTCTGTCGCAGATACTTTTAACCGTTATTTTCTTGAGTCTGTAAATGAACTAGGTTGAAACTCTACAGAAAGGGAATTTGATATTATTCCTATAACTACTACAGATCAGACTTCTGGTTTTAACAAATGCCACAGAAGTAAATAAAGTCATCAGCTCTTTTAAAAGCTTGAAATGTAGAGATGCTTTCTAGTTTGACACCATGTTTATTAAAAAACTTAAAGATACTTGTGTTCCACCCATTGTTCATCTAATTAATCTGTCACTTCAACATAATACTTTGCCAAGTGCCTGAAAACATGTCTTTGTGACTCATATCTATAAGTCTGGAGACCGGCATGAAGCCAGCAGCTAAAGACCTATAAGCATATAGTATTATCCAAAGTTGCTGAGAAGGTTGCCAACTGACAACTGACAACGTATCTCAATACAAGCAATTTTGGCTTACATCCAATGCAGTTTGGCTTTCGACCCAATCAGTCCACCGAAATAGCTACATTACAAGTAATAGAGTAAATAAAATCTCAGCCAGACAAAGGAGGGGTGGTTGGTGCTGTATTCTTAGATTTGCGCAAAGCTTTTGATAAAGTAAATCACAATGTTCTTATTTCAAAACTTTCCAGATTTCATTTTTCATCAAGAACGCTGGCATGGGTGTCCTCATACCTGTTTTGAGGTTGCAATATGTTAAAGTTAATGAAGCATTGTCAAGCAATCTGAAGTGTACAATGGGTGTGCCTCAAGGTTCTGTGTTAGGCCCTCTATTATTTGGTCTTTACATTAATGATCTCCATGATGTGCCATGGGATAGATATACAAATATATGCCAATGACGCTGTTTTTCATATACACATG
This sequence comes from Pagrus pagrus, assembly GCF_965226575.1. Taxonomy (NCBI): domain Eukaryota; kingdom Metazoa; phylum Chordata; class Actinopteri; order Spariformes; family Sparidae; genus Pagrus; species Pagrus pagrus. Next base: position 9,282,387 of record NC_140202.1, read on the forward strand.
CAAAGACAGCTGAGACAGCTGCTGGGAAGTTGACAATTGCCATGGAAAGGATCACAAAGTGGATTGACCAGTCATGTCTTAGCCTTAACATACAAAACACAAAGGGAATGTTCTTCTCCAAAACCGAACAGCACATCGACGCTGACATTTTCATTAAAGGTATAGTTGGTAATGTTGGAGAGCTAGCAAGATTTGAAAGTGGCACCTCGTCTAAGCTCCATCCCCTTCTCCCCCTCACGTCAGTGCTCCGTCCAAAGCCCCGCCCCACAAACTTGAACGCGCATCAGACAGTCCGTCAGCAGGGCAGAGGAGAGCCGTTAGCATTGGGCTAATACAAGCTACAAAAGTAGCTAAGTTGGCTAACGTTACATATTTCATGAAAATAACAAATCCCCCCCGAAGCAAGACAAATAATTACCTGTCCAACAGAAAGACAGCAACCTCTGCATCACTTCTGGAAGTGCTACTTTTGGCTGCATTTCCTCTGCCATTGTTGTCTCTTGCTAACTGTGCTAACTCTTCTTCTTCTACTGTTGTTTTATGGCTGTTGGCAAACAACTGTTAGGTGTGCATTACCACCACCTTCTGACCTGGAGTGTGGATCTCCTGCTAACTCCATATGCAGTATGCTGAATATATCCGGCAACGGTGACACGTGATGAGTGCGCGCAGGGAGGAGGGGGGGACAGAGGGGGGTGCAGGCAGGACGAGACATGAAGGCATCTGATTGGTTCTTTCAACTCAGACCGAGAGGGAGGGATTGGTCAGAGTTTTTACAGGCCTGCAGCTGCCACAGAGGTCTGATTTATTTCGTTCCTTTTTCTGAACACATTGTGTATGGACTACTGTCAGGATGGGAAGACCATTTCACCCAGTATAACAAAAAGTGTTTCTGAACAGGATTACCAACTATACCTTTAAGACTGAGAAGATTGAAATAGTAAATAAGTTTAAATATTTTGGCGTAATGCTCGACTCAAATCTCAATTTTGAGTCACATGTCAAAAAAATTATACATTAAGTACAACTTGGCAAATTTTAGACACATTAGAGACTGTCTTTCAAAGGATGCTGCCAAGACCTTCATGCATGCTATGATTCTTTCCCATATGTCATATTGCATCACACGTTGGGGGCAAGCTGGGGAAACCATCTTTAAACCACTAGAGTCTCTGTATAAACAAACCTTAAAGGTTTTGGGGGGAAAAAATCCATGCAATATCACCAGTGTAGGATTTTGGAGAAGCACCATCTTCTGAGCTTTGACAACTTTAAACTATTTTCAAATGTGTGTCTTATGTATAACATTTTACATTTTAAGACACTTAAATTTGTAACCATTGATCTTATATCACTATGTTTAACTTGAATAGCATATTTTGTGTGTATGTGTATTTTGAGCTTGTGATGTACTGATCTGTGTTACTTTGTTGTGTTTGCTATAGTTTTTTTTTTCATTGATGTTCTATACCTATGTGAAGTTTTAATTATGACCTGCCGAGGGACTGCAGATGTAAATTAGCTCCAAGCTAACTCTGGTACAATGCATCACATGGTCCCTCTACAAATAAAGACTCTAATAAAGACTAGAGTTACTAGTCCTAGCTTATCTTATCTAATCTTAAGCACTTCACACTGTGGGGACAGGAACAGTTTTATAGAGTGTTAAAGTGTAACTCTCGCCAAAATGCAACCTAGGCTTTTTTTGTGAATGTACCCCAGTCAAACCTTTGTGTAAAAGCATATTTACGACGAAAAAGCCACTTTTAAGATTTACCGTAGTTTCGTTTTCGGGTCAAAATCATTTTCAATTGCGTGCAGCTCTATGGTAGCATTAAAATCGCTATTTGCCGGGGATTGGGGATCGACGCATCTCAACTAGCAGGATGGCTACTGCTATTGCTAACGTGAGTTGTTCAAAAACCTTCCTTTTGTAAACTCTGTGTACACAAACAATGTTCTCATTGCTCGTGTTCATGTGTAGAGACTCTGGTGATACTACGAGTAAAGTTTCATGTTGTGTTGAGTCTTCCTAGTGTTTTAATAACTATATATATATATATAGTTTATATTACTTATCTCTCATCAAATTTAGCATTCCTTGTGCAGATTTGAATAAAGTTTTCAATTTTGCATTCATGCTGTGATTATTCATGTGACAGACAAACGGGAAATAAAAAGACTAAAGAAATGGGGGAAAAAAACCTGGCATACAGTACATGCAATACATCAGGTCTTATTGAATTAAAGAATACATCCTTCAAATACCTCTGTTATTTATGCATCCTCCAGCAGTGGTTCCTGCAACCCATCTGCCCTCATATAAGGTGGTCTTCCAGTGACAGGAGGAGTTTCCATCGAGGAAGTCGGGACACAGGCAGCAGATGTCAATATCTGAGTAGTTCCTGCAGAAGTCTTCAAGGGTCATCCTGTTGATATCAAAGATTAAGTTGATAACATTTATTTTTTCTTCTAGATCTGTGCTGAAAATATAAAACCCTTAACTTGAAATCTATGTCTGTCCAGACTCAGACTTCAAAAGAATTTAATAATCACTTAGTCAATCAATATCACCATATTAACATGATTGATTCCAGTCACCTGATGCTCAATATCAGCAAAACCAATGATCTTGTGGTGGACTACTGCTGTATGTCTGTTAGTGTTTGAGTTCATGGGTTGCTTCATACACATGCACACAACCCAGCAGCACAGAAAATCTCTACAATCACAGCAATTTCAAGATTCGAGCCCAAGATTAGTGACACCAATTCAGTATCTGACCAAATGTGAAATAGGCTCATAATCTTCCCTTATGTTCCTGAGTTATGGTATTGAATAATGGCCAGAAAATTGTTTTTTTAGAACATTATGATGTCACAATGACGGTGAGCTTTTATCTTTTGGATATGAAATGTCATCACTTCATCATTTTATTCTATCAGACCTTTGGGGTTGGAGTTGGACTAGTTTTTATATTGCTGCATAAGTGGTATTTTTACTATACTGTATGTTGCCAAGGTAAAGCATAGTTGTGAACATCTTTCATTTTAAATCAAATCACACATCAAATATATACTGCTTTATTATTACTTAATGGAAGACATTCAGACGATTAGAAACATTTCTTATATTTGATTGTCAGCTTACCAGAACTCTCCATCATCAGCCACTGAGAGGCACAGGTCCCGATCTTCAGGACTCACAGTTTTCCACAGAGATGACCTAAAAACATTTTGTCATTTAAGTAAGAGAGGAGAGAAGTTACAACACATGACAAGTTACAACACATGACCTGAGGCTTACAGACAGGGCCTGTCTTTATGCTCAATGTATGCAAATACAGTACAGGTGGCATGATCTGCAGAAAAAAGGCCCGCGTTTCAAGCTGCCTTTAAGGCATGACATTACAGTCGATTGCTTCACTGGAAACACAAAACCAGTTTAGAAAGACCAGGGGGAGATTTTCAGAAGACAATTTGAATAGGCTCCCATTATCCCTTCTCCACATAACCTTTCGCATAATCTCCTATGGGTAGGTACAGTAAATACCACTCAAAGGATCATATTTCAGAAAAGCAAGACATTTGGCTATTAGAAACCTGTTGGCTTTCACTAAAAGAAGATTTAAAAAGTGTTGAAATGCATCCTTAAGAAATGTGTTTGGTGTATGACAATAACGTCATGTTCAGTTATTTTGTCATTGGAAAATAATAGAGCCATGTCTTTGTGAATCAATCGCTAAGTGGGAGTTATTCTCACCGATCACTCCAGTCTCCCCTCCACTCTCCGTTTCCCCAAGGGTTCCACAAACGCATCAGCTTTACCAGTTTCCCTTGGCTTATCATCTGCAGCAGGCATCATGGATGACAGCCCCATTGTTAACATATGGTGTAAAATGCAATAGATTATTTAATAAATCAAAAGTAAATTTGAGCTTCAGTTGGAGTTTAAAAAAACAGACAGTTATCTGTATGATCACTATCAGACATGTGTTATAAGATTTTCTTCTAAATCCAAATGCAATGATACAAGTGTATGTCTTCACCTCCTTCACACCCGTAACAGTGTAGGCATGTCCTTGGACCAGTCCATTCGGCAATACAGTGTTGGCAGGATTTTCCTACAAGCCAAAGACATTCATCATTGCTAAAAGCTGACTTCCCTGTAATTACAAAATTAAAGATGCAATATGTAAGAATTCTAGTTTAACACATTCAAAAATTAGCTAGCATTATCAACAGAATGTGAAGAAATACCAGTTTTTGACATTATGTCAAAGATGTCTATGCATTTTGTTGCAGGGATATCAACTGAAGTTAGCATGCTAACCAGCTAGCCACAAGCCTGAAAACCTCTTTGTGCCGGTGGTGTACCAACACTATGCTAGTAGTCTGGCTAGCTGCATGGCTGAGCTACTGAGCTAACAAGCAACAGTAGCTACAGTCATGGAATGTATAAAACGCAATTCAGTTCAGTTTGTAGCAGTTAGCAGTTGCTCTGGTGATGTGCTGCCCCTACTTGCTGGGATTAAAAATTCAACAGATGGCCAGTTCTTACATGCTGCACCTTTGAAGAAACTATACAGGTTATGTGTTGCAGAAACAAATAATGTGGAGGCTCGTCCTAAAGGAATTGGATTACAGTGTTCAATCAGTACAATCATTTTAATATGTCTGAAACAATGGAAAGATTAGCTAACTAGCCGTTAATTTAACGAGATTTGGGTTAGCTGTAATATTTTGGCATTGTGAGAAACACACTTTTGTGTCACAAGTTATATGAGAAGATCTACATCACTCTCGTGTCTGTAGGGTAAATGTGAAGCTACAGCCAAAAGCTAATGCTAGGTTATCTTAGTACAAAGACTAGATACAGGAAAAATTAACATAATGTGAATAACAGTTCTGACCTGATGATGTTAATGTACTGTGTTTCGAAGACGTCATCTGAAGTTAGCATGTTAACCAGCTGGCCCAGACCCGTCCAGGTCAAAAGCTCCGGTGCTAGCAGCGTAAACATCAACAGCCCCCTGGTTCTCCAAACTGCCGCTGCATGTTAGCTGCATGGCTAGCTAGGCTAATGGCAGCTACAGTTAGCAGCAGTAAGCAGTTACTCTCGTCAAGTATAACGCTGCTCCATATTTGTTTTGAATACAACAGGTGGTGAATTCTTACATATTGCACCTTTAAGATGCTACCCATTCAATTGAATGAAAATTGCTCAATGAGCATGTAAGCAAGAAAGGTTAGCTTGCAGGCTCGTTGAAAAATAGAAAAACCCTCCATGATTTCAAGAACATAAATACAAAGAGTAGTAACTGATCAGTCGGAGGTGTGACAGATGTTATGCACTTCTTCAGTGATTACCTTACTCCATTTATTAGACAAGGGTCTTAAAACAAATACTGTGATCAAGTTAAAGTTCACTTTATCGTTTATCTGGTTCATCTCTCTAAATTGTCTAATATGCACTTTACAAAAAAGATGAAAATTGATTGGTATATATGTGCCTACCCCTGGAGGAGTACCACAGCCCATCAAAGACTTGGATTGGCCAGCTCTGCACATCAGCTCCCACAGGTTTGAAGGACACTCTGACAGCTTGATGTACATGTGGACACCACCGGTGAAGTCCATAAGAGCCTCTGCAGGAGTCCCAGCCTTCATGTCAGTGTAGGAACCACACACCCTGACACAAGTGGATGTGATATTAATTTTACAGATACTCCAGAAATAAAACTAAACTTGTGATAAGAAAACATATTTATGTCTGAGAAACAATGTATGTTTCTTTGCATACTTGGCATAGGCTTTCTCCAGCAAAGCAGGCCAGAACTCATTTGGGTCTTTGGAGTGAACGAAGATCAGTCTCCCATTGATTGTCGGTAGCTTGTCATCAATGACGACATCCACCCACTTTCCAAATCTCCAGAACTGTTAAAAAAGAAGTAAAATGACATTTTCTATTTAACATCAATTTACCATCAAATGACTGTTGACGTGAAAGTAAAACATGACATTGCATGTGTCCTGACTTAAGTTCTGTGTCAATATCATACCTATTAATTTTCACATTGTTATTCATAATAAGTGACACATATTTTTGTTGTTTTGCCTCTGCCTAACTAATGTGTTGAATGCAGTTACTTCTTCATAAAACATTGACCTTCCGTCAGATATTTTTATGTGAGACACAGGTTCAGATGCTTAGTGACTTTGCCAAGCTAATGGAAACCCTCCATTGCATGAACATAAAGAAGAAGCCTTGAATAGTTTGGCTTTACTGTATGTGTAAAATCAATGTCCTCTTTGTCTTCTACATTTAAATCTGAAATTCAGCCAATGAACCTCGCAGTCGTTAAACTTCATTCTTGAGTTCAGTCTTAAACTTGAAACCAACATTTGACAAAACTATCTCAACCAGCCACTCTGGAGCTGTGAACATCACATGGTCTTCTGCTAATAAAGACCATGTGATATGATAAAAAGCTCCAGAACAGCTACCAGAAAGCCTCTGAGGTGAGTTTATGTTATCAGCTCATATTGTTTCTTGTCATTTACTAAAGCAAATACAAAGTGTGTGACTTGCTTGAAGCAGTATGAACATTCTTTCATAAATCATGATGAGATGACTGTACTTCCTTCCTATAATGTCTCACTATAATCAGTGCTCGGTGATTGACGTAATAATAACTGGTTGTGCTGTTAGTATTTACCCTGAAGTGGAACAGCCCGCAGTACTCATCAAATGTTTGGTCAAGAGGAACAACTTGCCCGAGGATGTGAGACTGGAATGTCAGAGCTCCAATAGATGCGAGAAACCAGCAGTTTCCTGAGTGAAAGATGATCATTAAGTTGTCAGAAAACATTAAGGCCAACCAGTCAAATGTTATAAATGAAATAAGTTTTTCCTACCAAGTACTCCTTGACCAAAATCAAACCTGGACACCCCATCAAGTACAAAGGCTGGATTTGGAGCAATGTTCTGAAACAGAAGGAGTTTAATGAGTTGTTTGTTTTAATGTTTTGTTTTAATGTATTTTTAAAATGTTTCTAACGTAATTTTTCCATTGTAGCCTACTTTCCTATTCTTAACCTATTTTAAAATGCTTTTAATGTAATTTTTATGCACCTGTAAAGCACTTTGAGTTGCCTTGTGTCTGAATTGTGCTATACAAATAAACTTGCCTTGCCAACTTGCCTATTGTGAAAAATGAAATAAATACTTAAAATAAAATAAATAAATAAATAAATAAATAAAGGATAGGTTTGCATTTTTGAGGTCTATCTTAATACAATAATTACATGGCCACATGTACATTTAAACATTTATTGGTCACTATATTCAATACTACTATTCATACTGTTTGAGATCCCCTCCTGCCATGGGGACAAAATCCACAGCTGTCATTCATCACAAAAATTGGATTCTAAAAAGCTAATTTGAATTTGAAATGAAGCAGGCATGCTCCAGAGGTACAGTCTTCTTAGTAAAGAAATTATTCTTTGTGTTGCATCACAGCAAGCAACTGAGCTAACCAACCTGCGGAAGAACACTGGCCATGAAGTGTTAAAGCTCTGGTCTACGATCTGAGAAAGATTTGAAAAAAGCATCCTCCCCCCCCACACACACACCCCTCCCCTCTGAGCTTGTATCGCTCTCCCCTCGGATCAATCTTTCAAATCGAAGACCATAGCTTTAACTTCAAGGCCAGTATAGACAGGAAGAATAATTACTGCAATTACTATATAAAAAAACACAAATGTGTGCATTTGTGAGTATTATTAGGTAGGCATAAAAAAAAATCGGAACTTATTTGATAATGAAAATGAAGCTGTCACATATCAACACAGTAAGGAACTACACAAAAAATGATTATGCATGGCGGTCAGGCCAGAACAAGTGAGGGCAAGTGACAATTTTTTTTCTGGTGATCCATTTTCTTAGTCATAAAAATGTTTTAAGGAAAAGTCTAAGAAAATAAAAAACGACTGTGTTTTTTCTCTTTTGATCAGTGAAACAGTGATTATTCAGTTTATTTCAGTGACCACATATACTATGTCATCTGTTCTTCCAGAGCTAGCTAACCATATCAGCTAAAATCTGAGCTTACCTGTACAGTAACATGAGAGTCTTATATCTTATACTTCCTTTTTTACCAATCTTCCACACATCAGGGAGCACTGGACAGTTATTCACATGTGTTTGGATATTCGTTCCGTTCAGATATTACGGTTCAAACTGGATTATGCCATCTTAACTCCTTTACTTTGCCTCTTATTCATGGTAAATTATTATTATTGTTTTACCTGTGATATTTTGGGATAGTTTGGGGAGGTTGTTGCAGTTTTTTAAGTGAAGGGCCCAAAGAAAATTTAAAAATCCAGGGGAAGGTTTTGTCTTGTCTTGTATAGCCAGGTCTGGCTGCACATGTTACCATTCTGCTATAGTGGAAAAATGCTCTGGCAGGTTCGCATTTCCTCAAACCAATCCTACTGTAACCGTGTTGAGCAGAGCAAGTTGAGGAGGTGAACCCTGGCATTAAATGGCTAAATTCCATCCAAAAGACAAGTTAACTACTGCTAGTTTGTTTATGTTCGGTTAGGATTAGGGTAATTTGACATTTTCAGCATGTAGGTTGCTAGCTTGGAGGTTGTTATTGTTTCCTGTACAGACTGGGATTTTGAAAACAGTAACACGCAGATAGATAGCGGAGGGGAGAATGCTGACTACAAGTGGCCAGTGGCCAGTTTTTACGTTCAGTCTACATTCGGTGAGCTAGACTAGGTTCAGCCTTACTCACCCCAAATATCTTTTGTACATTCCCTAAACATAAACCATCAAAATGGTCAGAAACAATCACAAACTGGTGTTTCTGGATAATTTTACTGTGTCAACCGGCAGAAAATTGCATACACACTTGAAATAGAACTGATAGTTTTCAGGACTATACCCAAATCAATTTTCAAACAAAAAAAAATGTGTTGTTTAACACATAGCCAGACACCACACCAACCAGTATTTAGACTGTGCTATGCAAACACATGAAGGTGAACACTGTTGCTCGTCTGTTGCTCGTCAGTCAGGTTGAGTCTGAACACTGTTAAAAGTGCTAAACACTGAATCACTCAAAGAGCTAGCATTAATCTCAGCTGAATCAGTTTAACTCTCTGCTAGTAACTCCAACAAACTAGATGCTCGATTAAACATTAACATTTATTGTGACGCAGGTTTAACTCTTCCAAATCACTCACCGCTGGCCTCAGCCACTCCACTTTGTCCAGGTCAGAGGGGCTCAAAACCCCAAAGCCGATAGTGTTCTTGTCAGGGGGGAACATCTTATCGATGTACCTTAGTCCTTGAATGATGCAGGCCTGTTTCAGTGACTCGTAGTCTTGGTTGAGGAATTTCTCAGGGTTGGTAGCGCTCCCATAACCAGATTGCTTGTGACGAGCCTCCAAGATGTTCAGACACACACCGGGAGGAGGCATTGTTGCAGTGTTTGGGCTCTGTTCAGAAAATGTAGATGAAAAACCATTTTGGTATTTACAATAAATAATTTTGCAGACAAAATCAGATGAGTGGGAAATTAAAGTAAAAACCAACACACTGTCAAAGTAGGGTGTTGGTCCACCACAGGCTGCCAGAACAGCTTCAGTGCATCTTGGTGAAGGTTATACAAGTGTGGAGATCTCTGCTTGAGGGATGAACACTATTCTATCCAAATGACACACATGACTAATCACATGTATGCTCAGAGCAAGAATAATCATTACATTGCATTACATTGTCCTAGAAATGTGTTTTATATTTGCCAAATCCCTCACATCTACAGAGGCCAGATTTAGTTTCATGTTGACAAGTGCAGACAATGAAGAGCCAGCTTATGCTTGTTTCTCTCATCTCATCTCATTTTCTTTTTACCGTTTTATCCCCCCTTTCAGGGGGTTGCGGGGTTGCTGGAGCCAATCCCAGTTTCATATGGTTGTTTGTGCCTCTAAAATTATGAAAATAGATGAAAAATGATGTATCATCCTTTCAAAACTACAAATCAAATACAAATAATGGGCAAAAACTACCCTTCGCTTCACTTCAGCTTTAATTCTTAAGTAATAGTAAAGGTGAGGGATTTTTACAGCTATTTTCACTTTGGTTCAAGCTTTCTCCTTTAACTGCAGTTCAGTGACCCTTTGTGCTATGCCCTGTAAAAACAAACTACTTGTTTTATCTAAAAAAGTTACCGTGGCACCTGACAGAAGAGAACAATCTAAAAAAAGATGTTATGCCTAAACAAATTAGTACCAAAAAAAAAAAAAACTCTCTTTGTTTTCGTGACAGAATAAACTTAAGCTTAACAAGCTGACCTTAAAGGACAACACAATTTCATACTGTTTTACTTACTGTTTATATTCAGTGGACCCTGCCTCCTTTCTAGCTTCAAACAGTGTTCTGGGGACCTTATTTTCCTCTGAGAACAGCTTGTTTACTCAGTTATAGAAAAACATTTTAACATTGTAAATATTAAAATTCTGAGTTTGAATTTCTTCTCCAAAAACGACATCGTGCCCCAGCTGAATTTGAGAAGACTAGTTAAGGTAGTTTTGTAATGATTCAAAACATTTAAACATTTCAAATCATTTGAACTTGATATTAATTTAGTTGTACTTAAATCCTTTAGTTACATAATTTAATCACAGTTTAGTTAGAAATCCAAGAAATCTTCCAATATCTTTCACCTGGAATTCCAAAGCTGAAAATACTTCACTACCTCAAATTTCTATTTTCTATATGAACTTTTTCACTGTCAGGCTAGTCTGTATACCATTTACATCAATATACAGCAAGCGTCTATATTGTGAAATGTACTGTTTTAAAAAGGTAGCTGTCTTTTGAAGACCTTACCTCAGCCGCTTGAGCGAGAACGAGTGAGTGGGTGGGTGGTTCTGCAGGTAAGAGCAGGGACGCTCTGTGTCTTAAATAACACCTGTAAATGCCAGAAGCTATACACGTCTGCAAGGTGTTTCTTGGAAAAGGAAAGCCTACCTCCTATCACCTGCAGCGTAATAGTGTACTCTTGCTGTCGGCCCCTTTGACAGACAAAGAGAAAGACAAAGAAAGAGAGAGAGAGAGAGAGAGAGAGAGAGAGAGACAGGCCAACAGAGATTAAGAGTTGCACATGCAGTAATAACAGAACCTGCTGTAGTTCATATTTATAGCCTCTAACAAGCCTGACCTAGTTTGTTTATACAGTCATTTATCTTCAGAGCACTAGCCTTGAGTACTTGTCAATTATCAGTCAACATTAACACCACTGACTGAAACTGAAAGCATTAAAATGTTCATAACATTATTATGAACCATGTAAACAGTGTGTGGGATTTAGTGGCATCTAGAGGTGTGGTTGCAGATTGCAGCCAACTGAAGAGCCCTCTTCTCACCCTCCCCCAAAGCGGCCACTAAAAACAAGAAAACCGTGAAAAGCCCTCTCTCTAGAGAGGAACCCACTCCCTTTGTATAGAAAGATAGACGGCAGATTAGAAGGCCCTTCTCCAGCAGCCGTAGGAGGCTTCTGCAAAAATGTCCTGAGTGCATCTGGACAGTTATAGAGTAGATTAGCCTGTTACTGTGAAAGCAAAAACAGCCTGCACACTACTACTTGCACCAGTGGTTCAACATAACAAATGACCTATTTGTGATTATGCATTAGTAAAATAAAATAGGTTGCACTACAATCCTGGAGTTACACATGCCCAACAATATGGGTAATATATTGGTCAGGGAATGTCAGCACAATGTCTAACATTCTAGGTAGGAGGAAGAGCACTAAACAGCAGCAGCAGCAACTAACCAGACAGCAGCGGCAGGGAGCCAAATAAGTTAACAGGCTTGATATTCAGATGATTCGTAAACATCCTTAGCAGCTAACATAGCTTCATTATCTAGCATTATTAGCTAGTTTTGCTTTATTTCAATTTAGCTAGCTAGTACAAATAAAACTCTCTGTGACCTGAGACGTGCATGTGTAACCCATCCCCCACTTTCGATACACAGCACAGTCAGTGCTCAGGTGACATGGCCCCTCAAGTGCAGGCCTGCCTTTCTTTCTTTCTTTCTTTCTTTCTTTCTTTCTTTCTTCCTTCCTTTCTTCCTTTATGGCCTTGCACTGTTTTTATCACACCCTCTACCTTGTTCTGACATATTGAAATTGAACATTTAATAGTTGTCCTACATGTGGGACCCTCAGTAATGTTAGGCATATTAACGGACAATGGACAGTGCACACCCCCTCATTCTGATGGACTATTTTGTTTTTATTTTGTTCATTGATACACTGATATATGTTCATGTGCAATAGCAACTATAATATTTTAGTAGGTAAATTTGTGGTTATAAAGACTGAGGCTCACAAAGGCACTTTGGGCACCAGGGGTCCTTTGGGTGTGACTCAGAAGGGCATGCATGTTGTTCAGTCAACGTTAACAGCCTGCAGTATGTAGCCACGTTGTGCTGATGTGCCTGTGTTTCTGTATTTCCGGAGAAAGAAAGAGAAGTAGAGGGATTTATTTTAAACTCGTGCAAAGTGCGCAACATATAGAATCCTCTTTTATCAGATCATTATTTGATCACTTTTGAATTCCTATTACCTACACGCAAAAAGGCAAACATTTCTATTCTAGATGTCTGTGTGACAGTGCTGTAGCTAAATGTAAGATAATTATTCTATCATTTTTTTATTCTATGTCATGTCTGACACAGCAGTCGACTCCTGCGTTAATCCTGATCCCTTTCTCGAAAAAACAGAAAACAATAAAGTATAAGATAAGAGATTAGCTCCAGGGTACAACCCCAAACTCAAAATTTAAGTTCTAGAAAGCTTTAAAACGTATGAGAAAGCTCTCCTTAAAGCAAGAGCATTTTATTATTCAGCACTGATAGAGGAAAATGAGAAGCACTGTAGCCTGACTGACAGTCATACCTTTACTGATCCTTGTATTCCTATAACACACAATTCTAATACAGAAACCTCAGAAACAGCTGTAAAACCAGATATACTGTATATCTGGAATTATTTTCTACCATTGACCTTTACCAGCTAACTTCAATAATTTCTTCATCTAAACCATCAATGTGTCTGTTAGATCCAATCCCAACTAAATTGCTTAAAGAAGCTCTACCTTTACTTAGCACTTTTATACTCAACATGATCAAGCTGTCCCTATTAATTGGATATGTACCACAGAGTAGATAAGCCTGTTACTGTACAAGCAAAAACAGCCTGCACACTACTACTTGCACCAGTGGTTCATCATAACAAATCAGATCAGAAAGTGTGCAACTTTTGACACTATTGACCATCACATTTTATTACAAAGATTGGAACATTTAATTGGTATTAAAGGAGCTGCATTGAGCTGGTTCAAGTCCTACTTATCAGACCGATCTCAGTTTGTACAAGTTTACATTGAATCCTCATTGCATACCAAAGTTAGTCACAGGGTTCCACAAGGTTCTGTGCTCGGAGCAAGACTATTCACTTTATATATGTTTCCTTTAGGGAATATCATTAGAAAACACTCCATTAATTTGAATTGTTATGCAGATGATACACAATTATACTTCTTCATTGAGTCAGATGACACTAATAAGTTAGCTAAACGTTAGGCATGTATTATGGACAAACCTGGATGACCTGCAATTTTCTGCTTCTAAACTCTGCCAAAACACTTAAGTTATTGTGCTGGGCCCTAAAAATCTTAGAGACACATTATTTAATGATATAGCTACTAGTTATTTTTGTCCTTCAACTTCCACATAAAACACATTTCATGGACTGCCTGCAAGTGATGCATGTCAAGTAGCATCGTCATGAATGCCAGTCCCCAAAGTTTCTCCAGAAGAACATTTGATTGTAATATAATAATAATAAATTTTATTTATAAGCGCTTTTACAGATGCTCAAAGACACTTTACACTTTTAAAAAAAAAAAATCATGAAATATACAGTTAAAAACAGTAAGATACAGTAAAAACACAGAGAACAGTATAAAACAAGCACATCAAGATTATAAATTAAAAGCTAGTTTAAAAAGGTGCGTTTTGAGCATGGTTTTAAATGTTGGGAGGTGTGTGCAGGTACGGATCGGTATGGGGAGTGAGTTCCAGAGGGAGGGGGCAGCGATGGAGAAGGCTCTGTCTCCCCAGGTTCGGTGCTTGGTCCGTGTAGGTGGGGAGAGGATGTTTCCTTCGGATGAGCGGAGGTCACGGGAGGGGGTGTGGTTATGAAGTAGGTCTGTGAGGTAAGGGGGGGCTAGGTTATTAAGTGCTTTGTGAGTGAGGAGGATGATTTTGAACTGTATGCGGTGAGTGATGGGCAGCCAGTGTAGGTCACGGAGGACGGGGGTGATGTGGTCTCTGGAGCGGGTATGGGTGAGCAGGCGTGCGGCTGAGTTCTGGATGTATTGCAGTTTCTTGAGAAGTTTAGATGGTGAGCCATGGAGGATGCTGTTACAGTAGTCCAGTCTGGATGTGACAAATGCATGTATGAGGGTTTCTGCAGCAGAGAAGGTGAGTGAGGGGCGGAGACGGGCGATGTTTTTCAGGTGGAAGAAGGCGGTCCTGGTAATATGGTTGATGTGGAGGTCAAACCGTAGTTTACTGTCAAAGATGATTCCTAGGTTGCGGGTGTGTGATGAGGGTGATAGAGTGCAGTTATCGAAGGTGAGGGAGAAGTTGTGACTGGCTTTGGTGCGGGAGGCAGGGTCAATGATGATTATATCCGATTTGTCACTGTTTAGTTGAAGATAGTTTGTTTGCATCCATGATTTAATTTCGGTGAGACAGTTGCTGAGTGTGGAGTGGGTGGTGTTGGTGATGGCTTTGGTGGATATGTACAGTTGGATGTCATCGGCATAACAGTGAAACTGAAGGTCGTGTTGACGGATGATCTGGCCAAGGGGGAGGATGTAGAGAATGAAGAGGAGGGGACCAAGCACCGACCCCTGGGGGACACCTTGTGACAGGGGAGCAGTGGGGGAGGTGCAGTTGTTTATGCCGATGAACTGTTGTCGGTTTGTGCGGTAGGAGCGAAACCAGGAGAGTGCTGTGCCGGTGATGTGGAGAGAGGATTCCAGACGGGAGAGCAGGATGGAGTGGTTTATGGTATCAAATGCAGCTGTGAGGTCGAGGAGGATGAGGATGGTGAGGTGTCCGGAGTCTGATGAGAGGAGGAGGTCATTGGTGACTTTCAGGAGGGCTGTCTCGGTGCTGTGCTTTGAACGGAAACCAGATTGGAAGGATTCAAACAGGTTATTGGAGGTGAGGTGGGTTCTGAGTCGTGACGCGACAGCATGTTCCAGAATTTTTGACAGGAAG
Organism: Pagrus pagrus; assembly: GCF_965226575.1. Classification (NCBI taxonomy): domain Eukaryota; kingdom Metazoa; phylum Chordata; class Actinopteri; order Spariformes; family Sparidae; genus Pagrus; species Pagrus pagrus. The sequence continues at coordinate 9,297,762 of NC_140202.1, forward strand.
GGGAGATTGGAGATGGGGCGGAAGTTATTTGGGTTGTCAGGGTCAAGACCGGGTTTTTTAATGATGGGTGTGATGGCAGCCAGTTTAAGGGTTTGGGGGACAGAACCAGAGGAGAGGGAGGCGTTAATGAAGTCAATGATGAGTGGGGAGATAACTGGGAGGCAGTCCTTGATGAGTTTTGAGGGTATGGGGTCCAGGGCGCAGGTAGAGGTTTTTATTCCGGTCATGATGGTTGTGAGTTGTTCTGGTGATACAGGATAGAAATGGGTCAGGTGCTGGAAAGTGGTGGGCGGGGAGGCAGGTGGTGAAGCAGGGGGGGAGGCAGGTGGGGAGATGGGAGGGGTCCTGGAGGTGTTGAGGTTACTGTAGATGGTGTTGATTTTTGATTGGTAGAATGATAGGAATGATTGGCATTTTTCAGTGGTGAATGATGAGGAGATGTTGTCTTGAGGTTTGAGGAGGGAGTTTATGGTGGAGAACAGAGCCTTGGGGTTGTTGGAGCCAGAGTGGATGAGGTGGGAGTAGTGGGTGGACCGGGCAGCATTGAGTGCTTCTTTGTACTGTTGTAGGTGGTCGGTGTATGCTAATAGTCGGTGTATGTAACACAATGATAATTGTTATTTACTTCATCTGAAAATGGTTTTAAAGTTATGGCTGATAGGTGTGTGACTTGTTTGTTTGTTGGGCATGAAGGTGTTACAAACTTTTTCTTTGTTACACAATCCCTGTAACCACATCAGATCAGGTACGTGATCATGTAAACCTGCCAAAGCCATTGGCATTAAGATGCAAGTACTTCTCAAGAAATTAATCGGCTGTGCCAAACTGCATTTCTCCAGAAGAAATTAACTTCCGTGTTCAAGGCATGTTGAACTATGGGAGAACTGATGATGAATGATGGCAATAATCCACTCTCCACAGGGCTTGGTTCAACTCATGGTGAAAGGTTTTCATTGGAACTACCCCCTCCTGAAGTAATTGTCTCCCAAAACATCAACATGGTTTTGCTGTTGCTACCGCCACTGTAGTTGGCTCTCACCATAGCTTGGCATGCCTCTACTTCTTGAGAAGTAGTTAGAAGAGAACTATTTGGGGCATGCCAAGTATAAACCCATAGTCAAACAGAGTGTAACATGGACTCTGGACAACAAACTGCATCATAATATATCATAAATAATAATCATCATAAACCAAAGTGGGGCTATGATGGGCTTTTGTGTGTGTTCTGTTGTCTGTTGGCACACATTAAAAATTACAGAGTAGTATTAATCTTACCATTAAGTTGACAGGATTGGATTAAGTTTGTGTAGAGCTCTTGGTTGCATTCATAATAGCAACTTCCTGTTGGCTGTGTCCTGAAATAGAAATATGACTCCATGTCATATGCTCAATGTCTTCCTCTTTTTTCTCTTTGCTGTTTCTCCACCTCATCATTATCATCATTTCCCACTCCATCTCCATCTGGGAACAAGGCACAATTTGCTATTGCTGCATTAATCTTCTCTTTAACCAACAACAATTCTTGCACATAATAAATAATGAACCCACCCTAAGAAAGAAAACGTCAAAGAAATAAAGTATTACAATGTACTGTTTAAACAGGCACTATGTAGTTTTAGAAGAAATTCAAACTCAGAATTTTAATATTTGCAATATTAATTCAAACTCAGAAATATATATTTTTCCCATAACTGAATAAACAAGCTGTTCTCAGAGGAAAATAATGTCCACAGAACACTGTTTGACGCTAGAAAGGTGGCAGGGTCCACCAAATATAAGTAAGTAAAACAGTTTGAATTTGTGAAGTCCTTTAAGGTCAGTTTGTTTATCCAATTCATGTTTATTTAGTTTGTTTAGGCATAAACCAATTCAGTCAATAAAGATCTTCTGCTTCTGCACCCTTTTAATATTGTTTCTAAAAATGTTACTTTTTTTAGCCTCCTCTCTTAATAATGCATTTTTGCACTACATAATGAAATCATGACAGATAAAAGTAAAATATGGTACACAAAAAACAATAAAAGATACGTTATGTTATGTCTTCATAATAATAAGCCAACAGCAAGATATAGCTCCGCTGCAAGGCCAACACAATATGCTACATTATAAGGCAGTTGTCCTGCTGCCATCTGGCAGTACAGATGTATCTGCTGCTGTACCACCAGAGCAGTAGTTAGACACCTCAATTCATCCTCAGCGCTCCGCTATAGAAAATAATGGCAACTTTCAGAGTGTTCTTGCTAACAGTCTTGTTCCCTTGATTAGGTCAAGCAGAGGCTTTAGTTCTTTCTTTGAAGTGGCCTCTATTTAACTGCCTGTGTGAGCTCAGTGGGCGGAGGTGGTGTCTTACTCCATTTCCTGTGATTGTGGTTGGGGCACTTCCTGTGTTTAAACAAATACAGGAAATGTTGGTAACACTTTATAATAACGATCATTAGTAAGTCCTTTGTAAGACATTAGTTAATGATGAACAAATCATGAACAAAACATTAATAAACCTTTGTAAATGATTAGTTAATACCAGAGGTGGGAGTAAGTCACATACGTGCAAGTCATAAGCAAGTCTCAAGTCTTAACCTTCAAGCCTCAAGCAAGTCCCAAGTTACTGTGATGAAAATCAGCAAGCAAGTCAAGTCGAGTCATGGCTAGGGTCACAAGTCACAAGAAGTTACGTCACACAAAATTCTAATCCACAAGTTTCCTCTTTTAAATCAGCAAGTAGACATAGTGGTCATGAAAAGGTTGAATTTTATTTTCAACATCAAAACACTTTTGATTTGATGTATTGGGAGACGGGAGGCTGGCTGGGATCAGACGTCCCTTTCGTATGAATGACACAGTAAACAGAAGAGGGTGGTTAGTCAATAATATGATGTAATTGCATAGTTGATCAATTTTAGAATTTTATTTAAACCCATGAATACAAGAATAAGATTAGATTAATATCAACCCTGGAACTGCACCATACTGCACATCCTGACAGCTGAGAATATTACTCTCAGGTATTGTTCCCCCTCCACCTCTATAAAAGCGGTCTAAAAATCTCAGGTCATGTCTGTTCTGTCCTGAAATGTGTGTTTCTCTTCTATAAAACACATTCTACATCTCGGAGGCGACGTCTTTACACATATGGGCCCCCTTCTCCTTTCAAACGGGGCAGAGCTCCGTGAGAAACAGTAGGAGAGACACAGACACAACACCTGAGGGAGAAGCAGGTCCGTCGCGGACGTGCACGAAAAATCAAGTGCGTTGCACCAAATGTGTGCCGATACAGTGTTCTTGGGTTGTGAGCGCGCTTTATAATAAACGCCTACATTTAAAATAATGGTTTTGTCCGCACTGAAGACGCTATAAAACCCTGCTCTCCTCCGATCCTGTGTGCCACAGTGCCACTCTGGCACGCCCGCCACCTGCCAGGCTTTAACGCACCGCGTCATACAGTGGCAGAGGGCAAAGTATCAAAAACGAAACTACCCAGCAAACATTTTGACGTCTATTTGACGTCTAATCAACGTCGGTCAGGCAGGTCGATTCGACGTCTAGCAGAGGTGCTGAAAGAAAAGTTTTTCTGACCAACGTCATTTCGACGGCTCTTAGACCGCATCAATTCACGTCGTTTCGACAGCACATCAACCTTTGTCAAAATACACATGTAATGTATTGCATTTAAAAATATGTTTACCTAAATTGAGTTTCAACTAGTGCCTACATAACTGGTATTACCACATCCATACATCCTATGACCAGCACAGCTCTTGTGCTGTATACATGTGCAATTATCAATGCTCTAATCTGCAACTATTTAAATTAACTTATCAATTTCAGCAAAAAAATCCTTAAAATGCAAAGAGGTCAAAAAGTCCAATAGACAACACCAGCAAATTTCACATTTGCCAACATAAAATATCACAGGAATGGTGAACCTGGTTAAAACTTTCATAGTAAATAAACTCACCTGTGATAAAGTTAAAAATACTCTAATAATGTTCACCCATACTGTAAAATACAAGTAGTACATGGACAAATCTCAAAAAGACAGCATTCAGGACCAGATATATGTAACGAGTTATCTATATATTGAATAATTGAATAAAAAACGAACATGTTTATTGGAACAAATGTTTTATTGACTTCCTTTTTATTGCAGTCCTGTGGGGGTCTGCCCCTTGCCCCCGCTTCTTGCTGGGGCATGTTTAAGTTGGTTCTGAATCACACTCTCTATTTCTGCATCTGTGGCCTTTGGACTCCATCTCTTCACAGCAGCTGGAGAGAGGGCATTAGAAAAAAATAAACATTTTTACAGAGCGCCTATTCAGATGTTAACTGCACTTTATAGCTGGCAAGAACAAATTGTTTTGGGAGTTGAAAGAGTAATGAAAGAACCACTTCTAAGAGCCACTCAGTAGCCTGAATCTGATGGTTCCTAATAAAGCCAGTAGGCATTAACAGTCTGTGCTATGGTAGCCCAGCTGAGCCCAGGATAGCCACATGCACATGAAGCCCATTCAGTAATTTCAATTATATCAATCTTAGTTTCTTACACTTGATGACATGGAACATCTTTGTGGCTTTAAAAGGCACAACACAGAGATGCAACACTAAGCATAACTTCTCTTTCATGCAGGTGCCTGGCTGTTCACACAGGGAGCACAATAGCACATTAGAGGTTTTCTTTTAAAGGACAATTCCATTTCATTTCAAACATGTGCTACAGTTTCAGAATACATTTACTCTAAAAGAATGAATTTGAAGATATTCCTCACTGTTGCTGCTGTTATGCATTAGCTCCTCTGTCCAAGCATCATCACAACAGCGTAAAACAGTGGCGGACGGCTCTGAGGCTGAATCCAAATATTCATATTCATTCAAGCCCCCCCATTCAAGTGTGTGTGTGTGTGTGTGTGTGTGTGTGTATCTCACCTGGTGTGCATCTCACAATAAACCTGTGAAGTGAGGTAAATTGGACAAATAGTTATCAAAACAGGCCTATGCGAGGGTCAGAGACACACAAATAGATTACTTTTATATGTAGAGAGATAGTGACATTGATTAACCTCTGAAGTCAATAAAAATGTAAAAATGTTAGTACGCCTAAAATAAAATAAAAACTGTAAGGATGAATAACTGCTTGTGGCTTCATCTGAGCATGTCAATGGCATTATGGGGCTGTAGCCACACTATCAGTGAACACTTGTTTCAAATTTGAAGAAGATGGCACAAAGTATGACCATTCTACACCTACGCTGTGATTGACAGATAACCAGCCACACTGTCAGTCACGTCTCTACAATAAGCTGGCGCCCTCTGCCGTTGCGGTCGTGTAGCGACACCAGACAACTATCAGCATGTGTCAACGGTTAGACCCCGGTTATAAGATGATTTCTGGCCACATATCAAAGTCTGTGGACCAGATAGTTTTCGGGAGCTGGTATGGACCGTATGGTCCGTATGGTCTGTCCCGTTTTTGGTGTATGTCAAGCGACACCTATAGGCCTGGCATATGAACTACAGCGTTTTCGGTGGATCCGTCTAGATGCAAATATTCTTGAAACAATGCCGAGGAAGACGGAGAAAAAATAACGTTTTCGCCCATCTGGACGGCCCCTTAAAGTGTTTTGGTTCTGTAACGATGCTAAACCGAGAGTTGCACAGATGTTCGGCTCGGTTTAGCATTGAGCACCTCACGTAGCCTGTGAGCTAACTCAGGGCTAGTTTCACACGGCAGCTAACTCGGCTGCTAGCCGCCGCTCGGTTACGAATAAAAGCAAAAAAACAGCTATCTGTAACAATACACGATGCAGCAACAAAATCAAAACTCTTACATGCAATTGATAAACATATAATGTCTTACCAAACACGGTTTCATTTTAAATTACAGTACTTTTAGTAACTCACCTTTCACAGGTGTCTGTGTCTCCTCCTCGTCAACTGACACTGCAAAGTTCTTCTTGCGCATGTGTAGGAAACCGCTAGGTGCGCTAACTACGCGAGGAAAAATTGTTCCTAGATGGATGCTAGAATCACAAACATTTCAGCCCACATTGCCAATATGATGCTACATTATTTTCTTAAATTCACGAACATATTTCCATTATTTCGAATAGTTTTTAACATTCGTGTGTTGATATGTAGTTGAAACAATGTCTAAATGACGTTGGTCATTTCAGCCCCTCAGATAGACGTCAAATCAACCTGCCTGCCCGACGTTAATCAGACGTCCCGACATGATTTGATATCTGCATCTCGACACAGCAGTAGATAGAGGAAATCATTCTTGACAGTGTTTTTTCAGTTAAATATGTTTTCTTTGAGATCGTATTCCCCCTAATGTTCACATGTCGAAAAAAAGTCGAATTAAAGTCACGTCGTGACGCAACGTTGATTGGACGTCTTCATCTAGACGCAGGTCGAGAAAACGTTTTCTGGCAGTGTTTATTCAGTTAAACCGCTCTAAAATGCATATTTAATCAGGTCATATTTGCCATGATATTATTTTATGTTGTTGAAAAACAGTCAAATTAAAGTCACGACGTGACGCGACGTTGACTGGACGTCTTCATCTAGACGCAGGTCAAGAAAATGTTTGCTGGGTAACGTCTCAATATGCGCAAAAAAAACAGAAAAAAAGAAAGAAAGAAGACTTTCGAGTCATCTGTGTCAAGTCTAAGTCAAGTCTCAAGTTATGAATGCCGAGTCAATGTCAAGTCGAGTCTTTTAAAAGTGTTAGTCAAGCAAGTCTCAAGTCCTCAAATTTGCGACTTGAGTCCGACTCGAGTCAAGTCATGTGACTCGAGTCCCCCACCTCTGGTTAATACTAAATTAACATATCACAAATATGTTGTAAGCCATCTGCAAATGACTTGGAATATTCATGAACAAATCATTAGTAAATGATTAGGCCTACTTAATGATTTGTTGATATATTATGAATGACTTGTGAGCCAATTAAAGTGATTATAAGAAATTATTATTAATGAATGCTGTTAACATATCACAAATATGTTGCAAGTCATCTACAACTGATTAGTTAATTATGAAATATTCATGAAATAATCATTAGTAAATGTTTACCTAATGATTTGTTATGTAATGAAAGAGGCCTGTTCTTCATCTTTTATAACTCATGTGTAAGTGTATTACTGAATCATGTATAAGTCATTTACAAGTGCTTTTGCATCCCCCTAATCTAAAGTGTACACACCCCTCGCCGCATCTGAAACTTTCACACACAGAAGCGGATGCAGGGAATTGGTGCAGGATCCCCGCATGCAAACGGCTGTGTGAAAAGGCCTAGTGCGGCGGCTAGGATGCGAACCAGCGTCCCGTGGTTTAAAATGCAATGGTTGGCAGCGTACTTAGTCAACTATCATATCATACCTACAACAATGTGAGTATACTATATAAAACATCCGCTAATATTAAATTTAAAAAAGTCTAAACTACGATAACTCTTTTTAGGATTACTTAAGTTTAATTATACATAAATATGCTGGCATCTTAAATAGGTGACGATTCAAATAGCTGGCTAATGTGGTAAATTGGTGTATTTTGAGAGAAGCAGTTTTACAAACAGACCATATACCCGCCCCTACGGAGCACTCAAAAAAAGGCGACACCCAAGGCGGCATCCGTCATTTGATTGGTCCACACTCTAGCTGTCTCCCTATTGCGCAGGGAGGGACAGCCTTGAGTCCGAGCAGACTCCTCAACCTGAGAGGAGGTGCTTGTTCTGAGTGCGTGCACATTAGATTTGAGCGCGTAGACTTTAGATCTTAGCGAGCACGGGACATATTTGAATGTGAGCGAAATTTTTGTGTGCAAGAAGGAGAAATGTGAGCACAAGCATGTGATTTTTAAGTTCATTTTGAAAGAAAGCAGCAGACATCTCAGTGCGAGCACACAATGTGAGCATGAGGAGAATAAATCTGAGCACGAGAAGGAGCTGTCACTGAAAAGGAATTAAATCATGCTCTCAAACTGAAAATCTACGCTCTTGATTAAAAATAGGATAATTCTTCCATACTACAATGGTATGCTACTTCCTTGGTACATGAAAAGTTGACATTTAAGATTAGAGGGCTGCTGAAAAGTTTGTAAATGACTTACTTACATATACTGTATAGATAATTTGTGGCAGGTAAGGAAGAACTACAAATGATATGAACACATTCTCTGGTGATGAAGTGTTTACACTTTAGATTAGGGGGATGCAAAAGCACTTGTAAATGACTTATAGATGATTCAGTAATACATTTACACATGAGTTATAAAAGATGAAGAACAGGCCTCTTTCATTACATAACAATTGGTAAACATTTACTAGATTATTTCATGAATATTTCATAATTAACTAATCAGTTGCAACATATTTGTGATATGTTAACAGCATTCATTAATAATAATTTCTTATAATCACTCAAGTTATTCATAATATATCAACAAATCATTAAATAATGATTTGTTCATGAATATTCCATGGTTAACAAGTCATTTGCAGATGACTTACAACATAGTTGTTTATCTACCGTACGCATTTCCTTGTAATACGGTGTTGTGTGTGTGTTGAGCCTAAAGCCGCTTCTCTGCTGCTGCGGCTCAGCTCCGTCTCTCACAGAGGGGAGAGAGAGAGAGAGAGAGAGAAGCCGCTGCCTCATAGAGAACTCCACCATGCACATAGATGAGACGTGACAGTGGAGCGACTTGAACCTTTGTGAGTTATAAATCCATTAACATAACTTCCTTGTGGGGGCTAACAAGTCGCCTTACACTCATTCAACATGCTTATGAGTCATTTCAGAAAAGCGCCCATTTGTGCTTGTTAAGCTAACTGCTTGTTAATGAGAGTTATGAATAATCTAATATGACAGCTGTCTGTGTAGGCTGTTTAACTCGCCACAAATCTTAAACTTCTTCCAGATATTGAGTTTATTGTGACTTCGCTGTTGTAAACATTGCTGTTCCTGCTAACATTCACAGTAGCAGTCACAGTAGTAATTTCTTGGTTTTGTCACATTTTTAGATGTGTAGCCTGTATTTCTAGCACTTGCCCTCCCATGATTTTCTTTTTGTTATGCAAGCTGTGTTAATGTGCAACCTTGGAAAAAATATCATATTAGTCTTAGCCTACCAGTTCAGAAGTCATGACTCGGTTTCAGGAAGTCGGGAAATTGGTCTATTGTCTAGCTAATATAGGTCTCAGGCTATGTTAGCTATGTGTGTGTGTGCGTGTGTGTGTGTGTGTGACCAAGCAGCAATGATACTGTACCATTTTATATGCTGGCTTACTGTAGGGTTGCTTTAGTAGTAGTAGTACTAGTAGTAGGCTAGTACCAGTAGTAGTTGTAGTTGCATGAATACTTCTGCATTCATGCAACTACAACTACTACTGCTACTACTACTACTACTGTAAGCTAATAAAATAAATTCCAATTGCATATTATTCACAGCTACGGTTAGCTGTGAGTAATATGATTCCACGGTCCGTAGCACTCTAGTCTATGTGTTAACTTCCACCAGGTCCGCTGCGCTGCGTGTCTGCTGCGTCCCAGCTCCGACAGTCCGCAGCCCTGCGGAGCAGATACGCAGGACTTCTATTCTGGCGGACGCCGCAACACAACGCAGCAATTCAGCCGAATTTAGCACAGAGCAGACAGGAAGTCAGACACGAAACAACAACAAGACATCCGGTTGATTTTCAAAATAAAACACTCCGTGTTGATACAAACACAAAAACCTCAAAAAAGAGACAAATACGAGCTCTTCTTCTAATCCGTCGGTCGGGAACACTTCGTGTTGTTGTGTTTATAACGCATACATATAACTGCGGTCGTGTGTGGTTATTATTATTATGGTAATTATCGCGGGAATTCCTCGGTTTCGTAACTCCAGCTGCGCCGTGGCGAACTCAAAACGCAGCTGGTGGGGGTTGCCGGACGAGAACGACGGAGCAAAATCGTACCGGAGCTGTAACGCAGCCGTACCGTATCCAGTAGAATCTGCTTATGCACATGAAGTAGGCTAACGAGTCTGTTTAAATCGCAGTAATGATAAACGCATTACTGATTTTGACAAAGTAATTAGCTACAGTGCTCGTTACCACAAAAGTAACGTAGTTACTGTAACCCGTTACTTAATAACGCGTTAGTCCCAACACTGCCAAAGACAAACAGACAGACAGGACTGCATGACTTTAGTTACTGTGAACAGTTTCAGGGTGCATGGATGCAGTTAATTGGGAAGAATTGCTCTCCATCACACTAAAAGGGCATAAAGTGCTCTGCAAAAACCACGTCTCTTAAAACTGCAATACAAAACTGTTGACAAAACTGAGACATCAAAGCAGGCAAATATTTGCGGCTCCCATCCGTCCCCCCCGCACCCCATCAGCCTCCCTACCCACTGCATTATGCTTTTAAAAAATAAAGAATCTGAATATAAACTCAATTTGTCTGACTTACATTTATCTCTTTCATATAATTAATGCATAGATCTATGCTTTTGATGTGATATGCAGCCTGCCTGACTACATACAGACTGTATGTACACAAGACCTGGTGTGCTCAGAGGTGGAGCGGCGTTTTGATCAGGAGGGACTCCGCGTAGCTGCAGGGCGAGAGCAGGCAGTTCTTGAGGTGGCTCAGGGGAAACGAGTGGATGTGGGTTCCCCGGAACTGACCCCCTTTCCACGAGAGCGACTAAGCCTTGAGCTGGACATACTGAGTGATGTGTGTAGGGGACGAGAAGTTAGCACCATCCAGGATGTTGTGTCCATCCTGCAAACCTCGCAGCCCCAAACCCGCTCCATGCTGTTGGAGGTGGAGAAGCTCATTGAGCTGTGTCTGGCCCTGCCAATATCTGTCGCGGCATCCGAGCGCTCTTTCTCAGCCTTGCGCAGGCTGAAAACCTGGCTGCGGAACACCATAACGCAGGAGAGACTAACACATTTGACAATGATGAACGCTCACAGTGACCTTATGGATGAAAGCGATGTCTCAACCCTCCTTAAAATCTTCATCAGTAGGTCAACTGAGAGAAGGTCCACTTTTGGAAATGCATGAAGCCCTGAGTCAGGAGCGCAGACTTTTCTTTTTTTTCTTTTTTTCATTAAAGGGTACAAATAATGCTGTTATGTTCCTTAAATGGCTTGATTTAGTTGTCAAAGTTTCATTTTCTAAACAATAAAGATGCCGTGTTCATCCATTCTAGTTCTCTCATAACGGCATGCTATTATAAAACAACTTCAAATCAAATCCTTAATCATTGATAAGTGTGCGTGCTCCCCCGCCCCTCCCAACAAAAATCCCGCCCCCCCTCTCAGAAAATAGTTCCGACGTCCACAAGACAGTGAGTGTGTAGACCCCCCAGGAATGGTAAAACACATGCAACACTGAGGCTTTTATCTTACAAATTCAGGTCCCCACACCTGTGACTGCCCCACTTTGTACTCAGTCTGTGAGTGTTACGTAAGATTGCACAAACAGTGATTTTTAAAGTCTGAAATGTAAACATACTAACACAATAGAAACTGTGAAAATACCACAAGTTCAATTTGCATTTCATTGTGCAACCCCATGTATTGTAGGATGACAAATAAATGCACCTTGAAACTGAAAACATGATTGATCAAACTCATGGAGCTATTAAGTTATTTAACGTTATTAGATAAATGAGTTTAGCTATCACTGCCAAATCAAATTTCCCCCTTGGATTGTTTCCATTAGGCAGATGGACCCAAGGGTCCGTTTCCAAAGAAAAATCTTTTTTTCTTTTAGGACTTTGACTAAAGTAATAAACAGGTGATTAAAGGTCGGAATGTTCCATAGTGATGAAATAAATAGTCAATAATAAACTCTTAGTAATAGTAATGTTTATTAATAAGTAACAGAGGATCAATCAATCAATCATTACGTAACAGAGGAAAACAGGAAGATGGAAAATCAAACTAAAACGTACACACCTTGTGACAGAAGTTTTAGAGTAAATCTTCATGTTTTTGTTATGTTTGAAACCTTAAATGTGTTTGTATAATGTCTTAATTGTGCACATTACAGTTCTACTAATCATATAAAAATGCAGTAACTCATTCTTTCATATTAACATGCAGAAAGTTTCCATATCCAAGCTAACATAGTCTACAAAAGTGTTTCAAGATAAAAAGAGAATACCCTGTAGTTACAGTTCATACTGTGTCATGACTCATTTGCAGATGAATACATGTTTTATTTACTGTGCAAGAAGGCAAATATAAAGAAAAGTGTGAAACATCTACTCCTATTTTTCCAAGAGAATCATGCGGTCCATCTCCCTTGTTGGGTTAGGTGTACATTGAGATGCGAATCCACTGAAAATAAAGAGGGACACAGGTTATTTATACAACATATACACAACTGAACAGAAAACATAAATATTAGCTCAATTGTGTAATTTATCTTGGTCTTCTAGTCAAGATTAACTCAAGTAACTACACCCTGAATTTCTACTAGAACTCCTCCTAGCATGTTTTAAAAAAGCAGCAGAGGAGTGAGAGACAGTAGCTGTAGGAGGCTTCATGGTCTGGTAGTTATGTGTGGGGGATGAGGGGAAATGGGAAAAGACTGGCACAATGTTGCACACACACAGTGTGTCACAGCCATGAGTAGCTATTTTCAGACTCTCTGTGTCTCCTCTCTGGAGCTTTGATACTCACGAGATGCACATTTTAGCTCAGCTACCAGCTCTACAAGAGGCTCACCTTAACCTGTCTGTTTGTAACAGTTAAGGTGCAATGGTGATACTTGGCTTCCTGTCAAATTCATACTCAAAACAAATAGGGGGCAGCATATCACCAGAATAACTGCTAACTGCTGCTAAATGTAGCTAAGTTAGCTCAGTTAGCTCAACTAGTGGTGCAGCTAGCAGTCCAGACTGGGAGCTCGGAGCACCCATTGATGTTGGTGTATAATACAGGAGTTATGGACCAGGACGGACTGGGGCTAGTTGGTTAGCATACAAACTTCAGTATATATCTGTGCAACACAATATATAGACATCATGCCTCGAGTGTTATTTCCTCACATCCTGTTGATAAAAAAATATCTTATCTAACTTTTTTATGTTTTCAACCAAAATTCTTACATATTGCACCTGCAATGTTGCTGTAGCTCTGAATATAGCAAAGTCACCTGTGGGCAGATGATGTGACTGCTACTGAGGAGGAATAAATCCTGTTCATGTTCATGTGCCAATTCAACAGCCATGGTTTGTGAAAAGTTTGAGCCATGAAGTGCTGATAAGGAGAAACATTTTATTACCTCAAGCTCGCGAAGATTCATGGATTTTCCATCAGACAGTTGTTTGAAGATTTCTGTTGAGCAACACAAATTGCTAATAAATTAAAAGACATGAATAAATTAACATTTTTTATGTAGACAAACCATTTAAAAGGAAATACATCTACCTAGCTTATAGAAAGATGCAGAATAAGAGTAGGTCTATCTCTGAAACTCGAAAACTAGCAACCACTTGAGGGGACAAATGATTCAAACAACAGCGGTGTTTTAACATATATACAATGAAAGAAGGGAGATGGAATGCCACATATAGTGGCTGAATGTTATCAATAACACCTTTAAGCCATAAGCATTACAAATTGTATACTTGACTGAATCCTTGTTATTGGGGATTCCAATATGAGGATACATTTCTTAATTTATTATGAGATAAGAGTGGTAATCAGTTACTCCTTATAGTGTTATTTCCATAATAAGTCCCACTTGACTTCACTTACTTTGCATGCAGTCCAAGCGAAGGACGAGACTGATGAAGTTCTCCAGTGTCATATGTCCAGAGGAGGCACTGTAGCGCAGAGCCATCAAATTGAGAACCTCATCATTGACCCTCATTCCTGTTCAGCACACACAGAGCAGGAGTTTAGGTGGAGTTTTGGAAAAAAGAAGAAATTCAAACTCAGAATTTTAATATAATATTAATGAGATAATAATACAAACTCAAACAAACAAGATCTGAACAAACAAGCTGTTCTCAGAGGAAAATAAGGTAGAAAAGTGGCAGGATCTGGCAAATATAAACAAAGTAGAACAGAATGAAATTGTGTTGTCCTTTAAGGTCTGTTTGTTTATTCAGTTTATTCATTCATGAAAATGAAGAGTTTGTTTATTTAGTTTGCTTCGGCATTAAAAAAAATCAGTCAGTGAAAACGTTTTTCTTCTGATTAAAATTTCTTCCTCAAAACTACATAGTGCACCTTTGATACATTGATAATCAAGCATGGCTGGTCTACCTGCAGCTACAAATGCGTTCCTCAGCTCACTCAGTGACAGTGTTCCTGTTCGTGAAACATCTGTGAGGAAGAAAATTTCCTGGAAAAAAAACAATAATCAGGTAATTCTTCCAACTCTATATTTAGATGCATATGCATTAATAGTAGAATAAAGAGACTGCTATACAGTAATGATGGCTATGTAAATATGACAGAAAATCAAAACTCTTTGTTTTAAACTCTGTTTTAGCTTGGTTTCTTTCACCTTGTATTTGACGACCTTCTTCCACAGACGAACAAATTCCTCCCCATTCAGTTTGCCGGTGATTGATGACTTTTGAACTCAACATTAAGGTAACGTGTTATATTAAAAAAGGCTGGCAGCTTTGGCACAACAAAGTATGATTTTAGGAGTGTAAGTTATACTAAATAATATTGAATATCACATGCATCACAACAGGATACATCCATCAGAGCAACCATGCTTCGACAGGCATCAAGGCAGAAGCCTCCAGATTTCAGGTCTCCTACAAACACACAAACAAAAATCAGCACAAGACATACTTTGGAATAAACTCTGCAATATAGCAGTGTACATGCTGTTTATGATTATTACAGCTCACTCGACTGTATTTGGAACTCATGCTTGTTTTTAAACAGTTCAAACCTTTCAGGATTTGATCATTCAGCAGCCTCTGGAGCTGCTCAGCATCCACCTCCTCGTACTAGAAATGAAATGAAAACAAGATATAATGGACTGTGGGAAACTTTTGTTTAAGATTTAATGTGTGTTTTTTCTCACAGCCAAAATATAAAAGAAAAAAAATACTGTCCCCACACTCAGCTTATAAAGGCGACTACTGCATTTGGCTTATAGGTTGCCTTGATTGCTATTTCGAACTAAAAGAAAAATGATTGCAGGCTACATCAGCTTTCCAACAAGCTGAATGATGAAGGGAACTGCATAGTCTGTCTCCGTTAATTGACCTATTGTACATTTAAATGTGTTAAGTTTTGCTGCTTTAAAGAAACAGTATATAAGATCTTTTGTGGAAAAAAACCCTAAAATGATCAACAGATTGTGAATAAATAACTGCTTTGTTAGTTATTTATTGTGTTGCAGAGAAGTTAGCATGCTAACCAGCTAGACCCTCCTGCTCTAAAACTTTTGCTAGCGGTGTAAAAACACATCTGGTCCTGCACCAGTCTTGACCACTAGCTGCACAGCTAACTGAGCTAACTGAGCTAACTTGCTAATGGCAGCTATCGTTAGCAGCAGTTTCCATGGTGAAATACTGTCCCCAATATTTTTTGAGTATGAATTGTCAGGTGGCCAATTCTTACATATTGCACATTTAAACAACGTGAATATGGTGGATTTTATATACATTTTAATAGGGTTGTCAATTTTGATTAATTAAAGAAAAAAAACAAAATAACGCAGATTAATCACACTCTATCATGCCCCATGATCCCATACATTACTAAACATTCAACCTTCCATGGTAACTTCGTAAACATGATGGAGGCAGACGACAAAATGCTGCTTGGAAAACTGAGTGGAAACTTTACTTTGAGAGAACAATCAGGTGAAAATGTTGATGCCACTTATTTGGTATTTGGTGGATACCTCCTATGCTGACAAAACTTATACACCACCATCAAGAAATACAATTGTGTCTAAAATGGTACGTGTTGATAGAAACTCATATAAAGTATGGGATTAATTAAGATCAATTATTACAAAGCATGTGATTAATGAGATTTTTTTTGGTCACTGGACAGCTCTAATTTTTAAAGGGGTCCCAAGGCATGATCCAACTCAAGAGCTATAATTACGCTACATGCTACAGAAATAAGGGTTCCAAATGGTTGAGATTTCTGATGGGCCAGGTGCTACCCATAACCGTTAGTCCTTTAACAAACCCTCCTTTGGGAAAAAAAAACAACATTTTTTTGAAGGACTAAGAACCAGTTTAAAGCAAAGAATCCTTTTTGGAAGAAAGAATTCCTTCAGGGATTGTTGAAAGCCTGGGTGTTAAAAGATCCTCACACTCAAATATTCAAATTTTCATACAGTATGTTTAAATGTAGATGTTTGGGTTGAGTGGTTTTCTGACTTCGGACTGAACCAGCATTTTTCATTTTTTGAAGAAGTATTGGCAAGCTATGCAGAGACAAAACACAGATCTCAGCGATATCAGTCCTTCAGCATTCAATACAAAACTTGAAAATACATTCAAAAAACATTTATTGGGGGTTCTGAAAGGAGCCTTCATAGAGGGTTCAAGGTAGAACCTTCCGAAAAGGTTCTAAGTGGAACATGACAAAGAACCCTATATGGTTCTAGTTAGCATCTTTATTTCTAAGAGTGTAATGAGCAACACAGTTTAATTAGACAAATATTACCTTGTCAGAGTATTGGCGGAACAGCATTTTCTTGTTTTCAACATCCTGTGCATTAGTGGTCATTTTGATCTGAGAGATAAAAGTAGAAGAGTAAGCATGAGAAAAATGTTTGACTCCAAATTAATTGTCAAAACATATTTAATGTACAATATAGTAAGAAGATGCCATATAATATCAGAATAATATGAATACCAACAATTTTACAATATTGTTTAATCTTGCGAACCTTTTCAACTGGCTCTTGAGAAGGGTAACCAGAGTTTTCACTGTGGGGAAAGACCAAAGACAGTCCAGATCTGATTACTGTGTTTGACTTTTTTTGTTAATATAGAAAAAAAACACCAGTAATGTGTGACATATGCCATGCAGATACATTTTTAGTGTAATATTTGTAATTTCTTGATGAGAAGCAGAGAACTGAGAGAGTGAGCATACTAGCCCTGGGCCTCTGATTTGGAGTGGATGGTCAGAATGAAAGAGGCTGTCTCATTGGGTTTGTAGGTGGACGGCACAATCAGGTATTCTCCAGGCTTCAGCATGAAGAACTCCATCACCTCACGTGCGTCCATGTATTTTTTAGTTTGGGCGACAGGTGCATGGGTCCTAAAGAAAGCGGCTGGAAACTTCCCTCTTTGTGCTTTGTACTGTAATGATTAATAGATATTCATAGCAGTCTGTATCAGAGTTGCACAATGTGGGTGATGAACGTTTATTGTGTATAAGGATTGGAAGTTTCTTACTTTTTCAGACACCTTGAGGGAAATCAGTGGAAGGTGAGTTCATGTTGGGGGGAAAAGGAGTCAATTCAGTTAATGAAAGATTTTCAATCAGAATAATGTTTTATCATTACATGCTTATAGTCACTTGAAATAATCTGACCAAGGCTTAAAACTGTCTTGTGAGCCAACTGTTGTCTAACCCAGCAGGCCCCAACCCTTTTTTGCACCACGGACCGGTTTCATGAAAGACATTATTTTACGGACCGGCAATGGGGGGATTAAGCAGGGATAAAATAATCTCAAGTGCTTTTTCCAGTTAATCAAAGTAAACACATGGAATGGACGACCAGTCAAAGTCCAACCTGTCTGTCGGTTAGACCAGGCAATAAAATTATACAACGAGCATAATAACAAACACAAAGTGCATAAAAACACCACCTCTCAATAATGCAGAATCAGTGGGATCCCTGAGCTTTTTTCTCTGCAACGAGACGGTCCCACCTAGGGGTGATGGGAGACAATGACACCAGAAGTGTGTTCCTCAGTCTCTTCCAAAATCCCTGCTAATGTTTGAAACATGTCAAATGTCTCTCTGTTTACTCGCCAGTCCCCACAGCTCCAGTTTGGCTTTGAATGCAGCCACTTTATCAGCCAACTCGTCATTCTCTCTAAATGTAGCCTTCTTTTTCTTGGCAGTCTTAGGCTCATCATTAGGCCTTTTCCACTTTGCAAAGTAGCTCTCTAAAGTCGTTTGTTTTCTTAATTTTTTGGGTATAATGGACTGAAACAGGAATGTGTCAAGCACGTCAAGAGGGACAGACGGATGTTATTAAAAGAGTGTTTCAGAGTGTGATCGTCAATAAAACAGAAATAAAATAAATGATTTATTCTTTCTGTATGGCCCGGTACCAAATGACGATCGGACTGGCACTGGTCCGCGGCCTGGTGGTTGGGGACCACTGGCCTAACCGACAGACAGACAGGTTGGACTTTGACTGATTGTCCATTCAATGTGTTTACTTTGTTTTACTGGAAAAAAGCACTTGAGTACTGTACTCAAGTAAAAGTTTTTTAAAGAAATTTTTAGAAATGATTTTTAGAAACAGCAAAAAGGCCTGACTGAAGGTTGCAGTTAATACACATTATAGCAAATGTCGAAAAGCCACCATTAGCATTTCAGCATTTAACATTTTGCCAAATCCAGCACACACCTGATGGTCATGTAACATCAATCAAACACTTGTGCTTGCCTGGTGGGGCATTTAACCATAGATTGATTAAGGTAGATGGAGCCTTTTTTTAATTATGCCGAGGCGCAATAATGCTAACCTTAACCCATAATGATGTCATCCTTAAATTTAGTGTATTATGGGGCTTTGTTATGAACGACTCAGGGCTGGTCAAAGGATTTGACTTAATGGACACTCTTGAGTGCCTCATCTCAGTGCCTCTCCTCTGCTAACAGAGAGCAACAGTAGCTAGTGTTGATGAAGGTTCTTAGTCATCCAGGTCATGGTAAATCTAGGTGCTGTAGGCAACTGGACTTGTTTCAGTCTCTTGAAGACTTTTCACCTCTCATCCAAGAGGCTTCTTCAGTTAAGAACCGTAGTACAGCACTTAGAAGTAGCTTATGTTTAGAAACGGTTTCTGCTAACATAAACTAATGACTGGTCTCCAAGACAACACAAGTTCGACAGAGACAATTAACATTTTGGTGCAAAAATGCTCAAAACTGGTCAACAGACATTCCAGCGTTGTTCCATTACTGTTTTCATCTGACAATTTCAGCTACCTTCCATGTCTACTGTATTCATGACATATCCATAATAGTAAACAGAATATTGGGTAATATTTACCTCAAATACAGATAATCCAATTTGGAGATTTTTGGCCAGGCGCCTGTTCCTCTTGTCAGACTTTTGTATGAGAGACAGCAGCGTGTTTTTAGTACCATTGTTCTCTGAATTTTCTCCATGAATCTTGACCCGAAACTGTGGATTAGTCCAGAAACTGTCTGGAGGACAAGGAGAAAAACAAGGTTTGTTTGCATTGTATACATTTGCAAATAGTAGGTATTTGATTAATTTATCAATATTAAAATTAAAACATATTTATTATTGATTAACTAAAAATTCAGTGTCTATGTCCATTAATGTATGACTAAATCTACAGTTTCATAACTTGAAGCAATATGGCATTTGTGATTTGTTCACTTATTCAAGACTAAGGGACATGCTAAGTCAAGTACTTGCATGAGCTGGAGTGTATTAAAGTTAGGCGAACGTTTTAACAGAATTCTATTGCAACCTTTAGCTGTCCTGCTTTAACGTTGAGGAGTAGAGGGGCCACAGACATGTTGATTTTTAAAGGCCTAAGGAACAAGTTTGTTCAGGAATTGAAATTAGCCAAATCCTGTTTTTATCTTCATATAATGGGTGATGCTAAAACCAATAGTAAATTAATCTGACAAAATATTAATAATCTCACAAGGAAGGAACCAACTTTTGTAGCTGACCTTTAGCTCAAAGCTGAGGGAAAATTAATTGTTGACAAGCCTTCTGTCGCAGATACTTTTAACCGTTATTTTCTTGAGTCTGTAAATGAACTAGGTTGAAACTTTACAGAAAGGGAATTGGATATTATTCCTATAACTACTACAGATCAGACTTACAATCTGGTTTTAACAAATGCCACAGAAGTAAATAAAGTCATCAGCTCTTTCAAAAGCTTGAAATGTAGAGATGCTTTCTAGTTTGACACCATGTTTATTAAAAAAGACAAAGATACTTGTGTTCCACGCATTGTTCATCTAATTAATCTGTCACTTCAACATAATACTTTCCCAAGTGCCTGAAAACATGTCTTTGTGACTCCTATCTATAAGTCTGGAGACCGGCATGAAGCCAGTAGCTAAAGACTTATAAGCATATAGTATTATCCAAAGTTGCTGAGAAGGTTGCCAACTGACAACTGACAACGTATCTCAATACAAGCAATTTTGGCTTACATCCAATGCAGTTTGGCTTTCGACCCAATCAGTCCACTGAAACAGCTACATTACAAGTAATAGAGCAAATCAAATCTCAGCCAGACAAAGGGGGGGTGGTTGGTGCTGTATTCTTAGATTTGTGCAAAGCTTTTGATAAAGTAAATCACAATGTTCTTATTTCAAAACTTTCCAGATTTCATTTTTCATCAAGAACGCTGGCATGGGTGTCCTCATACCTGTTCTGCGGTTGCAATATGTTAAAGTTAATGAAGCATTGTCAAGCAATCTGAAGTGTACAATGGGTGTGCCTCAAGGTTCTGTGTTAGGCCCTCTATTATTTGGTCTTTACATTAATGATCTCCATGATGTGCCATGGGATAGATATACAAATATGCCAATGACACTGTTTGTTATATACACATGCAAAGACAGCTGAGCCAGCTGCTGGGAAGTTGACAATTGCCGTGGAAAGGATCACAAAGTGGATTGAAGTTCGCGGACAACACCACTGTAATTGGGCTCATCTCAGATGGGGATGAGTCAGCCTACAGGTGGGAGATTGACAATTTGGTGCCTTGGTGCAGTAAGAACAACTTAGAGCTCAATGCTCTAAAAACAGTGGAGATGACTGTTGACTCAGAAAAAGCCCAGCCACACCCACGCCTATCTCCCTGTTTGACTCCAGCTGAAGTCCTACCACTTCCTGGGCACCATCATTTCCCAGGATCTGGGAGCTGAACATCAGCTCTCTCATCAAAAAAGCCCAGCAGAGGACATACTTCTTGCGAGAGTTGAAGAAATTCAGCCTGCCAAAAACGATGATGGTGCACTCTACACTGCCATCATCGAGTCCATCCTAACTTCCTCCATCACCATCTGGTACGCTGCTGCCAGGGACAAGGGCAGACTGCAGTGTATCATCCGTGCCACCCCTCCAGGACCCATACGCCAAGGAACCTGAGGCGTGCAGGTAAGATTGTGGTCGACCCCTCCCATCCCGTACACAAACTTTTTGAGACTCTCCCCTCAGGTAGCTGTGTTCCATTTGGACCAAAACCTGTCGCCATAAAAACAGTTTCTTCCCATCTGCAACTCATTAACAAGGCATTAATGTTAGTTTTAGTAACCAGACACTTTTATTTTGCACAGTGCAATATTAATTTCTACTGGTAAATAAATACTGTGAAAGTATTTAAACACTCCACAGAGAATGACACAGCCTGTAGTCAGCAAACTGGTCTATCAAGCTGAACTATGGGCAACTCCTTCCCCCCATGAACTCCCCCTCTAATTTCATCCCATTACTCCTGCAGGGTTGCTACAATATATATGTACACACACACATATATATATATATATATATATATATATATATATATATGTATATATATATATATATATATATATATACACATATATATACAGTATATTTATTATTCTTTGTGCAGATTTGCAGAAAGTTTTCCATTTTGCATTCATGTTGTGATTATTCATGTGACAGACAAACGGGAAATAAAAAGACTAAAGAAAATGGGAAAAAAAAAACTGACATACAGTACATGCAATACATCAGGTCTTATTGAATTAAAGAATACATCCTTCAAATACCTCTGTTCATTATGCATCCTCCAGCAGTGGTTCCTGCAACCCATCTGCCCTCATACAAGGTGGTCTTCCAGTGACAGGAGGAGTTTCCATCGAGGAAGTCGGGACACAGGCAGCAGATGTCAAAATCTGAGTAGTTCCTGCAGAAGTCTTCCAGGGTCATCCTG
Organism: Pagrus pagrus; assembly: GCF_965226575.1. Lineage (NCBI taxonomy): Eukaryota > Metazoa > Chordata > Actinopteri > Spariformes > Sparidae > Pagrus > Pagrus pagrus. The sequence continues at coordinate 9,319,908 of NC_140202.1, forward strand.
TTGATATCAGAGATTAATTTGATAAAATTTATTTTGTCTTCTAGATCTGTGCTGAAAATATAAAACCCTTAACTTGAAATCTATGTCTGTCCAGACTCAGACTTCAAAAGAATTTAATAATCACTTAGCCAATCAATATCACCATATTAACATGTTTGATTCCAGTGAAACATGCTGTGTTCATTTAGAAACTATGTTTACAGATGAGTACAGAGAACTGATAGAGCTTCATCACATGGTGGAACAACAGTCACCTGAAGCTCAATATCAGCAAAACCAATGAGCTTGTGGCAGACTGCTGCTGTATGTCTGTCAGTGTTTGAGTTCATGGGTTGCTTCATACACATGCACACAACCCAGCAGCACAGAAAATCTCTACAATCACAGCAATTTCAAGATTCGAGCCCAAGATTAGTGACACCAATTCAGTATCTGACCAAATGTGAAATAGGCTCAAAATCTTCCCTTATGTTCCTGAGTTATGGTGTTGAATAATGGCCAGAATAGTGTTTTTTTAGAACATTATGATGTCACAATGACGGTGAGCTTTTATCTTTTGGATATGAAATGTCATCACTTCATCATTTTATTCTATCAGACCTTTGGGGTTGGAGTTGGACTAGTTTTTATATTGCTGCATAAGTAGTATTTTTACTGTACTGTATGTTGCCAAGGTAAAGCATAATTGTGAACATCTTTCATTTTAAATCAAATCACACATCAAATATATACTGCTTTATTGTTACTTAATGGAAGACATTCAGACGATTAGAAACATTTCTTATATTTGATTGTCAGCTTACCAGAACTCCCCATCATCAGCCACTGAGAGGCACAGGTCCCGATCTTCAGGACTCACAGTTTTCCACAGAGATGACCTAAAAACATTTTGTGATTTAAGTAAGAGAGGAGACAAGTTACAACACATGACCCGAGGCTTAAAGACATGGCCTGTCTTTATGCTCAACGTATGCAAATACAGTACAGGTGGTATGATCCACAGAAAAAAGGCCGTGTTTTAAGCTGCCTTTCACATAATCACCTATGGGAAGGTATAGTAAATACCACTCAAAGGATCATATTTCAGAAAAGCAAGACATTTGGCTATTAGAAACCTGTTGGCTTTCACTAAAAGAAGATTTGAAAAGTGGTGAAATGCATCCTTAAGAAATGTGTTTGGTGTATGACAATAACTACATGTTCAATTATTTTGTCATTGGAAAATAATAGAGCCATGTCTTTGTGAATCAGTCGCTAAGTGGGAGTTGTTCTCACCGATCACTCCAGTCTCCCCCCCACTCTCCGCTTCCCCAAGGGTTCCACAAGCGCACCAGCTTTACCAGTTTCCCTTGGCTTATCACCTGCAGCAGGCATCATGGATGACAGCACCATTGTTAACACATGGTGTAAAATGCAATAGATTATTTAATAAATCAAAAGTAAATTTGAGCTTCAGTTGGAGTTTAAAAAAACAGACAGTTATCTGTATGATCACTATCAGACATGTGTTATAAGATTTTCTTCTAAATCCAAATGCAATGCTACAAGTGTATGTCTTCACCTCCTTCACACCCGTAACAGCGTAGGCATGTCCTTGGACCAGTCCATTCGGCAAGACAGTGTTGGCAGGATTTTTCTACAAGCCAAAGACATTCATCATTGCTAGAAGCTGACTTCCCTGTGATTACAAAATTAAAGGTGCAATATGTAAGAATTCTAGTTTAAAACATTCAAAAATTAGCTAGCATTATCAACAGAATGTGAAGAAATACCAGTTTTTGACATTATGTCAAAGATGTCTATGCATTTTGTTGCAGAGATATCCACTGAAGTTAGCATGCTAACCAGCTAGCCACAGGCCTGAAAACCTCTTTGTGTCAGTGGTGTACCAACACTATGCTAGTAGTCTGGCTAGCTGCATGGCTGAGCTACTGAGCTTATAAGCAAACAGTAGCTGCAGTCATGGAATGTATAAAACGTAATTCAGTTCAGTTTGTAGCAGTTAGCAGTTGCTCTGGTGATGTGCTGCCCCTACTTGCTGGGATTAAAAATTCAACAGGTGGCCAGTTCTTACATGCTGCACCTTTGAAGAAACAGGTCTAAAGCTCCTGTGCTAGCAGTGTAAACATCAACAGCCCCCAGGTTCTCCAAACTGCAGCTGCATGTTAGCTGCATGGCTAACTAGGCTAATGGCAGCTACAGTTAGCAGCAGTAAGCAGTTACTCTAGTCAAGTATAACGCTGCTCCATATTTGTTTTGAATACAACAGGTGGTGAATTCTTACATATTGAACCTTTAAAGCAACACTAGGTAGTTTTTCGACCTTAAAATAATATTTCTAAACTCAGTTAAGTGGTAGAATAACGGTTAATAGGATGAACGGTGACGCCTCTGCAGCCTGAGGGGGGTCGCGCCGGCAGAAACCGCACTGTGTAACTTGCCAGAGCGGGTAGCTACATACCTGACGTAAAGAAGTCCAGTGCGACCTGCTTTACGACGCGTTTATTCATCGGTGGATTTAGCCAGCAGCTACTTGAATTTTTTGTAAACCAACGCCATTGCCAAGCCAGCTAAAAAAGCCAAAAAGGTATTGTTTGAGGAGGTGAAGAAAAACATGAGAGAAAGTGATATAACATGAGCCGGACAGGAATAAATATTAGACCAGCTTACACTCGGTGGAGCGAGCTGAAAGAACTGATGGCGACCTAGCCTTGATGCTACTGGATTTGTAAGCCATATATTACATATATACATATTTATTATCTTACCGACTTTTACTTTGAGTTGATTTGTTGTTATGTGGTGTTCATTGGGACTCTATTTGTCCACTGTTTATAACCGTAATAAAGCCAGGAGATAAGCTAATGCTGTCAGTTTCGATAGCTTGCACGTTTTCATGTAGTGACTGTAAACGATGACTACACTATGAACGTCTTGTCTTGAAAAGTTGCAGATCCCTTAGTTCATGCAGATAATCAATGTTATTGTTGAACAGTGTGGTCGGGAGGTAACGTTAGGCTATTGTTGTTTCCGGTAATGTTAGCATGCTACTTAGCTACTGTTGTCGTACCGAGTTGGTTGTAGTTATTGCACCAAACACAACGTCAGCTTGCACGTTTTCATGTACTGACTGTAAACGATGACTAACTTACTAAAACACTATGAACGTCTTGTCTTGAAAAGTTGCAGATTCCTTAGTTCATGCAGATAATCAACGTAATTGTTGAACATTGTGATCGGGAGGTAACGTTAGCTTGCTACTTACTGTTGTCATACCGAGTTGGTTGTAGTTATTATGCCGAACACAACGTAAACTTGCGATTGTATTGAGTAACTCCCGAAAACGTAGTGTTTTGGAAGTAACTTAGTCGGTGCAACCACTATAACCAACTCGGTATGAGAATAAATCTAGCATGCTAATGTCCTGTGCAGCCTATATGCTAACAAACTATCAACTGCTATCTCTGAATCTAGCTTGTTGTTGGCACTTGATTGAGGTTTCATGTTTTTGATGTTTCCAAACGAGGCTTCGTGATTCGCCGGCTCCATCAACAAATTCACGTGTATTCATTTTCCCTAGGGATGCTCATACAGCGACAGTATTTACGACACTGGTAACAGATAATTGCGCTTCTCAACAAGCCGGGGGTAGTAATGAGTCCAAACTACCTAGTGTTGCTTTAAGATGCTACCCATTCATTTGAATGAAAATTGCTCAATGAGCATGTAAGCAAGAAAGGTTAGCTTGCAGGCTCGTTGAAAAATAGAAAAACCCTCCATGATTTCAAGAACATAAATACAAAGAGTAGTAACTGATCAGTCGAAGGTGTGACAGATGGGTTATGCACTTCTTCAGTGATTACCTTACTCCATTAATGAGACAAGGGTCTTAAAACAAGTCAGCTGACACATTAAGCATTTCAGCTGCTGAAATTTCAACCTGTCTTTGTGATCAAGTTAAAGTTCACTTTATCGTTTATCTTGTTCATCTCTCTAAATTGTCTAATATGCACTTTACAAAAAAGATGAAAATTGATTGGTATATATGTGCCTACCCCTGGAGGAGTGCCACAGCCCATCAAAGACTTGGATTGGCCAGCTCTGCACATCAGCTCCCACAGGTCTGAAGGAGGCTCTGACAGCTTGATATACATGTGGACACCACCGGTGAAGTCCATAAGAGCCTCTGCAGGAGTCCCAGCCTTCATGTCAGTGTAGGAACCACACACCCTGACACAAGTGGATGTGATATTAATTTACAGATACTCCAGAAATAAAACTAAACTTGTGATAAGAAAACATATTTATGTCTGAGAAACAATGTATGTTTCTTTGCATACTTGGCATAGGCTTTCTCCAGCAAAGCAGGCCAGAACTCATTTGGGTCTTTGGAGTGAACGAAGATCAGTCTCCCATTGATTGTCGGTAGCTTGTCATCAATGACGACATCCACCCACTTTCCAAATCTCCAGAACTGTTAAAAAAGAAATAAAGTGACATTTTCTATTTAACGTCAATTTACCAACAAATGACTGTTGATGTGAAAGTAAAACATGACATTGCATGTGTCCTGACTTAAGTTCTGTGTCAATATCATGTCTACTAATTTTCACATTGTTATTCATAATAAGTGACACATATTTTTGTTGTTTTGCCTCTGCCTAACTAATGTGTTGAATGCAGTTACTTCTTCATAAAACATTGACCTTCCGTCAGATATTTTTATGTGAGACACAGGTTCAGATGCTTAGTGACTTTGCCAAGCTAATGGAAACCCTCCATTGCATGAACATAAAGAAGAAGCCTTGAATAGTTTGGCTTTACTGTATGTGTAAAATCAATGTCCTCTTTGTCTTCTACATTTAAATCTGAAATTCAGCCAATGAACCTCGCAGTCATTAAACTTCATTCTTGAGTTCAGTCTTAAACTTGAAACCAACAATTGACAAAACTATCTCAACCAGCCACTCTGGAGCTGTGAACATTACATGGTCTTCTGCTAATAAAGACCATGTGATATGATAAAAAGCTCCAGAACAGCTACCAGAAAGCCTCTGAGGTGAGTTTATGTTATCAGCTCATATTGTTTCTTGTCATTTACTAAAGCAAATACAAAGTGTGTGACTTGCTTGAAGCAGTATGAACATTCTTTCATAAATCATGATGAGATGACTGTACTTCCTTCCTATAATGTCTCACTATAATCAGTGCTCGGTGATTGACGTAATAATAACTGGTTGTGCTGTTAGTATTTACCCTGAAGTGGAACAGCCCGCAGTACTCATCAAATGTTTGGTCAAGAGGAACAACTTGCCCGAGGATGTGAGACTGGAATGTCAGAGCTCCAATAGATGCGAGAAACCAGCAGTTTCCTGAGTGAAAGATGATCATTAAGTTGTCAGAAAACATTAAGGCCAACCAGTCAAATGTTATAAATGAAATAAGTTTTTCCTACCAAGTACTCCTTGACCAAAATCAAACCTGGACACCCCATCAAGTACAAAGGCTGGATTAGGAGCAATGTTCTGAAACAGAAGGAGTTTATTGTGAAAAATGAAAAAAATAAATAAAATAAAATAAAATAAATAAATAAATAAATAAAGGATAGGTTTGCATTTTTGAGGTCTATCTTAATACAATAATTACATGGCCACATGTACACTTAAACATTTATTGGTCACTATATTCATTACTACTATTCATACTGTTTAAGATCCCCTCCTGCCATGGGGACAAAATCCACAGCTGTCATTCATCACAAAAATTGGATTCTAAAAAGCTAATTTGAGGCTTCAGCATTCTGCGCAAGCTAAATCAAGCAGGCATGCTCCAGAGGTACAGTCTTCTTAGTAAAGAAATTACTCTTTGTGTTGCATCACAGCAAGCAACTGAGCTTACCAACCTGCGGAAGAACACTGGCCATGAAGTGTTAAAGCTCTGGTCTACGATCTGAGAAAGATTTGAAAAAAGCACCCCCCCCCCCCACACACACCCCTCCCCTCTGAGCTCGTATCGCTCTCCCCTCGGATCAATCTTTCAAATCATAGACCATAGCTTTAACTTCAAGGCCAGTATAGACAGGAAGAATAATTACTGCAATTACTATATAAAAAAAACAAAAAACAAATGTGTGTATTTGTGAGTATTTAATTTAGGTAGACATAAAAAAAAATCGGAACTTATTTGATAATGAAAATGAAACTGTCACATATCAACACAGTAAGGAATTACACAAAAATGATTATGCATGGCGGTCAGGCCAGAACAAGTGAGGGCAAGTGACAATTTTTTTTTCCTGGTGATCCATTTTCTTAGTCATAAAAATGTTTTAAGGAAAAGTCTAAGAAAATGAAAAACTACTGTATTTCTCTTTCGATCAGTGAAACAGTGATTATTCAGTTTATTTCAGTGACCACATATACTTCTATGTCATCTGTTCTTCCAGAGCTAGCTAACCATATCAGCTAAAATCTGAGCTTACCTGTACAGTAACATGAGAGTCTTATGTCTTATATTTCCTTTTTTACCTGTCCTCCACACATCAGGGAGCACTGGACAGTTATTCACATGTGGATATTCCTTCCGTTCAGATATTACGGTTCAAACTAGATTATGCCATCTTAACTCTTTTACTTTGCATGTTATTATTATTGTTTTGCCTGTGATATTTTGGGATAGTTTGGGGAGGTTGTTGCAGTTTTTTAAGTGAAGGGTCCAAAGAAAATTTAAAAATCCAGGGGAAGGTTTTGTCTTGTCTTGTTGCACATGTTACCATTCTGCTATAGTGGAAAAATGCTCTGGCTGGTTCGCATTTCCTCAAACCAATCCTAACCGTGTTGAGCAGGGCAAGTTGAGGTGAACCCTGGCATTAAATGGCTAAATTCCATCCAAAAGACAAGTTAACTACTGCTAGTTTGTTTATGTTCGTACTGTTAGCAACTAGGTTAGGATTAGGGTAATTTGACATTTTCAGCATGTAGGTTGCTAGCTTGGAGGTTGTTATTGTTTCCTGTAGAGACTGGGATTTTGAAAGCAGTAACACGCAGATAGATAGCGGAGGGGAGAATGCTGACTACAGGTGGACAATGGCCAGTTTATACGTTCAGTCTACATTCGGTGAGCTAGACTAGGTTCAGCCTTACTCACCCCAAATAACCTTTGTACATTCCCTAAACAAACCATCAAAATGGTCAGAAACAATCAAAAACTGGTGTTTCTGGATAATTTTATTGTGTCAACCAGCAGCTGGTATGGCAGTAATTAAAAAAAAAAAAAACCAACCAAAACATGTGCTGTTAAATTATTCAGTATCAAGGGGTCAGCCTTTGTTTGTGAGATTTATTGTGACAAAAAAATTGCATACACACTTGAAATAGAACTGATAGTTTTCAGGACTATACCCAAATCAATTTTCAAACAAAAAAAAATGTGTTGTTTGACACATAGCCAGACACCACACCAACCAGTATTTAGACTGTGCTATGCAAACACATGAGGGTGAACACTGTTGCTCGTCTGTTGCTCGTCAGTCAGGTTGAGTCTGAACACTGTTAAAAGTGCTAAACACTGAATCACTCAAAGATGCTAGCTGAATCAGTTTAACTCTCTGCTAGTAACTCCAACAAACTAGATGCTCGATTAAACATTAACATTTATTGTGACGCAGGTTTAACTCTTCCAAATCACTCACCGCTGGCCTCAGCCACTCCACTTTGTCCAGGTCAGAGGGGCTCAGAACCTCATAGCCAATGGAGTTCTTGTCAGGGGGGAACATCTTATCGATGTACCTTAGTCCTTGAATGATGCAGGCCTGTTTCAGTGACTCGTAGTCTTGGTTGAGGTATTTCTCAGGGTTGGTAGCGCTCCCATAACCATCTTGCTTGTGACGAGCCTCCAAGATGTTCAGACACACACCGGGAGGAGGCATTGTTGCAGTGTTTGGGCTCTGTTCAGAAAATGTAGATGAAAAACCATTTTGGTATTTACAATAAATAATTTTGCAGACAAAATCAGATGAGTGGGAAATTAAAGTAAAAACCAACACACTGTCAAAGTAGGGTGTTGGTCCACCACAGGCTGCCAGAACAGCTTCAGTGCATCTTGGTGAAGGTTATACAAGTGTGGAGATCTCTGCTTGAGGGATGAACACTATTCTATCCAAATGACACACATGACTAATCACATGTATGCTCAGAGCAAGAATAATCATTACATTGCATTACATTGTCCTAGAAATGTGTTTTATATTTGCCAAATCCCTCACATCTACAGAGGCCAGATTTAGTTTCATGTTGACAAGTGCAGACAATGAAGAGCCAGCTTATGCTTGTTTCTCTCATCTCATCTCATTTTCTTTTTACCGTTTTATCCCCCCTTTCAGGGGGTTGCTGGGTTGCTGGAGCCAATCCCAGTTTCATATGGTTGTTTTTACCTCTAAAATTATGAAAATAGATGAAAAATGATGTATCATCCTTTCAAAACTACAAATCAAATACAAATAATGGGCAAAAACTACCCTTCGCTTCACTTCAGCTTTAATTCTTAAGTAATAGTAAAGGTGAGGGATTTTTACTGCTATTTTCACTTTGGTTCAAGCTTTCTCCTTTAACTGCAGTTCAGTGACCCTTTGTGCTATGCCCTGTAAAAACAAACTACTTGTTTTATCTAAAAAAGTTACCGTGGCACCTGACAGAAGAGAACAATCTAAAAAAAGATGTTATGCCTAAACAAATTATTTAAAAAAACTAAAAAAAAAACTCTCTTTGTTTTCGTGACAGAATAAACTGAAAAAACAAGCTGACCTTAAAGGACAACACAATTTCATACTGTTTTACTTACTGTTTATATTCAGTGGACCCTGCCACCTTTTTAGCTTCAAACAGTGTTCTGGGGACCTTATTTTCCTCTGAGAACAGCTTGTTTACTCAGTTATAGAAAAACATTTTAACATTGTAAATATTAAAATTCTGCGTTTGAATTTCTTCTCCAAAAACGACATAGTGCCCCAGCTGAATTTGAGAAGACTAGTTAAGGTAGTTGTGTAAAGATTCAAAACATTTTAAACATTTCAAATCATTTGAACTTGATATTAATTTAGTTGTACTTAAATCCTTTAGTTACATAATTTAATCACAGTTCAGTTAGAAATCACAGAAATCTTCCAATATCTTTCACCTGGAATTCCAAAGCTGAAAATACTTCACTACCTCAAATTTCTATTTTCTATATGAACTTTTTCACTGTCAGGCTAGTCTGTATACCATTTACATCAATATACAGCAAGCGTCTATATTGTGAAATGAACTGTTTAAAAAAGGTAGCTGTCTTTTGAAGACCTTACCTCAGCCGCTTGAGGGAGAACGAGTGAGTGGGTGGGTGGTTCTGCAGGTAAGAGCAGGGACGCTCTGTGTCTTAAATAACACCTGTAAATGCTAGAAGCGATACACGTCTGCAAGGTGTTACTTGGAAAAGGAAAGCCTACCTCTGATCACCTGCAGCATAATCTTGCTGTCCGCCCCTATGAAAGACAGAGAAAAAGACAACGAAAGAAAGAGAGAGAGAGAGAGAGAGAGAGAGAGAGAGAGGGCAACAGAGATTACAGAGAGTTTCACATGCAGCAATAAAAGAACCTGCTGTAGTTCATATTTACAGTACATTTATCTTCAGAGCACTAGACTAGAGTGCTTGTCAATTATCAGTCACTAACATTAACACCACTGACTGAAACTGAAAGCATTAAAATGTACATAACATAATTATTAACCATGTAAACCATGTGTGGGATTTAGTGGCATCTAGAGGTGTGGTTGCAGATTGCAGCCAACTGAAGAGCCCTCTTCTCACCCTCCCCTAAAGCGGCCACTAAAAACAAGAAAACCGTGAAAAGCCCTCTCTCTAGAGAGGAACCCACTCCCTTTGTATATAAAGATAGACGGCAGATTAGAAGGCCCTTCTCCAGCAGCCGTAGGAGGCTTCTGCAAAAATGTCCTAAGTGCATCTGGACAGTTATAGAGTAGATTAGCCTGTTACTGTACAAGCAAAAACAGCCTGCACACTTCTACTTGCACCAATGGTTCAACATAACAAATCAGATCAGAATTTCCAGTCAGCATTGGTTAAAATTGCAAATTATCTCTTAATCGCATCTGACGAGGGTCTTATCTCTGTGCTAGTGTCATTAGATCGTAGTGCAACTTTTGACACTATTGACCATCACATTTTATTACAAAGATTGGAACATTTAATTGGTATTAAAGGAGCTGCATTGAGCTGGTTCAAGTCCTACTTATCAGACCGATCTCAGTTTGTACAAGTTTACATTGAATCCTCATTGCATACCAAAGTTAGTCACAGGGTTCCACAAGGTTCTGTGCTCGGAGCAAGACTATTCACTTTATATATGTTTCCTTTAGGGAATATCATTAGAAAACACTCCATTAATTTGAATTGTTATGCAGATGATACACAATTATACTTCTTCATTGAGTCAGATGACACTAATAAATTAGCTAAACGTTAGGCATGTATTATGGACAAACCTGGATGACCTGCAATTTTCTGCTTCTGAACTCAGCTAAGGCAGTTAAGTTCTTGTGCTGGGCCCTAAACATCTTAGAGACACATTATTTAATGATATAGCTACTAGTTATTTTTGTCCTTCAACTTCCACATAAAACACATTTCATGGACTGCCTGCAAGTGATGCATGTCAAGTAGCATCCTCATGAATGCCAGTCCCCAAAGTTTCTCCAGAAGAACATTTGATTGTAACACGATGATGATTGTTATTTACTTCATCTGACAATGGTTTTAAAGTTATAGCTGATAGGTGTGTGACTTGTATGTTTGTTTGGCATGAAGTTACAAACTTTCACTTTGTTACGCAATCCCTGAAACCCAAATTAGATCAAGTGCCTGATCATGTAAACCTGCCAAAGCCATTGGCATTAAGATGCAAGTACTTCTCAAGAAATTAATCGGCTGTGCCAAACTGCATTTCTCCAGAAGAAATTAACTTGTAAACACCTGCAAGCTTATTCTTGTATAATAGCCCACTTCTGTGTTCAAGGCATGTTGAACTATGGGAGAACTGATGATGAATGATGGGAATAATCCACTCTCCACAGGGCTTGGTTCAACTCATGGTGAAAGGTTTTCATTGGAACTACCCCCTCCTGAAGTAATTGTCTCCCAAAACATTAACATGGTTTTGCTGTTGCTACCCTGCGTGCCTCTACTTCTTGAGAAGTAGTTAGAAGAGAACTATTTGAGGGGCATGCCAAGCATAAACCCATAGTCAAACAGAGTGTAACATGGACTCTGGACAACAAACTGCATCATAATATATCATAAATAATAATCATCATAAACCGAAGTGGGGCTATGATGGGCTTTTGTGTGTGTTCTGTTGTCTGTTGGCACACATTAAAAATTACAGAGTAGTATTAATCTTACCATTAAGTTGACAGGATTGGATTGAGTTTGTGTAGAGCTCTTGGTTGCATTCATAATAGCAACTTCCTGTTGGCTGTGTCCTGAAATAGAAATATGACTCCATGTCATATGCTCAATGTCTTCCTCTTTTTTCTCCTTGCTGTTTCTCCACCTCATCATTATCATCATTTCCCACTCCATCTCCATCTGGGAACAAGGCACAATTTGCTATTGCTCCATTAATCTTCTCTTTTATTAACCAACAACAATTCTTGCACGTAATAAATAACGAACCCACCGTAAGAAAGAAAACGTTAAAGAAATAAAGTATTGCAATGTACTGTTTAAACAAGCACTATGTAGTTTTGGAAGAAATTCAAACTCAGAATTTTAATATTTGCAATATTAATTCAAACTCAGAAATATATATTTTTCCCATAACTGAATAAACAAGCTGTTCTCAGAGGAAAATAATGTCCACAGAACACTGTTTGAAGCTAGAAAGGTGGCAGGGTCCACCAAATATAAGTAAGTAAAACAGTTTGAATGTGTGATGTCGTTTAGGGTCAGTTTGTTTATCCAATTCATGTTCATTTAGTTTGTTTAAAACAATTCAGTCAATCAAGATCTTCTGCTTCTGATTAAAATTTCCTCCCCTCAACTACATAGTGCACCCTTTTAATATTGTTTCTAAAAATGTTACTTTTTTTAGCCTCCTCTCTTAATAATGCATGTTTGCACTACATAATGAAATCATGACAGATAAAAGTAAAATATGGTACACAAAAAACAATAAAAGATACGTTATGTTATGTCTTCATAATAATAAGCCAACAGCAAGATATAGCTCCGCTGTAAGGCCAACACAATATGCTACATTATAAGCCAGCCATCTGGCAGTACAGATGTATCTGCTGCTGTACCACCAGAGCAGTAGTTAGACACCTCAATTCATCCTCAGCGCTCCGCTATAGAAAATAATGGCAACTTTCAGAATGTTCTTGCTAACAGTCTTGTTCCCTTGATTAGGTCAAGCAGAGGCTTTAGTTCTTTCTTTGAAGTGGCCTCTATTTAACTGCCTGTGTGAGCACAGTGGGTGGAGGTGGTGTCTTACTCCATTTCCTGTGATTGTGGTTGGGGCATTTCCTGTGTTTAAACAAATACAGGAAATGTTTTCTGGATTCCTTGTCCTTGGCACTTGCTATCCTAAACAGTACAGTCAGGTTACTCAAACATACAGGTGATACACAAGTGTACCCAAATGCACTTTGCGACAATAACATCCAGTGTTTATCAATTCATTTCCTGCTCATGGTATGACTGTTTTTGCTCAGATTACATGGCACCTGAAGGGAACACATCACATAAGACTTAAAGTTAAAAGCAATGACATAAGTAATTTAAGGTAAAAATTAGGTATATTCAAACAAAGTTGTTTTGAACAACACTACTTTTTTCTTTTTCTTTTTTTACTTTGTGTCATCATAAACAAGTATACACACCCTCTTGGATAATTCGTACAAGGCAGATCCTGTAATACTCTTTGTAAAATATATTATACCATGTCTCCCTCCTGGCCCGACACCAACAGACGTAAATCATGGAAGGTTTATCTTTACTGATGATCACACAATTAGAGGCATAAGAATAAAAACAAACTATTACACACTAATGATGTAGTAAGGCAAATAAGGTAATAAATAATTTATGACAGGAGATGATTCAGTTTGATAATATCACACCTTTGGGCGATGACAAAACTGGGTTTTGATATAATGCCAAGTAATATAAGGGCCAGGATCACTAACATAAAATCAATATTTCTCATGACTTAAAGCAGCTAATGTACTATCAGAGAGAAATATGTCATGATTTATTTTTATTTATTTATTTTTTGAGCTAAATATCCAAGGGTGCAAACTCAACCTAAATCCAATTGGACGCTGAGTCGGTGAGTTCGCCCATCATTCTGCAGGTGTTACATTTGGATTGCCATTTCAACTGTCCATGGACCATATTCACATGGTGGCCATGTTCTTCTGATGTCACACTCAGGGTGATAAACTCAAAAGATAGAATAATGTTATGTTGCCGTTTTCTAGATTGCAAGTTGACGATAGCATTCAACTACTTCCTAGTTAACATTACTATTTGGTTACATCCAGTGCATTTCACTCTCAGCCTTAAATAAATGTGTCCAACATGTGTTGGATCGCAAAGACTACACAAGGGCTGATAGGGATAATTAAACACAGGTAAAACACATCAGGGAGGGGCAGACAATCAAACTGGAGGGCAAAAAGGGACGCAGGGTGAGGAAAATCCTGTTTGTGCCAGATTGCACTCAAAGTCTCTTTATGAACACACCTTAAGACTACCTCTGGGTATATCTTAATTACCACCAAACAATTTTCCAAACAAACGTGTTTAAACATGCATGTGATTAAGTAATTAATAGAGAATAGTATAACAAAAGACAGTTTATCGTGGTAAATAACAGATGATAATTATGTGAATCCTCTGAATTTAGGAGGTACTCATCTGGGCCAGGTGCAGGCACAGGCATCCCAGGCACATGCCTTGGGCTACTTTGTCAAATGGAGGCGCAGACGGAGGGAAAAAGAACATCAAACATTAAATAATGTTTAAAGGTGTTATGTAAGAATTGGATACCTGTCGAATTTAGAATCCAAACAAAAGTATGGCAGCCTATCACCAGAGTAACCACCAACTGCTGCTAACTGTAGCTGCTGTTAGCTAGCTAGCTCAGTCAACCATGCAGTAAGCGGTTGTATTAGCTGAGTCTGCCTGGACTGGGAGCTAAGGAGCACTGGCAGAGTGTTGGTGTTGTTTACTATCTATCACCTACAAACCGGCGAGGGGCTAGCTGGTTAGCATGCTAACATCTGTAGATGCAACTGCAACACGATACAAACATCAACATCAAAAATGTTATTTTGAATTCTTAAAGCTAACATCCTTACATATTGCACCCATATCATATTATAAATAATTTAAAACATTAAAAAATCTCTTATCTCAAAATGTATTTTAATCTTTTTGTTTTTATTTATTCATCTATGTTTTTCTTTAAGCCTACACACTGTTAGTTTACACTCCACATTCTCACTCTCACACTAAGTTGTGTCAACACAAGTGTAAACATAATTGTGCAGACTTAAGTTTATAGTGTGTTCTTATGTAATTGCTGTAATCTTGTTTGCACATATTTAGTGTTTACAGTAATGTTTAAGCTGATATTCAGGTACCAGGTATTTCAGATAGTTGTAGCTGTTCAGGCAGGTTGTGGAAAAAGGGAAGAAGAACTGAAGTGAATTAAGAAGTGTTGCTTGGAGTTGACTCTACTGTGTCTTGGAACTTATGAGAAAAACGCACAATGTCGCTTCACTTCAATGTGTGGGAAAAATTATTTCAGTGGTTTCACACATACAGACATTCAGTAGGAAGCATCTATAAATGTGTTCTCACTTGATGGATCCATTTAACAATACTTTGTACCAGTAGTATCGATACTTTGAAGATCGATCCGCCTACCAATAATTACAGCTATCAATAATAATGTTTGGTTGACTGTTGTTCCTGTGGCAGCAGGATGGCAAAGCTCACACATTCATTCCCAGCAGTAGCTATTATGCATCCATCCACAGGGTCCATCTGTAATGTTAAATTGCCTCTGAGACTTTGACCCCTCTATGTTCTTTTATTGTAAGGCAGCACAATTAAGGGAGTCAGCTTAAATGCCTGTAGCCCACTGAGGCCGGAGACATCTGGAGAGGCAGTCAAAACACTGTGGAGCCTGCCATTGTTTTCTCTTTCAAACCGGAACAGGTCAGTGGGGGAGGAATAAAGAACCCATAACTGCTGTTAAACATGGTTTCCGTCTTTAGTTTGTGTCCCAAACAGGATACTGGAGCATGAATGTTAGCTCAGACCCACACCACTTGTGTTTGGCTGCGAATGGACAACCGCATATTGGTCACATTTCTCCCCCAAACTCCCAGGGACCTTGTGGATATCAACTAATTTGTTGATCTTTATGGCAATCATGTTCTTGATTTTTCTACTGCTACTCATCAGCAGCTTTGAAGGTCTCTTTGGAGCTGAACATGGGACGTTGTGCACCTCTAATGCATGCTTCACCCTACATATGGACAGGCTGAGCTTTAAGAAAGCCCGGCAGAGCTGTGAACACAATGGAGGTTATCTAATGACAGTCAGAGACAGAGACGAAGAGGATGTGCTGCGCTTGCTTCTCTCGCAGATCCAAAGACAACCTCAGGACAGAGCGCTTACATTTTGGATTGGATTAAAACTGCACAGAGGCAACTGTATGTCAGCTGACAAGACTCTCAAGGGGTTTAAGTGGGTATCTGGGGAAGAAGATTCACACTATTCCAACTGGGCCAATGAACCTGTCGCCACATGCATAGAGGATAGATGTGTGAGTGTTTTTTACACTTTATCAGGAGAGAGCCAACTGAAATGGACTGCTGGACCTTGCAAGAGCCCTACTTTTTATGTATGTCAGTTCTACTTTCAGGGAATGTGCAGACCTCTGACTCTGTTAGGACCTGGACGGATAAACTACATACCACCCTTCTCAAATGAGCCCCAAAGAACTAAAATGCAATCATTTCCAGTCGGAACGTATGCTGATATTGTATGTAGTGACCAACAGGAATACTACTCTTTTTGCAGTTCGATGGACGGCATCTTTCGTTGGAATGACCCTGGTCCATTCTGCAAAACAGGAAAGCAAAACTGCACGATCAACAATGGCGGATGTGAACACTTGTGCCAGCAGGATGCAGATGAGCTTCGATGCTCTTGTAGAGAAGGTTACAACCTGGGTGAAGATGGACTCACTTGCAGGATAAAAGACTTGTGCGGTGTTGATACATGTGAGCATCAGTGTGTAATGAGGGAGTCAGGATATTCCTGCAAATGTCCAGATGGCTACAAACTGGATGTAAACCAGCGCAACTGCTCTGATATTGATGAGTGCCAGTCACAAGCCTGTGATCATTTCTGTGTAAATACTGCAGGAAGTTACACATGTGTGTGTAACGATGGTTATGAAATGGTGGACAGTAAGTGCAGTGATATCGATGAATGTGCACAATTCAGATGCGAGCACAAGTGCTTGAACAGTATTGGATCCTTCTCTTGTAACTGTGACCAGGGCTTTACTTTATCCCAGAATGGCTCGTGTGTGAAAGACTGCCCACAAGGCTTCCACATGGACACCGATGGAGTGACTTGTGTTCCAGGTCCGACAAAAATCTTAGCTGCTTCACCCGATGACTCAGCGGAGGAGGAAACACAAGAAAATGTCACTGAGTCATTCAGCAGAACAGTGGAGCTCCAACGAGAGTCCCCTCACACTGATGCACCACTTTCTGACGTGGTGAATGTCACACACAGTGATCGGCAGAGCAACGTATCCTCGGTGACAAGTTTTGCCAGCACAGTCAATTTCAAGGTGTTAATCTGTGTTCTCGGCTCAGTGGTTCCTCTGCTGCTTTTGGTTGTGGTGACTTTGGCAATTGCCATTTTTCGATGCAGCCACTCCAAAAAGGAAACCAAGAAAAATACCACTACAGATGGCTACTGTTGGGTTTCCTCTGGTTTTGATCCACGTTTAGAGAAACTGTATGAGTCCATTAATACTGATGGCCTATGACCTGACAGTGACGGAGAAGACTGCCTACCTGGACTGTTATGTTACAGTAATTTATGTAATTTATGTTTTCTTTATTACATATCGAATCACAAATCAGAAAAAATGGTGAAAGACATTGTACTTATATAAAGTTGAGGCACAGTGGGTAAATAATAGTAAAAATAGGATGTAGACTGCATACCTCCGCCAACAGTCCCCTTTTGTACTCACTATAAGATATTAACAAAAATTAACAAATGTAGAAAAACATCCTGTCTTGCAGTGTTAATGATTGTTTTCTTCGATCTGCACCAAAACTATTCTGGGATAAGACCCATCCTCCAACCAATAAACAGCCACAGGTAACAACACAAGTCTTTGGCAGCATGGATCTAAATCGGGAAAACAATAATATCTGGATACAGCTTCGGAGGCAGAGATCTGTTCATTCCTACTGTATGAAAGCTGCTCAGTGGCGCATGAAGCCCAAAAAGCTCAGCTTCCTGGTATAAAATTACCCAATTATCCAACCAAGTGGTCTGACTTCCAGTTTAGTGCCAGGCTAACTTGAATGGATATAAAATAATTTAATTTTGCAGCTCTTCTAGCTCATTTCGTGGGGGTTGTGACACTCTAATCCAAGATTTTACAGCCACTTCTTTCGCAAGGTATGTTTATGGGAAAATGTCTTTTTGGGCCCCAGTGCATCATGTGAAGTTGTAATTACATGATTTTGCCACTACGAAAGTAGGCTTTAAAGCCTGGTGCGCTGCATTTGGGCTTGCTTGGCAGAGGTACATATGGTGGATTTAGCAAAGAAGTAGCAAAGAACAAATATGTGTAGGTGTTATTGGTGCAAAACAGCAGTTGAATAATGTAAAATGAAAGTAACTGGGTTTAGAGAACGGACATGTTGGACTGAGTGGCAAACAGTATGATTCCAGAGAGGTTTGATATGCGTTTAACAGTTAGAAAGTTTTTGCCAGGATGTTAATGCTGAAAGTGAGCGTTAATGCTGAAAGTGAGCATTATAATGTAAAAAACTGCTTATTTACTAGTTTGCCTTGTCATAACTGGCCTATTTTAACAATAGACATACATTTGATTAATGTATGTATCACTGCCTGTTCACTAAACCTGTGACCTCCTGACCCAAGAACGTGTTGTCTTCACTGCATCATTCAGATGAAATCAAAAGATAATATACTGTGTTATGTTCACCTTCCCATATCACATGGCAGTGATGGAAGAAGTATTCAGTTTACTTACAGCTGCTGTAACTTTTTTTTGGCCTTTTGGGGGCAGCAGAAACAAACACAACATTCACATATCATCACCTATAAATTTGTGTAAGTAAGCAACTATTTGCTGTCACACTATCACAGTGTAACAGTTAAGAAACGGGTGAAAATAATTCATTTTCTCATATTGTCCAGTGCTGCTGCACTGTATTCCACCTCTGTCTGAAATGCTCTGTTTGAGCTCCTGTCTCTTTAAGACAGGAAGACCCCTGAACCCCCAATTTGCTGTGATTGGTCAGCTCACACAGGCCTGAGACAGCACCGCTAACATCAACACCAGAGCAGCTGTGCTAAATCAATTACATCGTTCCAAACTAGCCACTAGGTATAAATTATCCAAATGTGTGATATGGTTACATGGTGTGATGTCAAGATGTCACAGAATTAAAGGCAGGACTACTGACGATACGTTTCAGGAGCAGCGTTTCCTGTGGGAGAGAGGAACTTCTGTTTGTGCAGACTTTGACCTTTTTAACCCTCAAAACCTTTTACATGCATAAAAGCCTATAAAATATTTAAGGAAAAGGAACAATAATGAAAAAGCAGAATAGGTGTCCTTTAACATATTTAACTTGCTGATGCTAATTTTCATATCTGATGCTGGTGTAAATATGATGTCATGTATAGTATCAAGTCAATAAATTTTATGTGTGATAAATTCATGCTATAAGACAAAATAAATAGTTTGTTTGGAAATATGAATCAGTTTTTCTTCTTGTATTTGTAAGACTATGATCAATGCCCTCATTGGCTTTGGAAAATAACAGTAGTCCAGCTTTATCTCATTTCCTTCCTGGCTTGAACTTGGTCATTGTCCAGAGGGGTGTTGTTTCCTGAGTAGGTGCAGTAGCCACTGGCTCTGAAATCTTTGCCAAGCCAACATTAAGAGTAGCTCTACACGACATTATGACCATGTCTGTGCCAGTGAAGGTATTGACCATTTTAATGTCAGTTATTTTTGTATTGTCTATTAAGACTGGATTTTGCATGAAGCAGACTGGTACCTGTGTGCCTTTTTGTACTGGGAGCGAGTGCATAACTGTAAATTACGATAGAGTGGATTTTATAACAGCTGAAGAAGGATGCCACGACAGGAATGGAGAACTGGTGACATTACAGCGTGAGACAGATAAGAACATACTTGACGTTTTGAGTCGAGAATTGTACGGCGACTTCTGGATTGGACTTCGTTTACCAGCTAGCGGCTGCAGTAACCTCTCGACTCCACTGAGAGGATATGAGTGGACTTCTAATAGTGCTGACAGGGGCTTTATTTCAGCCTCCAACCCCTGGAAAAACAGTGTTAAAGTCTGCTCTCCACGCTGTGTGTCACTTTCAAATGATGAAAAGTGGACAGAGAGGCTGTGCTCGGAGAAAACTGATGGCTTCCTGTGCAGAACAAAGCACAAAGATGCATGTCAGGCTCAAGAATTATCAGATCCAGTTGTTTTCCCAAGCACGGATGGCTGTTCAAGTGGCCCTTGTGAGCATTCATGCACAGCTGTTAAAGGAGGCTATACATGTTCTTGTTATAAAGGATATATCCCAGACAGCAAGAACCCTAGGCGGTGCAAAATGCACTGTGCACAACAGAAATGCCCTGCAGTATGTGACAGACACACTGACAGTGCATGCCGCTGTCCTGATGGCTTTCTTGCTACTGACAAAATCTGCGAGGACATCGATGAATGTTCGATGGATCAATGTGATCAAGAGTGTAAAAACACTTTCGGAAGTTTTGTGTGCTCCTGCAACGAAGGATTTGTACTTAAAGATGAAGTCAAATGCATCGAAGAAACTCCCATCGTCATTGGTATTGTTAAACCAGCCCATAATAATACACTGAAGGGTTCTTCAGCTGCTTCCACTGGTTTTCTCTGGATATGGATTTTCATTGCCGTGGCTTTTGTAGTGCTTATATTTGTGATAAGGTTTTATGTTGTCAAGCGTCAGAAGTGCAGAGAACAAAACTCTATTCAACAATCTACTGCTCCTTTGGACAATGTTGCCTGTTAAAGTCAGTATAAATACGATGAACACTAAGCATTTATAGTTTCAGAGGCTTGTGTGCTCCGTTACAATTATCAGATGGCTGCTGTAGGTAATATTTCAGAATAAACTGTTCAGATTCTCTGATTCTTGGGAGTGCATTATAAAATATTAATATGAATTAATATGAATATATATGAAATGCTTCTTAAAAATACAAGTCAATTTCAATTTTAACTTGAATAGAGCACTGGTAGTATACAAATATAAGCAGTATTATGTAAACATTAACATGTAAGAAATACTTTAATGTCGTGCTGAATTTTGATTACTTTTTTTGGCTTCATGTTTTGAGCTTAGCATACGCAAAATTTTGACCTGCGAAGCAATTGAGCAAAAAAGTAAAATGGAGATGAGTAAATGGAAATCCTCGTGGAAAGTACCAGCTCCATACTTTAACTCAATAAATGTACTGTGTTTTTTCTTGAGCACTGACTTCTTTTTTATACAGTAAACATTCTTGTTTGTGCATATGCATTTAGTGCATGCATGAAAAAGTCTTTAATGTGGGACAATAAAGGCTGATTTCATTTTGTTGTAGCACGTCATGTAAATAAAATGTGTTCAGTCATTCACAACGTTGTTGCAATCATTCGTGCCCTTAGAGCGCCATCTAGTGTTCTTTTGAATACATTGCTGAAAAAGGGGAAAAACAGTTTTATGACTTCCTCACAAATTTTAATCTGAAAATCAGCTGCTGCATCAAAACACATATAACCTAGACAAGCATGCTTCTTTCTACTGATTCCTCATGTTGTTCACGATTATTTAAAGGTGCACTACGTAGTTTTGGGGATGAAAAACAAGATCTTCATTGACTGATTTTCTTATGCCTAAACAAACTAAACAAACTTTCTCAATTTTCATGACTGAATAAACTGAATTAACAAGCTGACCTTAAAGCACAACTCAATTTCACACTGTTGTACTTACTTTACATTTACATTTGCCAGAAGCTGCTACCTTTTTTAGCTTCAAACAATGTTCTGAGGACCTTATTTTCCTCTGAGAACAGCTTGTTTATTCATTCATGGAAAAAAATAATTTTGTCTGAGTTTGTACTACTACTTATTAACATTGCAAATATCAAATTTCCTCTACAAAACTACATAGTGCACCTTTAATGAAAAAATAGTGCTACTGCTCCTGAAACGTATCGTCAGTAGTCCCACCTTTAATTCTGTGACATCTTAACATCACACCACATCACCATTTCACACATTTGGATAATTTATGCCTAGTGGCTAGTTTGGCATGAAATAATTGATTTAGCACAGCTGCTTTGATGTTGATGTTAGCAGTGCTGGCTCAGGCCTGTGTGAGCTGACCAATCAGAGCAAACTGGGGATTCAGGGGGTCTTCCTGTCTTAAAGACAAGAACAGGAGCTAAAACTGAGCGTTTCAGACAGAGGTGTAATACAGTGCAGCAGCACTGGACAATATGAGAAATCTAATGTTTTTTTAGCACTACAGCATGTAAACATATTCTAGTAGTAACCCAAAATAAAATGATGAACCTGAAAATGACCACAGAGTAAGTACACATGGTCAAGTATTGTATTCGAGTACAATTTTGAGCTACTTCACTACATTTCAGATGCAAATACTGTACTTTTTGCTGTACTGATGTACTAAAAGCAGCTACGATCAGACAAGTTCACACAAGCATCATTTTCTGTAAATGTAAGCAGCTGTTTTCAGTCATTCACAACGTTGTTGCAATCATTCGTGCCCTTAGAGCGCCATCTAGTGTTCTTTTGAATACATTGCTGAAAAAGGGGAAAAACAGTTTTATGACTTCCTCACAAATTTTAATCTGAAAATCAGCTGCTGCGTCAAAGCACATGTAACCTAGACAAGCATGCTTCTTTCTACTGATTCCTCATGTTGTTCACGATTATTTAAAGGTGCACTACGTAGTTTTGGGGAAGAAAAACAAGATCTTCATTGACTGATTTTCTTATGCCTAAACAAACTAAACAAACTTTCTCAATTTTCATGATTGAATAAACTGAATTAACAAGCTGACCTTAAAGCACAACTCAATTTCACACTGTTGTACTTACTTTACATTTACATTTGCCAGAAGCTGCTACCTTTTTTAGCTTCAAACAATGTTCTGAGGACCTTATTTTCCTCTGAGAACAGCTTGTTTATTCATTCATGGAAAAAAATAATTTTGTCTGAGTTTGTACTACTACTTATTAACATTGCAAATATCAAATTTCCTCTACAAAACTACATAGTGCACCTTTAATGAAAAAATAGTGCTACTGCTCCTGAAACGTATCGTCAGTAGTCCCACCTTTAATTCTGTGACATCTTAACATCACACCACATCACCATTTCACACATTTGGATAATTTATGCCTAGTGGCTAGTTTGGCATGAAATAATTGATTTAGCACAGCTGCTTTGATGTTGATGTTAGCAGTGCTGGCTCAGGCCTGTGTGAGCTGACCTATCAGAGCATTTCAGACAGAGGTGGAATAAAGTGCAGCAGCACTGGACAATATGAGAAATCTAATGTTTTTTTTAGCACTACAGCATGTAAACATATTCTAGTAGTGACCCGAAATAAAATGATGAACCTGAAAATGACCACAGAGTAAGTACACATGGTCAAGTATTGTATTTGAGTACAATTTTGAGCTACTTCACTACATTTCAGATGCAAATACTGTACTTTTTACTCCACTAATGTACTTAAAGCAGCTACGATCAGACAAGTTCACACAAGCAATGTCAATGTAAGCAGCTGTTTTCAGTGAAAAGCTGGTTCAGTTAGCTGGTGAACATATTTGAACATTAAGCAGCTAAAGTCCAAGTCAGCATGTCCCTCAGGAGTTGGTAGAGACCAAAAACAAAGCTAAAAGACAAATCATTTTATGAACTTTTGTGAACCTCCTGTGTTTTATAGGTTCTTGTGCATGTAGAGGATCTTGAAGAGTCAAACTGACAGATGCTCCTCTCTCTCACAGAAAACTCTGCTCCTGAGTGTCTCATCAGTAGTCCTGCCTTTAATTCATTACTTTATGACATCGCACTTTTTATGTTGAATAGATTCCAAGCAGGAGGGGAAACCTTGGCCATCATTGAGTAAAATATTTATCTCACTCAGTCCTTATAGTACCATATAAGTCTGTTTATCTCCAAGAAAAGAAGCACACCAGATAAGACTGCTGTTAAATAGGAATCCCAACATGTAATCAGTGAGAAAACACCAAGGCTGTGACTGAACAAACACGTCAGGAAACATGTGGGCAAAGATCAGTGGTTACAGAAATGTTATAATGTGCTTGAGAAAGTGGAACACGGTAGATCACATAACCTTTTATAACCATGATGAATCTTTAACTAATGAAAACAATTACTTAGTCATGATGACTGATTTACTTTCTGCCTGTTTTGAGCTTTCTTGCTTTCGGCCAAATTCAAGCAAAAACAGACAAAACACTGAAAATGCATAGAGTCACCTGCAATATTATTATCTTAGATTTATTAGTCGTTTATGTTCTTTAAATGATAATGTGCTAATACATTTTGTTTGTCTGTCAAGCCCTCAAAACACACAAAGATTAATTGGCAAACAGTGTCTTTAGTAAGACTTTTTATCTCTGCACACACATACATACATACATACCCATCATAATATCCACACATTAATAAGCCTGTGTTCCCAGACAACAGACAAATAATTTCCTCCACAACTGGTAACTGGAAATGCAGGCTTCTGTGTAATCTCAGTATGCCTCTGTTTGTGCTCTAGTGAAGGTAACTGTGTGTGTGTGTGTGTGTGTGTGTGTGTGTGTGTGTGTGCGCGTGTGTGTGTGTGTGTGTGACTAATCCAGGCAAAAGACAACATGTATTATAAAGGAGTAGTGTAGTGTTGATAAGACTGGGTGGTACAAACCCAACCTGGATTTTGCTGGTTGTGGCTGACATAGCCTCACCTCTGCCAGTAAATATATGTTGGTCTTATGTGAACCTACCCAGCCAACCACAGCAGGAGGAGTTCCCTTTTTGGGAGGGAACATAAAAAAGAAAAAGTGGTTTGGTTGCCTTGTGGGAGACAAACTCGGAAACAATCACATTTTTGCTACATTTATGTTGTTCTTAATTCTATCGTGTACATTTTTTGCAATCTGTTTTGTGTCACATATTGCTGTTGTCCCTTGTTTTATCTCATGTGCCACATCATGACACATGCACTCACATGTAGATGTAGATAAGATCTGTGCAGTAAAGTTAAAACATTTTGTGAATAAACTGTACATTTCTGCAAAACGTTGTTGTTGTTGTTATTTTTATGTTCAACCTTTCATAAATCATATGCCACATAAGCAACCTGTCCAAGCTGCATGATGAAATGAAAAATGATGACATCTTTGAAGGGGTGAGGCCTCTGCGCAACACTGTAACGTTATGAGGGGTGTATGCCCTGAGTGAAGACTGACAGGCAGCCCCTTCTTCTACGCTGGTACTAATTCTGCCTTATTTAGCAGTCTGGCGGACTTTTAACCTCAAACATGTCGTTACCCATCACCTTAACATCTTATATCTAAAGCATATGATTGACAGACCTTGTTGTGAGTTACTGTATGATGCAGGATAGTGTGAAATTGATCCTGGGAGGTTCATTTAGGGTAAAACATCCAGGGACGTCGTCTAACGTAAACACGGAAGTACGGGCCGTCACCTCAGCTCCCTTCGCTTCGTCCTATCAGAAAGTAGGCGTCAGTACACAGCAGCGTGTCATTGGGCTAAAGTTTGTCCCCTCTATGTTGCTCATATAAATAACAACAGCCGACATCTGGGCTAGCATGTGGAGAGAATACCTGTTAGACAAGTGGTTTGTGTTCAGACACATTTAAACAGTCAGTGCACTGAGTACCTCATTGTCTGGTGTGTAAGCTAGGAGACAACACAAGTAGCAGCATGTCGGTCGACAGCGTGTTTAGGACCCGCTCTCTCGGTGTGGCCGCCGAGGGTCTTCCTGACCAATATGCCGACGGGAAAGCAGCGAAAGTCTGGGAGCTGTACATCGGAGACACGCAGAGTAGGACTCAGGAATACAAAAGCTGGGTGGTGTCTTTGCTGAAACAGCAAGGTGTGCGGAAAGTGCTGGATGTAGCCTGCGGAACAGGGTAATGCCAGGCAATGTGGCAGGTGGTGACATGTCTCAGTGTGGGCTGGCGTGGCAGTGAAGGTCTCACTTGAAACTTTGCTCAATTTAATGTATACCAATGTATATCAGCAAACTTCACAGCTTTAGTGCAAACCTTTACAAATGTGTACTATTTATACAACTGAATCTTTAATTCGGCATTAGTTCTTAACACCAAGTCCACATTATTTAAATAAAATAACTCAATGTTTTTCATTTCAGCTAGATACAGTGTTTTTTATTTGCAGTCACTGGTTTTTTAAAAGTTGCAATGCCAAATTATTTATGAGTGTATGCCCAATATTAGACCGCACCCAATCGTGCCTAAGGTGTGCAGTCCTGTTGAGGGAGTTGTGGAGCATGCGTACCAAGTTCAAATCTCTGTTACACTCCAGGGTTGTGAATGGGTGTTGCTGGTAATGTAGAATAGTATGAATGGTTATGCAGCTCCATAGCAGAGTGATTTTGTGCGATTTGAATCTCTCCACTAATCTAGATTTTTTTATTATTTCTCATAATTTCTCATATCATTCACTTTGTTCTGCTCAGATAACTTATGTATTAACAATGCTCATTTTGTTCCATAGTAATATGTTGGATTATCTTTATAAATAATTAAGTTAGATGGACTTTCCTGGAATTTCAACCCGCTGACCCTTTTACTCTGGACAAAATCCGGATTAGGCCAGGGAGTGATGAATGAAAGTGCAGAGTTGCACCAGCTGCTGTTTCACTTCCTGATACCTCCAGCAGCAGTTAGTGTATGGGACCATGAGCTGAGACAAGCTGAAAGTCTTTTTATGTTATAACTACGAAGGCTTACATGGCCTAGACAAGATGTACAGTATTGTGTGCCAAACAAGAAACTTGCTGTGGGAAGTCACTTGTGTATGAGAGCAGATACTGGGGCTAGTAGTTCATGAACTGGCTCAGGGTCGCTGCAGGGAGTTTTGACTGGTTCCCTGTGGACTGTTTACCTCTGCTGATAGTCTATCTGTGCTCTGGGACAGCAGCAAGGCCACTGGCTGAACTCAGACAAGAAGACAACATACACTAACCTGCCTGCCCCTCAGTTCACCTCAATAGATCTTTTTATCTAGGCCAGATTGTGCAATAATATCATTTATTTTATATTTCAGTTTAGTTGATCCATCTGCAAAATGTGCTCGTGAAATGTGTTTTTTTTTAACCACCTAAAACAGTCATTACAGCCACATCTATGTGAGTCATAAATATAACAGACCCAATAATCTTTATGATAACCTCCTCCAGTCAACAGTGCAGTAATTTGGCATCTCAAAAATAAACGTTGTAAAGCTTCATATCTCACAGAGCACTGGCTGGTGTGAGGCGTTCATACAGTGTGGAGACAGTCAGCGCACAGACTCTGACCCCATTCCATAGTGGCACGACCATCTGGGGCGATGTAAACAAACACGCTCATAGTGGAATGAGGTTACCCGAACTGCCTCACTAATTTTGGCTGTCTAAATGTGACGCAAGGCTTTCCAGTTGTGTCGTTATCAGATTTAGAGTCACCTTATGCAAGAGCTGCAGATCATGCCTGCAATTTAGGAAATAATCATTATGACTTGCCGACTAAATACCTTTGTTCGAAACCAAAGAGGATTTTGGCTTTGGCTTTTGTTTTGCCTTGAGATTTATGTTGCATAATTGCAAGTGAACCAAAGCTTGTAAGAAATGTTGCCCTAACCTCAAGTATAGGGTTTAATTTGAGCTACAATTATACTTTATAGTCTTACTGCACACAGACTGTTGTTTTCTGTATTTTTTTTTTTTTAACATAATTCTTTGCTGTTGCACTTATCCAGTTGTTAATCAATGCAGTGTTCTACCTTAAACCAGGTCTTCCATCTTAATTTAACATTAACCCACAAACTAGTTAGTTTGGAAAAGTGTGTCATTGCACAGGACAACTTGTGTTTACGGGGCATGTGTTGTTTATTTTGCAGAGTTGATTCCATTATGCTGGTGGAGGAGGGGTTTAATATGGTGAGTGTGGATGCCAGCGACAAAATGCTCAAGTATGCACTGAAGTCAAGATGGGAGAGAAGAAAAGAGCCGGCGTTTGACCAGTGGGGTACGGCATGTTTAATTTTGTTTGAGCATTATATTTTTAGTTCATGTATTCTCATAATCTGTAATTCCTGCCATGTTCATCAGGTGTATATGGATGGACAGATGGTTTTGTGTTCTGGGCTGATACCAGTGCTGATCACTACTAATGATGGAGGCCGATAATCAATATTAGGAATGGAAAAGTCTCAATTTAATACTGATGCCTCTGCATGACCCACATAAGCAAACGAGATCATCAGCAAGAAGATAAACTATTTCTATTTAGTTTTTCTTGACATCTGCCACCAGGTCCACGTGCTTGCATTTTTCCATGCAAAGTTACAGTGATTAGAATGTTAGCCAGTTAAAAAGAAGCAGGAGAAGATTTTTGTTTAGATAATTTGGATAAAGTGGTAGCACTACCACAGGGGCCTCCAAAATCAACAAAATATCAAAGTATAATTTGTGTTTCCATTTTTGCTAGTCTATACTTCCAGACCACTATATTTTGGAAGCAAATATTATTCTTCCACTACATTTATTTGATATCTTTACTTACTAGTTACTTTGCAGATTTAGATTATTCAGTGTTGACGGGCTATTATTTGTGACATGTAAATAATCTGACAGTGTTGTGGGCAGGACAATGAGTGAAACCACAGAGCAATACAGACATAATGAGCACTCAGTCAATTTCTGATGACATCCTCATGTTTTCCTCTTTGACAATTCTTTTCCATCTTCTCCTCAGTGATCGAAGAGGCCAACTGGTTGACGTTAGTAGAAGATATTCAGAAACCAGGACCTGGCTTTGATGCTGTTATTTGCCTCGGCAATTCATTTGCCCATTTACCTGACTTTAAAGGTACATGAGAGATAAAGGGACAGCTCTACCAACAATCAGTGTTTCCAATCATCTCTTTCATATTGTTCTTTCTCTGAATTCTGGATCACAATCACAACTAAATATCTGTCCTTGAATTGATGCTAATATTTTCAGTTGACCACAAACCACCAACATCAAGCCACCAATAATTAATGTGATTTCATTGAAGATCATCATCAAACATCATTTTGTTGATTGTGCGTGTTCATGTTGGTGATGTTGTTTTGCTCTCAGGGGACCAGAGTGACCAAAAGTTGGCCCTTCAAAACATTGCCAGTATGGTTAGACCAGGTGGGATCCTCATCATTGACCACCGTAACTACGACTACATCCTGGAGACCGGCCGGGCGCCACAAGGCAAAAATATCTACTATAAGGTAACAACTTAATGAAGTTGGTTACAGAGGATGCAAGTTGACATGTAGAGGGATCAATTTGCAACAGATCCAACCTCATTACCTGAATTTCTGCTGCAACCTTTCTAATTTATCTCTTACACTTGCAGCCTGGCACACAATCATTGTAGTTCTGCATGTAAAACAGATGAAAAATACACTTCAGGTCTACATGTGTGCAGCGTGAGTAAAACATGAGCCTATGTAGACAGCTGTATTGATTCAAAAGGATGCTTTTTTTGGTCTATTAGACACACATGAGATGGAGAATTGAAAAACACAGCTCCTGTGTACAGTAAGGTGTGCTTAAGGTCACAGCCCATGTAGTGTTTCCTCACTCTTTATGATTAGACAGTTAAAGGTGCAATATGTAAGAATTAACCACCATTCATACTCAAACATGAACATAAATTCATACTCAAACAAATAGACAAATAGAGGGCAACATATCACCAGAGTAACTGTCAGCTGTAGCTGCTGCTAGCTAGTTAGCTCAGTTAGCCATGCAGCTAGCAGTCCAGACTGGGAGTTCAGAGAACTGAGGGAGTGTTGGTGTTTTTTACCATTGGCATGGGAGCTTTAAATCCAGGATGGCTTAGGGCTAGCTTACTTCATTGCTAACTTCATTATATACATTATTTTTGCAACACAATACATGGACGTCATAACGTCAGAACTGTTCTGTTACATTACATTCGGTTAATAATTTTAGTACATTTGTGTGTCTTCAACTAAGAGTTCTTACATATTGCACCTTTTTAAGAACTACAATTGCCTTATACATTTTGGTTTGTGGAGGTTGTTGAAAACTCAGTGACCCTCTTGGCATGAACCCTCTTGTGGTTTCATTTTCTTTTATAACTTTTATGTTATAAGATTTAATTCAGAAAAACAAAAAGTTTTTTTCTTAAACTGTAAAAAGAAAAAAGAAAAAGTTAGTGCCTCCATTAAATATCTTTGTCACAAGTGAGTATATTGGCCAATGTAGTTTTTTACTACAAAATATTGTCAATAGCCCCAAAAATCAAGTTTCAATCGGGCTCAACTTCTGGCTTGGTCGAACTTTTCATCAAACTCAGTTGGCTGGGGTTTGTTTGTGGGAAGCCAGAGGGGGATCCCTGGCAGTAAAGCTCCTTGCTGTCAAATGAAATGAATCACTCGGTGACAACAATAACTTTGTTTATTTCAGTAAAGTAAAAGTAATATAATGAACTGATTTATCGTGTGTGGTTTAAAAAAAAAACCAGATTAAATTGTGCTGTTGCTTGTTGTTTCGTTGAAGGCCTCCTGGTGCATTAACTGTCTGGAGTAAAATGGAGGAGTTGAGCAGACAGTATTGTTCATGAATGGTTTATTTACACCATCACTGGCAGCAGCTGAGACCTAAATCTCTGTTCAGAGCCTGCCGGATATTGTAAGATTTACCATGAAATTGGCCCCAGAGAAACAGAAGGAAATGTGCATGGAATTGTTTGGTACATGGAGAGAAAAATAGATGATGTCAGGGGGACTGAGGAAGAAAAGCCATTTGGGAATATGGAAAGATAAGTGTACAATTGCCGGTTAAAATGATGTGTAGCATCAGCTTTATAAATAGTATATACTTAATGTGCTATAATATCTTGACAGCATTTGTTCAGGTTCAGACATCTAAAGTAATATTAAACAAGGCATCTTATTGGCTGAAAGATATCATTTAGAAATATAAAGAAACAACAGCAGGTGCCATCAACAATGAGCCATATTTAATTTACGTAATTTTCCTCCAAACAACTTCCATATTATTTAATCCAGCCAAAGGAGGAACTATCCAGCTGGAAGGCCTAAATATGAAGACTAAGTCAACAGTCGCGTGCTACATCAAAATCCACTTCTGATGCCTCTGTAGTCCCACAGTCTGCTCTCATGGTTCAACTCTGTGCTCAGTAACAGTACGAGCAACTTCCTGGTTTTGTTCACCTCAGTTCTGCTCACTGGTGGTCTGCACTGCAGAAAAGAGGAAAAGTTGTGAGAAGTACAGTATGTGGTGCTTACTACTCATCAAGATGTTTTATACATGTGCTTATGTGTGTTGTGTTACAGAGTGATCTAACTCAGGACATCTCCACCTCAGTGCTGTGGGTCAACAATAAGCCTCATATGATCACTCTAGACTACACCATCCATGTGCCCCAGGCTGCCCTCCACAATCTTCCTGAAGTCAGGTAGGTCAGCACTCAGAAGTATAAACACAAAAAAGAGGCGGAAGGGAAAATGCATCAATGATCATAATGGTGTCCCGTCATTGTTGAAACCACAAATGTTTAAACTAAACCCCAGTGTGACTTACCAAGGCTGGACAAAAGCTTAATTCAGTACAGTTAGATAGCTCAGTGGGCTGCTCTTTATTTTTTTAATGGCCTTTCAAGCTTCTAGGTTGTAGAAAGTCCTCTTTACAAACAGATTTGATTTTGTATGAAAGGTCTGCAAAGACTGTAATGTTATTTACATGTAGAACAGAATGCGGTCAGTGGTTCGACCAGACTGACAACCCTTTTCACACAGAAAAGACTCATTAGACTGCATTATCGCTGCAATGAAGGCTCACCTTTACAGCGTCTTTGTTCACACTGAACCAAGCAGCTGCAGAACCAAAAGAGACGTGACGGTAAACATCATGATGTTGACATCCGTGTGTTTTTTTTTGTTGTTTTTTTTTTACGCATTTCCCCTGGTTTCTACCTGTTAATCTAAACTTGTATCCACCGACTGTTTATAATCATATGGATGCAGTTATGAAGTGTTGTGATTGAGATCCTGGCCCACCATGCATCGTGGAAAGTACCAAAGCTCTAAATTACATAATTACATAATCTCCATCAGAAAACAGAGGACTTTGTCTGGCTTTCACTCGCGGGGAGGGATGCTGTTTTCTGGGGGAAAGTTCACTGAAGTCTCGGTTTGGAGGGCTCACAGTCACCGTGATTTTTTTTAATACATTCAGACATTTCTCATTTATTTGATGAGTGAAGGATCTGTTTAGTTGTCGGACTGTGAACACCATCAGACCGACACACCCCTGTTCTGCACTGCGGGCTTTTCCATTCACGTAGATGCCATCTCGCCTCCGCTGGGGCTCAGAGCGGAGTGAAACTGTCTCGCCTCTCCGCATCTGTAACTTTCGCAAAGATGGCGAGGCAAAGTATCAGCGCATGATTCCCGCACTAAAAGTGCAGTGTGAATGGGGCTAAAGATACCTCTGAGCAACAGTGGAATAAGAATAGAAGAAATCACCAGTCATTGTTAGCGATGTTACAATACAAAAAACTCACAGTATGATATCATCACATCTATAGTCATAAAGTATTTATTAGTTATTAATTCATTTCATATATTTATTATTATGAGGATGGTGGTAATTAAAGTATTTCATCAAGTTGATGCAAAAAATTTCAGTATAAATTTCAGTACAATTCCAGTATTGCCATTAAGCAAGTCTATCTTAGTAATTTAAATGGCCTCATACAGTACATGCACAGATGTGAAGGGAGAGCTACAGAGTAGTTACAACCAGGACAATTGAGGTTAATATGGCATGTGTCTTAACCTGTTAAGAACTACCCTCTATTATGGGTCTCTGTGCAAAAAATTACATGCCCATAATTAACAGAGTGTATCTCTGCAACTACAAGGTATCATAATAAAGGGAACACTTGAAATATTTGTTCAGATGTGTGCGTTTAAGTATATACATGTATGTCACTGGGTCTAAATTAATATCCGCTCAGGCTTAACAGGTTAACCACTTGCCTACAAGGACGTTCAGAAACATACAATAGTTAGGATGTAATAATGACAATCCCTTTTGAATAAAATGTTATCTTAAAGGCCTTGTCTTTAGTGTTTTGTATGTTTTGCATACAGTATGCTATTTGTCATACATTCTGGGAACACTTTTCAAGGACTGTCATGGGCTCTCCCAAGGGACTTGTTAGACACAATTAGCAGTAGCGTTATTCAGTGGTTGGAGGTATTGTAATATGTGCACACTCTGTTTGTCCTCCACAGTAAATTCCGTCTGTCCTACTATCCTCATCGTCTGGAGAGCTTCAAAGGTTTGCTGAAAGAGGCCTTCGGCGGCAAAATGGAGCACAGCGTCTATGGAGATTTCCAGACGTACGTACCCGGCCAGACCCAGGCCCCGTGCTACTTCATCCATGTCTGTAAGAAGACAGCATAAGAAGAGCGCAGCCAAACAACATGCTATACACACAGAAAAAGCAAAATAATAGCTCTCTGTCCTCTCTAGGTCCTATCATGCTTCAACAGTCTGTCAGATTTTGCCGAATTATATTTAAATATGTCTTAAGATTGTGTAATTTGAAATTTCTTGTAAAAAAAAATGAAGCAACAGGTTTTTTCTTTTAAGAATGCTGGAAATAGTTTAGCAAATTGACTGTTAGGTCCAAATGATGATCACACGGGCACTAAAATCATCCTGATAGTTGGTGACCATGTAGTGCAGTGCCAGTAGGTAGATGGCTATATTATCATTATGTAAGAAAACGTATTGACTGTGCATTTTATGATGTGCAAAGCTTCATTTTCTTGAATCATTTTAAAATGTTGAATGCTAAAATGTTTAAGCAACAGTCTCTTTGACTTTGCCAGAAGAAATTTGTTGATCTCTCTTTTGATATAAAACACATTGTGTTCGTTGATATCCCAAAATGTAACTGATCTAAAAAGGTCAAACCAAGTTTGAAAACATATTCCAATTATATGAGAGCATTGTTTTACCCACATCTGGTATATTCACAATGCCCTGCCTTTGTGTTTCCCTTGTTTCCTCCCTGCCTCCTTCCTCTCTGAACTCTGATATCCACACAGATCATGGTGCTGTACATTACTGATATTCCTCATGTTGGAAAATGTGACAGTGACGCAAAGTGCTAAGATATATTCTTAGGCAGTTGTTTTTGAAAGTCTACCACATAAGTCTTAAAAACACAGATAAAACAACTGTTCTCTGTGTCTCTATGCTTTTCTTTTTCTTTTATATTTTTGAGCTGCAAAAGGAAAAAAGGCTGATCTTATTCTGGCCAAAAACAGATCAAGAGATTTTCCACTAAAGCCTGCTCTTGAGAGAAATGCCTCAACGCTTCTCATACTTGATTTTTTCATGTGGCATTGTTGTTGTCTTCTGAAGAACTGATTTCTTGTTTCTCTTATTTTGTGAATAAGGATTTACCTTATTGGAGCCAAGAAGAGCCTTTATGTTTTCTAGTCACTACTACTAATGAACCTACAACAGACCAGAAGTTTGTGTCAGCCAATAAAAACTAATGTCCTTTTGAGGATTAATCCAAATCTACCGACAGGAGAAAACAATAGTGACTCTATAATGGGATTAGCAAGGAAAAATGCATTACAGTAATAACTTGGAACACCCAACATGCTTTAAAATTGTACCAACCAAAGATACTATTAAAGTGAAAAACTTGAATGTTATTCAATTGTGCTGCACAGTCCATGTATCAGATAGAAGAGATGGTGGAAGAATCGTTTATTTCGCTGTACTATCCAAGTTCAAATCCTTTTTGCTTTGATGCCAAATTAAGAGTGTTTTTCCCCAGAACGAGAAAGGAGCTCTAGCAGAGAGAAATCAAATATTATCACTACACCTGCTGTTTGCCGAAGCAAGACCACATGGTGCATTCAAATGCTGTGCCAGTGCCTCTTGTAGAACAAAATCTGCGGTAGTTTGTGATTGAGTTTGACAGTAGGTGCAGAATGTGGAAAGATCGCTGAAAATTTTTCACAACAGCCTTATTATGTTTCCTTTTCTTTTGAAAGACAAGTGTAAAAACAATTCATAATTGACAATGATTATTGGATTTATTTTGCCTGAAATAAAAAGTTATCTGATTGCTACTTTTCAATTTTTAGTGTTGTGTTTCTGTTACATGATAAACGGATATGTGCATACAGTCAGATTTAGGAGTCCACAGGGATCATCATACATAACACAGCCTTTTTTAAATAATCAGAATCAGAAATACTTTGTTATCCCCCAGGGGAAATTGTTTAAAATGTGAGTGAACATAGGAACAATCATTTTTTACATAGTTTGATCGATGTTATATGTAGGTGCGTTAAAATTGCTCATAATTCGACATCATATTTTAATATATTTGATGACCCAGTCTAAAAAGATACCCATCTGAGTCTCTAATCTTACAATGGAGTTTTGTTTGTATGACCTTATCTTGTACTAAGCAGCGTCACAATTCTTTAAATCCACTATCCGATTTGATTTAATTCAATTTCAAATTAAACATGTTAAAACATAAAGGCTTTAACATGTTAACTGTCACTTACATTTTGTATGGTATCAAGTGTGATCTGACCTCCTTGGTAAGGGTGGAGTTAGTTCTGTGCAGGTGTCCAACTCCAGAGAAGACAAAACAGCCCCAAACTTGAATATTCCCACCACCACGATTCACTGTGGGTTTGAAACACTGAAGCATCACAACATTTCAAGATTAGAGTCCATGACTACAATCCTGGTGGTTTATTTGGCGCAAGTGCTGTTCTTGTTTTTCTTAGTACATATGCTGAATGTGCGTAAGTACGCGAGGGTGGAGAAAAAACAAGTAGAAGAGATTGAGAATCGCCGATCCTGCTTTTGATTTCAACAATTGAAATTAAATGCTCATTTCGATTGATTCATAAATTAGAATTGTAATTATGACACCCCTATGTTGTACAGTACAAGAACATGATCCCTCATAGTACTCTCACTACATACTGATACATCTCAGAAGAAGTCAACCAGTCAAAAGTACATTTACAATAATGTAACATTTAAAAAGTGAAATTCAAATTGAAAGCTAATATAGCTGAACATTTTACAATGTAGACAATGTCTCAGTATAACAAATATGTGCAAATCAGGAACTGTTGTGCAAATCTTCCTGTCAGGCATCATCAGCATCATTTCATACTTTTCATCATTTGCTTTTTAAGCACTCAAAAACCTTTAGGTTCAGTGCAACCATATTTGCATGTGAGGATTTATACAATTGCCATTAAGCTGTAGATGAACATATCTCAGAGTTACACATGCCATTAGACAAACGGTTTAACACATGTTGATCACAGGGGCCAACTCGCCGCATCGCTGGATTATTTAAAATACAAGAATTTCAGAATCATGATTTTTATATGAGAAGCAATTGATTAAAACTGTACCGAGTTGAGATCATTCCTAGACATGATATGATGCAGCTGCTGTGATACAGGTTTGACACAAGAGGGTGGTAGTAGATTACATGCAGCTCTTGAAATAATGACAAATCCCACAGATGAGGACCAGGCTTCATTAGTAAACCTCTGCTTTTGTCTTTTTGCATGATAAAGTTTTATCATCATACCATTGTGTTTCTTAACTGAAACTAACCAACTTTTAAATGTCTCATTTAATTTTAACGACACTCGTCTGGTCTCACTTATGTGTATTGTGACTGCTAAACTGTTTGCATTCCTGCCCCGAGTCCCAAGGCCTTCACATTTGGTTTACGTTCTCCTCATTTACTCTTTGGTTGAGAATTGAAGCCTATAAGAACCAATGTTTTTACCGCCTAGCTCTCTTTGTAGACGCCGACGCAACACATTAAACTTCAAAGCACACTAGAAAGCTCCTAACCCCAATATAACGTATAGCTTCTTCACTGTCTGACAGTTTATCAGTGAGTGACATTTCCTGCCTTGTCCGTCCGACCTCCGTACTTGAACTTGCTCACCATCACATAGCAAGGCTACCCTGCAGCGGAGCGTCTGGAGCTCATCTCGTCTCATGTCTCCAAGGTATGCTATCAGACTCTGTGGTAGACGGCCGTGCAAGGAGCTGATACACAAACCAGATGTGCGAGCCGTTTGCCAGATGTGCCTGCTCCGCTTCGCTTTGCTGCAGTTAGGGGAGTCAAAGTGGTCAACTATGACTGACTTTACTGGGGAGGATCGCTTTCACAGCACATCATTGGCCAAATCAAACAAAAACAGAGGGAGCTGAGAGAGACAGATTGGCTTGAAAGAAGGAGATGAGAAATGATGATTAATAATGATTACTACAGAAGAGCCTTTAAAGGAGAGAGAAGTTAACTGTTCTTACCAAATGTTCTTGTTACAAAATCTTTTTTTAAGTTTGTATTTGGGGAGAAAACGATTTCCTTTGTTTACCACTCCAATTTGGATTTTCTCTCTCCAAGGTGGCGTGATCCAATCCTCGATACATAATTTCAGAAACCTACAGTATTTGTGGCATGACTGACTGTTGTTTCGATACTGTATCAACACACCCAGTCACCCAGCTGTTAGATATTTTGTCTTTCTAAACTCTCTGTGGATGGTGGAGCATTCCTGGGAAAGTGATAGAAAGCTGCAGCAGTTTGTTTGGGGTTAATCTTCTGTAACCAGACTCGCATCTTGTTCAGCTCCAGAGGTCTGGAGAAATACAAGCAATTTTTTATGGTTTAAAGGACACAATGTTCCCGAAACCTTTGAAATTACTCTCTGAATAATTTGTTTGTACATAACAAGATGTGACCAATATGTTGGCGCTCACTGCTCTTTCTGTATTCCACGAGAAAAAAATCTTTATGTAGACTGTTTAAAGCTCCTGTTTAAACCCCACAAAGAGCTGCCACTCAACTCTTCTGCTCCTCTCAGCTCTTCCTACCTGCCCAACACCAAACAACAGACCGCCAAGATTTAGCAGCTAGCAACTAGCAGGTGAACATAGTGGAACATTTAGCTCCCAAATTTTTCTTAAGAGTTGGTAAAGACTTAAACTGAGCCACAAGAGCCACTTCTGGACGCCTGCAGTCCGACTACAGAGCCAACAGGTCTGTAGACGATGCTATGAACATAGCCCTCCACTACATCCTTCAGCATCTGGGCTCCCCAGGAACCTACACCAGGATCCTGTTTGTGGGCTTCAGCTCTGCTTTCAACACCATCATCCTGGCTCCGCTACAGGACAGGGTCTCCCAGCTGAGCATGCCAGACTCTACCTGCAGGTGGATCACAGACTTCCTGTCTGAGAGGAGGCAGCATGTGAAGCTGGGAAAACATGTCTCTGACTCATGGACCACCAGCACTGGATCCCCCCAAGGCTGTGTTCTTTCTCCTCTGCTCTTCTCCCTGTACACCAGCAGCTGCACCTCCAGTCACCAGTCTGTCAAGCTCCTGAAGTTCGCGGACGACACCACCGTGATCGATCTCAGATGGGGATGAGTCAGCCTACAGGTGGGAGATTGACCATCTGGTGACTTGGTGCAGCGAGAACAACTTGCCATCATCGAGTCCATCCTCACTTCCTCCATCACCATCTGGTACACTGCTGCCACTGTCAGGGACAAGGGCAGACTGCAGCGTATCATTCGCTCTGCTGAGAGGGCGATCAGCTGCAATCTGCAAGCTGCACCCCTCCAGCACCTGCACGCTTCAAGGACCCTGAGACGTGCAGGTAAGATAGCTGCCGACCCCTCCCATCCCGGACACAAACTCTCTGAGACTCTCCCCTCAGGCTGCGCTCCATCAGGACCAAAGCCTCTCGCCATAACAACAGTTTTTTCCCATCTGTAACTTCTATCAACAAGGCCTGTGAACCCCACTGACACTGACCCCCTCCCTCCTCCTTTACTTACATTACATTAATGTGAGTTTTAGCCACCGACTCTCTTATTTTGCACATTGCATTATCAGTATCTACTGCGACCTTGCACAATCTGGGTCAAACTTTTTGCACTACTGGATAAATCTGGACAGTCTTCACCCACTTTAAAATCGGTCACATTTTTACAAATTCCTTGTATGTGTAAACTTACTTGGCAGTACTATAACAAACTATAGATGAGTGGTTTCCCCCAGTGTCCAGCCCTTGTATTAAGTGGCCTGTCCAGCTTATAAGATGGAGGTAGCATAGCTTAATTTTTAGCGTACTGAGATGAGAGTGATTATTGATCTTCTCATCTAACTCAGCAAGACAGCAATAAGTGTATTTTCAAAAATCTAAACTATCTTTTATGAGTATGTTTAAGTGTTTTTAGCTTATTATTTTTCTAACGTTTTCTCAAGGTTTTTCACTAAAAATATTATTAGCGATTAAACAATAGAAGGATGTCTTTGATGACTTACTTAAAATAGGAAAGGGCATGAAATAGAAAGTGAGAAACAACATGTAATCAAACTTCCACACCGTAACCAACAAAACTATGCAACAAAAACTTCATCAGAAGAAGCCGATGAAGTGAGAGTGGAAAAAGATACCAGAAGGATCCGGAGATGTTCAAAGAGAAAAGGCTGAGAAGGGGAGGGGAGAGAAAAGTCGGACAGCATCTAACTGGCTTCGGTGCTTCCACTGTGAGATGCCAGATGATGATTTTCCAGATGTTAGAAGTAGAGGGAGAAAAGTGAGGGGATGTGGAGGGAAAGAAAATCTAAAAGTTTGATTTTGTTTACTTCTCTTTTTATTTGTCTTCCTCTGAGTTTTCCAGGTTTGGTCAGAGAATGAATTAAGTGGCTGCACACACTTAAACAAGGTGACAGTCTGTGAGTGCTTTGATTAGCCTCACAGCGCTCACACAAACAATAGATGGACAAAAAAAAAAACTGTGGAGGTTGATGGCTCGCTATAAACTCACTGAACTGCTTTCTTTCCCCTCCACTTCTCCTCTCTTTTTACTTTTTCCTCCCACATCACTGATCGTTTTCCTTCAAGGGCGCATGAGAAATTATGG
This sequence comes from Pagrus pagrus, assembly GCF_965226575.1. Classification (NCBI taxonomy): domain Eukaryota; kingdom Metazoa; phylum Chordata; class Actinopteri; order Spariformes; family Sparidae; genus Pagrus; species Pagrus pagrus. The sequence continues at coordinate 9,359,682 of NC_140202.1, forward strand.
TTTTATGTGTGTGTGTGTGTGTGTGTGTGTGTGTGTGTGTGTGCTTTGTGAGAATCAAGACTAAGTAGTCACAGCTGTCTCTTTCTCAGCTGCCACCACTTGACTCCTGATGAGAAAGGTGGACCCTGACAGAATAGATAGTTTAAACGTGTGTTTCTGTATATCTGTGTGCACTCGCTGTGATGTGTACATTTTAGATTAACATGTTTCATACCCTGCCTGTCCAGTGAAAACCACGTATCTTCACATTTTGTGGTTTTGAATTTAGATTTTTCTGATAAAATGAGGGATGAAGTGTTCCTCATTGGTTGACAAAATCCTTCCACTTTTTTAAAATAAATTGACATTTAAAGGAGCAATGTGTAAGATATGGCAAGAAGTTGAAAATGTTCAGTGAACTAGAATGACACTCAGTAGAGCGCATACCAAAAGCCCTCTTCACTCCACATATTACTCACACATAGATACTTACACCTACATACGGCACGAAAAATATCAAAACATAACCTTGGTAGTGGTAACTCGTGGGAATTAAACAGTTTTGGATTCAGAAATCAATGTATGGTTAAGAACATATCAGTGAGAGGAGGGGAGATTCCCCTTCACCTAAGATGTGGGGAGCTGTCAGTGTTATAACAGGTCAGCAAGTCACATGAGGGGCAATTCTCTTTGCCTCCTGTTAACAGGATCAGAGTTGGGTGACGTAACTACGGTACTTTTTTCGGTTAAAAAGTAGTGTAACGCGTTGCTACTGAAAATATGGTAACGTAATGTAGTTCCTTTTTCAGTTGGGCACAACGTTACTTTTCCCAGGGACAGATTTGACAGCGACACTGCCTCAGCTGCACGCTTGCGCAATAGTTGCGGGCTCTCATTCCACGCTGAGGCTGGTACTAGCAATAGCATGCAGAGAGCAGTCAGTCATCATGGCAAGCGCGGCGGAGCAACCACAACAACCAACGGTGACTTTTGAGGGATGGAGGTATTCCCATTATTTCAAACTGATTGAAAATAAGCAGAAGAATTTGAGTGTGAGGTGCACACTGTGCCCTGGCCAGAAACTTCTGTCCACTGCCGTAAACTCAACAGCCAACCACACCAAGCATTTTAAAGCAAAACATGCTAACATGAAGCTTGTAGCTCAAGATCCCCGGGGAAATGATGATATGTCCAGTCCAAGGTCACATAAGCAGCTAAAGCTTAATTTTCAACAGGTATCTAAACAAGAGTTGGACAAACTTGTGGCCTCGTTCATCGTTGGAGGGTTAGGGTCAAGTGCTCTGTGGCATTTTTCATAATAAAGAGCACAAAAGAAATACCTGTTATGTCCTCCATAGTAGAACTTTATGTAGGCCTATACACATTTAGGAACTGAGATGGGGTTCTGCCCAAAGTCGAGCACCATGAAAGTAACGAGTAACGTAAAAAGTTACTTTCCATAGAGGGTAACTAAGTAAAGTAAGGGATTACTTGACAAGCAAACACTACTTTTTAAAAGTAACTTCCCCAACACTGAACAGGATGGAAGCTAGGATGACACTTACTGTCCAATAAGACATCAAAGCGCCACTGCCCTGGGGAAGGCACGATCAACACAACTGTCATAAAGTATGTCCCCACTGTTCTGTTGATACCTGACAGTATATAACTCAGGACAATTTGGAAGAACGCTGCATGTATTAAAGAGATCTGATTCATCACACAGAGTCTAAAATTCTTCAAAAAAAATCTGCCTCAACAAGGAGAATTTCCCTTACACATAACAGAGAGCGAAGTAATAAACCATAAGGGTTTCGTCAAAGAGACTATATATTGTCTTGCAGAGATATCTTCTGAGGATGGCATGCTAATCAGCTAGCCCCAGCCCGTTTTGTCTTTTACCAGTTTTTACCTCAAGAAACAATGGTCCCCGTAGTTTCAGCTGGGAAATGTAAAATCAGCAAGTTTGCTACTTAAAAGGTGCAATTTGTAACCAACATTATCCACAGAATGTGAAGTAATGACAGTATTGATGTTATGTCAAAGACATAACATTTTGCGATATCTATTGAAGTTAGCATGCTAACCAGCTAGCCCGTAGCCACTTTGTACCTCAAAAATGCGATAGTAAACAACACCAGTACTCCACTGGTGCTCCAAGCTCCCAGTCCTGGTAGAGTCAGCTTGTACGACTGTGAGCTGCACGGTTAACTGAGCTCACTAGCTGACGGCAGCTACAGTGAGCAGCAGTGCGGTAACTCCTGGCTTATTTGGAGTATGAATTCAACAGTTGGCCATTTCTTACATATTGCACCTTTATACTACCAAGCAGTATATGAAATAGTTACAATTAGCTCAATCATAAATGTGTAAAGCAGTAAGATATAACATATTAATATGTATTAATGCAGCAGCAATAAGGTATAATAGTAACATGCTGACAGGGACCATTTAACTGTACAATTTACTTTTTCTTACTTTTGCTGATAATACTTGTATACTTTTACTTAAGTAAAGATTTAATTACAAGATTTCACTTGTGGACTATTTTCACAGTGTGGTATTAGTACTTTTACTGCAGTAAACTTTTCCACCACTGGCGTCATGTGTACCTAATGTCTGTGTGTTTGCGTAACGGGGCTTTCTTGAGATCCCTTCTCAGGATGAGCCAAGTTGAGGGTCTGTAAGCATTTATAGAGTCGTTATAATAAAAGAGTGGGTCGCACCAAAAACTCAACAGCAGCTCTGGGATTTTCCAGCCCTCCACTCAGCCTGTGCCAAGACACTGTTTGGACAGAGAAGGCTAGAGATATTGAATGCCTTGTCTAGTGTTACGCAGTGGAATAGCCTAATCCAGACTGGGCCCATTCTTTCCCACATGAATGGTGTGTGTTTGTCTGTGCTCAGTGTATGTTTGTGTGTGTGTGTGTGTGTGTGTGTGTGTGTGTGTGTGTGTGTGTGTGTTGAGAGGGGTCAGTAAGAGAAAGAAGAAACAGACAACATCCTCCTGCTGCGCAGAGAGGGCCTGAAGAACAATAAAGCCTGGCGAGTGAAGGAAGCACTCTGGCTGGAGGCCTGCGACTGGACAACGCTTAGCTTGTTTTGGGTTCTGAAACAAATAAATGACAGAGTTCCTCTCAGTTTCATCAGCAGGCACACTCTCACACACACACATGCATGTGAAAACCTATGGAGATGAATGTATTTATAACAAAAGGATTGCATGAGCACAAGACAAATTCATTTTGAGCATGCAGAGACAGATTTGTAAAGCTTGTCGCTCTTTTTTCAGTTAAAAATGTTAAATCTTGTGAAGCTGTAATGCATATTCCTCGAGGCTGCTAGCAACAATTACACTGCACAGGATGAGTTATATACCTGTACCTGGAAGGAGGATAAAGGATGGGTTTATATCCTTTCAAGTTTATCTTAAAATAATATTCACATACCCATATGTATGAGTTATTGGTCAGATTAACCATTCCTCCTGTCCATATTGTCTTAAAAGTGCAATATGTAAGAAATAGCAACTGTCAATTTATATTCCAAGCAAGTTGGGGGCAGCATATAACCAGAGTAACCACTAACTGCTGCTAACTGTGACTGCTGTTAGCTAGTCAGCTCAGTTGGCCATGCAGCTAGCGGTCCTATTAGCTGACTCTGCCTGAGCTTTACGATCAGACTATTGCCTCATGAGGGTACTTCAACTCTTCAACTCTGCAACACAAATCATAGTCATCTTTGACATAACATCGATACTGTTGTTTCTTCACATTCAGTTGATTATTAGCTATTAGCTATTATTATTAGTTCATTTTTTAACTGAAGGCAGCTGAAGTTTATATGAGGCTTCAGCAATCTGAGTCGACCTGTGTTACCTTTCTGAGCTGCAGTGGAATAGTTGTGAAAACAGGTCATTTCATATTTAAATATTCATCACCTTGGCCCTCAGCTCTTTCATTGAAACTGCAATAGGAATAAGACATCTTCATGGGCCAGTATGGCCAGAAGGAATCATTACAGTGATATAGTGACAGTTTACAGCAACAACACTTTCAATGTACGCATGAGCATGTGATTGTTGGAAGACAGACTTGAAAAATGTGAAACAAGGCCTCAAAGTAATATCCTGAGTGTTGAGGATGAGTTCAGGCACCTCGCAGCCTGAGGAAAGAAGCTGCTCTGTAGTCTGGTGGTACGGCAGCAGATAATTCTGTATCTTTTACCAGATGGCAGCCGGGTGACCAGACTGTGGCTGGGGAGGGTGTTGTCTTTATTCTTTTGGGCTCTGTGCAGACGCCTCACTTCACCACTATCACTGCTGCTATGTAGATGAGTACCAAATGATGTTCTTCACCCTCTGTAGAGCGTTTCCTGTCCTGGGCCACACATGAACCATGTCAGTTTGTGATGTTTCCAGTCAGGATGCTTTCTATCTTTTGTGGGACCCTCTGAGGGCAGCTGTCTCAGGCAAGTCTCATGTCCCGGTAAGTTAATGTGTATTGTGTGTTTTACATCAGTTCATTGACAGTTACCTCTGTTTTGATGTATTTTTCTGTATCGTGTTTTTCGTGTACAGTTAAACTACCATGCTTTTTTACCTAGTATGCTTTTTCCCCCTTCCTTCAGTGTTTTATGGGTTCTTATGCATGTAAAAGATATTGAAAGTTAAAAAGGTCAAAGTCCACACCAACAGAAGCCCCTCTCTCCCACAGAAAACACTGCTCCTGAAACGCCTCGTCAGCACACTTTTTGACCTCACACTATGTCACCATGTCACACAATTGCATAATTATACCTTGATTTAGCAAAGCTGCTCTGTTGTTGTTAGTGGTGCTGGGTCTGGCATGAGTGAGCTGACCAATCAGAACAGACTGGGTCTTCGGGAGGGGGGACCTTAAAGAGACAGGAGCTAAAACAGAGCATTTCAGACAGAAGTGGAGTACAGTGCTTGCAGCACTGGACAGTATGAGAAAAGTGATTTGAGCTGATTTGATTAAAGTATGTAAACCTATTCTAGTAGTAACCCAAAATACAGTTATAGACCTGAAAATGAGCGTAATATGTCTCCTTTAAGAATGACTTTTAACTGCAAATGAACTGTTATAGGCTGGACACACTGGATGCCTGTGTACTGTGTGGCGGCTGCGTTACCGAGCTGCTGCGGCTCACTCGCATTTGTGTTCACATAGGCGCTCTGTTGATGTGTCTGCCTTATCTGTTTACATGGAGTTTGCCTTTGATAATTATCGATAGATATGATTACCTGATTTTCCTTTACCCCCACTGAAAGAGCAAAAGCCGGAGGGGGAGCTAGAGGAAAGTGAAAGTGAAAGAAAAGTGCAGGAAAGAAACTGCCCCTCACCTGTTGTGTGTATCCTCTTCATGTCTGTGACATATTCTACACATACAGACATTAAAACTGTATTCGATCTAGATTTTTGCAGAGAACCGTGCTTGACACGCCCGTCTCAGGCATCCTGTGTGGCTGGTCTAACCTGTTAACATGGACCGAAATGAAAAGCCAGAGGTAATGCCACACAGCAGCGCTGCACATGCATCCAGTGTGCCCAGCCTGTTACACTCTACACGTTAAGTTCAAGATGAACAGCTTGAATTTTGAGGACTCATTAGCCATAAAATCCTGTGAGGTATGATGATGTCAGCATGCTAAATGTTACTTTACGAGTGTGTGATTTGGTTGAGGTGATGAAAAAAGTGCAGCTGTTGTTAACGTGCACAGCTTAACTGCTGTGTAGGAAACATTTTAGGGATTTTTCTAGATGTCCAGAAACATGCAGTCATTGAGACATTATGACTCTTAGTGCGGTTTGTTTTTCTTCAGCTTCACTCTAAAGTGTGAGCTCTCCCTCTCTTTCCTTCTCTCCGTCTGTCTGTGTCTACCTCCCCACCCGATTTCCCGTTCATGCCCCAGGCTCGGTTTTCCTCCCAGTGGTCCTCCAGGTTCATTTCAGTGAGTGTTGCCAGCTTGTCACAGGTTAGAGAGAAAATAAACATTCAAGCTTTCCAAGTTAAACAGCAACCTTGTCATACCATCTGAAAGCCCCTCTGCTTCCTCTGGGCCGCCCACCGCTCAAAGAATGTGTCTTCAGTTCTCAGAGAAATGGCACAGTCTGCACACACAACCAAACAAACCCGCACGCGTATAGAAATGAACGCAGATGTCATTTTCAAACACACACATGGAAGGTGTAACTCTTATGTGCACAAGGGAAACACACACAGAGGCAAGCTCTCACTGCGGTGATTTCCGTGACAGTCCTGAGTACACTGCATCTATTGTTCGGAGGCTTTGTGGGTCCCAAAGAGAGCGGTGAAGTGTTCGCCCAAAGAGATGGAGATGGGGAGGGTGGGGGTGCAGGGTGGTGTCCATTTCTACACACCAGTGTAACGACACTCGTTCTAATAACTGCTGGTGAGGTCTCCTGATGGCATACAGTACAGCACAACCTGCTACGCCACACACACACATACACACACACACATACACAGACATCATTAAATAAAATTTCATTGACATTTTTCCTCCTGGCAGGTCACTCCTGCAGAAGTTTATGGTTTCCACCGGTTATAAATGTTAAGGCAGGATTTGGGTAAAAGCGGTTAAACATGAGTGAGTCTTCCATGAAGTAAAGTAAAAGGTTTTTATCACATGTTTTCCATCAGAAATGAACATTTTTCATGTATAACTTCAATTTGACCTGGTAGAGCCTGCGAAAAGTCACCCCCTACAGATCATTAATGTCAACAGAAAATGTTGTTCGAGTACAGTGGGTTGGTGGAGGGGAACTTGTAGAGGAAGAGGTCAAGAGGTCACCAAAAAGATTCTCTCTGTTCAACTAATGTAAAAACAGAAAGACCAAAAAATGGACGAAGAAGTTGGCCAGTATTCAAAATCAACAAGTCATTCTATAGGTTATTTAAGTATACACTTATCTTGATTGTAGTAAGAAGTAAACAAGCTGCCATTAGCAGTGAAATCTCATTTGTAAATTGCTACAAAACTGTACTGTTTCACAGGATTTTATTTTGTAGGCACTTTTGACAAGCAATAGTCAGAAAATACATAAATAATGAAAAGTAGAATCTTTAGTCATCACAATGTAATGACACGTACCATGGTTTGGGTTTTCGGTTAGTTGTTTCCTGTTTTATTTTGTAGATTATATCCTCATTTGTCTCGACTTCCATAAAGTCGTAATGTCACAACTATACAGTCACTGCATCCAGCCATGCCTCCAGCACAGCCGTGGCTATAAAAAACACAATCGGAGCTAATGTGGAAACACAGAGGGTGGTTCCTGCTCAGGCCTGTGAGAGCTGACTAATTACAGCAGACTGTGCTTTTCAGGAGGGGGCCTTAAAGAGACAGGAGCTAAAAGGGACTGTGCATACAGAGGGTGATTAGAGGTGCTGCAGCAATAGAAAGTATGAGAAGTGTTTTTTAAACATTGAATCATGCAAACATTTTCCAATATACATGTACCCAAGTTCGAGTATGAACTTGAAAATGTCCTGATCTGCAAGTCTGTTGGTATAAAATCAGACTCAAGCCAGTAATGCCGACTGGGTTTACAGCCCTTAAACATCCAGACTGTGGAGGCTGGACAAGGTTATCTTTTTGCCTGTGTCTGTGTCATAACCCATTTTAAATCAAGTGTTTTGAGATTGAATAACTTCCACATTAACAAAAGCTACCATGATCTGCTGGAGGTGGCGACTGCCGACAGCAATTAATCTGTTCTTTCGCTGTCAGTGAAAAGGTGTTCAGATTGACTGACTGACTGACTGATCACTACAGAAGACAACACATAAATCAACCACTAGATGTGTCTTTAGGAGCTTCAAAAGACATTTCTTATAGGCCAGGAAACCATACATGGCTTATTATTTTCCATCCGTGTAATAAATGACTCCATGCTGATTATTATATTTAGTGTCTGCTATCTTTTCTTTGCAATGTACATTTTATTAAATGTTTTCATCTAACTGGGTGGTTTCTATGTAGTTATGCTACCACAAGAAAGTTTTGTAGTGGCATTTTTTGTTTAAACTACCAACTTTCATAAATTTAGCATTGTGGTGAAAACTCAGTCTTCCTTTGTCATAAAATTGGTTTGTGTTTGTTTGGACTCTGGGAAATTATTTTGTTTGACTCTCCTTGCCAAGATGAGAGGTTGTGCTTTTATTGGAAATTAAAAGCATGATTTGTGTTCCCGGAAAGGCCAGAAATTGAGTTTTGATCTAACCAAACTGCATTTGTATTGATGTAATGTATGTGCAGAGGATGTTGTCAACAAAGCCCCTTTTTTTGCTGCTCAACAGTTTGTTGATACATTTCGTAAAGCCACTGGAAAATCCCGTTAGAGCTGTTTTTCATCTCTTGCCTCTTTCCTTTAGGTTACTTGCTTTTTAAAGGCTTTCTGGCTGGCAAATTAATACGTGGGTGGTATTTTCTCTGTGGCTCAAACTCAAAATGTGGTTATGCGTGGGAATGATAACAGTGATAATGCTAAACGGCATATATTTCCTGCCCTTTAGTTCAAATGAATGCAAAGGTAGCTGTTTGGGTAGGACTGAAATAACATGAAAAACTGTCTTCAAGACTGGAAGGACAACTCATCAATGGGGTTTTCTCCAGATTTAATAAAATGCTATTATTGTATACAGAAGAACATGGTTTAACAATGTACTTTTGACCTATCCTGATGCAAGAGTTACTTGTGTGTCTGGGCTTTAATTGGTTACACTGGGAACCATAATTCTTCGGTAACCACTAAAACACAGGAGACAAATAGGCCAGCTAATAAGAATTTAGCTTGCGTGCCAATTTGAGTCTGGAGTTTCAGGTTATTTGAGGCTATGAGTAGCAGTAGAAATGACTCAGAGGGCGATCTGAGTCATTGCTCTAATATGATGGATGCTGGCAGACTGAGAGATCTTTATTTACACTTATCTGGATACAGTCAGTGGTGGTCGGATGACTTATGTGTGTAAAAAATCTCTCTGTGGACTGACTGGACTAGCTGTGAACGAAACTGAAAAAACAAACTGATGCTCAAGATGTGTGTTTCATCAACAACATGATAAAATCTGCAGTAGGAGGTAAATACTGGTACGTTCCTTTTTAACACAACGTGTGATTTACCAAACCACGTTAGGTCTAACCTTCAAGATTCAAAGAATACTGTGACATTTTAGGAAATATTTGCTTTCTTGCAGAGAATTTGGGAGAAATTAATGGCCCTTTTTTTTTTTTTAACCCAATCCCAATCCGAGTCATTTAATATTCAGTATCTGCAGATACTGAGTCCTGATCCGATACTTAGCCCTAACTTATATTTTCCTAGATAATACAGCTGCAATAAGAAAAAAAAAACCTGCATCCAAGCTGTTATAGGTTTTTTTATTTTGTTGAAACTAAGTAAATACTTTCATATGGTTCTTTCTTATTCTGCATATGCTATTGCAACATTGGTTTGCATTTGTTTTTTTAACAAAAACAACCAAGTAAACAAAGTCAGTAACTAAAAAATGTCTTTGGCTCTTATCAATTCCACTTAGTGCAGATATTGAAGTAAAACTATAACACTCAAATGAAGAACATCACAATTCCACTTGGTGCAGCATTACAGACTATAATGGTAGGGCATACCAGGGATTCAAAAACCCTGATCCTCTACCATGGAGATTGCTTGAGCTGAACTCATTATATTCCTTTGAGTGTTTGTTTTTTATGTGCCAAATTTGTACTATTGAATGCAGCTCTTTTGTTACCCCCTCATGAAACGGTCGTATTGCAGATGTTACATGTCGCCGTTGGACTGCCTTCGCTTACCAATTTAGAATATTTCCCCACTGCAGACATTTTATCGATAGGTTTGTCAAAAATAACGTTACGCTCGTGTCTGCGTTCTGCCACAAACTGTGCTCCATTTACAACAGCTGATGTAAAAATCATCGGGCTTGGGTCCATGTTCAAAATTGCCGATCCCGATCAGTGAAACAATGCCCATATCGGCCCTAATCCTGATGCCGCAGAAGCAATACATCCGTCAAATCTCCCTCTGAATTCTGGTTTGTGACTTTACTGCTTCTAAAATCCATTTTCTTTGGTTTGCCTAGCTGTGGTCCCTGCGTTGGAGTTTCCTCAACAGGCAGAAACCCACAGGGCAATAGCAAGTCTCTGTGAATGGTACAATGCAGTCCACTACCTTTCTCTGGCTTGACTACATGCACGGGGCCACCATCAATACGCGTAATATATGAATAAGGTGCTCCCACTTGTCTGCAAGTTTATGTTTCCCTCCTATGCTGACATTTCTTATCAGGACCCGGTCTCCTTTGACTAGTGCATCAGCTCTGACTTTGTCATCAAATCGTATGTTGTTTCTCTCTCCTGTTTTTTTAGAGTTCTCAGCAGCCAGTGCGTAACTTTCTTGGAGACGCTGGCGCAAGTTCTGAACGTATTCTGAATGTGTCTTGTGCGTCTCAGTTGGAGGATCGATGCCAAGGATGAGGTCAGCTGGGAGAGTTGGCTGCCTGATCAGCTAATATGGTAAATTCCCCGTGGTATCATTTCTTGAAAAACTGTACGCATGTACAAGGGGTTTCACAAAATGTCTCCAATGTTTTTTATCCTTTTCGTCCAGGGTCTCGAGCATGCTTAAGAGGGTACTGTTAAAGCACTCAACAGGATTTCCCTGGGGATGGTAGGGTGTAGTACGCACCTTCTCTGATCCAATCAGCGACCACAGCTCCTTGATTGTGTGGGATTGTGTGGAAGTCCCTTCCCTGATCATTGTGAAGACGACTAGGAAAGTTGTAGCGGACGAGAAGTTCTCTGGGAGAGCCATGGCGACAATCTTGGCCTTTTGATCCTTTGTCGGTACTGCTACCGCAAACTTTGTGAAATGGTCAGTAATGACCAAAATGTTCCTGGTGTCATGGCTTTTAGGTTCGAGTGATAAGTAGTCCATGCACACTACTTCTAATGGTTAACTTGTTTTGATGTTGCTCTCTGTGGTTTAGATTTCTTCTGGAAACACCTCTTACAGGGTTGGCATTTCTGTTCAATCGACTCTTTCAATCTCGGCCAGTAAATCTGGCTCGAGCAAGGCCTTTGCCAGTCAACACATCAGGCACTGATGAAGCACCTAGAGCAAGAGACTCTGCAAGGACAGGAAGTCGTGGTGCTGACACACTCCAGAGATTACATCAGTGGGGATCTCTCGGTTCTCCCCCTCTATGATGCGCTTTGTCATCTCATTAATCCGTTCCTTTTCCCACAGGAAGTCCTTATCCTCCCAAGGTGCTGTCATCTAGATAGATCATTTGCATCCCCGTTAGTGTGTCAAGCTTGATACTTGATATTGAATCTGAAGGTTGAAAGGGCAGCCACGGTCTCTTTTTATAGGTTTTACCTCTCTTTTTGCGTGGATAGTACCCAACAGTGAGAGAGTTAAGGGGCCTGGCGATCTTAGAATAGCCCGCCACAGAACACCTATAATATCCTGCAAAGCCCAGGAAACGCTTAATTTCCTCTCTGTTCACAGGGTGAGGCCAATCTTTGAGAGTAGAGCTTTTGTCTGGGTCAGTGTGGACCTCTCGGTCATCTACCGCGTAGCAAAGGTATTGTACAGATGACCTAAAGAACTGAAACTTCTCAGGTGCCAATTTTAGACCATAGTCCTTGAGACAATGTAACACCTTCAGAAGTCTTGTCTCATGCTCTTCAAAGGGCTTGGAAAAGACTGTAAGGTCATCTAAAAATACGAGAACCTGGTCACCCTGCTGGGTGCGTTCCCGAGGGACACGTGAACGCAGTCTTAGGTTTATTCTCCTCTGCCCTCTCTACCTGGTAATAACCAGACTTGAGGTCCATTACCGAGAACCACCTTGCTCCACTCAGGGCTGATAATGTCTCCTCAATGTTGGGAAGGGCAAATAGACAGAGGGCTTCTCCACAGAATTCTGGTTTGAACCCAAGAAGGTGGCAAATAGCACCTCACCATCCTCTACCACCCCAAATGCTGATTCAAGCTGAGTGAGGTAAGCCTCGGGGGGTGCATTGGTACCAAGCGGCTTGAAAATATCAGCAGCTGGGCTGAGCAGGCTCTCTAAGATTCTCCTTACTTTTTGAGAGTCAGACAATGAAGCATCATTGAGAAGAAGGTCTACCTGGGTGTGCCAGGTGTCGTAATCACCTTGCCCTTTGGCTTTGGCAGCCGCCGAAAAGATTCTGATCTGGCTCTGGCTGTAACTAGATGGTGTTGTGTCATTACGAATGAAATTGTTCAACAATTACTTTCTGGATTTGGGGGGGAACTATTGTGCCCTTATCAAGAAAAGGGGGACTTACGGAAGCACTGGGGGGAAGAGAGCTAGTTGCCAGATTGGTTGGCTTTGGCTCAAGAATGTCAGACTGACCCTCATCAGTAGCTCTGTTGTTACTACTATGTGTAGGAGCATGCTGATCTGAAGACGACTGGAGGTGAGTATCAGGACTCTGTGTGGGAACAGCCAGCTTTACTATTTCCAGCAAGAGTGCTCAGTCTTTGGGCTAGTTCTCTCCCAAGCACCTTTTGATGTACCTCACGAATGGTCCTCACATGCCAAGTAAAGGCCAATTTATACTACTGCGGAAAGTGCTGTACACGGACACGGAGAGCCCTCTCCGTCCCCGGAGAGCCTGTCGGAGACCCTCTCCTTACTCTCCGGGCGCATGAAATATTTTTTAAGTGTCCGTCACTCCGTTGAAGGGAAACGGAGACGGCAAGGGCTGTGATTGCTTCAACTATGCCTGTGACGTAAAGGCAACAAGGCCCATGCAAGTCAATGATCCATTTATACTGTATGTATATTCTTAATAGAATGTATTCCCTGTTTTCACAGTAATTTGCAGAAACATATGAATTTAAATTATCTTTGTGTGTATTCCTCTGGATTAAATTATTTTCTCTAAAAATAGTAAATAGGGTGGATTCTAGTTTAATTTGCACCAATCTCCTGGCTAGCCCACCACTTTCGTAACCCCTCCTAACCCGTTACTTCAAGATAGTGTTGAATATCTAAGTATGAGACAGGGGTTTGACCTCTAATCTAGATTCAGTGAGGAGATTGGCCTAAATTTACTTGTCTGACCTTTAAAGAAGACCTGTAACATCCACCCCAAATAAAACACACAACAACAGACTGGTGATAAAAGCACATTAATATTAATTAAACAAACCCATAAAGTGCTAGCTAAATTCTCAAAAGACATTGGTAATAACCTGGGGTTAAACTACCCTGGTTGCACATTGAAATGATTGCAACCTGATCTGGTATTTACAAATGCCCAGGTCTTATGTTGGTGATGAGGTTAACAACGATTTGACCACTGGATGGTATCACAGGCGAACGGTGCTTACAGTGTTGTATGTTGTTAAAGCACCGAGCTGAATTCCTTCTGCCTGCAACATCTTTCAGCTTGGTTGCACCACTCGTGCGCTTCAAAACACAATTGCTGCGTTTTGAGTCAAAGCGGGCTTTGGGTCGGAGACAACAAGCCAAGAGACCAGAAGAGTGGCATTAATCAGACACAGATGACCTGGCTTGCCTCATGTGATAAATGCATCCGAGAAGGAAAAAAAAACACACAAGGGTTGACATTTGAAAGTTGGAAGTAAAGAGTGTAAATGGTCAGTACTAGCAGACAAAGACTTGAAGGGTTAAACCAAAGCTAACATCCTCACATCCAGGGTTGCCAGGTTTTCCTCAAGAGCCAGATTTGTCAATCCATCCCAACCTTCCTGATTTCTATCTAGAGTCAGTTCAAAGAGTCCATGTTGCAGAGCAGGAGAGGACATGACTTGAGGTAATAGGACAGTGTGCCATGGGTGGAGAGATGTGTAGCCTATCAGCTGATCCCAGAGGGTTGTACAATACAGTCGGTGTGGAGGCAAAAAGAGGATGCGGCAGGACGGATATAGAACAAGGTTATAGGAGGACATGTTGTGGATGCTCTCAGGCCATTCTCTCCCCCTCCTCCAACGTTTAACCTCATTCTTTCTCTCAGGTCCGTCAGGCCTCATTGCAGCTAAACGCTGAAACAAGGAGAGTGATTCAGGGCCCCGAAAGGAAACTTGTAAATTGTTGCTAAAGATAGCAGTGTTGAGACAGGGTGTGGCTTTTCACTTTACCTGTTTCCTCTTCATACAACAAAAACCTCAAACCTCTGACCTAAAGCCTTTTATGCTCACTCTGCTTAGACACAGGTCGCTTTTTTAAACACTGTTGAGAGGAGAAAGCGAATGTTATTATTTTAAATGATTATCATGGAAGCACAAAGACAACTAATTAATCCTTGTTCAAGTTTAACTGTGTTACATCTGATAACTGTGACCTTGAGCATGAGGTTAGATGACACTCAAAAACAGAAACATGACATATAAAGCTGCTAAGACATAAAAAACATTCCACACACAGACATCATCATTGATTTGTCCACTTGAGAGAAGCAAATGCTACAAACACAACACAGACATATCATCTTTATGGCTAATCAGTTAGCAAACAGCCGTGTGTTTACACATCCACAGACACAAAGCAACATTAGCATTCATTTGGAGTCTGGTGTCACGCCACCATATGAATGTAAATCCAACATTCAGTCTCCTTTCACCTCTTTCTTGGTCGACAGAAATTCCTGGGATAAATATCGGTCTCTTTAGCTGCTAAATGCTCCACTGTGTCCAGCAGTTATAGCTGCTTACTGCTGGGTAGCTGACGCAAAGTAGTTTAAACAGGGCTTTTCACGCTGGACACAGCTGCTTGCTCAAGGTGGAAACCAGATTAATAAGAGTGAAACTGAATCAAAACAATCAAACAACGGTAATTCTTTGAGGGCCTGTCACGACGAGCAACTACTTTGACATAGTCTCGCAGAGCCAGACCTATCTCCGCAGCACTGTGTCATAATTGTCTTGGGCAGCCCAGGATGCAGCAATGTTGCCCCTGCAAAACAGTGCCAGGGGGACTTTTTGTTTGTTTGTTTGTTTTTGTTTTGGAGGTGAGCCCTGGCATTAAAATGGCTTAATCCCTTCAGAAGAAATGTTAAGAGCAGCTAGATTATATACGTTCGTATCATTTGCGACCAAGCTAGGGATATGGTAACTTGCCATTTTCAGTGTGAAGGTTGCCAGCTCGAATGTTGTTTCCTGCAGCGGAGAGCATTTTGGTAACAGTATACATGTAGATAGTGGAAGGAAGGAGAATGCCACCTCAAATACCACCCAATGGCAGGCCTACACCGAGGAATACAGCTGATGTATTGTGTGTGTGCTCCACACTTTTAAAAAGGAAACTGTTGAAGTGGAACACAACTTTACATTATCACATATTACATTTTCGCATAATTTTCATTAATGGAAAAGTTAAAAGTTTTCATCTTTATACAGGTAACATTTAGTTTTTATCAACTGTTTTTTTGGGGGTTTTTTTGCAATGACATCACTGAAGTTCAATCAAAATCAGATCAGTGGTCTCGGCTTCCTTCCCAATCCAAAGACATGCATGTGAGGTTAACTGGTCACTCTACATTAAGTGTGAATGTGAGCGTGTATGGTTGTTTGTCCCTATATGTCAGCCCTGTGATGAACTGGTGACTTGTCTAAGGTGTACCCCGCCGCCAATGCCGACTGGGATTGGTTCCAGCCCCCCATGACCCTGCGAAGGATAAGCGGTTACAGATTCAAATTCAAAAATACTTTATTTGTCACCGGGAGGCTTTATTTGTCCCCGGGGGGCAGTACAAATCAACTACTCTATGAGCTTACCGGTCGACTGCACGAGCAGCGACTCTGAAGGTGAAGATGATGGTGGTGTAGGTACAATTAAATCTATCTAAGACAGCTTGCTAGTGTGTTCTTTGTATTGCATGCACACAGTCTCCTGTTGTGATATGGGTTGATCCAGAAAGATAATTTTATTGTCAGTTGAAGACACCAAAAATCTTCAAATTCATAGCCAATTAAACGCATCTCATTCATCTCCAGTCGCAATTCATACACAACTTTGTCTTGGTACCGTGAAAGATTCAGCGGTGGGGAAAAGGGAGTGTGCTTCACAGTCTGGGATTGAGGACATCCTACACATTGCGTGTTTATCAAATACCAACAGCTTCTTTCTGCAGTGAAAATACAGGCGCATTATGCTGGAGGGAGAGACCCAGAAACATCAACAACAGCCAGAGAGCTGTGGTTGTTATGTAAGCTGAATCAAATTGATCCAATGGGGATCGACTTGTTGGGCTTGAGCTGCAGTGACATGGATGAAAATTCAGGCATAATAATCTGTGAGCACTTGCAGAGGGCAAATCATTGCTGTAGTCATTGTTAGCTGATACAGCTGCACATTCTGGTTGTATGGATGAAATCCTCTTTCATATCATCTGATCTCTGTAATATTGCCCAGGATCTTCAGTTTTGCAGTGATTACAGCAATTTGGCTTGTTATTGTAATAACAGGGCACAGTCACTCATCTTCACTCACCAAAAGTCATAAACAAAAGAGCTTGTTCCTAAGATCTGCTGTATTTTATTTTGTTTTTTTATTGTATTCGAAAGATGCTTCAAGAGTAAAAGAACCAAATATTAATGTAGATGCCATAGTCACAGATTCTACTATGGATGGGCGATAACACAACATAATGCATATTAGAAGAACTGAATAAGCCTTTGCAGTTTTTGATAATAAATAAAAATTGTTTATTGTTAAATTCTGTCAATTATAGCAGCATAGATGCAGTGCAGCACTGGCCAGAGTATTCATGTGCCTAGAATGTGGTCTAATGTGCGACAGATCCTTTATTTTGATAGTCAGTGATGGAATGTAACTAAGTACATTTACTCAACTTTGAGGTACTTGTACTTTAGTTGAGTATTTCAATTTTCTGCTACTATCATAAAAAAAACCCCACTGATTCTGGTAATCAGAAAAATGACTATTACACAGTATATACTGTATTATACAGTATATGCTGAATATCTGTTCTGATAATTACGATATTTCTGTTCTGTACATGTAGCATCTCTTGCATTTCTGTCCATCCTGGGAGAGGGATCCCTCCTCTGAGGCTTGTCCTGAGGTTTCTTCCATCTTTTTTCCCCCCCATTTTTTTCCCTTGGGTCTAAGGACAGAGGATGTCGTTCACTATGCAGATTGTAAAGCCCACTGAGGAAATGTGATTGTGATTTTGTGCTATATAAATAAATTTGATTTCATTTGATAATTGGCCAATAACGCCAACGGCAAGTACACAGTTTAAACGTGTACATATATGTAAATATAAATATATGTTTAATTTACCTTTGCTTATACTTTTGATACTTAGGTACATTTATTGCCAGGAGATTACATTGAATATGTACTAATACTGCATTTCATATCAGATAGTTTAAGACTTTTAAGTTCTCTTTGTATGGGCGACTTTCACTTTTACTCAAGTATGACTTTTGGGTACTTTTTACGACACTGTTAACAATGACTTTACAATCTCATGATACGATATCATGTATTAATAACTTAGTTTATACTTTTTTGCAATGCTGATGCTCAATGTTAGAGCTAAAACAATAAGTCTATTAATCCACTGAATCTGTTGAATGACAGAAAACCAAACTATTTTTGATAAATCATTTCAGACATTATCCAAGCAAAAATACCAAACATGAGCTCATTCCACTGTGAAGATTAGAAATGTTTCTGTTTTATATCGGTGTAAAATTAAAATATTTGGGTTACAGACTGTGTCAAAACAAGACATTTGAAGATGTCACCTTGGGCACTGATATTACCTTGCGAGGAATTCTGTCTGTCTGTCTGTCTGTCTATCTATCTATCTATCTATCTGTCTATCTGTCTGTCTGTCTATCTATCTATCTATCTATCTGTCTATCTGTCTGTCTGTCTATCTATCTATCTATCTATCTATTAGCTGTTCAGACACAGCAGACTGCGGAAATCTTCCCGCTAATAACAAAACCAGAGGATTGGGGAATGAAACAGAGGAATTCTGTGTCTGAGATGGAAGACAGCAGAACAGGCAGAGAGAAAAAAGAAAAGAAAATCCTGACAATATGTTTGAAGCTGTGAGAGACGAAGGTGAGTCGTGTGGAGGAGGGGTGGGACCTCCGAGCCTTTGGAGCCAATTTGAGGACCTTGTGATGCAAAACCAGTCCTCAGCAACAGACAGTTCCCATGGCAACGTTGAGCTGCCAAAATTCCTTGTTGACAAATGACAGCTCCCCTCTACTTGCCTGGCGATGTGTGTGTGTGTGTGTGTGTGCATGTGTGTGTGTTATTTGGCAAGTCCCCATCTTTGCCTTAGGCACAGGGGAAGAAGGGGTGAAGAGATCATTGTTTTATGTATGCAGAGATACATATGGTATTCACATACCCACATGCACACACACACACACACACACTGGTTACAATTGCAACAACATCCTCTTACTGCAAGAACATGTTATTAATGTTAGATGTCATATTGTTTAGAATATGTTTATACACTAAATAATTATGCTATTAAAGGTAATGGTGATTATGCACTATCCTGTAGTACAGAGATTCTTCTGCATGCCAGGAGATTCACAGAAAGATTGTGGAGTAGCTCAACTATATTTGACAAAACTGAAATTATAACGTGAGCAAAAAAAAAGAACTTTTTTTAATTAATGGATAAATGGTTGAATTTTTGTTATAGCAGTTCGCTTAAAGTAATTGATAAATGAATAAGTAATGAAAAAGTAATACAGGCTATAAATGGTCAAAATTAGGGTTTGAGTTACATGGGAACCAATGGGAGTTGAGCTCCCATAAGGTAAGTTAGCTAAACTGATGGATAAATCCACTCAAGACCTAATTAAACAGGTCTCTTTAAATTTGACTCCCAATATGGAATTATAAACATCTTAATTGACTTAACATTATTTTTAGTAAAATTACAATTTTATGTATCACAATCCATTACAATCTGACAATCTAATAATAGTAAGTGCAGTAAAATGAAAAATACAGAGGAATGTGAAGCAGGAGCAGAGAAAGATGAGCAGCAGGATACACACACACACACACACACACACACGCGCGCGCACACACAAACCCCTGCGGCAGAAGTGTTGTGAAGAGATGATCTTCCATCCTCACCTCGCAACAGATCTGTCAAGATGTTCAGACCCATGATTTAACCTCCCCACTTCACACTGTTACATCCTACCAACACATACACACTCTCTGCAGTCTGTACTACAATGGCTAGCTGCTTTCAAGCAATCGGGAGGAATGTCACACAAAACCTGCACAGTATTAGAAATAATCCAGTAATAAGGGCACACATAGGGAGCACTAATACTGGATCAAAGCAACATTTAACTTAAGGCACTTAAGGTGGATGAAAGTACTGTGTGTGCACAAACCGCATTAAAACAGTACACAGAACATCTCTTAATAACACTTAATATTGACGAAGTGCCTGTATTTTAATTGTCCCTTGCTTATCTCAAGGTTGTAGGGGACACAGGTCTAAGGGTCTGTGTGTGTTTTATGTTACAAGTGAATACTGCAGGGACAATAGACATGACAGGGAGTGCAGGGTGGAGTGTGGAGGTGACACAATGTCAGAAAGATTAACAAGAATTGAGGGGCAAAGTGACACCTGAGAGACCTGTGGTGAGTGCAAGCTGTGATACTGTACTCCACTGCACAGCAGACAGGGTGGGAAGCAAGACAATAAGCAGGAGTACACAGACATACATTTACAAATACACACACACACAACTGTCATTGCACTGTGAACTGCAAGGTTGTAATGTAAATGAATAAAGGAGTAAGCCAGATATTTTTTTCAACATTTCTTTTACTGATCTTTACACTTGTCACAGAACATCACATAAAATCAGAGCTGACTTGCTCTTTTGTCGTTTTTAAGTACAGACAATGCAGTTATGCTTTGTCATTTTTTTTTCCCATCCTTAAAAAAGTACCACTGGTAATTACTGGGTTTTTATTATTTAGGGTTTAGACAAAGTAAAGTAAAATAGGCTGGTACTCATTTGTACTTGTACCTATCTAGTTGAAGATGTGTCACCAATGCCAGTCTTATTTTGGACATAAGAGAAAAAGAAAAAGATGGGACAAGTGGCAACAAACCAACTGAGACCATCCAATTCTCACCTTTGAGTACGTCACTATGATTAAGAAAAACAAAACAAAACACGACTGACTGATAGAATATTTCCTTTTTTTTTAAACTTCAGTGTAGGTTTGGGACCCTAATCTTCAGAGGTGCCGAATGAGACACAGCAACAAACTAGAAACCACTGATCATGCCATCATGACAAAAATAACAACTTGTTATGTAGTGTATCTGTCATTAATTGGTTTCTTTTTAGTGAAGTAGAAAACTTAGGAGTGTCAGCTCCTTCAAGGTTTTTAAAAAAAAATGACATATAGTATCCTCACCAATATATACCTAAATAGTAGGGCTGTCACGATTTCAATTTTAAATGAGTGTTTCAGAGATCCTGTATGGATTTCTTTGAGAAGAGGGTTTCCTCGAGGAGGAAAAAATGAACTGAACTAAGGTGATATCATAGCCAAAGATCCTTTATTGGTTTTTGTTGGGAGGAGGGTTTTGAGAAACCAAATTTTTGTTGAACTGTAAATGACAGCTGCCAGGGCAGAAAAGTCAAAGTCGAACAATAGCATAGCTGTCAGTACTAAAAAGAAATAATGGAATAATTGGAATGGTGACACCCCTTCTATACAGGCTGACGCTGTTCAACCAACATGAATTCACTCTATCATGCTTGATTCTATGTGCTTGGCAGGAACTTCAGGTGACACACACACACACACAGGTGTGGATCATTGGAGGCAGGTCATATTAGGATAGTTAGAGGTGTATAATGTAGTTTTTGGTGAAGAAATTTTTATCACTTAAAAAATGTAAAAATGTAATTGACTTTTTGATGCCAAAACAAACTAAACAAACAAACAAACAAACTTTTCATGACTAAATAAATTCAATATACAAACTGACCTTAAAGGATGACACCCTGCCACCTTTCTAGCTTCAAACAGTCTTCTGGGGACCTTATTTTCCTCTGAAGACAGCTTGTTTATTAAGTTTTGGAAAAAAATAATATTTCAGAGTTTGTATTATTACCTCATTAATATTGTAAATATTAAAGAGTTTGAATCACTTCTCCAAACCTACATAGTGCCTCTTTAAAGGAATAGATTGACATTTTGGGATATGTACCTTTTCGCTTTCTCCTTGAGAGTCAGATGAGAATATATCACTGTCATGTCTGTGCAGTATATATGAAGCTATGAAGCCAGCAGGTTTGCTTTAGCTTGGCATTAAGACTGGAAACAGGCGGGAACAGCTAGCTTGGCTCTGTCCAAAGGTAAAAAATCTGTCCACCAACACCTCTCAAACTCAATATTTGACAAATTAATATGTATTATATGTATGATTAAGTGTAAAAATGACACATTGTGGTTTTACTATTACTTGGCTGGGCGCAGAAACTTCCTGACTGCTGAGCAACTAGTAATGACACCAGTAAGATAGAGACACAGATATAAACGTGTTAATTAGCTTTACAGGTGCTGGTAAGGAGATTTTTGATTAGCTTTGTTGTAGATCTTCTAATGCTCAGCAAGAAAGTATGCATTTATTAAAATGTCAGACTATTCCTTTAACTTCCAAATAGAGCTGACTGAAAAAACTGGAGCTTTTTGTCTTTACACACACAAAAACACATAATGAAATTTTATCAGTCTTTCCTGTCCTCTTGTTGTTGCTACACATGTAGATCGGTGAGGACGCCGGGGTATTAGAAGTGTGATTCAATGATGATTTTTATAAAGCAACAGATCCAGTTTTTTCTTCTTTTAGATCCAGATATGTTTTCTTCAAACTTCAATGGACAGACCAACTGAACCCCACTAAGCCTTTTTTGGGTAAATTCTAACTAAATGTAAATGGGGCTCTGAACACACTAAAGGCTTTAACTGTCCTTGAAATCAGCTTTAAGTTTGGCCATTGTCAAGACTGGTAGTGCTTAGAAAACATGCATTTTGAAGTAAAAACAAACAAAACACATTTTGAGTGTGGAAGTGAACTTTGAAATTTCATCGACATTTGAAAGAATCCCTGCATTTAACCACATGCCCTTGTCCTGTTTTAGTCAAACACAGTCACTTGGAATGCAAGATATCTACTTAGCAACAAGAACAATTACATGAACACACAATATACAGGTATCTATAAAAACACTAAGGCACTTGAAGATGTGATTTAACATTTCCAATGTTTATGATTGTTGTCATTTAAAATAATCTGAAGAATACACATCGTGCCGCCGCTGCAGCACAGTCGCTTGCCATTGCCTGAGACAGCGTTGAAATCAAATAGGCACGCACAATTATGTGCAACCCATGTTTTTAATAAAACAGAAAAGCTGAAAATAAAGTTTTTTAAATGCTACATCCTATCTTGCAAACACACACACACAGAAGCACACACCCCCAAATCCACAACCCTTTACTTCATAGGTTTGTTTAGGGTCTTGAAACGAGACCGTTGCACCAATATGAAGCCCCACTTGAGACCTTAAGTTTTGTGCTGTGGGACTTGAGAATGGTCTTGGAGACAGTGCAATAGCAAGCTTCACTTCACCTTTGGGATTTAAGATCCCATCATATGTGAACTTAACCTTTATAAACGTGTTTCCAGTGCCACCAGTGGCCAAAAACTGTCTTATTTTTATTTTTTTTCATCTGACACAAGCAATAGAGTTGAAAGGAGTTCAAGTTAAATAAAACTGATTAAAATACAGCTGACTTGGCATTACTACAGAGTAGGTAGCTCACACCTTCATCTGCTATGAGGAGAAATAATCCTCAACTGATGACAGCTGTGGTCATCATTACATTTTTATTCTAACACACTTAGAATGTAGTTTTTATTGTCTATGAGCTCTGCGGTGCCAAAAGCTGATTTTGTGGAGCTCCCTTTCTGTGGCTGTTGAGTCCCACTGACAAGGTCTCTCAACCTGCTCCTCCTCTTCCTCCTCTTCCTCCTCCTCCTCCTCCTCTTCCTCCCCATGCTCTCCCTCCTCCTCCTCTTCTTCTCCTACCCTGTCTGTCATGCAGCTGTCCTCTGCTGTCCTTGTATGTGCATGACCCAGCAAGGTCCTAGTCCTACTTTTCTGGCTTGACTTGTTCTCAACAACATCAAGGGACGGCCCAGCTTGTCTTCTTTCATTGTCTTCTTCCTCCTCCTCTTCCTCTTCCCTCTCTTCTTCTTCTTCTTCTTCATTTTCCTCCTCCTCTTCAGCATCCTCATCCTCGTCATCATGCTCCTCTATGGCCACTGCCAGCCCTAACTTACTGTGGCTAGCTAGCTGAAAAAAGGAGGAGGAGTGAGGTGTGGACGGGCAGGTGGAGAGTGCTGCGTCGTACATGGAGAACGGGAGGTGGAGGTAGTGTCCTGCAGCAGCTGCCGCTGCATAGATGCAGCAGCATGTCTGGGCACAGTCAGGCCGCAGATCCCCCTGTCCTCCACGGACCATTCGGAAGCGCTTACGGAAGGGTGGGCCAGCCTGGGGCGTTATGCAGATCCGGGTGGGGACTGTTCCGTGGAGCGCCTGGTGAGCAGGGTTAGTGCTGGGTGGTGGGACACAGGGGCCGGTGGTGAATGCTGGGTTGGGTGGGAAGCACCAGTCAGTGCTCTGGAGCAGGATCTCAGCTCGAAGGCGCCGAAGGAGGTTGTTAACAAGGACAGAGCGCCTGAGGAAGGCCTCAGGGTCGTCTATGAATCGCATCTTCTCCAGGGAGAGGCGCAGCACATGGGCACGCTCCTCCAAAACTGGTGCCACCTGAAGGACATTATCCTTTTAGATCTATATAAGCTCGTCATTTTTTTTAGCATGATATTTGTGTGAGAGTGTAGAGTTTTCAACTTTTTTTCTAAGATATTAAAGGTGCAGTATGTAAGAATTTTAGTTCAAAACATTCAAACATGAACTCAAATTATCAACAGAATATCAAGAAAAAACAGCTTTGATGTTTTGTCAAAGATGTGAATGTATAGTGCTGTCGCAATATCTACTGAAGTTAGCATGAAAAAACTACTAGTCATGGATGTATAAACAGAATACTGTTTACACAGTTAATAATGCAGTTAAAAGATACTCTGGGGTTGTGCTGTCCAATATTTGTTGGGAGAATGAATTCAACAGGTGGCCAGTTCTCAAGTACTTCACCTGTACAGCACATCAAGCCCAGCTACTGTTATCATGTTTCAGCTTTAACATTACCCACCCACCAACTCCAACCCTTTATTTCAAAACTCCTGATTGAGACCAATTTAAGATTTTGGATAACAGTTCCTTACAATGCTTTAGCCATTCGGAATAACTAAAATAACAATGCACTGTATTTACTGACTGCCATTTTATTTGAGTCTCAGAGTTCTGGGTGTATTATTTATCCCCTATGTAGTGTCCTCAAAAATTCCGACAATGGAACAAACGAGTAGAGTCCAATGTTTGTTAACAACATGACAATGCAATCTGTTAGTGATGACACAAAATTATGGCGATTCAGAAAAAAGTCTGAAATCTCCAGCTTACTATAAAGTAAACTATTGGGAATATTAATTGAATAACCAATTTGGACAGTGATATTCTTCTTTCAAATTATGTCATCGTGACAAATGATGTTCTGCACTCATTTTAATTAAAGAGTGAATTGAATGCTGTCTTGATACACTGTGTGATCTGAATGTGAGAATTTGGAGTGTGTTAATACTTACAGTCTGGCAGTATGTCCTGAAACTGAAGCGAGGCTCATCGTCATCATCAACAAACTTCCTCTTGAAGTATGCGATCCGTGATACTGAGACATGATCAGGAAGTCGCCTGCAGGGGGGTTCTAGGGGTACAGGAAAGAAAAACACCATAAACCAACTACGCTGGTGGACTAAACAATGTTACAACATCTTTGACATAACAGCAATGAACACCATTGTATGATTTCATAACTTACACATACTATTATAGTTAGAATCCTGTATGAGGTAATTTGGAGCCTCACTGCAGTGTATTTTGTCATTTGATGATATTTCATATATATGAGTCATTTCCTGACGATGTTGATGAACAACACCATTCGTCAAGTATTTTTGCCAATAATTCAATTTTACGCTCAGAGTTAAAAATAAAAAAGCTTTTGCAAATATAGGACAATGACGTATGACTATCATATGGAATCTGTGAGTCATGCGTCATGCAGTTTGAAAAGCTGTAGAGATATGGAGCCTGATGAAGGCCAAAACATTTGTTCATTTGGAAAAAAAAACATTGGATTGAAAATATAAAATTTGTAACCGAAAGTTCAAGTTTTGATCGAATTTTTATTGAATTATAAAAAAGTATAAAACATTTTCAAAATAAAAGTGTAGTGTAATTTTGATTTAATTCTGATATTCCTTTCAATAAATTATTTATTTTTAATTTTCAATGATATATATTTCATACTTGAGGTCTTATTTTTTTCAGTTGCAGATTTTATGTTTTCAGATTCAGATCTCATTTTTTACGCATTCAAGTTTCAGACTTTTGGCCCTGATCTGGTGTGGGTGGCGTGGCATCAACTGAGAGGGGCGTTGGATTGTGAGTGACAGCATAATAAAGAAGGCTCAGGGCCTTCCCCAATTACTTTGCCTTCAGGAAATGTGGATACTTTGTTTAATACGAATAAACTCTTTCTATACACTGTATTCACCTGATTAGCAGTAAATTAAGTGATGCTCAGGACAAAGTTACATTAAACAAGCTGTTTCAGACCACTCTTGGCAATTATCAATAATAAGAGCAGTAAAATATGCCAGATTGTGAAGTAGAACAGCCATGCTTTAAAAAAAGATGTTTCCCATTTACACATAAGACTGTACAATTACATTTTGGCCTTGATCTGGCTCCATATAGAGACACCAGCAGTGTCTTCCAAAATGTGAATCATGGACTTAAGTGTATATGATGGTAAAAGTTGCTAATATCCAGGCTTATGCTACCCAAACTATCATCTATGCAATTGCTATCCATACTAATAATATCAATACTGTTGCTATCCGTACAAATATCAATGCTATTGCTATCCATGCTAATGATGTTGATCTTGCAATCCGGTTGCCATCGAAACGAACAACATCCGACTATTAACCATGCCTTACCTTGTTTGATAAAGAATGTTACATGTTAAAAAAAGGAAGTAATAATGTCTGGAGTGGGGCCCTCAACATCTATGCAACTTGGATGGTAGAAAATGTGTATAATTATATTTTTTCAATTGTAATCATTGCTTACTCTACTTTGATACTAAAGGCATTTAATGCATTGTAAGGACATATTGTATGTGAAAAGTAACTAAAAGTGCTGTGAGACAACATTAATACCGAACTGAGTCTTCAACTGGACTTCCTTGAGTTTCAAGCAAGACCATTTGCCTACGTGACTTGCTTGAGTTTCTTGAACTTAGAATTCTGATGCATTGATTGAAAAAAAGACATTTTACTTAACAACAATATTTAAGTTTCAGTCCAACCAGATTTAGCTTGAGTTGAACCTTATCCTTAAAAGTATTTTAATGGCAGCAGGCCATGGGAAAGAACATGTTTATTGGGTAACTCATTTTAAAATGAAATGTCCTACTGGAAAATGTGTTGGTCCTTCAAACAATTAAAGTAAAACTTTATGAAAGCAAGCGCACATACTGCTAAAGGGCTACCATGGTCATTAGTTTAATTGCTCTTCATCATTAATATCTGTATGCTTATCTGCACTCAAGTGACAAATAGTGATAGATGGTTTGGGCAGAGGCAACTTATTGCCAGGGCTCAAAAACTAAAAACTTGAACGAGCATCTGTGCTCGGTGTCAGTACCTGGTGTAAATTGCTCTTCAGAGCTGCATGGTGGAGCAGGGTTTGAAAGGCAGGTCTTAGTGCAGCGCTCCGATTCCCATATGGGCTGGTACGTGGAGAGCGGAGGGTCTCCTTCTGGGTCCAGGAAAGGATTCATGGACAAAACTAGGGTCATCTCTCTCTCTGATTCCAATCTGGGAAAAAAAAAACAGGAAATAAGTTTGCAAAGGAAATAACAAAGCTAGTTTAACCCCTAATAAGTTGTGAATCCACATAAAAGTATTCCATCATAATAAAAGGCAACTTTCAAAACTGTGGATAGATGTAAAATAATTGTAATATATGTTATCTTGAAAGCAGTTTACAAACTATTTATGAATATTAACACACGTCATCTGACAAGTATTCTGCATATGCTTCTTAATGATGTGGTAAATGTTAACAAGATGTTTATCTATGATACTGGCAAATACGTGTGTGCGGAGGAGTAACCAGCTTCTGTGCAAGCTGCATGACAAATCTGAACGACAATAATGGTGAGCACTTAGAAATTGGCAGATGGCTGGCGACTCTGTGATATGCGTGGTGCTGAAACAAGTGGGACACAGATGGAGAGATGACACCCACTCACACCATGAATTCCCTATTGATTAGTCGGAAGGAGAGTTAGCGAGTTGTTTGACACCAATTTGTTCGGTAAGATGGATCCCGTGCAACAAATCGCTTTGGGAAGCTTTGTCAACAGCTTGGTAATCTAGGAGGCAAAGGAGATGTGCACGGTGCCAGTGGGTCCTGTACATAAGGCAACCGATTTGAAAAAAAAAGTATCAAACAGGCAAAACATGTATTTCTTTTTAACTGATGTTGATGATTTTTGTCTGTTTCTGAATAATACAAACAATAACATGAACCCGTCTCCCTAGGTTCCCTAGTCTCTCTAGGTTGCATCACTATGAAAGTGATGCAAATAAAGAGAATCATGAGGCCGGCACATTGCTTGGCAGTGAGTAGCACTCGCCCTCCAACTGAGCTTTTTTCAATCTAAAAACAGAGCCCTACTGTGAAGACAGTGAGGGGCCTGAGAGCCTGTCTCTGAACCAGAGAGGAGAAACTGTATCGTCCTTTTGATCACAGTGAATGGCTATCATTTGGTTCGCTGTTGATTCTCCCCTTCGTGCAGAATGCAAAGCCAGCTGTTTCAGACCTCTTCGTCGCTACCTGTCCTCCTCAAAGCTCCTCCTGCCCCTCCTCTTCCAGCCCACGTGAACAGATACAATGGCCTGCAACCCATCTTGACAGACCAAACAGAGGCGACACCATCTCAGCCTCACCCCTGTTGGGTAGCTGATTAAAATGTCCGCTTCAATAAGCTCCCTGCTTTGCTTGGATGAACAGTTTTATTTCTGTGTGCTGCTTTTCTAGTGTTTGCTTTTAATGGACTAATCAGACACACCTAAAGCCAGTGGAACATCACCTCAGGCACTGCTACTCCCACCAAACACATCTCGGCAGCCCCAGGGAATAATGGATTACATAGAAGTGCATTACATTTTATGTTTTTAAGGGTACAATGGATATGCTTTAACATCAACAGTCGACTACAACAGTTCAGTACAAAGCCTACATCACTGCAAATGCTGCACCAATCCAATTTTATGCTCCATCTTATCCTCACTCATGAACAAGATCCCCCCTGTGAATTGCCACTTTATCGTGGTGGAGGGGTTTGCATGTCCTTGTGACTATTGGAGCTGTGCTGTTGGGTGCAATAGCCAGTGGGTTTTCCTCAGACAAACTGCCAAGGGGACGGATTAAGAGAGGCTTAACTCTTTCCTGTTCTGAAGTTGTTTAGGGTAAGTGGGGGCAGGTCTTATAGGGCAGGTCATTGCAGATGCATGCAGGTCTTTGGAGGGCTTAAAATTTAACAAGACAGATATGTTAGTGGCTCTGCGAGGCCCAGCTGTGCTTTGACCTAATTGCTAACATCAGCATGCTAACATGCTCATAATGACAATGCCAACATGCTGTTGTTAAGCAGGTAGTGTTTTCCATGGTCACAATCTTAGTTAGCTTGTTAAGATGCTCATATTTTGGTAATTAAACAAGTAAAGCTGAGGCTCATGGGAATGTCAAAAGGCTAGATGAAAAGTCATAGAATCAAAGTTAATTCAGTTCATCCTAAAGGGGGCATGAATGAATACATGAATGAATGTGTCTACCAAATGTCATGGCAAGCCATCCAGTGGTTGTTTTGTGACATTTTAAAAATACAGACGTCAACGTCATGGTGGTGCCTGAAGTCAGGGGATCACCAAAGTCTGTAGGATTTATCTAAATATATAATTAATATTGACCATCGAGGATTACACAAAATTACTTAGCAATCCCCCCAGTAGTTGAAATACTTTAGTCTCGTCCATCCGATCTACTTCACACTTCACAAAGGAAGTGCTGTGTCAATTTGGTGCAATTTTGACACATGACACTTTTAATATTAATACACTTTGAATAAACAGAAAACACTGCTCTGTGCAACGATGGGGCCGTGGCTAAGTGGTTCTGCAGACCTAAGCTGGGCTCACACGTGATCCCTCTTAAATGATCTCATGTGGAAGCAAATATAAACAAACGTTGTTGTGGTGCAACAACTAGCTTTAGTAACATGTTGCAGAAGGTTAAACAAGTCTGCATGAGTCAGGAGACATTGTCAGCACAGGTTTTCTATTCTTCAGCTACTGTAGAACTGAAGGTGAGATTTTAAGTTTCTGTCAACAATAGTATGATTGCTAACGTTGGCCTTAAGGGCTACAATGTTTACCGTTGTTTGGCAGCACTGTCAGCTGCTCTGGGATGCCTCTATCTAAATAAAGTTATATATCTATAAAGTGCTGGGTGGGGAAATTAAATTATTTTCTGCTTCTGAAGGGGGGGAATGCCAGAAAATGTTTGAGAACCATTGCGATAGACCAGAAGTGTGATCCACAGAGCCACACCGCTTACTTACCTTTTATTTTTAACGATGAGAGTTTGCTATTTTAGTTTTTCATTATCTGTATAATCTGTAAAAATGTATGATACATTTCATCATAGATTACATTTTTAAATGTTACATTTGATTTAGTCTTGTAATTTTGGAATAATTTTTGGCCAAATTTCTGATGATGAAATGAACACAGTGAATTGACAGTGTTTACAGGTTATGGGAAGCTGGTGAGGGATCATGTTCTTACGGCTGCAATAGCGACCACTAGTGGTGATTGGCCTGTGACTTCACTGTCTACGCCTGCCTCAGGCCAACACAGTGTATCAACAGAGAAAAGGATTGTAGCACAAATTTGTGGAGTGTAAAAAGACAAGTTACTGTACATGTTATTTCCACAATTCTGTCTTTAATGCATATGGACATAATGGAGGGAAAACCCAGCTGACAGACAATAGGTTTTCTTCTTTGGAGCCTGCGGCTCAGCTGTTCCACTTTTAGTCACAATACATCACATTACATGATAGATTATTCACATTTTGTAACGTGTTGTCAGAGTCAAACCACGCCTGTGTCAGCTGCACTCCACTGCAGAAGCCTCCCCCGCCAAGGACCACCAACTAGGGCCAATTATGTCACTGTTATTGAGTGCTAGTGCCATGGTTAATTAGCAGCTTTGGCCCTTCTCATTTCCCCCCTGAGCTGCTTTTTTACCCTTAGCTATTTTCCTCTTCATCACCTCCCATCGCTACAGTTGTTGATATGTTTGCTTGGGCACAAAGAAACAAGCATGCCATCACTCCCTCTGCCCTCTGCAAGCACCTCCATCTCAACATCCCCCCTCCCTCACTATTTTATTGTCTCTTTCATCCCCCAGTCTCAATCTCTCACAGCGGTCACAGTTGACAGCTCTCTGAAGGGGGTGAAGTAAAAAACAGAAAAACAATGAGAATACCGACCAAGCAGCTTCCCTACATGTACAGCAATACTTCTTGTTCTTCAAAGAAAGGGTGGAGGGGGAGGACGAGGGGGAGACAATGTGAACAAGTGTGTGTGTGTGTCTGTGAAAAAGGAAGAGGGAGAAATAAAAACAAGGAACGAGGAGAGAAAAATCTCCTGGGGGGATATCATACCCCTCTTTTTCCCTCTCTCTGTTCCTGTCTGCATCTCGCAGGAATGTGAGAGTGATTGATAGCGAGTGCAGGGTGTGTGTGCGTGTGTGATTGTGTTTAACAGTGTGTGTATTTGAGGAAGAAAAAGAAACCTGTGAGTGTGCACAAGTGTATGCGTTTACATGCGAGTGTATGTGTGAGACACTGCTTCACCTCTGTTCAGTCTCCTCAGGCTTCATCCCTCTTATCTTCCCTCTCTCACAGCTTCCCTACCTGTCTGTCTCTATCTCGCTGTCTTTTTCATTACACCCTTTGATGATGAGAAGTTAATTGCAGTGCCGGGGCACGAGACAAAGCGTGGGAGGGAGACAGAGAGTGATGGAGAATGGGGAAAGGTGGAGGGGGGAGATAGAGGGAGGGCTGAGGGATGGATGGATGGAATGAGTCAGGGAAGGAAAGATAAGTGCCTTAGGAGCCTTGTCATGAGTGGAGACAGATCGCCCGCAGGGATGATTTCTGCTGCTGTGATTGACTCCCTCCCTCCAGTGCTGCGATAGACAGGCGCACACACTCAGACATGCACAGCTTGTAGCGTCCTGAAATATTTTGGAAGGAAAGTCAACTAAGGCCGTGACATTCAACCGAGGTGCTTGACTTCTACATTTTCACAGCTATACTGTAGGTGTTTTACCTCCCTCAAACAAGGATATTTCTAACATTCACAGACTGTCTTTAGCGACTTTGAAGATTTTAGTTGTAGGGTTAGGCCTAGATAAAATTCTGCTGTTGTTTAAGTGATAACATCTGCATAAAATTAAATGCTTCCTCCTTTTTAGAGTAAATCTAAAGAAACAGGTGTGCAGCAGTTAGGGTTTCCATTATCCGGTAATTGAATTTTTGTTTTTACTGGGGAAATCTGTCTGACATACTTGATTCTCTCCGTTATTAATGTCTAACTCCCTTGTATTCATACCAAACATAATGCAAATTTTTCTCACAATCTTTAATCTTGGGATTAAAACGTGTCGGAGGTGCCAGTGTCGTTGTAATGTAATGTAATTAGTCTCTCTTCAACCTTGTTTACTCTGGTGAGTACTGAGTTCAGTCAGAGGCTGACACTGACACAAACACGCGTGGCTGTCGTTGCTGGCTAGCTCACGGCTGATGTACAGAAAGTATTCTGGCTATTTGTGGTGATTTAACATGAGTAAGGCGATGTGAAAAATTTGGTTCGCTTTGCAATTTGAATTGTATAAACGGTGAAGCCATTCTAGAGAGAGAAAGCTGACCGTTAAATCTGAATCCCAGGTCATTAAATACTGACGCTTTGTGTTAGCGATGCATGGCAGTCTCCGTGAACTGTTCAATCGTTCAATAAATGCAGATAATATTTCAACAGAATTCCTCCAATTTGTCCAATAGATTGAAATCTTTCAGACCTCCCTGGATGAATCCTCTGGGAGAGATGGTGAAAGACAAAGTACAGGAACAAGCTCTGAGGGGTTTTCATGAACTCCCTTTTAGTTTTGTTAACTAAATTGACTGTCTCAGATGGCTAAATCCTTTATTATGCACACAGTCTGTTAGCATACCATAAAGTGCATTCTTAAAACCCATTTTATAAGATTACTGTTTTAACAAGTCAGCTGGAAATGTAGGGATGGGCACAGGACATTTCAAAATTGAGAAAAAAATATTACAATTTAGGTAATGGCTTGTGACTGCAATTAAATAGAGCCCAAAATGCATTTTCAACCATTTTGTGAAGCTAACATTGGCGTAGTTTGCTAGCCATAGCTGATAAGATCTGCCAGTGACAATTCCCATTTTAGAAAAATCTAGGCCACTACCTTGAAATGCATTCTTTTGTCTACTTCTCTGTAAGGAACGAAATAGTCAAATAATAATAAGAATTTTGTTGATAAATCTGCCATTTCATGTCTATTTATAATTAGTATGGAGTGTAACTAGCCTTACTTTTGCTGTAAAAATGTAACCCAATGCATACAGGATTGTTGAGGCCAATACTGATATCAAACAAACAATCCAAGGCAGGTTTTCACGATGAAAGCAGTGCTGTCTCCGGTGTCAGGGATTAATGTTATTGGGTTGAGTAAAATATGCCACCAGTGTCAAAAATCAAACAGCCTGACAGTTAAGAGTGAAACAACAAACGGGAGCGTTTGGATTATCTGCTCGTTATCTTCAATCCGTCAGTTGTTGCTTTTTAGGGATGTTCACAAGTTCTACCTACTTGCCCTTGCCTTATGTTTAATAAAAAGCATTCAAAGTGACACTGATATTCAAACCAAGACTGGGGGAAGGCTTCATTTGTTCAATGATTCTGGCAGAGTATGAAACATGCCTCTAATAAGCTTTGTGTTCCCTCTTTTTTCTCTGCAGCCTCAAAAATGCTAATCGATCCAGCATGTGTTTTTGAGTGCATGCTGTCTCTGTGTGTGTATGTGTGCATGTGTTTACTCCCTGTTCTTTTGGCCAGGTTTTTACTTAGTGTTTCCGAGCCCTAGGGGAACAAATAGCAGTGAAAAGAGTTCATGTCTGTGGTTTTCACATCAAAATAAATCCCAGATCGCCTGAGAGGGTCTTCACAGCACACACAAGCATGCAATGTGTCATGATTTAACAACTGAGAGGAATCACACAGATTAATTGTGGAACAGGGAATTCTGCCGAGGACATGAGCGTGATGGTTAAGATTTTGTTCTGCCATATTCCATTACTGCAAATGAGACGAGTACACACCCAGTGTATCGAGGACATGAATCAAATAACAACTACAAATGTGCATACATGCACTGAATGTGCACACACTGAATGCCAACCCATTCCTTTCCACTTTGCTCATTTTTCCAAACAGGGACAATGTAACAGTCTTCTGTCTGATTTACAAAACATTTACATTGGATATTCCAAGATGGCTACTGATTGTGTGTAAAGGAAGTGGTTGGACACTTGACAGCTGTACTGTATGGCAAATTTGATGATTAATAGTAGTAAGTTAATCAATTGGATAAAGCTGATCGAAAGAAAATTAATTGCCAAGTATTTTGATAATTGGTTAATAATCTAATTAATTTTGCAAGCAAAAATTTCAAACAATTGTAGGTCCAGGCTTCTTTAATTTGCTGCTTTTCTATTATTGTCACTCTGTCATTTATGACATAGTCTTTGGGTTTTGGAGTGCTGGTTGGACAAAAGAAGCAATTTGAAGACGTCATTTTGAGCTCTGGGAAATTGTGATGAGCAGCTTTCACCATTTTTGGCGATTTAAAAACTAGTGTTTTTCCGATACTAGAATTTCAAATTTGGATAAAATATCTTGAAAAATACAGGTATTTGATACCATGCTCGATAACACATTGAAAAGTATGTCGGCATGTTTTTGTTGGGATAATCTTGACTTTGAGTGACTTTATAAAGCTCAATCACACGCAGTTCTTTGATTTCCTGATTTATTTTGAAAGAACAGGGAGGTAGTTGTGATAAAAAAGGATTTTCACAAAAAAAAACAGTGTCCTGTCAGTGATTCAATAAAATGTTTGTTTCCTAACAAATTAGAAGGTAAAGTGGTTCCATGTGTTTCAGTGTCATTTTAAGAGTTTTTTTCTTTTTCAAGATAATCTGGAGTTGCATGAAATGTGCATCCACTTTGACTTCCAAGTACAACTTTAGTGCAAGCTGAACCATGTGCCAATGCCATGCTAGGCCTTACAGCTCATTTCACTGGTGATAGTTGGCAGAGAAGTCAGCTGAAATGTTTTCCATATGTACAGCACACTGGGGAGGGCGTCAGCAGTAACCATGTGCACATGAACAAAGGGAGAAAAACCCTTTTTAGAAGTCACTCTTGACAATGTCGGCTCTGGTCAGTGTCAGCCCTTGTGTATGTCAGTACTTATCCCTGTACAGATTCAGGCAGGTGTGTGTGTGTGTGTGTGTACAGTGACAGTTTGTGTGGTGGACCAAATCTAAGCAACACATCTCCACAGTGAGAGGATAAGTGGGCGTAGCCCTGAAAGAGCTGCCTGTGGTTGCCTCGACAGGAGCTTCAACAGCAAGCTTTCCTCTCAGCTCGGTAATCTCACGGCAGGCACTTTGAGTCTCACTGGAAGAGAAAAACTTGAGTACTGGCACTGCCTTCTGTGCTCCCCTGCATTTCTTTTTTTTTTTTGGTTTGATGCCTGCTGCCTATGCTCACACACAGACTGAATGGTGATGTGATTTGAAGGGACAAGGACAGGGCCAATGAAATCCATCACATGTAGAGTACCTGGTGTATCTTAAAGTGCTACCTGGTCACCTGCAACACTTTGACGCTGAGTCGTTTAAATCCTCCTCTCATAATAAAATATGACACAAAAATGGTAAGCTTTAACTTGCAATTATTATCAATTAATCTATCAAAATAGTTGCTGTTAATTAATTAGTTAATTAAATTTTCTCTCAACTGACTAACCAATTAATTGTAAAATTTTCATTGCATACATATTATGGCCACATTCTTAAATAACCAACTATAAGGATTCTTATCAAAAATGTTTGTTCATAGTATGTGTTAAATTAAAAAATGAATCCAGGCCAATAGATTGGTACTGTTTTAATTTATTAAGAAGTCCTAAATATCTGTATCAGCCTTTATAATTCAGCATCAATTGGGCCCTGATCTAAAGAGTGGAACTCTGAGCTAGCAGTGATTTTGCTGTTCATTGACTGTCCTGTTCAAGCTACAAATCCCTGAGCTTTCTTTGAGTGGTTTTTCACACGCTGAGTAAGGTTGGGAGATGTCTGCCAAATTGGCATATGACAACGTCTACAGTGAAACATCATGATGGATGATGACATGGTTGTTTATGAATTTGAGGCAGCGTGTCCCCTCAGTGTTGTCGTAAGGCAGCAGTTGTTTGTTAGCTCGCCACTGTAGCTGCCGCTGTTTCCCACCGCTGCTCTGACATGAATCTCCAACTGTCTCTCCATGCAGAGGAAACTATCCTGTTACCACCGACATACATCCCTGTGCCAAGTTTAAAAGCGTCCTCGTCTCTGCACCACATGTTCATAACCTGGCTTTGTTCAGCCTCATATGCATAAAACAACGTTGGCCGAGGCTAAGCTAAGGAAACTGTGTGTAAAAACGGCACGACTGAGAGAAACAGCGGCCTGCAGGAAAAGAAATACTGCTGCCACAAATTTAACCGAGTGTCTTGGGTTCTCCTAACTAAGCTGGTTTAATGAGAAAATAATAAACGGGACATGGAGACGTAATGTTAGTGCACTGAGCAGCAACATGCTTCTTTTCATTTCCTCTCCCCACATATCACAAACATCAACTCTTGCCCTATGGCAACTCCGAGGGGACACGTCACTTGATTGTGCTCTCTGGTGGGTAGCCTTTTGGCGTGGCATTTGTGGATACTGCTCTCGGTTTTCATTCAAATAATCTGTTTTTTGGTTATATATTGATATACTTTTGGTTAATGATATAGTTTGGAGTTTTCACTAAAAAATATGCATGCTTTGCTTTACATTCCATATTTTACACCAAAACACATTGTGTATCCTTAAAGCCAACAACTTTCTGCACTCTGCTGCCTTCCGGTCTTAATCCACACTAAGAGATGGGCACTAATACATTACAATACAGTATTTTACTATAACAGATTACAGATATTTGTTTATCAAATATATCCAAACTGGATTTTCTTGCCAATTTGTTTAAAAGCTGCAGGCAGGAGCTCTGCGATTAAAGTCACGATTTTTGTTATTTAGTTAGTCACTCAGGTAACTTGGTGTTAACTTATATGCTTGAACCCAGCTACTGGAATAGCTGTATGTTATGAACATGGTTCAGAAGACTCATCAAGGTAGTACCAAAAAAACCCTCCTCATATTACTTTATTACATCTCATATTATCCTAAGCATGCTAATCTGGACATATCCATATTTGTATTAGGTGAAAACTGCAGGTAAACACCAATCAGAAAGCAGGCTAATATATGACAAATAAAATGGATGATGAAATGCCATAAAATGTCGATTATCATTCTGTAACTGGAATTCTAAGCCAAGAAGGCCACTTCTTCTCAAAAAAAAGAAGCTCCATCCCATCAATATGCCTGCTGGCGTGTGGGTGGAGAGTGTGCAAGTGCTGGCATAAGAGGGTGAAGCACACAGCAAGAGAGAACAGATAGAGAATAGATAATAGGTGTCATGACATCAAGTTCGACTTCAGAGAATCGACAACGAAGAACTGTACGCAATGAATCAAAATTGAGACACTCAAATAGCAAGCAATTCACCCCCTGCTAGTAGAGTGGACCACAGTCACTCAGCAACACTAAGAAAAGCCACGCTGGGCAAATTTGACGGAAAAGCCAGATGCTTTGCAGTGGAATGTTCAAAAGATAAATCAATGAAGACCACAACAAAATGTACGCTTCCCACAAAGACCCTGGTGCACTGAAAATTTCTTTAATGTCAATGACAGGATCAATGAAGTGGCTCTCCTACTTTACATATTTATGTGTCACATTAAACCCTTACACACACTAGGAACTTGTGTAGGATTAGAGATGCTAAAAAGCTTGTACAGTTGTTGTTCTGCAAGCCCTAAGTATGACTTGTAAATCCTCAGAGCCTGGCTACCATCGCTTCTTCAGTGTCAGAAGAGAGGGACTAGACCAACAACAAGTCTGGGGCTGGTTCAGTAAATGCCACACTTGTTTCCTTGAACACATGTTCATGTTACATCCAGTTATAATAATATAAAAGACAAATATGTAGACTAGATATGTAGACTAGATTAAGAGCCGTGCTGGGTGTTAGCTTGAATTATTTTTCATGATTTTTTCTGTGTTCTACGTCTGCTAATACATATATTTCTTTGAGCGAGAGTGTCAGAAGCATTAGGGATCATCGCATTTGGTTATTTACAAGCTCTGAATGGAAGTGGATGTGTCAGTCCCAAAGAGTTACTGGTGATGAAACAGTGACGTATACACTGGCAGTTTCATAACATCCTGCGATCTGATGCCAAAAATATAATGTAATGCAGCCTGCAAAATTATTTGTTGAATTTAATTATTGTTTTTTTAGTTGGACCAATTGCACCAACTTCACCTTCATATGCAATTGAAATAGAAATTCCATTAAAAAAAAAATTTTAAAAACGCGAATTGACTTTTATTTCGACGTAGACTAATCATAGGAAATTCAAAGACAGTTCGCACAGCTGTCGTTCATCAAAATGTCTGTAGACTTGTTTTGATAAACAAAAGCAAGAGCAGAGCAAAAGACCAGTCATTTTAACCATTTTTAGACAGCGGATCAGTTTTAAATATGTCAGGGAGCAGTTTTATACAGTCGGTGGGAGTAATGACCAAGAAGGAGCTGTCAGATGAAGAGCTGCAGGTGACAGGCTGCACACCTCCGACTTCTCAATTAGGTAATCCTTTTCCCTCATTAATGTTATCACGTTACCCGTTATCACTGAATTTAAATCTGACATATTGCCAAA
This sequence comes from Pagrus pagrus, assembly GCF_965226575.1. NCBI lineage: Eukaryota > Metazoa > Chordata > Actinopteri > Spariformes > Sparidae > Pagrus > Pagrus pagrus. The sequence goes on from NC_140202.1 coordinate 9,398,284, forward strand.
TAGGCGCCTTTTCTATTCGATTTGACAGCAAATCTTTGGCCATTGCCTTGTCAATCAGCTCTCCTAACTTTCTCCACGCTAAAAGTGAAATGTGACTCCTTCTCTCATGCTGGCCCCACTGTTGCAAAGGAATAGACGGCTCCAACAGGTTGCAATTGCAGCATCCATCATCAAACTATTGATTTTTTCAAAAAGTGGTGGGCAAGTAATGTAATTGGCATAACACCTGGATCTTGCACTAGGCTTGCTGCAAAGTCGGTGTTCCAGGTGTTATGCCAATTACACTTCGCAGCAAGCCTAGTGCAAGATTTAAATAAGTAATTATAAGGAAATAGTTAAAACCTGTATTTCATTTGTTAGTTCAATGCAAGGTTTCATTAAGTTATTTAAGAGTAGAAAAAAAGATCTTCACTAATTGTTAAAAACTAAAAATGTACACAAACTGCTGTTTGCTATGGAAGCCCTAAAGGGCCATGCATTCATACATTTTATTTCCTCCGTTTTCCCGTGATAGAGAGTTAATTTCATTTGTTTTTTCGTTTCATTTGAGTTATTATTATAGATAACGAACAACAACTAGAATTGCACTAAGTACAGCACATACCTCCGCCAATGACCAACATTCCCCTTTACCCGCATCAAATTGTACTCATGCTTAATATGCCAGATATTTTTCATTAAGATCCATGGATCAATTCCTAAGAAATTAATGAAAATGTCGAAAAACATCCCAACTCACAAAGTTAAAACATTCCAAGATCCGTCCATTTATCTGGACCTTGACCAAAAGTTGATGGGATCTATCCTCCACAAAGGTTTCATGGAAATACATTCAGTAGTTTTTGTGTAATCCTGATTGAACAAACGGACACGGGTGAAAACATAACCCTCTTGATGGATGTCATAAATAATTTATTCCACCAAGTAACTCTACATATGGAGATATCTAAATTAAAGTTTCTCCAGACCTTTTAATGATACCCTGATTTGGGCCGAAAAACACTCCTCTGTCCTTCCACTCACACTGTGCCATGTTGCTGTTTTCTTTCCCTTTTCTTTTTTTTGTTAGTTGCATCTTAGATTGTGTTTGTGCCAGCTTGCAGCCTGTCAGGACTCATCAGAGCAGCTTGCTGTTGGTGGAGGGGCCGTCTTGGCCGCGGTGGCGTGACTAAGCTGGGTTCAGGGCCCTCTGGGTTTCATCCCTGCGCTCTTCTTGCTGAGTGGTGACACATGTGTTGTGACAGGGCCGCTGTACAGCGCTGCATTATGAACTATCTGGGGACGGCTTGTTGTGGCTGTGAGGGTTAACGGGCCAGGGGTCTGTGGGTACGTCAGTGCCACACTCCCAGGGGTGGATGCAGCACATTAAAGACAGACAAGGGCATCGGAATATGTTTATCAAGAGAAAACGCTCACATTACAGTATGATGTCAATCCCTTTTACACTCTTGGACAGATGTTGGATGGATTTTCCAGCTATGGTTTTCACAGTATAAAAGGCTATTTTTAAGAGAAAGGCATCTGAAATCACAAAATATATCGCCATTTATGATTTTGTTGCATCAGTTGTCTAAATAAATTAATGCTCTAAAGCAGGTCTGAATTCATAACAGACGCATAAAGTAAGGAATCTGGTTTTTAGTAGCTACAGGTTTTTTGGATCGCAGGTTGTAAATGCATTTTTCCAGCAAGGGTGAAGTCATGAGGTCTCAGCTATAAATAAGCGACACGTCACAGCTTCCTCTATTTTTGCACAAATGTGTGTTCTCCGCTCCTTTTGAGTTGTCCACCTTAGCTGTGTGTCTTTCTGGAGCACAAAGGCGTATTCATGATGGGGAAACGGTGCCTGAGGGGAAAAAAGGAGTCTGGGGCTACACCCTGCCGTCCTCACACACACAAACACACATTAAGCAGCTCAACTTGTCTTGGCTGAGACCTTCTGCACAAAACAGAGTGGAGAAAGAGCGGGACAAAGGGAATCATCGCCAACGACATTACATGTCTGCGCTTAGCGGTGTTCTCAACTTTCCTTTATCCTGTCGCACAATTATTATCTATTACACCTGCCTTTTTGGGCAAATTACAACTTTCCTTTATCCTGTCACATTTATTATCTATTGGGCAAATTACAAACCCTTATAGGTTTGTGTATGAACAACACATTTGAAGTGCTCTTAAATTTATGCTTGGCAACATGTCTGCTGAGAGGCAGCTTTTAAAAATGTATTGTCTCTCCTTCAGCGCACACTACAGGTCCGCTAAGAGCCATGTTTGGAAATGCTGCTCCAGATGTGAGACTCTGCGCCCCGCTGAGGGAGATGAATGGCTAGGGGGGCTGCAGGCTACCTACAGGTTCACATCGTTAATGAGCAGAGGAGTCTGCTGAGAGCGAGATATGATTGATAGCGCCGTGACAGAACTGGAAGAGGGGGAATCACAGCAAGGAATTTTTGATAAAGACAGAGGGGTGAGGGGCTTTGGCAGGCAGCAAAGAGAAAGAATCTGGCATCGGACTCGCTCGAGCTAGATGCCAGGAGCCCGTCTACCATGCTGCAAAGCCACAGTGCTTCCTCTTGTTACAGCCCCACTTCTCTGGTCTGTTAGTTTAATCTGCAGCTGGATGTTTGTCCCTGTTGCGTGCCTCACCATATTCCACATAATACTTTTCCCTCCAAGGGAAACAAATAGCAAAGGTGGAATTTCTGACAAGTGTTTCCGGATGTTGTTGGCAGCAAGTGGACATGAAGTGCATCCAACCCTATTACCAACCCACTGTGCTTGGAGCCTTCCTTTCACCAGAACGACGGATAGATTAGGAGACAGAAGGGCGAAAGTGTATATTTATTGCCTCCACTCCATTTGACTCGCTATGTTTTCATATCTTTTAATCCCCTCTGGGGTGTTAATGGTCCTTTCGGAGCGACGAGATGCCTGTGACACTAAGTCAGAGACGGCACAGAAATGACATCAAGGAGAGAATTACAACAGAAGCGCAGAATTCAGCTAAATCGTCTCAACCCCCTTCCTTTCAGATGGCAGCAGTAATACAGGCAACCGCCACTTCAGGATTTGCAGCCAAGAGCAGTCCCCACAAAATAATGAAGTGAGGCTGGATGGATGCCAGGAGGGCGACTGGTTATGTCAGCCTGCATAATGTGCTAGACCAGGGTCTCTGTAATGTCATACTAGTGAGCTATTGACTGCCCCGATTCTCATTTACCCTGCAGTATCAGATCTAATCACTCTACTACATGTTTATCCAACATCAGCTCAGTGAACGCTAAGCAGGCTACATTACCCACTTTGCCTTTGACTTTATAAACAGTTGCATTTCTAACATTAACTTCGGCTAATAATAAGTTAGTGTTCACCTCTTAACCTTGGAGGTGGAATGGAAATCTTAATGCGTGGGAGTCCACACTTAAAATGTAGTTTGAGTCCAAATGCAGTACGGCTGTGTTAATTAGTACAACATGGACACAAAGAAACACATAATGAGAGCGAATAACTTAGTGGCAAAAATGATAAGACTCACTTTTCATGACTAAAACGACTGAATATGATGTTAGCAGCTCACCTGTCTTGAATTGTGTTGACCTCGTCCCCGGCTCCACACTTGCTTTGTGGTAACGACAGAAATCCAAGGTGCGTTGATGACAAATGAAACAGTCCTACTGCATAAACACTAACGTAGCGGTGTCCTCAGCTGGCAGCGCGTTGTTCTAATTTTAGCCCCGCTAGCACGCGAAGCACACTATCGGTTTAAATACCACTTATGTAATTACCAGTTAATTAGCTGCTTGTCTAAATACTAATCATTAAGCGCGCGCGTTTCGCTCACTATACCCGCGCGAAAGCATCCCCGCGCGCTTTCTGCTCAGTGGCAAACGTGGACGGCTGTTTTTTTTATCTTTTCCTTGAATGAAACAAGAAGGTGAGCTCGGCTTCGGCTCGGTCCTCTGGTAGTCCATTCAGCGCGGTCTCCCGTGCAGCAGTGTCCCGGGCGGCTCGCGTCTCGGCTGGGGTCGCTGGGTTGACAGTTCACATGAATGTGTGGCGGAGAGAAAACAACACCAGCGACGCAGCTCCATCCCCTCCAGTCAACTACTGCTGAGGAGTTCAGGTGCAACTCGGAAATGTCTGTACTCGTTTGATTCTCAAGATTGGAAGTGAACAGTCAGTTACTTGTGGCAGGTGTATGACTAATGCTGCCTTTGTTTAGAGCTGAAACTGACTTGTTTTCATTTTATAGGGAAAATAAAGGCAGGAAATCAATCGATCAAGATGACACCTTCAAATTGCTTGCTTTTTCCAGTCAACAACAATCTATTGATCATTCAGAGTAGATCAAAATTAAAGGATAACACCACCAGTTTTACAGATGTAAGTGTGTTTACAGAGGAAGCTGCATGTAATCTGATGAATTGCCTCTCAGTGGCTAAATTGCATTGTGGGCTATGTAGGCACCAGTTATGAAAAGCGGTCCACTGCTGTAGCTTTGCACTCCTATAACACTGTTGGACTTATTATAGACAGTTTAATAGCAAATGATATAGCCTTTATATTACAATTTCCTTATTTTCAAAACATGGTGCCTACATTACCCAAAATGCAACTTAGCTATTTATCAGATTACATGCAGCTTCCTCTGGAGCCACAAAAGGATTAATAGTAAATTTTTCATATATGCATTAATACTCCCCAAGACCTGTAAACACACTTTAATGTGTACAATGTGCCAGATTTTTTTGAGAGGTAATCAATTAAACGATTTTTTGTTTGGTCTGTAAAGCATCAGACTTGTTTTTGTTTTGTCTGACCACCAGTCCTATACCCAACAATATTATATTTACTGTAATATTGTAAGATTATCCTGTTTGAGAACTCTTTTTCAATCAACTGATTATTCAAAAAGTTTCTGCTGGTTTTTTCCGTGGGTAAACTAAATAATAGAGCAATTGACCAATCGTTTCCTTAAGTTAATATTAAAAAAATAATTTATTTCTTGAATAATTGTATGCCCACTTACTATTACTCATCAACTAACCCTTAATCATTCATTTTGTTCATTTTCCTAAGTGTTAGCACCTACATTGATACCATTTTGTTTGGGGATGGTGCTCTAAATTTGTAATTGTCATATTTCCGACAGCTCATGAATGCAATCTAACACTTTTTTTTTTTTCTTTTAGAGGTTTGTGTGTTGGAGATCGGTTCTGCAGGGATGTGACCGACAAAGAGCGAGGGGAGGGAGCAAGCCCATCTCATCTGTCATGCATTTCCCCTTTGGTTCAGCAGCAGCCACTGAATCTTATTTTCCAGCATTTCTCCCGCTGACCGCTTTATTCTGTGTTCAGCTGTGGAATGTGCTGGAGAACACAGTTAATTGTAAAAAAAACCCTCATATCTCTGATCTTGTTTTCGCTCCCTGTACTTATTTTTTTTATTTTTGTTTTTTTTACAATAGCTAAAACGACCAAAGAAGGTTCAGGTTTGTGTCAAGATCACACAAAGTAGGGTCAGTTGAGTCAGCTAAAAGGAAAACACTGCTTCTAAGAGCTCCCTAACATGCTACCTACATGTGAACAAACACCATTGTCATTGTTTCCCCAGTATCCCACGTTTTTAAAAGCCATTTGTTGGCCTTGAATGTTTCTTTACTTTTAGCAATTGAGTGGACTTTTTTTTACCCACTGGGCAAACATGGTTTGTTTTCTAATGAGCAACCTCGAGTCAACCACTCCCCATAAGAGCTGCAGGCATCTGCTTATTAGTTCTAGTTCAAATTTAGTACAAGTTTATATAGTTATTTAGGTTCAAATTTGCTGAACACTGTCAAATAAGCGCTAAAATGCAATATTTGCTCCCCCTGTCGGTTGCTTTGTGGCGATGCAGGGTATCTGTGGACTTCAATAACTGAGTCAGAGCTGAGCAGCATATCTAATTCACAATGTATCAAAGGCCCAAAGGCTCACAGTATGAAAGGGCTCAACACTGGTGTTGTTGCTTTAGGGTAAATATCAGTATTCTATGTTAACACACACAGACACACACATACACAAAGATGTGATGAGACGTGGTAGAAAAAACTACTCCTACACAAGCATCTTTTCTCTTTTAGCTCTTTTTTAAACAATAATATCATCACATATAAACTCTATCATTAATCAATTTGTAAGACATTTTACAAATCAAACTCAGCCTGAAGTACAGAAGAAAAGTACATTTACAAGTACATTAAGACACTGTGACACAGGGCTTGCTGAGTGAAAAACAGTAAGGCACCAATGCCATCTGTGGCATAGGTAGTTTACAAACTAAGAGGGAAAAAATCACCAGTTAAAAATAGCATTCAAACCAGAAGATTTTTCAAAGTGTGTAAGAAAATGAAAGCAAAATAAACAATACTGAAAAGCATAAACATTTTGTTTTAAAAGCCTCATAAGTGGAACACAACATGTGAAAGATAAGCAAGACAGAGCTAGAAGATTGTTCCACCAGATATTTGTGTTCTTACAGAAGCAAAGAAAGGCCATAATAATATGTATTTTAAAGGATCAATTTAAAAATTAATCACCACTGAAAACTAATATTAAAATTTAAATACCACAAATGAACAATTTTGATTTACATTAACATAGTACTGACAGATGTCAGATCAAGCTTTGGTAGCCCAGATGTTCAAGTTTAAATTTTGCTTCTAAATTTTGGTGTCAGAATTTCCCAATTCAGTTTTACCTAACTGTTTTTTTGTTTGGTATTTAACTTGACATTAAGTTTTAATTTATATTTGTCACCATTTTCCATCTGGATTTGCAAGCGCCCAGTCAAATTGATATTTAAATTAAGCAATGACAATGATTAAATTCCTGTTGGCCTTTCATTGCTTCCGTAGTTTGGTTGTGAGACCTGGTTTAACGTTCAAGAAATGAGTGGCGTGTTGATGGCACTACAAACTGGTTGTGTGGCTCTCTAATGAAAGTGTGACGTTGTGGTCAAAAGTTTACATACACCTGTAAAGAACATGTATATCATGACAGTCTTGAGTTCCAGTGTTTTCTAGAAGTCTCATTTTCTGTGATAGAATGAGTGGAACACACAGTACTTGTCACAAAAAACATTCATGATGTTTGGTTCAATAATTAATTTATTAAGGGTTTTTTTCTGAAAATGTGACCAAATCTGCTGGGTCAAAAATATACATACAACAACTTGAACGATCAATCTTGGTTGTTGTGTCACTGCCACGATCAGGAAGAAAACGCAAACTATCACCTGCTGCTAACAGAAAATTGGTCCGGATGGTCAAGAGTCAACCAAAAACCACCAAAAAGCAAGTCTGCAATGAATTAGAAGCTGCTGGAAGACAGGTGTTGGTGTCCACAGTCAAGCCAGTTTTGCATCGCCATGGGCTGAGAGGCTGCCATGCAAGAAAGAAGTCCTTGCTCCAGATGTGGCACCTTAAAAATTTAGGTTTCTCCAGCCATGAAGTGAACAAATTTAGTTAAACTTCATCAATTCTGTTGGCTATCAAAAACACCTGATTAAGGCAAAAATGGCCAAGGGACATTTAACCCAATATTTGAAATACTCCATGTATATTTTTGACCCAGCAGATTTGGTCACATTTTCAGAAGACCTATAATAAATTCACTATTGAACCAAACTTCATGAATGTTTTTTGTGTCCAAGTTGTGTTTGTGTTCCACTCATTCCATCACAGAAAAATGAGAGCTGTAATCATTAGATGTTTTTATAAGTGTATGTAAACTTTCATTTGCTAATTCTTCCTACCAAAATTTATTTCATCATAGTTTGTCTTATTTAAAAGCGTTGTTAAAAAAGTGTTTTGTTCAACCTTTATCATGCAGGTAGAAATCGAAGATGCACAAAAATAAGCTCACTGCTAATATTGTCTTGACTATGGAGCGTAGCTGCCATCAGACACCCACGGATAAAATATCTCACTTGATAGCTATTTATATTCCCTCACACCTGTTGATTCAACAAGATCACTCCTTTTTCTGCAGGTTGTCAAATGGTGAGACTTGAGAATCAATTTACTGAAGTCAAATCAAAATAAGAGTGGATTGTTCCCTTTAGTCTGCAGTATTGGATTCTAATGATATGATATGATGTCTCTCTTCACGTACAACTAAGACCCTGCCAAGCTATCTCTTACATGGTGTGTTTCACTGTTGTGCTGTAAAGACTGTGCTTCTGTTTCACACTGTTAAACAGCATCAAAGCTGAAAAGTCCCGACAGATCGTTGAGCAAGTCACTGTCACATCCCTTTCTGGTTTTAGAGGAAATGTACAGAGGACCAGATCTGCAGGACATAAAAGTGTTACTTTTTCCTCTAAAACATAAAATAAAATAACAGAATAGCAATTCAGAGTCGTATTGCTCATAGGGTGGGTTACCGTTTGATTCACTATTTAATTGTCTTGACACAAATTCTTCCTCATTACTGATACAAAAATAGATAAGAAACCATTGTATACAAAGTATATGGCAGACAATCAAGAAGTGGGTTACTTTGTTCTAAATACCAGTAATTAAAAGTCAGAAATTGTCACATCCAGCAAGAAAATGCAACAACTACCTACAGTATATCACAGCTCCCCACGCCCCCTTTACTGTACCGATCCAGTCAACAGACACACGCACACACACACGCACGCGCACAGACACACACGTGCGCGTGCACACACACACACACACACACACACACACATCCACTTGGTAAACACAGCACAAAGCTAGCTTTCACCACAACCACAGGCACAGTAAAGAGTAAATGTAGTTTCTGTTGTCTGTAAATGACATGAAGTGAGAAAGTGGCCACAGCTAAAAATACAAAACACTGGCCCAGAGACACTCTGCAGGTTTGTCAATGTACACTGTGGCTCCTGTGAAAACAGTTCTTACAGGTTGGATTCCCTTCAGTCAGGCTATGCTGTGTGCGCTTTCTGTAATCATGGATGAGGGTCTGTGTGCTCTGAGGGTGTGTCTGTTTTTGTACTGGGTCCACTTAAAGAAATGCATGAACTGACTAAACCATAAGGCAAGGGATTGTTTGCGAGCAACCACAGCACTTATTAGCACCAGAGCAGGTTAACAGGTAGGTTTTTTTCTCACCTGTTATTCTAACTGCTGTGATGTGAAGTTATTTTTAGTCGAGAGACAGAAGTGTCTTAAATTTCTCTGAGTGGAAACTCAAGATCACACAACCACCACAGTAACTACCACACTTCCCTGTCTATATAACATACCTCAGTCTATCAGTGCCTCCACAAACTGGCGTTTTCCAAAAATATCTAACAATGTGAAATGCTCATTTTGTCTCAGAGATCACTCAACATCAACCCTGACACTTCCACTGTGAGTAATGTCAGGAGGATATATGCCATATAATTTATTTGCCTGACGAAAGGGTCTAAAAATATTTAGTCATTGTTTGGTTTACTTAAGCTGAGGTTCAGACAACTAGGATGTTTTTGCCTCGGCAGTGTCGACAGAGAGAGGTTCATGATGGTGTAGTAATTCAGCTCAAATCTCCAAATGAATTCTTCACAAAAATGTTCAACTACTTCCTGGGCACTTCAAGATATCGTCCAATATGCCTCCATCCCTGCAAGTTTATATGTAATAGATAACCTAATTGCCATGAATTTGCAAAGGACAACATTTACAACATGGTGAACATGTTACAAGTCAAAAAACAATGATTTAGTTGTGTTTAAGGTCTTATTCACACAGAATCAGGCATTGCGGCAAAAACAGTCCTCCCATCCAGTTGAATGTGGGCAGTGTGTTTAGGTTGTGGTTGAAACAGAATCAACTTTGAAGAAACGCAACACAACGGACAATTAATAAGCCAGCTTTTAATCTGTCGTTGTGGATAAACAATTGCTAACTCATTCATAGGACCAGCACGCAAGTAACATAGCAACATGGCAACTTCTCTGTTGTTTAATGGTGGTTGGCAAACTCCTTACCACCACTTTCTGGATCAGGGGCTAAAGTTCACAGCATTACAACACATTAACCATCCACAACCCTGCTGCTAATCGCTGCAACACCAGATTCTGTGTGAATATGGCCTAATACATGAGGAACAGGGTAGCTAGCATGAGCAGTGATGGTAGCTTCGCATGGCCACATCATTGGCTTACACAACTGATATCAGGAGAAATTCAAACTTAGCAGCTAAGTAGAAAAGTATACTGTTGCTGTGGGCTGTTTTTTCTCGGAAGCAGATTATGCTACTATGAAGTCCTGTCCTGTTTACTGGTGTGACAAGGACATTGCTAGCTAGCTGGAAAAAAATGTAAAAATGGCGCTTTTCATACCATGAAAATTGCCTAACGCTCCCAGACACTTGGTTTCCAAATTCTTTTATTAAATGCTCTTTTATAAATGTCTATGCAAAGTTTTTGCTAATAGTGTTACTATTAACTACTCAAAAACGCAGCTTACCTCCTGTATCATGACTGCACGGGTGTGGTTTGGTTGAGGTAACATAAACAAAACAATCCCACAACAGTTCTTCATTCAAATGTTGCTAGACTGGATCACAGTGATGCATGACATCACCTTTTTCAAACTGAGCCCTACCCACTTCAAACCAGTGAGAAAAACAAGGAGCAAAAACACAAATACAGAAATCTCTCATGTGTAACAACCAAAACTGTTCTAGCTTCAATGGAGAAGTCTGTGTTCATGTGGGACCACACTGCTCAGAGAGAGAAACCGACTGAGAGAAAAGGTTCTCGGGACCTTTAATAATCAGTACGTTTACATGATGTGAGACTATTGTGACTATTGTGTTAGTCCGACTGAAACTTGACTTTTCAAGTCCATGTAAACATGTTGGTTCGACTGAATTTGTACTAAATCGAATTTCTCAAAGTCAGACTAACAATAATGTGGTTGGAAGTCGATTGACTCTTTCATGTATACGCCTTATACGGACCTGAAAAGGCCTTGGCATTCTGTGCATGCACCACAGTCCCTGTGCCGGCCATTGACCCAGAAGTCATCCATGGCATAAATCCGTAGCAGGAGGCCCGGAAAAAACAGAAGAAGAAGACGACGACGAAGGTGTTAATACAATATATATTATGTAATATACAGTGCTAAAAAGTCATCATTCGCTGCGCGGCCTGTTTGCTGCTTCTTAACTTGTTTGGTATGTGACAGTAGGACAATCGGATGAAGGTCCAGTAGCAACTAGCTGAAACAGTGCATATCCCCACGGTGTAGCTGGACATACAAACATTCTCCCCTGGTGCTTGTATACTGGGACAATGCCAGTAGTCCAATTAAATGGTCTTATCGAGCTATGACTGTAGCTCGACTTAAGTGTGCATGGAAACATACTGATCCATGCAAAATCCATGACCAAAGCCCAATTACTACTGGTGTGAAAGTGGTCACGCATGTCCCGTTCTGGGTTCTATATGAGAACTATTTTCCTGTCAACCCTTCAGCTTCTTGTACACAGGAAGAAAAACAAAAGAGGGGGGCCATGTTACCAGGGCCTTGCACAAGAGTTGTAAACATTTGTGATAAGATTGAGAATAATCCTGATATCAGTTGTTTGAGCTGGAGATGTGGGTACACAAAACTATCACACAATAATTTCCTGAACAATATTATCAGGAGCCCGCCTCTTGGAGCAGGTCCCAGCTCTACCAGATCAAAAGACAAACACAGTGAGCGCCACCTACAGCAACTTAAAGGTCATTACAAGGTGATTCATGAAAGTAATGACATCACCGTTGTGAGTGGTTTTATGAACAGTGCCATGAAAATGCTTATGCAAAACAACTCTTGATCTTCTTCTTCTTCATTGCCACTGACTCTGGTTTCTGGAAGCTCCGTGGAGTTATCCTCAAGCACTTTCCTCACTTACTGTTGTCTTGCTGTTAGGACTCCAACAAACTGTGCCAACGGCAAACCTGCTGTCCTTTTGACTCCTTCATCTGAGTCCAGTGGGTGAGCTCCTCCTCTCCGGAGCTGTTGAGGCCGAGTGAGATCCAGCCGATCATCTCCTTGCGCTTCATGCTGCGCTTGTTGTAGACGGAGAGGATGAGCGTGACGTCCGACAGCTGGAAAAGAGCTACCTGGAAGACAAACGTCTCTTTGTAGGTCGGGTTGGGCTGACCTCGACAGATGGATGTCTTACACTTGGACATCTCATGGCCCATGGAGTTCAGTAGGGTCAGCTTAACGTATGTATCTGAGCAAGACACAGGTGGACAGTTAGGGGGGTATGGTGTAAAGCTTTTGAAATAATTTTTAATGTGCTACAACATTTAAGGCACCTGGCTTGAGCAATAGATCATTTGTGCAAAATCCTTCTGTTTCTCCGGTGTATTCTCTTTGAATTAAAGCCTCACAGCCTGCTGCAGCTGTGCTTCGTCTGCAGCAAATTCTCCCCTCACAGCATTTGTTCTTGTTATAATATCATTGTGCTTGATGTATAAGATCATGACCACATAGGATGCGGTTTTCTCCTGATCAAACACAGCTGTGAGTGTTCCTGATAACAGCGAGTGAGAACTCAAAGGGTGCAAGGAGCATTACTTCGGTCTTGTTGCTATGCAACTAGTGCATGTCTAATCTGAAATAGGGGATAGTGTTGAAGATAAAAACGGACTAGAGAAAGTTAGAAATACTTCTGTATGTGTTCACAGGGTGAGGAGCTTCTTCTAAAACAGATAACAGAAAATTAATGTTCCTCATCAGGAAAACCCTCCAGGAGCTACTATTATTTCCTCTGACTTTGACATAATGTCAGTGTCACGACATGACATGTCCACAGACTTTTAGAGCCCAGAGCGGTGCCCCAAAACGTGCTCCGTCCAAAAACGTGTGTCACATATTTAGAGGAGAGGAGATGCACGTCTGCTGCGAATACATGAGAATGCTCAAAAACATATAGTCTGTGACTTGTGCACAATTCTAATACATCGTAAAAATCGTACTAATCAGATTCAGCATGGAAAAGAAAATCTAGCTGAAGATCTGTATAATAAAACAGTTATCGGTTATCATTATCAGTATTCAAGCAGTTATGTTCCCGCTAATCCTGGTCTGTGTGACATGTACCCCAGCTGATTCCCTCCTATTCTACTGTAAATCAGTGCATATTCCAAAAGAATCATTCCCAATAAACTAATTCAGGAAAAAGGAAAAGGAAAAACACTGCCATTATCAAGTGATTTAGCATTCACGCTTTCCTTATTCACTCCTCATTTCCATGCAGGAATCATGATGTAAACTGAAGCCACAAATCCAGCTGAAAGTAAACGCGGCACGACCGGCAATCACAATGGCTCTTTGAGAGTGTTTCGCCCCTCATCTACAACCATACTACATAATAATGCTGTGTATTATGTTCCTGTCTAAGAGGGAGTATAAGGAATGAATTGCCGAGCCTTTCATGCTGTCGAGTGCCAGCTGCCTTCCAACGCCTAGTTCACCGCCTCAAATCACATATTCAGTTGCTCTCTTTGACATAAAAGCAGAGTGGAAAAAATAGCCTTGATTTCTTTTTTGACTGCTGCTGAATGGGCTCTGCCGAGCTGTGGATGTCTTAAGTGGTCAGTAGCGGTGATGCATGGCTCTTTGGTATTGTCGCTGAATGAGAGGGGCTGCGACTGATGATTAACTTGACTTGTCGGCTCTGTACTGTTTTGAAGTGATAAAGAAGGAGCTGTGAAATTGCTCTGCATCTTTCACCGCGCTCTTTCCACTTTGTGAGACACACAAAGCCAATCAAGGCCTTCATAAGCATTTTGCACAAAGATTTTTTTTCAGTGTTACCAGATGTGACTATTTTCTAGATGTAATTTGTGGATATGCCGTTCAGGAGAGCACAAACAATATCACAATCTGGCAGCTAGTCATTAGTTACAGACATTCATGAATACAAGGAACACAGCAATTAATGGGGGGACAGTACAGTGTGTCTTTTAGATTAATATTTATGCTTGTCTCTATCACAGAAGTCCTGTTTGTGTTTTGTGTGCCGTAAAAGGCAAAACTACACCGAAGCATGCCAAAGTGTATTGTCTGAATAAAGCCAGCGGCGCACAGCATTTCCTTCAAGCTGGCCATCAGCCACCAAGCAAACTGGATTGAGTTAGCATGAATAGTTTTTCATTTCTGAGTAAAAACATGAGAGACTTCCAGGCATCACGGGCACAAACACAAGACATAGGTAGTGGATGACAGTTATAGGGCTGCATGCATTAAAAGACATACACGTCTAAACAGGCAGCTATCTTCATGGATAGATGTTCAGAGTTTTGTGTGTGAAGCAGTTACAGTGTAAATCAAATGTGAATCCCCTTTAACAAGTCATTTTAATTTTACAACAGATTTTACTTTTGGGAAGAAAGCATATTTGCTTTTTGCTAAGCATTAGATGGGAAGACTGAAAGAACTTTCTGCTAAATATTAAGTTACAGCAAGGACAGAGTCAGCTTTGCTTAGCATTAAGATTGGAAACAGCAACATAATGTAACTATTTTACCTTAAAATAACTGCTTGTAATATGTAACTTCAGCGAGACAGTAGGATCACAGCATTACATACATGTTTACTTCAAGATACAAGTTTTCAACACATAACATTCTTATGATGTAATGAGTTTTGTTTGTTATTAGCACCTACATTATGTCTAACAAATTGTTAAACTGAAACTGTGGGCCGATTTTTAGTGGTTGAAATGCTTCTAAGGACCCCGGAAGACTAGCAACTACTCTGTAAAAGCTGATGGGGTACCATTAAATATTAAATACCAATATAAATAACACTTTATAATAACCATCATTAATAAATGGTACATTTCTAATGAATAAAACTTAAGTTAGTAGTTATTTTACTGTCAACAAACAATGAAATGTCTCATAAACCATTTATTAAGTAATTGTTTATTGTAGAGTTGCAACAAATGTTTATAATTCTCTTTAAAATGGTTAATAAATACTGTGTAGTTTATCTATAAACTTTATTCGGATGGTCGTTATAGAGTGCTGAGGTTTATAAACCTTAACAACTTAATAAATGGTTTATAAAGCATTTATTTGATTGTTAACAGTGAAATAACTATTAACTGACATTTAATTAATTTGTAGTTATCTCTCAATTGTTTATTACATACAAAGCTTAAATGTAGAAATGAAAACTTGCATCTTTACATGGGTGTGCTACACTAATTTCTTGGCTGGCTGTAGTGACGTTGAGGGTTTTTTGTATCTACAAACAGTGCCAGACTAGCTGTTTCTAGTCTTTATGCTAAGCTAAGTTAGCAGGATACTGGCTGTAGCTTCAAATTAACCGAACAGATGTAAAAGTGGTTTTGATCTTGTCATCGTGTCATTTTCTTCTGTTTCCTCATAAACTACTTAAAAGTTTTACAAACGTCTATGATTGAGATTGTGTAATAAATAACATTTAAATTACATGTGCCAACCAAAGGAAAATGCTTTGTGTCTGATTGGGTGAATCCATGAAGATAGTATGAAAAGGCAGTGATAGCACCTCATTTTGCAGCAGGGACCGACTCACCTCTGATAATATAAACCTGTCCACCTATCAAGTGTTTAAGACAACAGAACAGTCCATCTGACAACAAGGGTTGGACAGCAGTAAGAAGAAACAACGGACCAAGATGTCAAAAAGGCAGTAGGGTGAGAGAGATTTAGGTACAAACATAACAGAAGATGCGAGGAAAGAGAAACAGGGTCAGAAGGACAACAACATTGCAAAAAGTTCAACAAGAGACACTTTTTGTTTGAACTTGCTGCTCGGATCCCTGGAAATTGACTGAGGGGGCTGACCAGGAAATGAGGGAAACCATGGATCAATCCAGAGGAGAACTAAAAAGCAGGTCGTGCAGCCGAGACAGATTGTGCTACCTCTTTTAAAAGTTACAGCTGTGCATAGTTTCTCTCTGGCTCAGTCGTAGTTAAATAAATAGCATTTGTTTTATAGCCTATATATTTCTTTTAAAAAAGGACTTTGACATCGAGTTTTTAACTAATTTGAGGGGAATAAATGAGTTGAAGAGTATTCAGAAATGTACTCCAACATGACTTAAAAGGCTAACAAATACAAGATGGTGGCCTGTATGGCTTAACTAAAACTACAAAGTTTTGTTGTAAAAAAAAAAAACCCAAAAGAAAACATTATTATTGGTTCGGCTATATGTTTATATGAAAGGCTGTCTAAACATAAAACCCTATGCACAGGCTCAACTTGTCCTTCCCCCATCTGACACAGGTCAAAATATTGTTTACACTCTTCACTGCTTTTCTGGAAAATGACTAGAATAAAATGCTTTAGAGTACTTACTGGGTGGCTTGTTGGCAGCCAGGTTTTTGAAATGGATGCCTTTGATGATCTCCACTGAGAGACGTCCTGTGGTGGCGTTGTACACCAGGCCCACAAGGATCTCTGGTGTGGATGTTTGACTGACTGACTGGAATGATGAGGCGCTTTCACTGCATGTCATATCTGAGAGGCTGACCTGGGATTCACCACCCTGAAAATGTTTCACACAAAATTGTTCACTGGTATTTGTTGTTGTACAATGGATTCTTGATTGCAGACTGATGTGGACAAGTCTTCTCATTTCCAGCAGGCAGCCAATTTTTACATCTGAAAGATTTCATCAGCTATAGTTATCTAGCTAGTCAAGGTAATGTTAGCTCCATGACTTTGTTGAAAAGCTGACTCCAGTGTTGTGTTAAAATCTCTTTCCCTGCTAATTTATGTTTCCCCTCACCTTAAAGGATTAGTTCACACAACAGTGAACATTTTGTCATTATCTACTTACTCCCGCGCCAATGGTAAGTCAGATGATGTAGTTTTGCAGTCCAGAAAAAAATTCTGGAGCTTCACAGCATAACAGTGCTGCAGCATTTTCCTAAACAACCCAAGTAGATAGGGACTTGTTTTGAAAAGTCAAAAACAACAGAAAAAAATAATAAATTCATTTAAGAAAGGCCCCTTTCAGCTTGTCCAGCTTAATCCATGTCTCCAGAATACCGAGGTTACAAGTTTATTTGGAAAAATGTTATACCCTTTTTATGCTAAAGGCGTTAGCAGGTTCCCCGGCTGAAGTCTGCACATCAAGGGTGTAAAAACCATCATTTTCAAATCAATTTGGGATCTCTGAGCTTCTGGACACGTGGAATACACTGGACGAGCTGGATGGAGCCATTTAGTGTTTTGTTTTGGGTTTTTTTTCAAACAAGTCCCCATCTACTTCAGTTGTTGAGGAGAATGCTGCAACGCTGTTTTTCCGTGAAGAGCCAGAAATATTTTGTGGACTGGAAACTTCACCGTCCATTGGCATGGTGGTGAGTAGATAATAACTACATTTACATTTTTGGGTGACCGCAACCTGACATAACCTAACCTACCAAGCACTTACCTCGGTTGCAGAGGGCAAAGCTATTCAAGGGGGAACTTTGACATACAGTGGAGAATTACTGCAGTGGATGTGCTAGTCATGAACTGGCCTTTTCAATGCAATCTATGAGCCAAGAAACTAATTCACTTCGAAATAGCCTAATGTACAGTTCAAGGTGCAGGTATCAAGCTGGTTAGCTTGACATGATTGAGCTTGTAGAGCAGATACATCTATTCCTTACACTTTTGATCTTGTTTTTGGTTTTTGGAGAGGCTGAAAAAATGAGGCTTATTTCTCTCACCATATGTTGCTAGTTTGCCAAAACAGAAGTAGCTGGCTCGTAAAACAGGATCTCAATACTCTCCCAAGCTGAAAAAGATAACTTCTTTCTGAAAATGTTATCCAATCACACGAAAGATCAATCACCGTAGAGCAGCAATTAGTGAGGTTATGAGAGCGCTTGAAAGCCAACACCTGCTTTGATGCCACTTACCGGGAGAGCACAGCATGCGTCTAATATGACCGGCACAGACATTTTGCCCTGAAGGTTGAGCTTGGTGAGGTAGAACACCTTTTCCCCGAGCACCTTCTCCTTCTTCATCCTCCGCATACTGTAAAGGCGGAATCGGATGGCGTAATTGCTGATCATCTCCGACTCCACATGGCTGAAGCGGAAGGTTTCAGTGAAGATTGGGCATGGCCCTCTCTGGATTCCTGTTTTCGCCCTCTGCTTCTTGGTGGGCAGCAACACAAGGTGGACCTGCCAGGAGATGTTGCCGGTACGCTTTAAGGCAGGGAGGTCTGTAACTGCCATGATGGTGACCGCCAGCTGCTGGTCCTCTGAGTCAAAGTCAAACACCACATCCAGAGTGCCATATTTTGCAAGCGAATCTGGTTCATAACCTTTAGGGAGCTGAGCTGCTGATCCACCCGCTGACATGTCCTAAAGAAACCAATGAGATCTTAAATGTACAACAAACACCTTGATCCGTATTTCCAGTTATATCTTCTATCACTGGTATTTACCTCTGGGCTGAGGACAGCTGTACTGTCACTGGGTACATCCTCCTCGTAACCCTTGTTGAGGTAACTTCCAGTCTCGTGGCCATCGCTGCCCTCACTGGGGCATTTACCAAAGGACATGTGGGGACTGCCACTGGTGTGGGATAGATCACACTTGGCGTCTCCCAGGTCTGACAGTGTACAGGACATCCTTGGAGAGCCATTCTCATCCTGATAAGGAGGTGGCTGAAGCTCATCCAATGGTGGAGTTCGTCTCATCCTCTGGATGCAGTTGGCTGGTCGAAAGAGAGTAAAGAGAGAGACCAAGGTTCACAATAATGAAGATATTTATAAAGATTTTTATTTGAACCATGTGAAGGAAAGTTTACTTTGCTTAACTGCCAACAGCAGTGCTCTTAGCAATGGCAATGTTGGTTAATCCATTGGTTGGTTGGAGGTTAAAAACTTTTCACAGCTCACAGAGAATGAAGCCTATCCACGAGCTTCCTGGGGAGGCCAATGGGGAGGTTACTGGGGAAATGATTATGGTTGATACTTCCTGTGCTCGGCGTAAGTAACAAATTATCATATTAATTGACATACGGGCAGCACGTTCAAGGCTTTAGAAGCAATAGCTAGTGGGGCTCAGCAATAATAATGGCATTAGTGACCTGGATATTCATGAATGAATGATACACCGTACCAATCGCTCTACTAAAGAGGATAAACGTCCTGTTACCATGGACAATGCCGGCTCCGGTTAACTGACAGTAAGGAATTTAAGTAGTGACGGTTGAAGGAACGGAAGAAAAAAAAAGGTCCACATTGCGCATGCACGACTCTGTCCTGATACTTCCTAATGTTGTAGCTCAACAATCTACAACATGAGAATGCCTGGTTTCCCGTACTCAGGAGTAGCTCAAAACGTGTTTACAACACAGAAAATGCTGACTTTAGTGACAGTGAAAGATTACATGGTCATTACTACATATGTATTTCTGTCTGGCCGTCTATTTACTGAGGCTCTAAATGAGAGTGTTTATTCTGTAGCTGCACCTCAATGCTAAAGTAGGATTCTGGTTCTTCTTTCCTGGCATAATATATATCGTTCATGTAATTCTTGATCATTGATATAGATATATTTATCGAAGAATTCATTTTCACTCTGAGAAATGAAACTTCTGCCAATCCCAATGAGCATTATATGCTCTGTGGGAGGAATCTTGTGAATACACAGGCTAAACAAAAAATCAGATATGCACAAATAAAGGACTGATACTGATACTTGTTACCCACAGATTTTATGCCTCTCACCTTTCTAAATGATTCACATGCCTGGAAGGCAAACAATGAGGCTATACTGAGAGTCTCCGTGACACTTAACGAAAGAACCTCGAATAGTGTTTTCAGCCGCATTCTCAAAACTGCGTTCCTTGTCCAAGTTGGATTCACAAAAATTGAGCAGCTGATGCTAATACTCCCACAGGGACACTGGTGAAGCTTTAAACTCCAGTCTCTTGCAAAAAAACAGAAGGAAAGAAAGAAAGAAAAAGAAAAAAAAAGGATGAAGAAGAAAATAACTTGGAGAAAAAAATGATCTTCTTTTTCTGTCTCCCAACTTTTGGAAAAAGCCAGCACTATGATGACGTAATTCCAGCTTTCTCCCGAGTTCTTCAAACTTTCACTCTTAATAATGTCAGTGAAACGCCGCCTCAAAGTGGCACATAACAGTGGCAGGATGGAGGCAAAGGAGTCTTAACTAAGTGTCATGGAGGGCTTGATAAAAGGAGCAAATCCATTTTGAGCAGCTTTTTTCCTGCTGAGCCGGGGGCGGTTGATTTGATGGAAGCTGCTGTGTAAAAGCACTACTCTTTTCTCCAGCCCGTTAATTGGGATGGTTACCATTCCTGCTCTTGTCTAACCCAGCCTTCCTTCACAGAGTTTCATCCCCTCTGTATAGGCAGACGCCTTGTTTTGTCTTCTTGTACCTCTGTTAGTGCAGAAACAGTTTGTGCGTTGAGAATCTTGACTGTGAAACTATTTTGGGTAAGTGGAGCAGAACTTCATTGTCCTTCCTATGACCACAAGGATCGGGAACACAGATGACCTCTTGCCCATCTGACACCTATGCAAGACAGTCAAGTTAACAAATGTCTCCCTTATTTAAAAAAACAACAACATACAACTGAGGTAGATTCAAACGGTTAATAGGTTATAGCAACAAAGATACTGAGAAGAGATTCAGTAGGGTTAATAGTTTTTAATGACCTATACATGACTAAATAAATGCTGTGAAAATTGATTTTACCAGATGTTGGACTGAGCTTTTAGCTTTTACTGAAGTGTGTGCCTCCAAGCACCTGAAAAGCACACGCTTGACACATTGATCTCAGCAATATAGCTCCTTTGTTCATCAGCTAGCATAATTTCTTAAAGAAATAATTCAACCTTGAGAAATAACTATGTACACTTCTTTCTGAAAGTATTGATGTCACTGTCATGGCTATGCATTGAGTGCAGAGCTGGAATCAGGAAGTAGTTACTGTAGCTTAGCTTAGCATAGAGACTAGTAGCAGGGGGAAACAGCAAGCCTGGCCGCCCCGAAAGCGAGAAAAATACACCAAGTAGAAGTCTTTAAAGCTCACTAAATAATGCCAACAACACCAGCAACAGGTCATCCATTCCACAAGCACCCTAGTGTGGGCTGCCAGATGCAGTACAGGTTTTACCCTTCACTGAAGCCATTTTAATGTCTGGGTTACTATGATCTCACTATGATGACAAGAGTCTGAGCTGCACCTGGCTGTTGTTCGCCTTTACACATAACTACTAACTGTATTTTATTATTTTTGTGTAGCCTAATGTTAAAACAAATAGAGACAGCAGGAAAATCGGCTCAGGCTCAGTCAGAAGGTAACAAAATCCAAGGTGACAAACAAGGCAACACAAACAAACAAACAAACAAAAAGGTGTTTTTTTTTAGGGAAGGATGTGCCAGACCATTTCTTGGCCAGGAGCAGTGGCTTGTTGTTTTTACACACAAGTATTTGTCTGGATTTAACAAACAAGACCCGGTGTGTTATTTAGAGCTTTAGAGGTGTTGAGAGGCACCCTTCTTAACTTTAGAAAGAGCCAGGCTTGCTGTGTCCCCCTTTCCATTCCTGTTCTATGCAAGGCTAACATCCTGGATAGCTTATAAACATGACATGGTATTCCTACCATCAAAGAAAGAAAGCTTAAAAGCGTATTTCTTAAAGATAGTGAGAATTTTACAAACCATGCATAGTGGTAATAAATCTTGCTTTTGAGGTAGAACTACTGCCTCGCACTTGTATGCCTCCGCCTCAGCATTCAATAATGGCCAGATTATTTTTGGCAAAACATTATGATGTCACAGTAAAGTTGACCAATATAAAAATCATGAGCCAGTGTAGCTGTTTCCTTCTGCCTCCCATCATTATGCTAGGTTAAGCTAACTCGCCTTGCTTTAGCTTCATATTTATGGCATGCAGAGATGAAAAAATACTAATTTTGTATTTCCACAAACGTCTAACTTTTCATCTAAAACTTATTCATGATGCTCTTCAGTCACTCTGATGTCATTTCTGCACTTCCCCCTACGACCAAAGGCAGTGATGGTCATTTACAATGCTAGGGTCGCAGAACAAAATTGTTTAAATAAAATAAAAAATTTAAAAATAATTTAAAAAAATAGGGAAAGAAGCTGCTTTGTAGTCTGGTGGTATGGCAGCAGACTACAGAGCAGCTTCTTTCATCAAAGGTAACAACTCATTGTAATTCTAACTACTATGTTTTAGGCAACTGGATGCTTCTTCAGTTCTAACTAACTGGAGTGGAGTTGCAGTCTTTTAAACTCTGTGTGGGAGTGTCCTTACAGATGGACACATGTGAGCTCTGAGTTTCAGAGTCGTTAGGGCCGCTTGTGGGTCGTTGACCCGACCGGCCTTCATGTGGGTTGCAAGGGCTAGGTGAGCCCAGGTATGAATGGTTGTTAAGCTGTGTAGGGAGGGAACTCAGTACTGGGCTGTTAGTTGCTCAAAGTCTGGTCCATCTTAGTAATGAATGCAGCGATGGTGAAATTAATCTCTTTCACTGAGTAGTTGGTTTTGAGCCCTCTAAAGGATCCTTGTGGCCCTGTGTCCTTTCACAGTTGAACCCAGACGTAAGCTCTTAGGAATTATCCTGTGTTGCCTGCATCTCGAGTTGAACTGCAGGTGGTTCCTGTAATCACCTGCGGTTCAACTCCTAACATCACTGCTGCCAAGCAATGTCCTGGAAAATGTTTCCAAGTGTGTACACTAAAGGTAAGGAATGGCAAACATGAAAAGACCAAACATTACAGACATGTCAAAACAACTCGCATAGAACAGAAGCTCTCACCTGGAGAAATAAGGACATCAACAACACAGCACATCCTGACATGCAAGAGAAATGGGTGAAAAAACTTGTCCAACAGAGAGCTCACCCAGAAGGATGTCCTTGCGAAAGGACTGAACTTTGTAGCAACTCCAGAACAGATGCTGGTAGTAGATCTCATCACAGCAACAGAGTCAGCCATGAGGAACAACAAGTTGGTAGACACAGAGGCAGAACAGCTACGGTTGAAGGTATCAGCCGCTCTTGCTAATGCAAAGCATCCCCCTCCAACCTCCACCAGTAAAAGAATCCATCTATGTCAAACTGGAACGACCGTCTTTGAACAGAGGAGGTGGCCTATGACATTACTTATCACCCACCTACAATGCAGTACTGAGAGTGAGTACCTCAACGGCTCTGTAAGGACACTCCCACACAGAGTTTAAAAGCCTGCAACTCCCCTCCAGGTAGCCTCTTGGATACTGAAACATTTCCAGTTGCCTACAATATAGCACTTAGAACTACCATGACCTGGATTACTGAGAACCTTCTTCAACAACTCATTATAATGAAAATAAGGCCTGAATTCTACATTGACTACAAGCATTTACTTTTAATGAACTCTGCCACTTAAATAATTCCTTTTAAAAAGTATTGTGATGTGTTGCCTCACAACACGCCCTAGTCAAGCAGTCATGACAGCATGTTAACCTCAGAGAGGAGAAAGTTGGGCCAGACAAACCTCCGATTATTTCGTTCTTGCTGCCAACTTCCTATTTTTGGGATTGCTGTGCGGAGCCACCGGGGCACCCAGCTCTGCCTGATTCTGCAGCCTCTGCACAATCCTCCTCATGTATAATACATATGTCCTGAGGATAAAACGCTTCATACTCTCAGACAAACACAAGCAGCAGTGGGAGTCGAGAGAAAACAACACAGACGCCTCAGAACTTTTACCAAGGCTTGTTGGAAATTAATGAAATCAAGTACTCTCTCAGCTATATCATGGAAACTAGTGCTGTCTAAATTTCTAATAATATGTTTCTGTTTAAGAGAGAAGCGGTGACCGGGTGTCGGGACTGGTGTGAGATCACTGCTAATCCACAATGGCTTGCTGAGAAAACCACAACCATCAAAGCCTTACCACAGGAAGGGAAATAATGAACATCTAGTACTTTTGAAGTGCAACCATGGATGGACCAAGTTCTTGCTGCACTTCCTCTCCTGGCTACAGACCATATTAGTGTTTTGTGGATTACAAGTAAACTGGTTACATAATCTAATGATCCAAGAGAGTTCATAGAAACTGCGAACCTGAAACTCCCTCAATGGATATGTTTTCTTCATTCCCTCTTTTTATTTAAGAGAAAGAAATAATCTTTTTTTCACCCTTGAATTTTCTATATAATCCTTCAAACCTTTAAGGGTGTTTGAATCACACAAAAATAAACACAAGATCTTTCATTGCTTATATGTTGTCATATAAATAAACCAAGTAAATTTCAAATTATTGCTGCCAGGCACAAGACTCAAATCTCTGCTGCTCTCGCTCACAAGGAACACACACTGATGGAAAGCAAAGCCAGTGTGACTGCTTCTTTGAATTCAATGAAAAGATAGTATGGCTGTCCAGTCACTATAGTTTGATGACGTCTGGGGTTATTACATGTAGCATTTTATATTTGATAGAATGAAGAGTCAATAGGGTCAATAGCAGCAAATATGCAATGTGACCAGCTGAGACAGCGGAGTAATGGGCCATTCATGCTCAACATTAGATGCGTAGATGGTTACAGGATGGTTACAAGAAAATTGAACAATGGCGACCTCCAAAAGTACTGGAAATTAAGTTTGTTACAATTTCTGTCATTGGTAAAGTGAAGAGGACTCTCTGTTTACAGTTGCAATGTAGTTAGTGTCTACTGTCAGCAGGCAATTTTTGACTCTGAGCTGCCCTCTAGTGGATGTATTGCTTAAACCTACATGCCAGCATAAAGGACTCATGTATGTATGTAGGTCAGTTCTGATTACATCGTTTGAGACGGACATACCCATGAAAAGTGAGCACTCTCAACCTTGAGTGGAATTGTGTTAAATGCACATTGATGGAAACGCTGAAACAGTTCTTCCATGAAGAAATACAGCAAATTTCCTGTTAAACGTGACCCCATGACACATCGCAAAGTTCAGGAGATCAACAATTGGTCACAGTGTCTCACAGGATAAATTTCAATCGCTGAATCCCCAGATAAATACACTCAGAAGTCAGAAACTGTGCCTTTTGACGAGACATCAGGACTTCACAGAGTTTATGATGTCACAAATGGAGCGACGCCTGTGAGCTAATTCAGGCAGGCAACTCGAGCTGCACTGATATACACATGACATGCTCCACGCTCCACACTCATCTACCAAACGCACCAATTTGGTGGCCTATTTAAACAGCAAAAATCTCCCATCTCTCCCTGTGCCTGTCAATGCCATCACTGCCCTGCATCTGTAGCCCCATTCACACTGCCCTGTAATGCATCTCTGCATCGTCCTCTGTGTGAACGTTTCAGATGTGGAGAGGGGGGACAGTTTCGCTGCGGCTCTGATGCGCCTCCGGAGGTAGTATCAGAGGCGCAGCAGAAGCGAGACAACATCTTTTTGAATGGATAAGCCAGAGGCGGAGAGCCGGGGCGTGTTGATCTGATGGTGTTCACAGTCTGACAGCTAAACAGATCCTTCACTAATCAAATAAAAGACACATTTCCAGACAATTTCAAGACATTTAAAGACAAAACATTAAAATATTTGCAAAGATAATTCATTATTGTTTTGTTATAAAAGGTAGGGAACCAATATTCAAAATGATGGTCTCATTCAACTACATTTTTTAAAATGTTATTTGAGGATGATGTATTGCAGTAAAGCTTCTACATGTTGTAGCGAAAGCCTGATCATTGAAAGAAACATTAAACTATCTGTCACTATAAATTCACAACACCAGCAAAATCCCTGGCTGATGAACTGAACAAAATATTAGGAACAATTTGCAGGCAACATGGAGCATAATCTAAAAAATGTTCCCTGTAAGTGGACAGCAACTAATTAGTAAGATTGTATGTTCTCGCTCTTGACAGGGAGCCACTTGACTGTCAGCCAAGAATCACTGATATGCTTACAGATTCAAATGAGGAATCACTGTGTCTGTAAGAGAGAAATCTAATGAGGCTACTGCAGTTTTGATCAGATGATCCTCTGTAACAGAAAACATGTTTTTATCACAAAAGTCAAAAAGTGACATTTTCAGAAATTTCTGTGTATGAGACCAAAACAACCTGTAAATCTTTAAATATCTTATCACTGAGCAGCCCTTGTTTCCTGGCTCCATATATCTGAGCCCAGGCTGAGGGTGACAGGGACCGTAGTGGTTGTGAGGAGATGTACAGTTTTTGCAGCACTTGCGTAACAACAACTTTGTGCAGTGTGTTGCTTCTTTACTAATGGAGTCAGAAGCATGTCATGCACTATTTATCCCTTAGCTACACATTCAAACATTGCTTTAAATAGATCGTGCCAGACACTCAGCCTTGGAACCCACTGTCTTATATAACACAAAACTAGTTCAGACATGATTCACTGATTGAGGACCTTGGCGAAGATTAGATTGTTTTTGTCTTTTAGAGACACTGTCAGGTGCAAACACAGCTGATTTATGTCTGAGGATGTCATACACGAGCATGTCAGACTTTCATCTCTGCATGTGTCCAAACCAAAGTACAATGTTAGAATCTGATCTGCAGGATATCACCACCTCTTTATATGAGAGCATGTGTATCAGGAAGCTGTGAATCACAATATCCAGGTTTAAAATGTAGTTTAGTCATTTTTAAGTTTAGTCACTATTTTTTATTAACTCATTTTCCTTCCACTGATTTAAATTCAATGGGTTTTTTTTTAGCTTATTTCCTTCTTTAAAAGTAATAGTTCGACATTTTGAACACCTATTCATGATCTTGACGAAAGTTAGACTACAAGATAGATACCACTCTCATTTCTGCTATTAATATATAACTAACTGCCAGTTAGCTTAGCTTAGCAAAAATAATGGAAACAGGTGGAAATGCTCGCCTGGTTCCATCTGGTGATAAAACAAATCCACCCAGCAGCACCTCTAACGCTCACTTCTCATTTGTTTAATCTGTACAAAAACACAAAAAAAAGTGTAAGAATGACAAGTAACGGTGATAGCAAGACTTCAGGAAATCACTGCTCCCGACCAAAAATTAGTCCAGAACACTCCACACATTTTGACTTTGATTTTTGTACAAATTAAACAAATAAGATATAAATGTGTTAATTAATCAGACGATCATGGTAATCGTAGACCAATATTATTACCTTTTTTTAAAAAAATTTTTTTTATTCTTTTTATTTCGAATATGTAAATAGTACAAGGCTTCCTCATTGCTATTTAACAAATTATTTGCACAACATAATATAGAAATGAAAATTTTTGAGGAAGCAAAATAATAATGAAGCACAGAAAACAAAAAATTATTGACATATTCGAAAAGGAGTGAGAAGAAGCATAGCTTGTTAGCTCTCACCCCTTTGTCTAAATCAACTATATATATATATATATATATATATATATATATATATATACATATATATACATATACATACATATACATACACATACATACACATATACATACACATATACACATACATACATACACACATATACATAAACATACATACATACATACACACATATACATGCATATATATACATACACACACACGTACACATACATACATACATATACACACACACATACATACACATACACATTCACATTCTCTACCTCTCATCACCATGCTACATCAATGAATAAATAATAATCACCAATGTTCATTAATGACCATTATCCATTGTACCCGCTAAATAATATGTTTTTGTACATTTTCTTGAACTATTGCTCTTTTCTGCAGGATGGTAAGTGACTGTAATGAAGTATTGTAAGTGTTTCCCCAAACCTCGGCACAGTAATGTAAATATGGCAAGACCAGTGAACAGTACAGTGTGCGAAGAGAATTATGATCTTTGGACTGAGCCAGGCTAGCTGTTTATGCTAAGCTAAGCTATAAGCGATTTAAATACTGCATCTATCTTTTCTGCCTCTCATTCATTCTAGCACCATCCCACATGAATTCATCGATCCAATATAACAAATAACTACAAGACAGCACATGAGGTCATATCTAAGTTGTTTCACAACCTAAATGATTGATTCACGTTCAGGGTTCAGATGAAGTGTGTACGGCACTTTAATAATGTCAGATAAATCAACAGCACCCACTTTAGTGAAGTGTTGTGACAGATGAATAACAGACTGATCCAAATAGGTCAGTGCCAGTGTTCTCCTGTGACTTGGTCTATGCTGAAGTGAAAAAAATAACCTGCCTTCCATCCACCGCGGTAAATGCCTTGTGATGGAGAGTGTGGCAGATGTGAAACAGAGATGCATAAAAAAAAAAAAGAAAAGTGTGAGGCTGTTCAAATTATGCAGACAGTTGACTGTTTCACAACCCTCCCACGGAGAGTGTGCTGAACGGGAGCTTCGCTTTGATCACCTCTCTGGATTAACTGACAGTGTGTGTCGGTGTGTGCGGTGCATTCCTGTTTGTTGGACTGGAGGTGCAGAGGAGTCTGTGCATTTGAATCAAGCTTACTGCAAAGATAAGGGGGGGGAAGTATCTCTATTAAACTAGTGCAACTTCTCATTGTACAGTTGAGGCATCCTTTGTGGATGTTCTTGGAAAAGTAACCAAAGTATCAAAGTGATTATGCAATGGCCTTGAAGCACAGAAAAATGCTGCTACTGCACCGTCTACAAATGAATATTAACAGAGAAGAATAGTGGTTTCACAGATACAGATCCTACCGTCATCAGCCGAGGCTTCACTGCTGTAGCCCTCATAATCAGCAGTCAGAGGGCTGTACTTTTGCCGGCTCTCCCAGCTGAAACCTCCCGCGAGTTTGGTATTAGCAGCTGCCTTGGCTCCTCCCCGGAGGCCTTGGGAGCGGCTGACTGCTTCCTGATACTGACCCATAAGTTCATCCTCACTGTCCGACGATGAGCCCTGCAGGTCGGCGTCAGTGTAGGCCTTGTCTGTTCAGGGTAGAGGAAGATGGTTACTGAGGTCAGGCAGACTGGCAGCCTCTGCTGGCCCTAATCCTGCATTGCACAGGAATACTGCTGAACTGTTTTTACAAAAGGCAAATGGAAAAATGGTTTCAGGTACGATGCCAGTGCCAGAACAGTTCTCAGGAAATGAAGTTTACCAGACTTGTCTATAAATGTGTCAGCAAAGTTGGCAGAACACTGAGAGACATCTCTGTCCTGAGGTGACATTTTTTAGGGGGTCAAAATGATAAAATCTGCCAAGTCTCCCAAAAGATACAACAGGATGTTGACAGTCCTATTTAAATGATATTTAGTCATTTAGTCGACCTTCAGAACATATATTATTCAGTGCATCACCATAAATGTACCATATATCGTAAAATGTGATCCATTTGCAATAATCATTTAGAGGTCCGTTCTCTATTTTAACTATGTGTGTTTTATTTTTCTTATTAATTTAATTGAACTAATGTTCCTTTTATAAAGGTACTAATGCATTTCCTCACATTATGCCAAGTACTTTACTCTGTGTAGTGAAAGTGCCAGACAAACAAACTTTCCTTGCCTAGAGGTTTCAAACCATCATGTTTAAATTGTATTATAATTATTAATTACAATGGTGGTGGTCATAACAAATCGAATCAACAAGAATGTATCCATTTATTACACCGTTGTGCTTTGGTGTGGTAGCTGTTGCTCAGTGGATCATTCTGAACAAAGAGGCACAGATCATTAAGTCACCCTGTGATGCAGTCTGTCTTATTTTATTCGATCTATCCTGTACCACATCATCTAGATTATTTTTGCAGTGTTGAATGAATGATGTGCTGAATTCACTGGGAAAATAACAAGCTGTCATGAATCATTTTGTTTTAAGTGGGTGTCGTCACACATGATGTCATCCAACCTCAAAGGCTTCAGATGTTTTTTTTGCTTTTTTTTGTTCTTGTCTGGTGATTCAGAGATGCTTTATAATATGAGTTCTGGAAACTTACATGAAAAACAGCAGATGGACAAAAATCATGTTGACAAGATTATCCATGAGATCATCAAGTATATGAACTGCTTAGTTTTTTGTTTTTTTTGCTGCTTTGGATGACTTTTAACAACAGACTCCTTTATGGCTACAACCCAACAATGATCATGCAAACTGGCAAAGCAGGTACCAGAGCATTCAATGAAAACACATTCAATCGTACATTTTAAGTCCTACGTATCTGCACACAACAACCAAAAAACAGAGAAACTCAAAACTACACAGTCAAAGGGAATAAGTCAAAGTCGCAGAGGAGAAGCAGACAGATAAGAGTTGTTACTGTTCAGTGAAGCTTCTCTGAACTTTGTGCAGCAGCTAGATATCGCCGAGTTACAGAATCTTGAAGGTTTTTGCATCGTTGCCATGGAGCTCTGTCCGTGATCAGACACATTATGCAACAAAGTGCCTTATTATGCAACAGGAATATATTTATAGCATTAGCAGTATCGGTAATGAATTGTGGAATACCAATTTGTTAGGTACATGTAGTGCTGTCCAAGAGAGAAATTATATCTTTGTGTCTCTGTAGACATTTTAGAGGCTATAGTTACATCAGGAGGGGGCAACTTGTAATCTAATTAAGTTTATTTACTCAAGTACTATATTCAAGTACAATTTTGAGGTACTTGTACTTGAGTATTTCTATTTTCTGTTCATTTATACTGTACTTTATCAAATGCATTTCTTACTCACTACATTTAATTGATAACTTAAGTTAATACTTACTCTGCATACTGCATCAAAGCCAATGCATTTTGTAATTAATTTATTTGATTGGCAGAAAAAGATTGGAAAAAAGATTAGAGATTAGAGAAGATTATTAAAGATTACAATGCTGAAAATTTTATTTGCTAATCGGCAGGGCAGGTAGATGGTTGACTCATAGTATACCGATGTATGACTACTTCCACATTTGTCAATACGATTTACGTCAATAAACAGTCACTACAACATCCTTTCTGTAAAATCGACCAGCCACTGGAACAGCAGTTGTAGCTTCACATTTGATCCAAAAGGGGGCAGCAGAGCTTTAAAATGACTCTGGCTGTCACATTTACCAGACTGAAACGTCTCTCTAAACATTAGTAACTCCATAAAATAGCGGTTTTGGCACAGTAGAAAAATCTCTTCTCACTAGATTGAGAAATAAATATGCATTTTTGTCCCATGTTGCCATTGAAATAAACATGGTGCAAAAACCAGCTCACCACTTCACACTGCCTCCCTTTGTTTTTTACAGAATGTTTACCAGGTGGCTTCCCAGGGCAGAGCCAACTCCCTGTGCAGGCTCCCTGGGGCCACCAACCTTTTAAACTTCGGAGGCCCTGTGGACGGATGACAAGTAAACAGGGCTACATCTGTCAGCAACAGTAATCCCCTCATGGGTTGAGAAAGGCCAGCGCCAATGTCCCCATGCCTCATGCTGCAGTCGGTGGCATGGGTAGCCGAACGACACGGATGGCTTTCAATAACTGACCAATAAGAGGAAAATTAAGTGGAAATAAGGGTCACGGCATAGCTACTGATCCGTCTCCTAAGTTTCAAGTGTAAAATATCTGTTGTTTGTATTCAAATGCCTCTGCTTTGGTTGGTTAGAATCATTGTATCTCTTTAAACAGAGACAAACTCGAAAGGTAATATGTCGAAGAAGTCAGACTTTATAGCTTAAATTCAATAAGAACAGCGTAAAACAAAGTATACAGTCTGAGTGGCAACTACCACAGGCACATAGTTCACAAATGGGTCCTTCAGCATTGATTTAAACTGTCCCAAACTTTACCAGAGGCATAAAAATGGAATTAAGATGTATCATTAAAAAAAACAAACGGTAACACTTTATAATAACGATCATTAGTAAGTCCTTTATAATACATTAGTTAATAATGATCAAATCATGAACAAAACATTAATAACCCTTTGTAAATGATTAGTTAATACTAAATTAACATATCACAACTATGTTGTAAGTCATCTACAACTGATTAGTTAATTATGAAATATTCATGAAATAATCATTAGTAAATGTTTACCTTATGATTTGTTATGTAATGAAAGAGGCCTGTTCTTCATCTTTTATAACTCATGTGTAAATGTATTACTGAATCATCTATAAGTCATTTACAAGTGCTTTTGCATCCCCCTAATCTAAAGTGTAAACACCCCTCGCCACATCTGAAACTTTCTCACACAGAGGCAGATGCATTGGTGCAGGATCCCCGCATGCAAACTGCTGTGTGAAGGGGGCTAGTGCGGCGGCCGGGATGCGAACCATAGTCCCGTGGTTTAAAATGCAATGGATGGCAGCGTACTTAACCACTCGACTATCGTATCATACTTATGTTGGCATGAGTATACTATATAACATATATCCGCTAATGTTAAATTTAAAAAAATCTAACAAGTCATTTGCAGATGACTAAAAACATAGTTGTGATATGTTAATTTAGTATTAACTAATCATTTACAAAGGTTTATTAATGTTTTGTTCATGATTTGCTCATCATTAATTAATGTATTATAAAGGACTTACTAATGATCGTTATTATAAAGTGTTACCAAACAAACAAGACTTGTAGAGATAATTATGGTAAAATATGCCTTAAAACCTTGAACACAAAAGCACAAAAGTGCCTACAGTAAAAGCATGGCTGTGTAAATGCAGCTCACCTTGAAGCTCTGTTTTTTTCCTGAAGTCATCAAGGCACTGAAGGCTCCCTGGGTTCTCTAGTGCCAACTTGTTGTTGAGGTACCAGAAAAGGAGGGTCATGAGGATGATGAAGAGTCCGATGGCTGTCAGAAACCCCAGCACCTCTGGAGAGACTGAGACACAGAAATTCAAGGTAAAGTTGTTTGGCATTTTTAAATATCAGCAAGGCATTGTCAAAAATGATTGTTTCAGCCTCAAACTAATGCCAATGGTATTGCTACTGATTGTATTTCTCAAAATTAAAACACACTGCTGGTAAACCCCACTGCTTTCAGTGAACAAAAATGATGTTTCTACCTGGCCCATAGTCTATCACTGTCACTTAATAAAACATGAGTTTGACATTTTGGGGAGAATGCTTTTTCACTTTGTTGCCACGAGTTAGTCTCGTTAGTCAACTTCCTTCCTCACTCTCTGACTGACAGGCGACCAAATGAAAGGCAGCGTTACCTTGAGTGAAATTATGGTTTTCTCTCTGTTTGGACATTGTTGGAAACATTTGGGATAATGTAAGTACATACCTCAACAACATATACAACAGAGGTCTAGCGGTTTTGAGACATTTCAATCCAAAAGTGTGATAAATAATTTGATAAATAAACATAAACAGCATGATAAATGTTTTAAATTAAATGCAGCTTTAATAAGAGACTATTCTAAGCGCAATGGTCTGCTTTTCCTGAGGTGTCACATAAATAAAACCCCATCACGTTCTTTGTACAAACATCAGGGCAGATGAGAGAGACAGAGGCAGGTAGATTGAAAGGCGCCAGGAGAGATGTAAAACAAGCGGAGGAGAGCGACACAACTGGTGCGTTGCCATAGCAACAGGTTCAGGTGCAACGTCACTCCAGACTCCAGACACACAGGCAAGTCAGTTGTCATTAAAGCAACGCTGGGTGCCACGCATCAGTAGATCCGGTTTTGTTCGGAACAAAACATTGTTATCTATGCAGACGGCGTTTGTAAACCCAGTGCGAGTCCTGTTGATTATGACAACCTGGGGGTGCTTTTGACAGATGAAAGCCAGCTGTAAGACCTTCCACCACACATATGACCTTCAAGGAGGTGCCATGTCATCTATCATCAGGGGTGGCCACAGAGGAGACTTCTCGTCTCAGCTATTAAAACATAATGTTTCTGGTAATACATCAACCTTGTGACATCAGAGCAATCAGTTGAGCTTAATATCTTCGTCCTCAACAGCTCGTAACTATTAAATGTTACATTTTTAAACTAGAAAAACCTAAACCACAATAATTTAGCAGAACATTTTCACCTCGCCGACCTCGACAAAAGTTCACAAGCTATCTCCTGCAAGCAGTTCATTTGACATTTTGCTGTAATTTGTCGCAATCAGGGACACTCAGAGGGTGAGTGGGTCACCAACTGTGACTCAGTGTATGGAGGAGGATGGAAAGACCACAGGGGCTTCATTTTCCGTGTGAAAGCCAGTTATTTTGACGCAACAACAATCATAGCTCAAAATAAAATAAAATGTCCATTATTTGTGGTCATGTGGTAAGTTCGGACAATAGGGTTCAGAAAGTAGACCATGTTTGGTGCATTATGGCAGTAATTGGGAAAAACTGTTTCTTTGTGCAGTAGAGGATATTTGTATTCACACTGTAACATGCGGGATGCGCCAAGGATTTTATATATGTAACACTGCACACTATACAACACTGCATACTGCAACCTTGTGTGCACCACTCTTTATTCTGTCCACTGTCCATAGGATGATGCTGAGGGCAAAGTGGATTGCGGGATGCACTGAATTTAAACTTGACTAAACTATCAAATGATTACAGTTAAACTATTTAGGTTGTGAAGTATTTTGGATGTCAAATACTGCCGTAAGCCAGTACTCTATCATATTAAAACTGCACTTTCATATTAAAATAGAATGATCACCAGCACCAGTTTGGGCAAAGCTCTAACACTGTATTCTACAACTCCCACACTGCAACTACCCTGTACATGTTTGTGATTGAGAGGAATGAAGTGTTAAAATAAAAATGAAATGTCTATGTACAGTCGTATACTCTGCATTAGATTAGCACTAATCAATACTTAAAAAGGGTTATAAAAGTCGGAGGATAAAAGAGATTTTACAGGAGCAAAGGGGAAAATTACAGTTAAAACAGATCTTTTAGTGCAATTACAAAGAATATATTGTTCACTCCTCAGATTACTGCTGAGCTCATTTAATGTGATGAATGAAGCTTTCAACCAGGAAATCACTATATGTAAAGTCAATTTTGCCCAATGACTGCCTTGGTACTGATAGAAGATAATGAGCTCATTTGGCGACAAAGTGTACTCAGATGACATCTTATTCTCCGATCAATGATGCTTTCTGTTATTTATAATGCCTGCAACAATTAGCTGGACTCCGATCTGTGACTATTATGCATTTGGAAAGACTGGATAAAGTAAATGAGACATAACAGGATGCTCTCCAGTGTGAGTGTGAGCTCATCCACTCAAAACTTAACTAAGTATATTGGTGTAATAAAGTTCTCCGTTATGAAAACAATGAGCTGTCGAATTGTTTTTAACAGCCAGAATCGCTCTTTCACACCTCAAGAACCAGACAACAATGCTACATGTTGACTTTTTGTTGAAAATTGTCAGATCTTTTGAGTAAATGTCCTCTCTGTGAAATGTGCCTGTGCTGTAGTGAGCCTGCTGGAAGCCCACGATACAGGAGGCGTTCTCCCGTGGGAATGCCTGTCTGCTCACACTGTATCAGCATCTCACTATTGACTGAATTATTCACAGCACAGATGGATCTTGCTCTGTCTAATTCCCCGACTGCCTCAAACAGGGAAAAGAATATTCAATCACAGAAACCTACAGACAGTTTCTCTCTTTACTTTTGACTCCCTGACTTCCAGACTACTTCTACTCTATAAACAAACTCTGCATTCAGGTAGATTCCTCACTTCTACTCCCTAACAATGCAAGTGTTTCCAACAGTGCAATAAAAGTGCTGTAACTACAGGGAAAAAAGTGCTGTTTATAAAACAGAAGCTCAGTGCTCTTTAATGCGATGCAGAAACTAGCCTTAAATACTGTATTTATTACTACCACTTATTTGTAGCCACAAATTGGAACTAATGGGAACTTATCCTCTGAATAAGTAAAAGATTAAAAGATTAAACTTGTTTTGCATGATCTTGATTAAACAAATCAGTCATAGACAGATGTTTTGATTGTAAATGAGCAACATAGAGAAAACTAATAAAGCAAAGCACAGCAGAGAAAAATGCAGCTACACATTCATGAACACACACACAGTATATATGTTCAGTTTTAGCTAAAACAACTTATTTAACCGAATCTACTGTATTTCATTAACAGACGGAGAATAGCCTTTAGATAATGTGTGGGGTGGCTGAATGATGACTCACAGGAAGAATTAACAATAACATACTTTATTACACAAGAAGCTACGAGAAGAATAATGCAGGAACATGTGAGGACCTTGGCATGGTTATAAAATGCACCACACACTTTTGTAAAAGTGTTTCTTTAAAGCTAGTGTGTAGAGTAGATTTGAAGGTAAGATGAGAGCTAAACTTGAGAAAAGATGTTTCGAACAATTTATCCTAGACTGAGACATTTTGAAATCAATACAACAGAATAACCTCAGAAAACTGACAGATTTCACATTGCTTCCTCATTATGACGATGATTGAGATGATAACAGTAACACGATGAAAAGCATCAGAGAAGGATTCATCTCTAAATTATATATTTAATCATTTTAAATAAGGCGATTTTTAAATATGACAATGTTACGTCTTTGTTTTGCATAATGATAAACTGTACTGTATAATATAATGATAAGGTTTTCTGATGCAACTCAAACAATTTAACAGACGACAGATGTCTTGTTGTTAAGGGGAAAGTGTCTGACGCTGAGTTTGATACAGACTCAGATGGCAGTCAGCTGTAGTGAGGCATTGATATTCATCTGGTGCAACAAGTGATTTAGATTAGATGCTCAGTTTAAAGGTAAATATAAGTGAGTAAACGGATCGGTTATAAATAGGGTTGGGTACCTTTCACATTGGAACCGATACAGATGCCAGTACTGGTATTGGATATCAGCACAGTACTGGACTATATTAAAAAATATAAATGACTGTCATAAGGAACATTAATTACAAGCAGTATAATGTAGCAATACACCATTGCACCATCGAATCTGCCATATCCAAAGCAGACGGGTAAGTAATAGTGGCATTGTCTGTATTGTTGTTGGTTTCATACTAAGGTTTCAAACTTACTTTATGAACTCACATACTGTTTTAGCATTCTGAAGAGCATGCTGGTCAGGAATTTCAGACGCAGCCAGTGGTACCTTTAAAAGTACAAAATTTAGTACCCAACCCTAGCTATAAAGTGGATGAGAAGACAATGTTTACTCCGAATTATACAGCAGGTGATGTGAGATATTGAAAATCAAGAATCACTCATTTTGACATAGCTGAACAACAAGAAGAAGTGCAATGTCTGACATTGTATCAAACCTCAAAATATATAACTTATTTAGAGGAAGACTGTTGAATGACCAGCCACAGTTCAAGGACACGCTTGTGTTGAACAAATGGAAGGTATGCAAGTACTTGACCAAACAGAGCAGGTGATCTTATTTCTTCTTTTGAAGCTTTATGTCCTCATCTCTAGCTTAAACTGGGTGCCGTTGACTAGATCTAACAGTCATTATGCAGGTCTGAAAAGAAACTACCGTATCTACTGTACAAATGCTGCACATCTTTAGTTAGAGCCAATAAAAGAGCCTATTTATAATTCTATCATCATAAACCAGACAAAGACACTCCTACACTTGTTATCTAAAACAAAGAGGGCCCTCAGATAGCTTGATTGATTTGCCAATCTCAACAGTCCTTCTCAAAATGTCCTCTTTCAACACAGGGTGGTAAGACCACAGACTAAATAATAAATAGCGGACCAGCGGTTTGTAGACTGCTGTTTCGAAGGCCCAAGTCAGGCAAGATGGAGCCATATTTGGATAAGAAAGTGGAGAACCAGAGAAATGATAAATTTGTAAATCACAAGGTATTCGTGCCCTAAAGGATACCCTGCTTTATCTTCTATTTTACTCTAAATGGGACCTCAATGTACAAAATGAACATCATGTTGTATTGATGTCAAGGACCTGAAACTAGTGATTGAGACCATAAACTCACTAGAAACCTGCTTACTGAGGTAATAAATCAAGTCAGAAGTAGGTTCATTTAGCCATAAGCTTACATAAAATCCAACTTCTTTTTGCAACCATAGAAGATCAAGAAACTCTGTCCACTTATTACTCTGTTTATGGGTAAGACAGAGGAACTACACCTCCCACAAAGCCTGGGAGCATTTAGAGATCCCCCAGGAGGAGCAAGAGGACGCTGCTAGGAAGAAAGACATCTGGACTGCTCAGCTGACCCTGTTGCCATGGCAACACTGACCCAGGTATGTATGTGTCTAAAAAGTAGATGGATGGATGGTTAATGATGCTGGGTTTGTGCTTTTAGGAGCAGAGTTAAGGAAGGGACATGTTTACATATGAATATGTTTATACAATGAGAAAAACCTGTCGCATAGTGGAAAACTAATGTAACTGTGCTTTAGTTTTAAGTTTAAAGAATTTAAAATGCTTTTTTGTCACTGTTGGCAAATATCTTTGGTATTTTTGCTTTTTCATTGCTGCACATCTCTATTGTCTTTGTTGTGTTCAGTCCGCATGGAAACAGTTACCATGTTGAATGTCAAAAAGATAAAAACCATCTCAAAACCAGAAAGACACCCACACACTCCACAGGCAGACTATAAGCACTCTCATCACCATACACACTCCCACACATGTTCAGACAACGCTCCGAAAGCACAGCACCTACTGTGTAGCCACAAGCCTGTCCACACACACACACTCACACACACACACACACACACACACACACACACACACACACACACACACACACACACACACACACACACACACACACACCTCTGGAATCAGTCTTCAACAGTCACAAAAAAAATAATAAAATAAAATGGGATAACCCAAATTATGAAACAGCACACACTTACACAACCAGACCATTCAGTCAGCTCACACAATGTGATGAGCACCCTCTGAATCTACTTGAGCATGTTTCAGGTTTTAAAGAATCATCACCATCCACAATATTTTGCACTGGCAAACAAGGGAACTGAGTACTCTAATTGAACATGCAAATGTATGATTATTCTAACCAGCCTTATTTGTTAAAAGCGTGTTATTACA
The DNA here is from genome assembly GCF_965226575.1 of Pagrus pagrus. Classification (NCBI taxonomy): domain Eukaryota; kingdom Metazoa; phylum Chordata; class Actinopteri; order Spariformes; family Sparidae; genus Pagrus; species Pagrus pagrus. The sequence continues at coordinate 9,437,333 of NC_140202.1, forward strand.
GAACTAAACAGTTGCATCACCATTGTGATCTTCAACTTGCAGTCACCTCAAAAACAGATCATGTCAATTCAATTTTGTGGCATGACAAGAACATGTACTTTCATGTAAATGTTAAATAGTTACACAAATGTCTTCTTTACTCAATTAATCAATTTAAATCAACAAATATGCAATGTAATTTAATTATTTATTAAATAAAGGATTGAATAAATTAACGAAATGAAATGAATAAAAAGACGTAATAAATTACAGTCTAAGTACCTACATAACATTTAGGGGAAACAGCAGTTATTCCTACTAGGTAACAAGACTGGGGAAAAATGGGTTTAATGGTGAAAAAAAAAAAGTACAATTATAACTTTGGGACATGACACTGTGCAATGTTTGTTGTACTTATTTATTATTACTAGTATGTAAATTATTTTTCTGGGAACAAAACATAAAGGCGAACCTTTGTAGAGTTTGTACCTTTACAGCTATTATGAAATTTTTACAGTATGTGTATGTTTTTAAATAATGACAGAATACTGCACAATGGTGATGAAGTTTTTGGGTCGAAAATGAGATCAACTACATAATCAAAACTAATGTTAGAGAACCAGCTTTTACAGTATGTCCTATCATTAACAGTTCTGGAGCCAAATTAGTTTACTGTACTTTAACTAAATTAAACTTCAGTCAAATTATTATATTATATTATATTATATTATATTATATTATTGTAACAATAGTATAATAATAGTATAATGACTTGACAAGATAATTCCCCTTTCGTGTGTGCACAACAAAACTCAATATAGCATTTATGTTAATGTTGATTTACAGGCAAAACACACTGTTACCCTATCTGTACCCTGTAATTACTGAGGGAGTAACAGGTTATTAAAACTCTACTGACAATGTAGCTTATTTCCATGTCATTCTTTAATCAGTACTTTTACTGGCTTTCACCATCGAATTGAAAAGACACATACACCCTCGACATGTGGTCGAGCATGAGCACCCACTTCAGACTGGGTGCACGCTGACGCTGTTAGCTTAGCAGCTACAGTGAATATATAACATCTTCTCAAACCAGTTTGGGATCTCAGGGCTTTCAGAGACTTAACAACTTAAAAAACTTTTTTTTAAAAAGTCCCCAGCTGCTTTCGTCGTTTAGGAGAATGCTGCAATACTGTTTGGCTGTGAAGCTCCAGAAACGTTTTGTGAACGACAAAACTTCACCCGACTTTCCATCAGCATGGGGGTGAGGAGATAATGACTGAATTTTTATTTTTGGGTGAACTAATGCTTTAACAAATATACTTTACTTTACTTTAGTAGATACCCAGTTAAGTATTTCATTGGCACCCTGTATGTAAAAAGTAGTACACTGTAAATTGCCCACAGTAAGCGTTACCATGTTCAAAAATCTGTCAAGGAAGGAGGAATAGAGCATTGTTTCATGCCTGAAAGTAAAATTTTTTACATTTCACTTTGGTAAAACGTAACTCAAATTTAGGTGCTTGTGTAGTTAATTTACAAGTTTTCAGCTGACGGTTGAAGGAAAACGATGAACACAAGATGTGAGCACACAACAACACAAACACAGGCCACAGTGAAGGTGACACAAATTGAACACAGTGGAGAAAGAAAAAAAGACACGTGTTAATGGTAACAGTTTCACAGTGATAAATGTTGGTGAGGAAGGTCAAGTGGGCGGTGCAGTGAGGGGGTCAAAGGTCAACCTCCCAGAGCTCTGATCTGCCCTACCTTTTCTGACGCAGATCAGCTCATGTACTCCACAATTACGCTCGCCACCTGGAAAGACAATGCAGTTTCAATGAGCCACACTGTGATGGAGGGAGCGACAGACAAAACAGACATCATGGAAACACATTTAAATATGTTGGACCATGTAGACAAAGTACCTGAAAAGGACGAGAATAACACAGATATAAGACAACGACAGAGACTGGATGGTATATGGATGGCCAGTGTACAAGCTGTGGTTTTTATCCACATGTTCTGGGCAGTTCCTGTTCAGAGGCTGAGTGTGTTCCATGTGTTCAGGTAAAACAGATTTTAACTAGACCACACCTCACACTCAATTACAAAAAAGCTAATCTTAGCTAACCATCTCCTGGTTTTAGCTTGCTACTGTATATGACAGAAAGATACTGTATAGGGAGTGAGCCTTGTCATCTTACGTCATCTTATCCTCCCATCGCTGGTGCTAATTCATCCCTTCATACAAAACTTAATTTCAATAAACTCATTCCTAGATTGTATGGTTCTGGAAGATTGGCTGGATGCGACAAAACAAAAAACACAATCTGAAAAAAAAAAGTTTGAAGCTGCAAAAAGCTGTTTGTAATTCAATAGCATCTCTGACATTTAGAAAAACCCCAGCATGATAAAACCTTGATTATGCCACTTTGTGTCACTGTGTGTTGATTTTGCTTATCACCATCAGGAACCACACCAGGTGGTAGAGATAAAGGTATGCTAGGTGTTTTACAACATCCTCAGATGCCATTTGAATGCAACCCGCTGTCTGACACTGTTAAAGTGAAGATGGGAAAGGAGTGTTGTCACGTACTCCACAAAGCATTGCTCTAAAGCTGTTACAGCTCAGTGATGCTTAAGTTTGGGCAAATTGTGGATACAGAGGGTGTCTTCTAATCTTAGCACAGATCTTGGCAGCATCCATGCAAACTTGTATCAGCTTCATGTGATGATTACATAATTTTTTTTTTTTTTTTTTTTTTCTTTTCTCCATTTTGGAGAGATATGTAAGTGCTCCATTAAGATATCCATTAACATATCAGTTTAATTACCAAATTAACTTCAGGTGTTGTTGATTGAGAGGAAATACTGTATTTATTGTTCATACTGTACGCTGATATTCTATAAAAGCAAAAGAAAAGATTACATTCTAATGGACCCTGGGATTTTTATTTAAGGGCTACACCCATAAGACAACACTAATGCCAAGAGTGAACAAATGATGGTAGCCATGTCTCGGGCAGGCAAAAAGATCGAACACAATGTTTTGGAAAAGGCTAACAGACCAAATGCTACATTGGGTTAAGCAATTAATAACTAAAGAGTTACATATACACAGAAAGGAAAACAGGATATGTTCTTTTCCAAGTCATACAGAACTAATTCAATCAATATTCAAATGACACCCCTACAGCAGCTGGTGCTCCAGTGCATGCAGCTGGTGCTCTTTTGCCCCTGTCCCTCAAACATCCCGAGTCTGCCACTGCTCTGGGGTACAAGAATTTCAAATTATAGTGCAGCATCATAGCAATATCTGGTGGTAGTTTCCTCACTGAGATCCTCTGTCACTCTGAATTCTTGTCAAGCCGTGTGTCAGCTCACTGGCCTGGACCCATAGGGTGGCGACTGCAGGGGTGTGAGCATCCATTAGAGCATCAGTATATATATGATGAGGTAAATATCTAGACACAATGTTATCAGACAGAGGACCTGTACAAAGAGATCACCGTGATTTTCTACTGCAGGCTGCAGGCTTCCAGACAGTGTCTGTAATTCAGAACTATTACTCACACTTGTGAAGGCCTCTCGGTCTCTGAGCTCTGCAGCTGCCTCTGGGATCTGCCTACAGGTGGAGGTTTCAAATAGCTCCGGCTGCCATCAGCTGTGACACATTGTGCAGCTACAGAAGGCAGAAAGCACTGACACTAATGGTGTCACAGTGGCACAACTATAAAGTCATGCTGGGCTTGAGAAAATGCATTTAGCTTCACTGGGTCGTGAAGAAACAACTAGAGATCTGGTCCTGTCTTAAATTTCACCAGACAAAATTAAAAAATCTGATTAGCACCGAAGAAACCCCAAACTATTTTACCAGTTTAAGGACAGCAGACTCCAACTGAATAATCTGAAATTAAAATGAATTTTACATACCCTGTGCAAAACTAAAACATTATGGGTATTTAAATTATTCCACCTAAACCGACCCTGATCAGAAACAGTATACTGCATAGTTCTCGTTGATAGTGACATCCTGGATTGATTCGTCCTACCATCTTTGAAAGGTCAAACCCACAAATAAAGCTCCCATTTAAAACTGATCTTTGATAAGAGCACTGCCTTTTCGGTCTGTTGGTTATGGCCAGTGCAGTTGTTTCAAAAAAGGGCAGAATCAAGAGAATTTCAAGAACAAGGTTAATCATTTATTGTAAAGATCATATTTTAGGCAAAAGTGCTTCAGAGTTTTCTAAGTTTTCTGTGATACTAAACAGGATTTTTTTAAATTAAGTTGATATGTAAACTTGGACACACAACTAGCTGACTGAAAAATGTAATGATTATCAAGAAAACAATCAGCTGAATAACAGATAACAGTTACAGGCCTAAAAAGAACAATGCATGTTAGTCTTGATGCTACTGGTGCTCTCTGGTGGATCTACAACCAGTGATTGATGAACTAATCATGCAGAACTTGCAGTTTTTGATATCATTTGAATTTTAGGGTAGAACAGCACCTCAAGCTCTGAATAAAGAGCCAGCGGCTTTGCTTTGACAAAATATTTTTTTTCGCTTTTACTGTCTTTCCTACTTATTTTCTATTCAGTTCCTCAGTATTTTACATCTTACTGAAATCAGAAAATCAGTTTAAACCTCTTAGGTATCTGGCTATGAGGGAGAATAGGTTATATCCATAAAATGTATACATACTAATGGACTGTCCACGCTGCAGATATGACACAGACCAATGTCTGCCTATGTCGATGAAGGTTCTCAGTCATCCATCATGGTAAATCTGGGTGCTGTATCGTAGGCAACTAGACGTGTTTCAGTTTCTTGAAGACGTTTCACCTCTCATCCAAGAGGCTTCTTCAGTTCTAACTAACTGAAGAGGGGTTGACAGGCTTTTAACCTCTGTGTGGGAGTGTCCTTACAGAGTCGTTAAGGACACGTGTGAGCTCTGAGTTTCAGAGTCGTTAGGGCCACTTGTGGGTCGTTGACCGAACCGGCCTTCATGTGGGTTGCTAGGGCTAGGTGAGGCTAAGTGCTGCATTGTAGGTGATAAGTAATGTTGTAGGCCACCTCGGCTGTTCAATGACGGCCGCTCCAGTTCGACATTAATGGATTCCTTTACTCCTTCTTCAAACCATCCTTCTTCTCTGGCCAAGATGTTTATATTGTTGTCTTCAAGAAATTGAAGTCCAGTTGCCTTCGATACAACACTTAGAATGTCTGCCTGTGTTTGCACATTGAACAGTTTAAATCCTCTAATTCAAATAAAACTGACTGTTAAAACATGACTTCAGGCTGCCTTTTTCTTCGTCGTTCCTTAGTTTCGTGGCATGTTAGCGTATACTTTCTTTACTTGCAGTTATTGCTATTTGCACTAAATTTTACAGCATCCTTTGTTTCTCATGTATAAGGAAGTAACCTGCAGCTCAAAAGAAAATATTCTCAATTTGTTTCCTAATGGCCATAGGAAAATTGTCCCAAGATATCAAAGGTTCATGTAAATACAATCCTCAGTAAGACATAAAACAGTGTGGCAGATAGCCATACACTGTAGTTACCACATATAAACACAGGCAACAAAAGACGTTGAGCTGCTACATGACAAGACTGTCTGAAAGTCTTCCCTGCCAAACTCTGAGCTGAAAGCCGAATTTTTGTCCAGCAGATCAATATAGCAGCTGTGTGTGGGAGGAAACTCCCTGAGCTCCTTCACTCCTCTTCCACTCAACACACAACATACTTGTCAAAAATAACATTTTCTTGCATGTGTTCTTGAATACGGTACACAGTGCTGGATGCTCATATCACACCACAAGCGATCCCTCTCCCATCTTTTAAATATTCTGGGGATTGAAGTTCCTCTAACCAGCACTCCAACCTTCAATGTAGCTATCATTTCCAAAGGATTTACACCCCTATCACTAGTTACCTAGTAGATCTTGCTGGTTTTGTCACAGGAGCTCCCAGATCATTTCATACTTCCATTTCTGTTCAAGGCAAAACAGGCAGCAGATAATGTCTCACCTTAATTATCTGAATATGTTTATCAAACATACTTGCTTACACTAATAAATTAAGTTGGTCAATTGTTAATAGTAAAACATTTGTGCATCAACATACTTGTAACTTCTTATATAAACTCCTGGAAATATAAAAAGACAGCCAAATTATAGTCATTAATACTCATGTAGGCAGCAATGACTAATCAGGTCTTTGCATGGACTCTCTCCAAATACAGTCGTTAAGAGTCAGTGGATGTTTTTAATGTGCAGTGTCATTATTAAGGGGGAACTCCACAAATTCGGGGTGTGGCGAAAGAACAAGCAAGCTTAGCAAACCTCTGTAGCCCACTCCTCATTTCTGCTTGAGATTTGTTTATAAAGCCGCTACTAGCATAAAAAAACAGAATTTCTGACCAAACTGTCAGTGGTCGAGTTATACTGTAGGTAATGTACACTACCAGTCAAAAGTTTGGACACACCTTCTCATTCAGTGGTTTTTCTTTATTTTTATTATTTTCTACATTGTAGATCAATACTGAAGACATCCAAACTATGAAGGAACACATATGTAATTATGCAGTAAACATAAAAGTGTTAAACAAACCAGAATATGATTTATATTTTAGATTCTTCAAAGTAGCCACCTTTTGCTTTGATGACAGCTGTGCACACTCTTGGCATTCTCTCAGTCAGCTTCATGAGGTAGTCACCTGGAATGGTTTTCAATTAACAGGTGTGCCTTGTCAAGAGTTAATTTGTGTAATTTCTTGCCTTCTTAATATGTTTGACACCATCAGTTGTGTTGTGCAGAGGTAGGGTTGGTACACAGTTCAATACAGGGAAAAGCCCTATTCAACTACTGTTCTTGTCCATATTATGGCAAGAACCACTCAGCTAAGTAAAGAGAAAGGACAATCCATCATTACTTTAAGAAATGAAGGTCAGTCAATCCGGAAAATTTCAAGAACTTTCAATGTATCCTCAAGTGCAGTCGCGAAAACCATCAAACACATGATGAAACTGGCTCTCATGAGGACCACCCCAGGAAGGGAAGACCAAGAGTCACCTCTGCTGCAGAGGATAAATTCATTAGAGTTACCAGACTCAGAAACCACAAATTAACAGCACCTCAGATTAGAGCCCACGTAAATTCTTCACATAGTTCAAGTAGCAGACACATCTCAACATCAACTGTTCAAAGGAGACTACGTGAATCAGGCCTTCATGGTCAAATTGCTGCAAAGAAGCCACTACTGAGGAAGAACAACAACAAGAAGAGAAGTGCTTGGGCCAAGAAACACAAGGAATGGACATTACAACAGTGCAAATCTGTACTTTGGTCTGATGAGTCCAAATTTGAGATTTTTGGTTCCACCCACCATGTCTTTGTGGGATGCACAAAAGGTGAGTGGATGGTTTCTACATGTGTGGTTTGCACCATGTAGCATGGAGGAGGAGGTGTGATGGTGTGGGGGTGCTTTGCTGATGACACTGTTGGTGATTTATTCAAAATTCAAGGGACACTGAACCAGCATTGCTACCACAGCATTCTGCAGCGACAGGCCATCCCATCTGGTGGCATCTTAGTGGGACCATCATTTGTTTTTCAACAGGACAATGACCCCAAACACACCTCCAGGCTTTGTAATGGCCATCTGACCAAGAATGAGAGTGATGGAGTGCTGCGTCAGATGACCTGGCCTCCACAATCACCCAACCTAAACCCAATTGAGATGGTTTGGGATGAGTTTAACCGCAGAGTGAAGGCAAAGCAGCCAACAAGTGCTCAGCACCTCCTGGGAACTCCTTCAAGACTAACGTGCAGTATCTATTCTGAAAGGAGACATTTTATGCTAATTTTCAAGTTCATCATTTTATTTTGGGTTACTACTTAAATAGGTTTACATCCTTCAATGCTCAAAAAACTCATCTGTTTTGTCAGCTCAAACACGGCCGACCCAGCACCACAACAACAACAGCACAGCTGTGCCAAATCAATTCTTACTTGCCAAACTAGCCGCTATGCATAAATTATGCAACTGTGTGGCATGGTGACGTAGTTTGACGTCACATGGTCACTGATTTAAAGGCGAGACTGCTGACGAGGTGTTTCAGGAGCAGTGTTTTCTGTGAGAGAGAGGAGGAAAAAAGGCCAAACATTCTGCTGCTTCAGCTCAAATGTAAGAAGAACTATTTAAAAATGTGACTTTGGGCTCACATATTGTGATTTCCATTCTTCACTTTTTAAAATACATTTTAAAGACCAAACAATCTATCTATAAATTAAGAAAATTATCAGCATATGAATTAATAATGAAAATGATCTGTGTCATTCATGAATGTGTGTACTTTATGGGGCCTGATCAGTCAAGACCAAATAATAATTACAGTTACTGAAGTCAACTTTCTGTCAAACAAAGCAGATGACTTGTCACCTGTGCTGCTTTGAGGCTTCTAAATCAAAAACTTTATGTTGCAGGATAGTTGAGATTGATGAATATTTTTTTGAGGAAAAGCTCAAACAAAAGCTCAACATTTGGCCGAGACATAGTGATGATGAGATGAGTGCACCTTGTGTCTATCAGAACGCTAAAAAGAGAGTACTGGCTCATAAAACCTTGTCAGTACGTAAAGATTTTCACATGACCTGCTCTTCCGCCTGAACAAAATCAATTTGAAGCACCATTTGTGATCGATGTGTGCAGTTTCCGAGTTCTTGTTTTGTCAACCTTGGCTGCACTCCCTTCTGCAAACTTAATCCAGGTGAAGTCTGTGGCCTCACAGTCTTTCCTCACGCAGACGTCTGTGGCCAGGCTGGAAGCATTTTTAGGATTTGTCCCAGTTTCTTAAAGGAATCTCCTCTGCCTGCCCCCTCTAATCAGGCTGCCGAGGCTAACGCGTCTGGGTTCAGGAGAGAACCATGAACCGAGGCTGTGACACAGAAACTTGGGCTTAAGAAATTGACCTGACAGAGATATTTGATTGTTTGGGGTCAGTGGAGAGAACATGCTGTGGTAGAAAGAAACTCAGAGAGACAAACTTGTGGGTTTGCCCCCATTAAGTTTCAAACTGAAGCTGCATAGAGACAAGGCTTTTAAAATGATATTCAAAAGTGCATTAATTGATTTTGAGGGGGCAGCAGCACAAGCTGTGAATGCAAAACTCTGTCATACTCGTGAAATTCATTTGACATGTATTTCTAGTCCTGACATATGCAAGTTTAATATTTACTATCTTTCCAATTTCTGTGGAAAATATCTGGCTATTAAAGGTGATATAATGGACTAAACTTGGGGACTTGGCTAAACATGCATTGGTCTTTATCCTCATCAATAAAACAGCGACATTAACAGCAATAATTGTGAAACATTTCCTTGTCAGCATCTGTTTACATGACGATCTGTTTTCTGACACTGGCAGAGGGAAGGTTTGTGCCCCATCAGGTTGTTCATGAAACGTGTTTGTGTTGTCATAATGAAAAGCACAAGGGAGACACTTCAGGGTAAGCTCCAGCTAAGCCAATTAGCAAGCGGAGGATACAGTACGTGAAAGATTAGCCAGCTTACCCCGACAGTTCATAAAGCAGCAACAGTCTCCTCAGACTATATCTGTACAACATAAACTGTTGAAAGGGATTTTCTTGAGAAGACACTGAGGCGTGTGTGTGAAGTCACTGCTAAATATACTGTATATTTTCAGCACATTTTCTGTTGTCCCGGTCAATGGAAACACACTTTAAAGGCAGTGCAATTGATAGCTTATTCTAAGAAATGATAAAGCAACCTCTCCTCAACCAACCTCCCTTGCCATGTGTCAGCTAGAGAGCTGATCAATAAGTAAACTAGACAAAAACGAGTAACAACAGCAACCCAGCTGTGTGCAGACAACAAGCCCTGAGATGACAATAAAAAGAAAAATCTCATATACAGCAAAACTGTTGCTGATGAGTCAGTGTGGTGGATGTGCAGTCCATCTCTGTTGTGCCCATGGGTTAATGGCACAGTGAGAGTGTTTGTGTATGTGGATACATGCTCATCAAAGCTTCAGCAGAGCAAACCTTGAGGTCCTGTGAAGAAAAGTGCTGAACCCACAGAGAAACATTAGCAAACATAGAGTTAAAGTATATAAGAGCCTAAAACTGTGCTAAAGAAGATCAAGTCATATCTCTGAGATTATCTGTTTAGGTTCCAGAGGCAATACTCATCATCTTAAAGCCCTCAGAACTGTTAGCATACACTGTTTATCCTGCTGACCTTTTCAATGCGAGTGGCCCTTCCCTCTATCTTAAGTACATAAATGAATAAATTATTACCTCATTAATAGTTGAAATGAAAGCTGCATTCAGTCTTTTTTTTTTCCTTTTGCGGCCATTTCAAATGACTCTGCTACAAGCCAAAAATAATTTGCTTTTGGCACATTATTGCATTATTAAGTTGATCTAGCTGATATGCTAGCAAACCATTGCGTCCCAACACATTGAGCAAACATGGAGCAGCATTATCATTCATTTGGAGTCATGTTGCGGGCCACCTGACAGTCCAATACACTCTGTTTCAGTCTCCACTAACTCCTTAAATAAAAAAAAAGCTGCTAAACAATCCACTGTATTCACTGGCTGGTCACTAACTTTGTCTGTCCTCTGTTTGTTGCTCAGCAAGTAGTGCGCTGTGAATTGACCAGAGCTTGTTTTTGAAAACAGAAGCTTTTGGCTGGAGATGGTGCTGATAAGAGCAGAGACTGAATCAAAACAGTAAAATTGCCAGCCCGTGAACCAAAACAATGAACTGAGAGAAGCCAAAATACCTCACAGAGCTGAGGGGAGCTGCAGAGTCAGGTGATAATTCTCTGTGGGTCTGTCAATACGAGCAACCCCCTTTATATTATACATTTCATTCAGTGTTAATATAAAGATATTGATTAGAGCAGCTTTAATTATAAGCATCATAAATAATCAAGACTGTCACTGTAAAGATTGGCAGCCTCTTAACTGCCTTTTAGCTTCTCCTGGTTCAATTTATGTCTCACAACAAGTGCAAGTTCACTCAGTTTCGATTCAAAGCTAGTGTATTGCTCTTTTTCAGATACAGTGTCTCATAGCAAATGTTAGCACAAATGGTCAGATGACATATTAGCTATTATCGCCTCATATGCCATTTCTCTTTCTCCAAAACAAACAGAGCCATACCAAGGAGGAGGAAGGGAGAGCAGCTGTAAAATCCTTGACAGGAAGCATCAGGGTTCACGGAGGATACGGTCTTAATGTTTCGAGAAAACCATGCAGTGTTTGTTTTGTTTTATCAGCCTAAACAACATATGTGACCGAATGCTAAGACACCCATATATTTATTGGATTTAGCTCAACTGGTTGACAAAGCTATAGAGGACACATGACATGGGAGGCATTTCAGTAAGATTTGAAAGATACTGTCAAAATGTCAGCAGAGCATTTCTGCTGCTGCAATTCCAACACATCATATTTCTACAGCTACAGTAAACACCTCCTGGGCTGACTACTCTCTACTTGGCTCCAGCTCAGGACTCGACAAGGCTTCATACAAACCACACACACACACACACACACACTGAGAATACCAAGCGAAGTGAGTCGGGCTGCTTTTGATCTGCCGGACAGAACACCGGGCTTAACCAGGATATGTGAAATCCATTTGGGCCTGCAGTCGATCTGTCTACAGCTTGTCACAGGAGCTGATGCATGGAGCTCAGTCCCAGAACACGATTCACCAGTCCTGTTGAAATAACAATTGCACACGAAAATCCAGATTTTTACAGCTTTTCATATTGGATTATTTTGATTAATTTACTTAATTAACAAAGAGCTTTCATGTACACAAGCTAAGTTAAGTCACTGAGGGATCCTTTCACAGAGAGCCTGCTGTGAAGATCCAATTAAGAAGCCTAAAAAGCTCTGGTATATTTGGTATTTAAGACAGCACCTTTTGATAACTGTAGTTTTAAGATGATGATTCAGAGCTCAATCTGAATTAGCAAAATAAACAAACTCGATTACTCAACTGAATGTCAGTGAATACATTAATGAAGTCCCTAAATAGCTACTAAAATATGAGCCCGGAGGCATAAAGAAAGAAGAGTAAGTGGGACACAGTTGAGGCTGTTCACTCAAACTAACAGGAAATGTTGAAGTGAATCCAATGCAAAGCATTTTTTTCAGGTTCTATCCATCATGTGTCTTACAATCAGGTAAGTAGAACACTCAAATGAGAGAATTTGATGCCCTTATTTTTGCCATATTTAATCACCTCTGCAAAGTGTCTGTTTGTTTCTCAGCAGGATTACAAAAGAACTACTTCCACAAAACTTGGATACTTGGAAAAGATCCCATTTACTTTTGGTGCTGATGCATATAAAAGAACAGATCCATGATTTTTTTCTCGGTTTCTTTAACATTGCAAGATAGGCCGTTTTTGACATTTTTGTTTATTTCTCAGGGAACAATGCATGGACCTTGATGAAAAAATCTGGTGTTTTTAGGTGGCTGATATCTATAAATATAGTACAAAAGAAAGTTGGGTTTTGGCAGAGGTATGTTTTTGGGGAAGACAAACCAAATGGCTTGATTATTTATAGGGGCTCCATGGAACTCCGGTTGTCAGTTTATGTGAGAGTCCTCCATTTTTAAATTAACGTTAGCTTCTGTTGCTCTCTGTGAGTGGACCGGAGAGAGGTACTGAGACAAGGCACTTGAGGACGTGCATAAAGTCACATCCTTTGGACTGTCATGGGAAATCTGACCCCGGTCCTTCACAAACAAATCCACAGTCCAGCAGCATTAAACAACTTGAACAAATTGTCAACTAGGCAACTGAGAGACACGATGAAGGTCTTTTTTTACCTCACGTTATAATCCTCTCACATATGGCCAATAAAAAAGTGATTAATACATCTAAATGATAGAAATTGTTTTACTGATTTATTGAAAGAATAACTGTTAACTTAATCCATAATTAAAACTAATGTTGATCATAGCTGTTTTCTTTGACTGAATATTGAAAACATCTGCAGTTGTACTTTCATGTGTGTGAACATCTGATGCGATGAGCTGCACTCTAAATAAAAGCCCATTCTCAACAACATAATGAGGAACACTGCGAACACTGACTGATGCAGCCACAATAAAACATCACGACATCTACATCCATTCTTCTTAAATGTCAGGCAGAAACAGCTTGTTCCTGTTGTTTGTGCCACCTCATGATGTTCAACCAACCTAACATCATCACAAGTACAGACAGAACCACAGCCTCCCACCGGTGATGACGGCCCGGCTTCTGGGTGCGGCAGGTGTCAGTCAGCCCCACAGCTGCTGCATAAATCTCAGAGGAGCCAACTAGCTCCAGTGGAATATCGCTGACAGGGCCAGCTATAATCATGGCCTTTCAGGAAATGGCACTTTGCTGACTAATGTGGCAGGAAGTTGAGGTCAGCGGGCGGGGTACAATGAGTGTCTAACTCAGGCGAGGTGTGGCTGACTGATAAACTGGAGGGGGCACTGTATGATGGAAGGGAGGCTATGTAACGCAGGGGTAAAGAGCTGCCTCTTGTCATATTGTGGACTTCTGATTGATTCATATTTTGATTGTGTTTTTTTAAGAAAAATAAATTAAGATTAAAAATGATTACTGAAGCGAGAAAACTAAAATTGAATCACCCAGAAAGTGAAACAAGGAAAATGATTTAGCTCTGTAGTAAGTATATGCATATTTTAGTATGCAAACAAAACAATGCAATATCTAACAAGAAAAAAACAAGACGCCTGGCAGATGATGACAGTGTCAGTCAATGAAGCAGATGGTGGATTAGGAAGTTGCACATGGTAAAAATAAATAAATAAATAAATAAAAAACATTAACACTGAAGAAGCTGGAATCAGATAAGTTTCACATCATTTTCTTGTTAAAATGACTCAAACTGATCAATCGATTATCTAAATAGTAGGGAAATTGTTCCCGCTCAACAATTTTTTCACTTGATGATTCTGTTTCTCACTTTCATAGTGTCAAGTCTTATTAGCAAAGCCCCGAGGCCCTGGGCTGGTGGCTGGTCTATTTGCCTAGTTTACAGCAGGCTAGTCCACATCAATGTGCTGGTTTCTAGAGGTGAACCCAGCTGTCCTGTATTTCTGGTGGCCTATTATTTTTCCTCTTCCTCCAAAGACTGGTGCGAAGACTTTACACTTTTACAGGTACGAGGCGTCCTACTGGCCTAGTGGTTCGAATTCATACCACAGACTGTGAATAAGACATTTCCTGTTTGATTTCCAGCTGAGAACCTTGTTTTGTGTCAATTTCCATGTCCATGTCTTTCTCTCCTCTCATCTCTTGGCACCTCTCTACTGCACAGGAAGAAATAAAGGCACAAAACGCATAAATCAAGTCGTACAGGTTTGACTGTGAAACTATCATAAAATAATTCTATATGAAAGAATTAATGAAAACTAATGTGGAACAAACCAATCAAAGCACTGACGCTGATTTATTTTGGGAAACATCCCAAAGACCTCCGCATATAAAAATAGCATCTGTATAAACTTAAATCATATTCAACTTTTTAGCCATATTTCCATGTTTCAAATTATCTTATCATTTTATGTAGTATTATGAGTAGGCCTATAATCCTCATACAGTAAGTGGATGATATTTTTCATTTTGATTGAAAGGGATAAACCACTGTCTTTTATTACACAGCAGGTTCATCATTTATCATTGAGCTTAGTGATGGCCTATTTCCAGTTACATTACATTACATACAAGTGCAGTATGTATTCTACCGCTGCAGGCATTTTGATATTTAAGCAGATAAAGTGAGCACCAAAGCTGCTTACAAGCTGCAAAGTTACATAAGCAGAGACAGGTGAAGAGTAAACGCACATATCTGTTCATTGTGCAGTCCAGAAACACACATTATACATGTGTACAATATGTTTTATACAGTAACTACATGTCAAACTTAGTGTTTTGCGTTTTCTAAAGCTGGACCAGAGCTTTCCAGAGCACACTGTCCGGGTTACTGAAAGCTCAAACCCCATCCGTGTGAGGTTTGCTCCCTTTAACCCAAGTTGTAAAGTACCGACACGGAGCAAGCGAGGCTGCTGAGCAGCAGACTTCAACGAAAACCAACTGACAGCCAGAATTACGGTAAAATAACAGCAGGAAAGCAACCAGCGAGCAGACACATGGCACCGCTTCAAACACTCTCCGTTCAAACTGACACTAGCTAGTTTCATACGGAGCTGTCCGTTCAGCACCGCCGCGAAACACACCGAGCTGCCGCCGCTCCAACGCTCACCTCTCCCTCCTCTACTCTCACACACGGCGGGGGAAAACCCTCGGCTCACACACATATGAAGAAACTTTATCTGCTTCCAGTCAACGCAAGCGCCGTTCCCCTAAAAGCATTTCACTTTTCTAGTTTGAAACATTTCGGCTGTGACATGTATTATTTCCACTGGAAGTTAATTAGCAGGAAAAGGAGCGCCGTTATTGGCCTACTTACCATCAATCGCCATGATGTTCTGTTTTGGCTTCCACCAAAGCGGGCGGTGAAGAAGGGGGAGCGGCCCACTGTAACTGAAGGACGGGGGGGACTCAGTGGTGGTACGGTCCAGAAAACACCGGGGAGGAGAGGAGGAGGAAGCTGACTGTCTGAAACCAGCGCTCTACAAATGGCTATCCATTATTTACAGATAAGAGAAACGTGCTACAGCTAAAGAGAGATCCACAGCTCTGTAAATTACTGGGTGACTAACATCTGATAGGCTACAGATTAATAATATAGTTTGAGCCAATGCAAAAATTAATTTAGTTCAGCTAAGCTACATAAAAAGTGCACTATGTAGTTCTGAGGAAGACATTATAATCAATATAATATCATTTTTTTCAAAAAACTATTTGAACTTACCTTAAAGGACAGCATTTTATACTGCTTTACTTTGTTTATATTTGGCGGACCCTGCCACGTTTCTTCAAACCTAGCTTCACCTAGTTTCAAACATTGTTATGGGGACCTTATTTTTCTCTGAGAATAGCGTGTTTATTCAGTTACGGAAAAATAATTGTTTCTGAGTTTTATTACTACCTGATTAATGTTGTAAATATATACTATAGTGATATCTAATAATAATTTGAATTTCTTCTCCAAAAACTACATAGTGTCCCTTTAAAAAATGTAAGCTAAAATGCTATTAGGCCAAAAATGAATGACGTTCATAAGCTAAGTCAAGGTACACTGTGTAGTTTTAGGAGAGAAATTTTATTTAGAAGAGAAAAATCTTCATTGATTGATTTTCACCATTAATTAAACAAAATAAACAAACTCTCTTGTTTTCAAGACTGAAAAAACTGAATAAACAAACCTAAAAGGACAACGCAATTTCATACAGTTTTACTTTGTTCATATTTGGCCGACCCTGCTCCTTTCTCGCTTCAAACAGTGTTGTGGGGACCTTATTTTCCTCTGAGGAAGGCTTATTTATCCAGTTATGACAATAATAATGTTCTAGCTGGCTCAGCTAAGCTAGCCCATACATATTTAGGATGAATAATATATCACAGCAATGCTAATACAGTTAAATGTTTTGCTATGCAAGTTAATGCTCATAACACCAACGATCATCTTTGCTTTTTTGAAGCCATTATTTTATGTGTGCTACATGTTTATATACTTGAGGGAAATGTCCAGCTCTCATTAGCCGTGGTTCTCAATCCTGCTTCCTGTGACTCAGTGCTGAAGGTTCACCCACCACCTTAGCTGTTAATCACCACATGATTATCGATGGCTGGAAAAGAAACCAGCAGGGCTCTGAATTCTGAGAACAGGCCACCGTTCTGAAAATGAACAGTATGTTACGACTAGGGCCTAGGGGAAACCCTGGTGCCACATATTAATGGGACTCTTCCAAGCATCACCAGCAGCAAAGTATTTTAAAGGGTTTATTTAAAAACACATATTTTTGGGCATTTAGCAGATGCTTCTGTCCAAAGTGACATACATTCATACACTGATGGCAGTGGCTGCCATGCAAGGTGCCGACCAGCACATCAGGAGCAGTTTGGGGTTCAGTATCTTTCCCAAGGACACTTGGACATGCAGACAAGGGGAATCGAACCAGCGACCCCTGAGCCACAGCCGACCCCAACACACACTGAAGTGGAGAGCCCATGGAAACTGGGAGGAGCTGACCTTTACATTTCTGGCTTGGAGGCTGGAACCAATCAGCTCCCTAAAACAACCTACACTCACACTCCATCACTCATTCAGCCAAACACACCTGCAGCCAATCACACATTCACACAGGTAACAAGAACATACATGAAAATGTTCAAACGACCTCTGGGGCCGTAACAAGTAAATGTTTGTATCAGAACCGAAGAACACAAGCTTCCTCCTACACTTGCCTTTGCTGACAGTCATCAGTCATACCAGAAGCAACCTGTCATCGCAGACCTTTTCTGGGACTTGTTGAAAAACATTCTGGGATTCATGTGATGGTGATTTGTCTACTTGTAGTGTGAATATTAAAAGTCAGCTATTAAATGCAGCAGTGGAATTAAATATTCATACAACAGGCAGGAGGCATGGTTGAGAATATCAGTTCAATCTTCACTGTCTTGTTTTTAAAACCTGTTGTGCTTCCATCAGAGATGTAGATATAGTGAAATAGGAGGAAGAAATTGGAGAATATATCCAAATATGACCTGTTCACTATACCTCTGAATCCAAGCTGCACACCCTGATATGTGTAATGGTTTTACTGTGCCCTGCCTGAAACTGCAACACAACACAAACACAACTTAAAGGTGCAATTTGTAAGAATCGGCCGCCTGTTGAATTCATACTCAAAACAAATAGGGGGCAGTATACCGCTAATTGTTGCTAACTGTAGCTGCCGTTTGCCGAGTGATGCCATTTACATTACTAGCACAGGGGCTTTGGCCTGGGATGGGCCGTGACAAGTGGATTAGCATGCTAATTTCTGTAGCTATCACATAATGTAATACATAGACTTTATAACATCAAAAGCATCATTTTTCACATTCTGCTGATAAATGTATTATAAATCTTAAAACAAATCAATATTTTTAATAGTTTTGAATTAAAATACTTGCCGTTCATATCGCACCTTTAAAACCAGCACATGTTATCTTGTCATTCCCTTATTGCCTCAGTGCACTGTATTTATTCTAGTCTGATCTAAATCGCTCTCTGTGCTGCTGCAGTCGCTCCATTTCCTGTTCATTCAACCTTCAATCATTTCTATCTCATCAAACTGTAATTATCCTGCTACTGCTATCTTTTTAAATTAGACAAATACTACTGCCTGCTTGTGTTCATCTCTCTACTGAATTACAAAAATCTAAATATAGTCCATTGTGTGGAGTATTTCACTAGCTTCTTTCAGCCCTCTGAAAACATGCAGCTGTAGTATTAATGCTAATAGGAACCTGTTGTTACAATACAATTGTAAAACCTGTTGACTTTCATTTTGCCATTCACTTCACGCTGCCATGCCGTCATCAAGTTGCCATGGATACATACAGCAGCTGCTGAGAGCTTGTGATTCCCTGTCAAACACATGGCCAAATGTTAACCAATCAAAGCATGTGTAACACATCTCTGTACCCTCCTCACTCTGTTGTGCCTCTAAATTTAGAATCCTCAAGTCAAACAGAGCTGTGTATGACAGTGTGTGCTGTGCTCTGAGGAGATGGTATACTAACACTGACAAACATCAGTCACATATCTGAAAAAGGCTTTGTAATATCATCCAACATGCAGTTTAAATAATAGAATCCAGAATCCTCCACAGTTTCATCATCTGATATTTGTGTACTTACTGATTAATCATGAAGTTAACATTTCTAAAACTAACTGTAAACATCTCTGTTATTAATTGACATCCACCTTATCCATCATGCCAACAATCTGAGGGGTCTTTAACTTCTCATATGCATCATTCAACACCAAGAATGCTATTTCACTTATAACACAATATACTGGATAAATACATCTATTACGAGATTAAGAGTTTAGCTGTTCTACATCTCTTTGTCTCATTCTCAGCAGTTTTGTTTATAACCCATTAAAGGGTAACTCCATCAATTTTGCACATTAAAGTGTGTTTACAGCTCTTGGGGGGTACTGCATACGTGGAAAAAGTAGTATAAAGCCTTTTGTGGCTCCAGAGGAAGCTGCATGTAATGTGATAAACTGCCTCCAGTGATGTCTCTCAGTGGCTAAGTTGCATTGTAGGTAATGTAGGTGCCAGGTTTTGAAAAGCTGTCCACTGGTCTAGCATTGCAGTCCTATAACTGTTGGAATCAATTATAGACAGTTGACCAAACAAATGACCAAAATCAATACAGCAGAGCCAGTGTGTGTGGTGTTTGCAGTGCTTACCTGTATTGTGTATTTTCTATTTTTTCTAAACGCTGCACATATCAAACTGATGGTTTGGATGTTTTCCTAATTGGCTTGTGATGTGACTCTTTGCATCTGTTTTCTTAAGTTGCAGTGTGTTAACTTCTCAGGGCCACCATATAAAACATCATATTACCAGAAAGAAGTACAGATCAGAGAAGAAAAATCTCACTTCCAATCTCACCTGGAGCCAGCGCTCTAAAGCATCCTGAGTGGCAAACTGAGGATCTGTGCCATAAATCACAGTAGAAATTAATTGGGCATGTTACAAATGCAAATACACATGCCTGTGTTTCATTTTACACCTTGAGCCAAATCTCAGCTCACAACCCCTTCATAGCAAAGTTGGTGTGGCCCAGTGACGAGCGATACAGTCACATACACTCAGCCCAGATGGTCCTTATCTGGTTGCCAGAACACGGTGCCCATGATATAGGCCTTGGTTCTGGGCCAGAATGGGGTCAGCTAGTTGTACAGTTGGCTGAAGTCGGACCAATGCTATGGGCATCTGTGTATTTAGCATGTTAGCTAACATCTGCATCCGCTTGTGGAAATAAAATCATTTCAACTTGTGCATGTTATGTGTGTCCAATTTATTCTTTTTTTAACTTCTTTACATTATTTGGACATAATATGTGCCCTTGTAGTGTTGAGTATTGTTGGCCAGCCATGGACAGGTCGCTACAATAAAACCTCGTGGTTTTCAACTTTATTATACTTTTATTTCTAGATTATTTTTCATGTGTGTTAATGAATTTTCTGTGTGTGCATTTGTTTGCAGCCTCTCTTGCCTCGATTTGCTTCCTTAGATACAAATAAAGTATTTTGAATTAAAGATGCACTATGTAGTTTCAGGGAAGACATTTTAATCAGCCTAAACAAACTAAATGAACAAACTCTACGTTTTCATGACTGAATAAACTGAATGAACAAACTGACCTTAAAGTACACAAACACAATGTCTGTTCTGGAGACCTTATTTTCTTCTGAGAAAAGCTTGTTTATTCAGCTGTGGAAAAGATAAATATTCTTGAGTTTGTATTATTACCTCATTAATATTATCTGAATTTAAATTTCCATTCCAAAACTACATAGTGCCCCCTTAAAGTGAAGTAATTTCACAAATGAAGAAACACCAACACATGTTAGATCAATGCTATTTGTCGCAAGCTCAGCCCAGCAGTCTTGTCCATTACTTTTAAAATCAGTTATGGATGCTATATGTGACAAACTAATTGAAAACAAACTTTATTAACACATAAATTATCAATTGGAAACAGTTTCTGAAAATCAATTAAATATGTGTGACTTGCGCATCATTAGTAATGCAGTCATACTGGCTAAAGAACAAGAGTTCACAAACATGCATCCACAAACACATAAACTCAGACATGCGCTGTTTCTCTGTTCATCTCTCCTCATTCATTCTTGTTTGCTTTGTCCTATTTTTAGCTGTAGCTCTGCTCACGTGCCCTCTGCTGGGCTCATCAAAGCAGCTCCTCCAAGTTGTCATAGAAATTAGACCGGCATGTCCATTAGCTTCTCCGTCCGGAATCACACACCGGGAGCACAGCTGTGGGTCAGGGAGATTCTGAATCTGAACATCTTTAATCCTGTAAATATTTCCAATTAATACAGGTAATCTCATGACTACCCATGCGTAACAACACCTGCTATATACCCTTCAGTCCTTTAATATCAGCGTTGTATGACAGTCTTGATATGATGATATTACATGATACAGTCATGTTCACTCCGTGTATGACCTTGTGCTGTGAGCACCAACAGTGCTCCTGGGAATAATCCAGTTCAATCAGACAACTGCTGCTACAGCACTGCTGGGGAAAAAGGAGCAAGTATACAGTGTGTCATCAACCAAACCTTGTGGCTGAATGAGAGGTACTTCATAACATGCAACATGCTGACTTATATCACCTTGTTTACATTAATTTTTCACTCCAAACAACCAGGAATGTATGCAAATCCTTAACCTGTCTGTTTCAATAGCTCCTCTTTGTTTTTTGAATTGAATTAGCTCATTAATATTTCTAATTATCCAGTGTATAGACGCCTGGAGGCTTGAGGAATACCGCCTATTTCCTCAAGTCAAACATATCAATGCAGAATGAGCGAAGCAACAGAAACACTGAGGTCCAAAAGTGTGTTTTAAGTCGATAAAAAAGCAGCAAGGTGCTGGTGTATCCTGCACAATCTTATATAAGATGTTTGTCTTGTAAAAATCTCAGTAGTAAAGGAAAAAACATTATCCAGTTTCTTCTTCCAGTTGACCTTGGAGTCTCCACGTGCGTTTGGGTGAACTCGTCGAGAATTAATGAGCTTTCTTCAACAGTGGCTTTCTCTTTGCCACTCTCCCATAAAGCTTTGACTAGTGAAGAACAGTCGTTGTATGCAGAGTCTCAAGGTGAAGGTTCTGGAGCAGCCGAGTCAAAGCCCAGACCTCAATCCAATGGAGAATTTGTGGCTGGACTTGAAAAACTCAGAGTTCCCTGTGCAAACTCATAGAGCTTGAGCAGTTTTGCAAAGAACTGCTCAGAGCTGTGATTGCAGCCAAAGGTGCATCTACTAAATACTGACTTGAAGCTGAATACTTATGAAATCATTTGACATTAAGTATTTTTAATTTATTGACATTACTTTGTAGAAATCTGTTTCACTTTGACTTTAAAACATTTTTTTGTAATCTTTTTGTCAAAAAAGCCAAATAATATTGACAGTAATTCCATTTATGAAAGCAAAAAAAGACGAAAACACCCAAGGGGCTGAATACTTTTTATAGGTACTGTAGCATTCAGTCCATTTCTCCTTATATCTTATGTGACCATCTGAGAGTTAAGATGGCAGATTATCAACAGGTAGTTAAATGCAACACTTTCCACTGACTTCTCTGTTGCAGGCAGAATAGTGAGGAGCTGTTTCCATAGTAATAACTTGATACACCAAACACAAATTGACTGGACGACTAAATTTAAAATTACATGAAACAATCGAATTGTTCTGAATTGTTTTGATTTTAAATATATGAGTGCACTAGAAAAACAATCCAATGCTGCTTTTAGTATTTAAAGAATATTTTGTAATGCCATCAGTTCATTTATGCTTAAATTTCATCAACAAATGAAAAATGAAGCTCTACATTTTTAGTTTTCTGTGTCTGACTCTGTGTGGATGGACGGTGTATTTTTGAATGGTGATCTGTGACACCACCATGTGGCCAACGCTGGTAACTAAATTCTGACAGTTAAATGAACTGAGCATGGTTACAACATATTCAAGTGTAATGAGTTACTTAATTATTTAAAACGGAGGACATCAACTTCAATGCATTTTCTTTATATTTTATGTGACAAAAAAATTAAACTGCAATATCAGAAGCATTGATTGATTTATTACCAGCAACCTAAACACATTTGTTTCTAAATCAGATGATACATGTCTGTAGATCTTGTAGGAATTCATCTGTATTCGATGAACCATTCACAGTTCATTCAATTAACTAATGCAGTATTTTAGTTTATGTCTTCAGTTTGTGTTTTAGGTTGGCAAGTTGCTTCATGTCGATGCTGCTGCCACCGCACACGATCACCAGCAGGGGGCCCAAGACGGTCGGCAGCCGACCTAATAAAAGGTGGTACAACAAAACTGATCAACTTCTGTAATCTCCACACATTCCCACTTATTGGAGGTTAAATGACAATTATTGCTTTTACATTTTCTACAGACATAGCTGTCGTCTGAAAAGGTCTTACAATGTATACATGCATACGAATAAGAACCACCGACAAAACAAAGAACAAAGAGCTGCTAAAGTAAATGTCTGCTTGGGTGTCACTGCTGTATCAACAAACAGAGGAATTGTAAATGAAGAGGAGCTGATACAGAAGTAGTCATGAAATTGATTTTTCCACGTTTACGTTTACTAGCATGGTGGTAAATATCTTTCAAGCTGACAGAGTAGTTACCTTCATCCTGTAGTCTGCGTATGAGTCCACTGTAGACAGCTGCAAGTGAAGCTCCACATGCCAGCTCCACCAACACTCGCTCCTCATCTATAAGATGGAGCACACACAGGCACGCATGCACGCACGCACACACACAGACACACACGTTTGAATAAAACAAAATGAAGCCAAGTTCAAGAACATTATAATCATAGACTGTATAACAGAAGTGGACGTAGCTTCCAGGTCTGAAAAGTGAAGCCAAAACAAAGTGCATCAGCTGGTTGCAAAAAGGAGTTTGATGTAAGCTTATGAGAAAATGACCGTACTTTTAACTTGATTTACTACCTTAGTGAAGTCTTCTAATGAGTGTATGGCCTCAATTGCGAGTCCCAAGTCTTCTTCAACATAGCATGATGTTCATTTTGTAAATTACAGTCCCATTTAGAGTAAAATAGACGATAAAGCAGGGTATGCTTTAGGCCATAGCTACCTTGAACTTGTTTTTGGGTGTTGTTCGTGTTTTCACGTTGGATCTTTGACCAGTTTGTTTTCAGGTCATGAAAGTCATTACTTACATTTTTGTTCGCATAAAAATGTCTTGTTCAGCATTCAGTTGTTCTAAAACACACTGTAAGGAGTCGGCTGTTCATTTTGTCCGGCAAGTACAGTTTTTCACTAACCTCAATTAGCATCCCAAAATAATATCACAATTAAAGCTGCTGTATGCTTTTATCAGAATAAGTGTTGATTAGCTCTACATTCCAACAGTAATCACTGATCTAGAGTTATAGTGTTTGGTCTAGGGGTTAAAAAATCGTTTCACTTAAGAATCGCGATTCATGTTTCCCACAATTCAGAATCTATTCACATATGACATCGATTTTCTAAATGTTATTTGGTAGCGTGATGTTGATGGAACGAGAAAGGCAGAACTAAACACCGAGGGTAGAGTAGCACCCGGACAGTTAACAGCGAGCAAACAGTAGAGTTAGGTTGAAGTTCATCTTCAGACAAGGCAGCGATCACAACATATATTTGTGATGACTTTTGAAGCCATCATGAGACGTTATGATGTAATGCTAATAGAGTGGCGCAGCTGTCAGCAGTAACAAACGAGACCAGCTGCTTTATTTACCATTATTATTGTTGTTATTATTGCTCATGGTATTAGTAGTATTAGTATTATTAGTGTGGTTATTATCAGTAGTGATGCTGGTGATAATGGCAATAATGAATAATGTTTTTGCTATTTTATTGCTATTATTAATACTCATCATTACAACAGCTTACTTTATAGTATATATTGATAAGATCTTTGCATATTATGATATATAGATATAGATATGATAAGCCATACATATCTTGTCCTCCAGATGTCACACTATTGTGGTTTTATTAGTTTTTTCGGTGAAAATGAAACTGAGATGCAAAAATCACTATTACTAACAATTGTGAATCATATCAAAATCGTAATATCTGTCATAATAACTACAATATGATTTTCTTTTTTAAACCATATCATGCAGCCCTACAGTACATACATTCGGGGAGACACACACTCACCCAGGAATGTTTCCACAGCCTGCAGAGCCTGCTGGTCAGTCACAAGCTCGGAGATGATCGTGAGCTCGCTGCATTGGCTGCATTCAAAAGCTTTCTTGCACACTGTCTTTGCTCCGAGACATTTCGCCTCACTGTGGACGGACAGATGAGGATGATGTCAGCGTGGTTGCATTCAGAACTGCAGAAGGCATTTGAGCCACTTTACCCTCTCACCTGGTGATGTCATCCAGGGTGACCACCCTACCAGCTTTTACCGCAGCATTTAAACAGTCGGCCCCCACTGTCTCCATGGCGATGATGGGTACATCTGTCCAGCCGACATCCTTTAGGCCCTGGACGACCCCACAGAGGAGCCCCCCACCGCCTACAGACACCAGCACAGCTCCAGGCTTAACACCAGAGGGACCCAGAGAGGCTCCAACCTCTGTGATCATAGTGGCGTGGCCCTGCCTGGGAAGTGAGGAGGGAGATACAGGAAGGGTTTGGATGGAAGTATTTTAATATTGCACAATGCCAATTTTGTTGTTCATCAAAATTGCATTGTAAAAACTGGAAACTTTAACTGTGATGAATGTTTCTACCAGAGCAGGGGGTTATCGAATGGAGGAACATAGGTGAGTCCTTCAGTTTCTGCCAGTCTGAGAGCCTCTGCATTGGCATCATCCCAAACCTAAGAAGAAGATTTTACTTCATTTTCTCTGCTAAACCTATAAAGAAGAAGAAGAAGAAGAAGAAAAAAAACTGTACCTTGCCTACAGACTTGACTGTAGCACCCTGATCCTTAAGTCTCTGATGGACCATCTGAGGTGTGGAGGAGGGGACTATGATGGTGGCCGGTAGACCCATTTTCCTGGCTACGTAAGCAGCAGCCATACCTGCATTACCCCCTAGAAAAGGCCAGGCTATTACGTTTTATGACAGCCATCAATAATACTGTGCATATTGACATGTCACAGTAGAAATTTCACCTGAAGAGCAGACAACTCCTTTAGATTGTGTGGCGAGCTGCAAAAGAGAGCAATGAATGTTAGTGTCCTTTTTCCAAAATCTACTTTTAAAGGTGCACTGTGGAGTTTTGGAGAAGAAATGCAAAGTCAGAATTTTGATATTTACAATATAAATGAGGAGGACAATAAGGTCCCCAGAAAGGTGGCAGGGTCTGCCAAATATAAACAAAGTAAAACACTATGAAGTTGTGTTGTACTTTAAAGGAGGATTTCTTCCCCATAACTACATAGTGCAACTTTAATCCAAATGACAGATCACATTCAGTGTCTGATATGATGGCCGTGAAGAAAAAGCTTGAGGCTGAGGGTTCCTACCTGCTGGCAGAGGTGTCCAATGCCGCGGATCTTGAAGGAGCCAGAGGGCTGTGAATTCTCCATCTTCAGGTAGACGGTCGTTCCCACGCGTTTGGACATGCTGACGCTCTCCAGCAGCGGTGTGTTGACGTGGAAATGCTTTGCCATGGTGCACCCGATTTCACTTAAATGACAGCATGTTAGACGAGTAGAAAGTTGAGCCGGACAGCTGAGAAAACACTATCCACTAATGAGGACAGACACAATCTGTCCTTTAAGAGAAGTATGTTTTCAGCAGGTTGGTTTACTTTACATACTTTATTTTTATTATAGAGTTTTATATTAATAGGTGTCAATGTTCACACGCGTGCTTCCTGCCCTACTGTGTGACATGCAAAAAAAATAAGTATTTCTGAGTTTGCATTATTACCTCATTAACATTGTAAATGTTAAAATTGTGATTCTGAATTTCTTCTCCAAAACTACATAGTGCCCCATTAATAACAAACATATGCAAATTAAGAGGAGAAGAAATAAATATCTTAATAAGATGACTTTCATTTGTTCTCGTGAAGTGTTGTCAAGTGTAGGGTTAGTCTTTATTTCAAAATTGCAATCCTGTTGGTAATCCTCTTTTTTACTGAACGTATCTGTAATCTAATTACATCTTTTTGTCTATAACTATACCAAATACAGTGACCTTTTATTTGTATCCTGATTGTGTAATCCTGTTGCATTCATGTCAGTATATATTCTGTTACACCCCAAGCCTGGTAGTTGTCATGTTCACATCAGTAGTAGCACACAAAGTAAGCTGAAGTAAAGCTGGCTAATAGTTCATTATTATTTGATCAGTAGTTGTTGTAAATCACTAGAATAATGCTTCCTGAATGAAATATCTAAAAAGAATAAAAATCCATCACAGAATGAAGTGAAAATCATTAAGTGGAAAGCATTACATCCAGTTTGACAATTTCAGGTTAAAAAAGCCCAACTGAAGATCATTCACAATGACATCTGCGAATTACACTGGAAAATAACTGGGGCATTGTTTCCCAGTCTTATGAACACAACAAACAAAGTCCAGTTCACTTCCCAGCAGTACTGGGGGGTATTCCAGAAAGCGGGTTTTGTGAAAACTCTGAGTTTCACTTCACAGGGTAAGTCAACTCAGAGTTCAGGGTTAGGCTCAGAGTTTGTTGAACCTCCTCTCTGGAATACCCCCCTGGACTGGCAGCAGACACATCGTTAGCAGTCAAACACCTCTACATCGCTTGATACTACCAGTGGTCATTTTAGTTTCATATACGCTAATCATTAAGCTAGACCTATTTATTTATTAAGTTCACGATGTATTAGGTCACTTGGTGCTGTTTCTCAGTCTTTTAGCGATTTTCCTCCATGCAGTTGAACCTTTCTCTGTGCAAATCCCAAAACACAAAACGTCATGTGACGTACTTCGCTTATAGTAAACCACTGTATTGCGTACATTGTTAACTTTTACTGCATGTGGATAACAGCGTATTGTAAGGTCATAAATGTTGACTTATGACTTACTTACCTTCAACGGTCTTGTTGAACGAGCCTCTGACCGTTCAATAAAAAGCGCTTTATATTGTGCAAAGTGTTTGATATTATCAGTGGTCGCTACATTGTGTTAAGCGATGTATCATGTAGCACAACAGCCTACTGTGACGTAGGAACAACAAAACACCATCACTTCCGGTTGGTATTTCAAAATAAAGGTAGACCATGATTCACTTTTTCAGGAACAACAGTAACAACAACAACAACAATAATAATTAATAATTAATTATTATGAATATGTTTCTGTAATGGCTAGACCCGCACTTTTTCCTGTTTTTGTTTTGTCTCGTGGTCATCAAATACTACAATTTTTTCTTGTCATACTGTAGGCAATACTTTACAAAAAGTATGCAGTATAGTAAAGAATAGTGATAGTAGCCTATATAACATGTTTGAGAATGTAAAAACTTGGCTGTCTGTTCTGTGCTTTCATTTGGAAAGACAAATCTTTTTTTTTCCATCTCTCATGTGTGATGGCTTTGTTTGCATTCTAAGTTGTACCAGCACATCTTGCTTAACAAACTCAGTCAAAAACACTCATTTGCACAGTATGACTATAGTGTGAATTTCATGGAAATGAACTCACCTGTTAAGAGCCTTCTGTCGGTGCAGCAGACTTGAATGACCTGTGAAATCCCCTCTAAAGTCCACGGTTTATTATCAAGCGTGTGCCGGGTGGGGTGGCTACAGTTATATCACAGTGTGTGGTTGATGACTGATGTCAGTGCACACATCTGGTCCATTCATTCGACAATAACTACATCCAACTTCCATCTCATGCACTCCTTATCTTCTGCATTTTACACTTCAGAGAATTGAGTGAGTGAGTCACAGCCACAGCGTTGATCGTCTGCATGGATTATAATATCTTTATTATTATTGTATGTACATGAGTTGAGTAGTTACAGGTCGCATATACACAAAGTCATGGTTTGCACTCCTCAGACCGATGTGCCATTACACATCACTCTACTTATTGCTTCATATTTTACACAGCAAGTGTTAAAGGACATGACGCTTTGTGTCAAAACCTTCCTGTCCATTGGGTGGCAGCAATGAGTGACAGAAAGAGAAACAAGAGCAATGTGTCTAATAATAATAATAATAATAATAATAATAATAATAATAATAATAATAGAAAACAAACAAACAACAAACCAGGAGAATAATACATTTCATACAACTACTGAAATGTGTAAATCTGAAGAAAAAAAATCCGAGATGACACTTGAAGAATGTTGTTTTCACACTTGAGATTCTTCATTCGCTTTAGGCTGATTTAGCCCCATTTGAACACTAAAGCAGTTCGCCCAGCAGGGATAATGTATACACTATATTCTCAACCTTTGTTTGAAATGTGGCAGCGTGAGGCCTGGTTTGTTCTGACAATCTGTGTCTTGACTTTGAAGAAAACACAGATTAGCCACGGCAGCTTTTATGTGATGTATTTAAGAGGACTGAAACACTGAGACTGTGGTAGATGGGGGACACTGCTTTACCATATTTTTAGTTTTAGAGCTCCAATATGATGACCAATATGTGCCAGGCCCAGGTCTGGACTGGTAAATAAATGGGCAATGTGTAAGCATTTGAGTTGACGACAGAATGTGAAGAAATACCAATTCTGACATTATGACATCGATGTATTGTGTAGCAGAGATATCTACTGAGGTTAGCAGGCTAACTAGCTAGCCTCGACCTGTCCCAGTCCTAAAATCCTGTGTTAGCGGCGTAAATGCAAACACTCCCCTGATCTCCGAGCTCACAGTCTGAACCATTAGCTGCATGGCCAACTGAGCTAACAAACTAACTGCAGCTACAGTTAGCAGCAGTTAGCAGTTAGGCTGATGATACAGTACATGCTCCCCCTTAATTTGTTTTGAGTATGAATTTGACAGGTGGCCGATTCTTACATATTGCACCTTTAAGTGTTAATGGAGAATATTGCTATGTTTTGTCAATTCCTCCTCTCCCTTCTTCTTCTCTAAACCCTTTGGTACTTTGGTCTCACAAATTCACTTCACACATTCTTGTTTTCCTTCTTCTCATCCAGCAGCAAACATTTTGCAGTTGAACAGATGTTAATATGACACCATGCATCAGTGCTGAGTCAACATAAACACACAATAGTAAAGCATTGAGACATCGGTAATGATTCGTAGATGTTGTGAAATCAGAATTCTTCTGATATCAGTTCAAACCCCTCTCTTTAACCATGCCATAACATTTTTATTGTCAGTATCTTGTTCTCATGTGGGATGATGTGGACTTCAGCCACCATGCATCAAAAGCTTGCTGGATCCTGCTTCTTGGTCTTGTGGTTTGCACTGCTAATAGCTGCCCTGTAAACAACCTGACAAAGCCTGAATTTCTTTCCTTAACACACATTCAGAGTTACACTCCCTGTTCTCTCTTCTCACTTTCATCTCTCCAACTTCATCTCTTGCACAAAATATCACCTGATCCAGCCTGTGAATATACTGCATTTAAATCCTCACACCACACAGTGTGAAGGTAACAACATACTATGTCCATCGACAGAGAGCTCATCACTTTGCTGTTGACTTCATGAGGATCCATGTGGGTGCTTTTGTTAATTAACACCATACAAAAATAAAGTAGCATTCAAAGGTCGGGATTATTTGGGTAAATGTCTGCGAGAGCTTTCTGGAAGAACTCAAAGATGCAACCAAATGAGATAATTTTACGTTTTTTTCTGTTCAGCTTCTCTCATGCGGCTGAACTCATGTGAAGTTGCCAAGCTACTGTTGCTCGAAGTAAGATTCAGACAATTCCTTTCAGCTGCAGCAACTCAGTGAAAGCATATCATGACTCTAGCATAAAGTGGCTCTGTGATTCTAGCATTACATCCAAACAAACTGGAAGAAAAGTTGCTTCATTGGAGTTGCGAGTTCCATGTTTGTTTCCGATGGAGGTAGTCATTCCTCCCGACTACCTCCATTGTTTTTCCTTCTTTCTCGGCTAATGTCTCCTCCCACATGCTGCTGCTGCTCCTCTTCTTCACTGTGTGCATGCGCCCTCTGTGAGTGTGCACATGGCTCCTGATCTGGGCTTCATGCCAGTGAGCGTTGTCTGGGTTTGATCCTTGGATACAGCTGGAGAGAGGAAGAGAGATGGAGGGCAGGGTCACTACATGATGTTAACATTGTTCTCAAGGTGCCTGAACATCATGAAGGCAGACTGTAAGACACTTGGTGGAAATAAAGTTACCATTTATTACATTGTTTCCTCTGGTGAATCACAGTGAACAATCAATTCACTGAACAAATGTGAGTAAGTACAGAAATGCAACACGCAGTTATCTTTTACACGGTGGCAGCATGGTATACAGTTGCAGCCTCAAGGTGATGGCCAGTTTTATTGAAGCGACTGTATATGGTCTGGCTTTACTATTTGCAATAATTGAGCTCTGAGCATTATGGAGCGTGTACACACTGTAATCCCTGAGGCTTAAATGACACAGGAGCACAAGCCCTGTCCAATAATGCTTCTCTAAGAAGTATGCATTATTGGACGGCGTAATGAATTTTCTTGCTTCACCTTCACATCCATCAATCTATCCATTCATTATCTACAACTGCTTATCAGTAAAAGTTTGCAGGGGTTGGAGCCGATACTCAACAATAGATGTATTCATCTGGTAAACATTCCCTTAAGAATGTAGGATAAGTGCTATATGGTGTTAGCTACTAGTTTCATAAATATGGTTCTAAAAGAATAATCATCTAGAGATGGAAATTCAGAATCCCGGTGGAAGCCCATTTCTACCAGCTAAAGGAAAACCAAAAAAGATGAAAACTAAGCTTGATGACAAAAAGTGTTACCATGGTAAGTCAGCATCATGACAAAAAAAGGTCAAAATTATGGAAAAAAGTCAATATTGAGATAAAAGTCAAAATTTCCCTAATAATTCTGACTTTTTAACTAATAAGTTTGACTTTTAATCTCATAATAATTACTTACCATGGGAATATTTTTTATCTTCAAGCTAAGTTTTCATCTTTTTTTGTGTTTCCTTTAACTGGCTGAAATGAGCTTCCATAGAATCCAGATCACCGATTGCGTCTCTTCTTTCATTCCTGGGCCAAAGTTTGATCCGTACATCAAATTTACACTGTTCAGAAGTATGCTCAACGTACGCTTACTTAAAATGAAATGTATTTTGTGAAGAATTAGTTATTAGAATAACTTCTTTTACCCACTTTATGGTGACATAATCAAAGGTCTGGTTACTATATAAACCATATATATTGCATTCTTTGAAATGTTTTTTTTTTTGGGTGTGTTTTGACACTGACCAATCATTGCTTAGCAACTGTAACTAGCAGGGAAGAGGTATGTGTGGAGCTGTAGTAAGAGCAATATTTTAAATATAGTAATTTACAACTTGAGAAATTAGATAGTGCTGTTTTTAGCCTCTCTAAAACCAAAAAGACAAGACAAGTGTATGCAGGTGACAAATGTTAGCACACTAGCATACATACTGTGAGCAAGTATGTGAGGTGAGTAGCCAGTGTTATGTTCAATCTCACATTTCTTTTCATTATCACACTGGGACTTACTTTTCCTACACTGCAATACAAGAACTATACTGCTTGTTTATTTCCATATTTGGCTACATGGATCACCAACTGGTGTTGCATGGTTATGAATCTTTTACACAAAATGAGTGATGCTAACTTCTGTGGCAGTCATTTAAGTGGCTCAGGCTCTATATGAGCACACATTTATGAAAAGATGACTGTTGTAATGTCTTCTGTTCTCTCACCCCGAGCAGGTTTCTGGGTATGTATCCCTCGCGGTCGTTAAGCCGTGCCCACCACCAATCTGTCTCTGTGTCGTCGCGGCGGCGCAGCACGGTGAGGGCGTCCCCCTCGTTGAACGACAGCTCGTCGGCCTGCTGGGCTGTGTAGTCCCAGAGAGAGGAGACTAAACCTTTGTTCATCACACCCAACTTTTCTTGTACACCTGGGAGAGACATAGAGAAGTCAGTGTTAAATGAAGCCGCTTTGAGTAGAGCTTGTAATTGTCACATGACAAGTTTACTGACTGCCTGTCTATAAACCTACCATAGAGGAACTGAGAACACTGTGTGTAGCCCTCCTCCATTTCTTCGCATTTGTCTGCTGCTGTTTCGACGTCACTAATTGTTGTGGCGAAAATGGCAGCCCCCGACTCCACCAGCATCTTACAGAGGTGGACGCTATTACATGAAGCTGCGCAGTGCAAAGGAGTCCTGGAGGGGGACAACAGTGAAATATGACAGACTTAGACATTCCTCTGCTAGGTAGGTTCATTCACCTCTGGTCAAGAAAGGACAAAGATGTTGTGACAAAAATCTAATCTGGCAAACTCAATTAACATCATTAGGAAACAGGCTGGCAAAACATGAATGAAATAAATGACGAAACTTGAATGCAGATCCTCATTACCCTTGGTAATCTCTTCCTTCAATACTGCGGAGGCAGCTGAGTCGAAACTGAATTTAGAAATGCAATTATCTCTCTCATTGTTGCCTGTGAGCTGAGCTCCAGTATCGCTGTCACAGAGCGTGTTCATTTCACAAACACACCCGAGTCCTTCAGCAGCCTCTGTTCTGTTATTAGTCTGGACCGTTACATGACAGACGAGCCGACTGAAGGTACTCACCATCCGTCACTGTCAGCTGCGTTTACATTCACTCCAAAGTCCAGCAGGAACTTAACAATGTGGTGATGGCCGGCGCAGACTGCGTTATGAAGAGGAGTTATGCCTTCATCATTAGGCATACTGGGATTTTCAACCTACAGAGACAATGAGAAAATAAACATGGGTATTGGACTGATTAGAGTGAAACCATGAGCAACCTGTAAGTTGGAGAACACAACAGAAGAGCCACGTGACTAAATTCACTGTGATAAAGCAACCTTTTGTGAACAGCTTGGAAGCTGTGGAGTTTTTGAATCTTTCTGCCTCGGGGCACGAGGATGTCAAACCGAGATGTTCTTGATGTGAATGTTTCCTTGAGAATATCAGCTACAGTTTGCAGTTTGGAGATTCAGTAAGCACTTTTGTCCAGTCTCCAAGTGAAAGCTGTCAGGGATAGATGGGAGTTTGCCTTTTACAGATCTAAGGCTTTGTTCTCAGTAGCTTTGTGTTGCTGTAAAACACAGAATGCGAGTACTCAACAGTAACTTTGCACACCTGACAACAGAGACCACCGCTCCCCTGACAGAGCTCTTGAGGATCAAACATATACTGAGTAGGTTTTGTCATGAAGGTATTGAAAAGCTTCAAGATCTTCTGGTTATTGGCAGATCTGTCGAGGAAATCTGTGCGTGGGTGTTCAGTCATTGTTGGCATGTACAGATATTCTTCTCTTGCATAAGGTGGTGTGTTTCCTCATTCAACACACACATGTATCAAAAGCAGAAAGTGATATTCAGAGCTGCCTGAAAGACGGCCCAACATTTTGGGGTTCAACAGGAGATTCTCTGGTGAGATTACACTAACCTCCCTACATTTTCCAAGAATTTTGTGTTTTCATACCACCTCCCAACACGCCAAGCATCCCTGAACTGACAAATCAGACCACAGACCTTCATGATAAGATTTCTGCTTTTGGATGTTTTATAACAGAAAATGTATGAGGCTTATGACCAAAACAGCACACACAGTTCAGATTCACATTCAAACTTTCTAAGAACAACAACATAATCTGATACCTCATATATAATCCTCTGCACCAGGTCAAACTCTCCCTCTAACGATGCATCCAGCAGTAGAGCCAGAGGGTTGAACTTGACCCTGAGGCCGTGGCCTGTTCGCTCCGACGACGGCTTCTTCAGGTTGGTTCGCTTCACCTGCAGCACACGGGGAGAGAGACCAAAAAGTGTTGACGGTGCAGAACAGGAATTGCCAAGTCAGCACATTAGCTTTCAGAGGGAACACTTATTATGTTTGGGTTAGCAGCAACAGATTTCAAAGGGGAACACAATAAAAGAAAATACTCGGAGAAGAATTATGAGTGTCTATTTTAGCAAACAGAAGCCTGTGTGTACTCCAGCTTAGGTGTAATTATCGTCTGTGCCTACCTTCGGCAGTGAGGGTGGAGCGGGAGGCGATGGAGAAGGGGAGGTGTGGCCCACAGAGTTGTGTGTGGGACTCGACCCTCTCTGGTTGTTATTGTTCTGGTCCTCTGGCCTATCAGGTGCAGGGGATGGGCTGGGTTGGGTTGATGGAGACACGTTATTGGTGATTTCTGTTTTTGCTGTCGTCTCCGTGGCTGTTTCTATGGCAACAGAAGGAGGGGACAATCGGCGGGAGCCAGAGTTCAGGTTTTGACCTTCGGCCTCCGTGGTTGCCATGCTGACGGGCTTGTCACCGGATGGTACATTCCCGTTTGCTGAGTGGATGTTGTCCATGTCACCCAAAATGCAGTCTGGCTGGTAGAAAGTGTTTCCTGGAATTATGAATGAAACAGACAGTTGACATCAATGGGAAATACTATAAAGATGCTAGGCCGTGTCATTATATCACAGTGTCTTACCTGAGCCTCCTTCCATGCCTCCCGCCAACGTGTTAAACCTGCACAACACAACAGAAATCAGTTATAACCAAGCTGTTGCTGCCTTGATTGATTATTATTTCACTTAAAAATGATTTGTTTTCATGTCGGGGCACAGTTCTCAGTAGCACAGACCTCTGGTACAGTAGTTTTTGGATGTTCGGCCCCTGTGGTCCCTCAGGCTCAGTGATTGAGCTCCGTTTCTTCAGGGGTCGCGGAGCGTTGCTGAGGCGTCGGCGGAGGATCTCCAGGTCAGCGTCACTCTGATAGCGTAGCTGGGAGTGGGCTGTGGTGGGAAATCGAAATACGTTTGACCACAATTCTGTAGGCGAAGGACACTTGGAACTAGAGTAAATTCATGACGGCGCACTGGTGGGGTTAACTCGATCCTCTGGTACATACCAACTGGGGTGAGCTTAGTGGGACTAAGGGGACGCGGGATGTTGTCCACGCTGGGTGGAGGCAGGATTTGCCCATCACTGCTCTCGCCTCCTCCTTTCCCTCTGTCTTTATCCGTAACATCCTCTCCTCCTGCTCTTGCTACTCCTCCTCCTCCGTGGAGAAAAGGTACAGGGGATGGAGAGTTGGAGGAGGTGGGGAGGATGGGTTTACCGTAGACTATGGAGAGAGAGGACAACGGCACAGAAATATACGTTATCATTTGTCTGTACATGAATCAGTCATCTGTAAAAAAAATATTTCAATCTGCTGTTAAATTACCTGCTTTGACAGTTGTCCTGTTGCTGAGAGAGCCATAGTTTTTGGCCTGAGGGTGCTGGAGGTACATACTGTAGATGGAGCTGCTGTTCATGGTGGGGGGGCCCTTTCTGGGAGACTGGGGCCTGGAGGGGTGGTCCGGGACATAGGGACGAACCGCCACTGCTGGTGGGGGGTCTGTTCGCTCTGTTTGAGGGGACAAGGGAGAGGGTTGGGAGGTGGTGTCAGGGCCTAACAGTAGAGGCAGGGTCGGGAAAATACACAGTTTACACTTAATTACAACTTAATCCCACTCATTCATCATTTAGTTCCCCTAAAATAGAGAGGGTGTGACATATTTTGAGTGTTGTTATGTGGCATGAACAGGAAAGCAGCCTTTCTCCCTGCTGCCAAGTTATTCTTTAAATTACCTTGGCTAGCATTCGGAGGGACAGAGATCCGATGCTGTATTTGCTGCGAAGAGGAGGATGATGAAGAGGAAGATGAGGTGGCATTTGCGCCACTAGATCGGGGCCAGCCCAGTGTACCAGGGGCAGAGCGGGGCAGGGAGCTGGTGGCACAGTGATGCCCTGCCGCCTGGTGGGTGGCACTGGGGTAGGTACCATAACCAGAGGGATGCTGAGAGGAGGGAGAGACGTCGAGATGAGGAAAGAGAGACAGAATTGGAAAAAGATTTCTCTAAAGCCTGACTGCATAACCTAATTTTCTGTGAAAACCTGCATGACTATTTGAGAAGGAGATTTTTCTCCCAAAGATATTTATTTTTAAGTTGAGAAGTTCAGGCATCCATCTACTGCACTGGTCTTAAACGTAGGACCCAGGGTGCCCTTAAATGACCTGAAGGAGGCCCCCTATTGTTTCTATAATATCATTCGGTAGAAATAATATATGAGAATGACTATTTTCATGGTAACTTTCACTATTACCTGTTCTGGACTGTTGGTCTTCCAATCCGACACACTCTTACTGATGCTAGGCCATGATGCTTCATTAGCTAAACAGAGAGAGAGGGAACACAGATTACACCAGGAAAAGCGGAAGGAGAGGAAGATTCAAAAACAGACACAGACGGGAGGGAAAATGGCAAAAAAAAAAAAAGGAAAGGAAAGGTGAGGTAAGGTGAAGTTAGAGAGGGTGACATGGTGGTATAAAGGTTAGTTTATTACGTTATACTGAGAAGAGACTGGAAGGGATCTGGTACAATATCCAAAATATTGTGGATAGTGTAGTTGTTGTCATGGTAACATCTGTATCTGATAATAATAAAAATAAATCCGTAAAAAAGACTATAACTGGCTGACTTGGTTACTTGTGACAGTCCTGCAGGTCAGTGGCCTAGCTTAATGCTACACAGTTTCACAGCAGTTTAACCCACCTACTTCCATATAAAATAAAGCAGACGTTTTTAAGACTGATACTGGTTCCATTATTGTCTGTCTATGACCATGCTTACAAAATATTAATCAAAAGCACTGTCAGGCTGTTAATGTTAACATGTTGAGCAGGTAATGTTTAACGTGACCTCTTAGTTCTGAGTGATTGCATGCTCACGTTTGCTCATTAGCGCTGAAAACAAAGCAGAGCTGTGGTTTCTAAAGTGGTGGAACAACTGCCACAAGGACTGGCAGTCAAGGTTTAGTTGAAAAAGCTAGCTAAAAATAATTTTCAAAAGTCCATTGTGAGACGTTAAACTTCCACTACATGTTACAGTTGGCTACAGTTCAGTGTCCATTGTCTAAGTATAATTTTAAGCTGTTACCTAACCGTTCGGTCTAGCTGCGGCACAGCTGCGTCACAGTTCTGGCACGTACCAGACAAATACTGATTAACTGTTAAAGCTTAGAACCCTGCAGTCAGTTCAGCTGTGCTGTGAGACCGTTGACTGCTGTTGTAACCTGCTGACCTCAGGAAGAGGAAAGTCACGTCAGGAAACAGCCAGCTCTGTGTGTGTGCGAGGTGGAAACTTGGCTATCTGCCTGAGAGCTCAGATTAGAAGTCACTCGTGTTGTGGAGGAACGACAGTACCGTTTACAGAACAGGCAGCATCACTGGACGCCCTGGTGCAAAAATGCAGGTTCATGGTTTTCGGAAGCCCAAGCCTCTTCTTGGAGACGCTTAATGTATTTCAGAGCTCAACTGTAAAGCTCTCAATAAGCAGAAAACATGATGAATCATATTTATATATGCTGTCTCAAGTGTGTCACTTAGTTAGGATTAAAGGAATAGGTCAAAATTTTGGACGAGTTAGTTTAGAAAACCAATGTCACTCGCATATCTGTCCGCTAAACATTAAACTGATTAGCTTAGCTTAGCATGAAGACTGTAAGGAGGAGAAAGGAGCTACTCTGACTCTGTCTGGAAGTAAGACGCCGCCTTGCATAATCAAGAAACCCAGCCATCTAACTGGGGCTGGGGTTGAGGGACAATGGTGCTTCGGCACGGTACAGAGCAACTGGGCCAAGAGTGAATGCACCCAAAGTGTACAGAAATGAGAGTGGTAATCATCTTGTTATCTAACTCTTGGCATTTTCAAAAATTACCCAAAAATGTTGAAATGTTCCAACAATATCTATAAGTATCTAAAGGTGCAATATGTAAGAATTTAAGTTTAAAACATTTGAGAATGATCTAAGATTATCAACAGAATGCAAATAAATGAGAGTCATGATGTGTTACAGAGATATCCACTGAAGTTAGCATGGTGACCAGCTAGCCCCAGCCCATCCTTTTTCATAATACCGTTAGCAGCAGTTACATGTAGAGCTTACTCTGCTGATATGACGTCCCTTAGGTGTTTGGAGTTCGAGAGGTGGCCAATTCTTGGTTTGTATTACACCTTTAAGGATTAATCAATACTACATTTAATACTATGTGCTGTAATCAACCTAGCTGTTAGACCTATCACATTGCAGGTACACACCACTGACAGGACCAGTAAAAAAATGTTGTCTGTTATCCATCTGATAATGTTTTTCAATAACAGAAGCTCCAGGATATCTGAAGCCTGTCCTGCTGATCGTTTACTATGCAACATTCGTAACAGGAGATTTAGTTTCAGAAACCCTGGCTCTTGGGTTGTGTTACCCCTTTCTTCCCAATTTTTGTATGAGTCAGGTGAATATGAAACCATTTCTCTTAATTGTGTGGATTTTCAATGAATCACTAAATGATTCATGCCATTGGCAATGCATATACTGTATCAGCATTCATACAATATAAGAGATATACATTACATTTGTGAGACTTTGATAACTGATAACAGTGACAGCAGCTGCCATGACCCCATAACCCCCCTCACCTAAAATATACACACAGAACACACAAAAACAAACAGACTTTATATAGCTACAAGTTAGCGTGTCTTAGACTTAATTTCATTAATCTGTCGTGGCTCCCTGCACAGTAGACTGTATAGTTTCCACATTACATAAGCTGGGATAATAAATAGAGCTGTGGCATTTGCTCTGGCATACAAGGACACAATGGGATTTGTATGAGAGCTGTTTCAAGGCACATTGTTTGTACTGAGCACTTAAAATAAGTGAGACGAAAAGTTCTGCTACTTCCAGCTGGGGTGTACTGATATATTACTATAAACAAGACAAGTGTCTTTCTGACTGGCATACTGCACGATGATTATGGCCTGACGTAGCACGATCAGCGGTTAATGAGACAAGGCTGTGTTATGTTCACAAGGCTCACTCTAGATTAGCTATTGACACTAAAAAGTTAAGTAAGGGTGATTATTAACTAGATTAAATAATGGGCCATGTTAGAGAAAAAGGTTTAGTGAACTACACTGACATGAAAAGTTTGATACCACTCTAATGTCACTATGGTATTTATGAGGCCATGTGACAGACTGTAAATAAGGGGGAACAGCTAGCTTAGCTCCGTCCAAGGTAACAATATCCATCGTCCAGCACCTTTACAACTCACTGATGGCTTCTATGGTACACCAGGAAGTCTCTTTGCCTGCCAAAGATGTAGTGCAGTACGTCTATATATTATTTTCCCACGTTGGCGAAGTGATGACCCACCCTACTCTGCGAATGATTGGCTGGTACTGGGTTGGTTAGGTTAAGGCATGAGGAGTTAGTGAAGCAGCGAGCAGGGCGGGTCACGCCTTCGCTCTTCTGGGGAAAAAAATATCCCGTCTGGTACACAACCCATCAAGAAGACATTAGAGTGGTCTCTTCTCATCTACTCTCAGAAAGAAAGTTAATAAGCCAAAATGCCAAACTATTCCTTTGAGTCAGTGAGTTATTACACTGACCCTTGGTTCTTTCCGTCTTTGGTGTTGACCAAACATAAAACTCTGTTTCTTTACATTTTCTTTTTTTCTTTTAATCGTTGTCGTCGTTCCCTTTTTCAAGTTCAAATTAAAAAAATTTTTTTATATATAAGACAGTTATTTGAAAATTTGTCAGCAAAATTAGTTTTCTAACTTTGAAACTGGAGCTGAAGATGATGAATTTGTTTTTACTGCCATTGACTTTCTCACACCAGGTGGAAAAACATGAAGGAATAACTGAATGTGAGTCCAGACTGGGGTTTGCGTCCAGTTTATTTTCTTATGTTGGACTCCCTAACGCTGAGCAGCTGCTGGTGATCAGATGTCATGTATGCATCCTTACACATTTGACCTTTACATTTTGAGGTCACCTTCTGAAGCTGATTCAATTATGTTCTCCAGACCATCTGTCTGTAGTTAGACACACTCCATACTACAGCCCAGACCGGGACACACACACTTTGAAAATGTCTACATAACAGTGAGTGAGGAAGCAGGTGCTGCTAATCTAACATCAGTTTCTCTTGCACCTTTCAGGGACTCACTGTTGTTACTGTCGC
Source organism: Pagrus pagrus (assembly GCF_965226575.1). Classification (NCBI taxonomy): domain Eukaryota; kingdom Metazoa; phylum Chordata; class Actinopteri; order Spariformes; family Sparidae; genus Pagrus; species Pagrus pagrus. Next base: position 9,478,335 of record NC_140202.1, read on the forward strand.
CCCCTTGAGGGGACCGAGGTCCCTCCCACGCCCCAGTGGGGCCTGACAGGACGATGTCTAAATCTGACACTTTCCATTGGCTGGGAGGCTTCCTGATGCCACTCCTGTCCTCCTCTGCATGGCCACACCCACCACGAAACGACAGTAACAAGACACCAACCGTGACAGTGACAACCACCAAAACAATATATACACCAACACCATCATAATGACATCAAACGGTTTCACAAAACAGGAACAATTCGCAACAACAACCACCACCATGACATCAACAGGTGACAACACAATCGTCACAAAACCACCAATAACATCAACACATCACATTTAAGGTAACATCAACAAGAACAGGGAAGGGAAAAGGAAAAGAAAGAGCCAACAGACAGGAAAAGGAAATAGACAGCGAGTTAGAGCCCAGACAGAGATTTAAGACAGTGCAGCTAGAAACTCTGAAGTAAAGGGTTAGTACGTCTACCAACCTGAGAGGGAGCGGATGTGGCTGAGCGGGGCTGGTTTGGGTGGCGGGTCGGCTGGCAGTGGGTACCCCACCTCCTGTCTCCCCTCCGCCGGAACCTGGATGTAGGGACAGACAGCCGCGACTCGACCCGAGACTCCACTGCCCGGATGGGAGGAGGTCTGAGGGGAGGACAGGCCTCCTCCATTCATACGACTCAGCTGAGGAGGTGCAGACAGACAGAATTAGACCTGAAGTAGCTGTCAAAGTTAACTATGTTAAGAGTTAAGTTGCGTACTTCTGCTTTCTTCTTATGCAGCCGTTCTCTCAGGTCTCCGATGCGCTGATCCATCACCGTCACCTGGGCGTTCCTCTTGTTTAGCAGTTCCTTGTTCTGGGCCAGCTTGGTGCTCTGCTCCAGGTTATGACGGTTACGAGCCTGAAACACACAGCGTTACAAGTTATTCACCCTCCATTTTCTGAAAAACTATTTTCCGACCAAAATAATGTGTTTATTTGTCGATTAAGAAGATTATGACGTGGTTTGATTTACCTGCAGCTCCTGGTAGAGTTTCCTTAGTTCCAGGGCTGCAGGACCAGACAGGGGTGATCCTTTCTGGCCAGTGGGTGCACCCTGGGAACCGGTGGGTGCCCCCTGACCTGGTGCAACAGAGTGCAGCTGAAGGCGTCCTCTCCTCAAGTCCTCCAACTGCTGGGTCAACTGGTGAAAAATATTAAGAAAGAACTCAACAACTCGCCCGCCACAAACTCAGTTTTGCTTGATTGTGTCTGTTATAATGAAAGCTCACTCAACCCTCCATGTTACCTGGTCGACTCTGACCACAGCAGACTGCAGCTCTGCCTGCTTCTCCTGAAACAAGCTGCTAACATGGTCGATCTCTGCAGCTGGAGACAAAGCAGGAAATACGAATTAGATTGAAAGATTTTAGGTTACATGAGATTGCTGCTAAGCTCATGAACGTGGCATTTAAGTTCAAATGGTCAGCTTTAAAGCTCTACTGTCTACTGCTGCAGCACCTCTATTCACCCTGTGCCTGTCTCTTTAAGGCCCCGCCTCCTGAAAAGCCCAGTCTGCACTGATTAGTCAGCTCTCACAGACCTGAGCAGGCACTGCCCCCTGTGTTTCCACATCAGCTCTGCCTGTGCAACCACGGCTGTGGTCAAGGCAATGCTGAGGGCCGGGACTGTACAGTTGTGACATCACAGTGTTACGGACGTCCTGATGGCTCATTTAAAGGCATAGCTCCAGGATGCAGGCTGTGAGCATTTCTCCATGAATTGAACGTTTGATATTTAGCAGCTAAACCTGCTCCTGAGTCCAAAAAAAGGAAGAAAATCGAACTTTCTACAATTTTAAGCTGAATGAATTTCAGCCGCATTTTCAGCCCTCATGCTGAATCAGCAAGACTATGTTATGATTCACTAATATGTAGTCATAAACTGAAGTGCCTGTAATCCACAGGCATCCTCTCTGCAGTGTGCTCAGTGTGCCATGCTTACAGAGGTTTCCGTTGATCAGTTTGCTGTAGTCGACTTGTCCTCTCATGGCTCGGATCTTCTTCAGCTTGGCCTCCTGAGTCTCCACCCGCTCCTTCAGCTGTTGCAGCTTCTCTGCTTCGGACTGAGCGAGAGAGAAGGAGAAAAGACATAAGCTATTTATTATAGTATACAGTTTCTACACTAATGGGGCTTCAACATATACGTCTTTGTGGAGCTAACTTTTGGGTTTGCCTACAGTATATATGTAACATCAAGGTTCACATCTGCTCTGGTGCCTTAAAGAACATTTCTAAAGACTGATAGAGGACAGGCAGATATGTGGACCTCACCTGTGTCTGTCCTTGGTTAGATCTGCCTCCCTGGTGAAGATACCTTAGTCTCTGCTCCTGGAAGACAAAAAGGTGAGAACATTTAAGATTTTTAGATTTTCAGTTATTTCCAGATACGACCCCAGTGTGTCAGACTAATTGCTATAAACATTTCTCTCACCATAAAACTCTTGATTTCTCTGAGTGTGTTTGTCACTACCCATAATAACTAACTCTTAACTAAAATTGAGGAGGCCTCATTCCTCCTTCTTCTATCGTCCTCAAGGACAAATGGTGCCTCTCAATTAAGGGCATTGAAAGCTTTTTTTCTTTTTTTTTCTGACATAAACACAGTTTTGTTTAGAAAGTTTATCTACCATAGGGACATCCAAGAGGGCACTTAGTGGTGTTTTTCAAACGTGGGGGCACCAGGGGGGATCGCCTCTTTTCATCAGTGTCTGACATGCTGTGTTTTTTGTTTTAAGTCCAGTGCTGTCAGATTGTCAGACTGTCTGTGTTTCAAAAGTTTCACATTCATCAAGTTGTAATGTAGAATTTCTCTGTACTGACTGCCAAAGATGCTGTCACAGAAGAATAATAGAAATATTACCCTTGTAAGAAGCACACACTGTCTCTGATCACTGTTTCTAGTGATCATCAATTGATCGACATTTCATACAAATACCATTGAATGGTTTAATGCTTCTTTTTTAGGTTCCTTGGTGTTTGGCATGCTGATTTATTTTTCATAGCTCACCGGGGCACTTGATGGAATGGAGCCGACGTTAACAACGTATGTTTCACCTGTGCTTTTCTCATGTCCTTTGTTACGCCCCCCTTATTCCCTTCACTGCTCCACCCACCTGACTAGAGGTCCAATTAGCCAGTATATGACAACACCTGTGTAGGTGTGCACACTGAACCTTATTACTGAACTTTGTTACGTTTCTGTAAAGCACAATGCCTCGAGGGGAGAAGTAAACAGAGAGAGAGAGAGAGGGAGAGAGAAGTCTATGGTGTGTAATGCTGACTGAGGCAGTTTACACCTCTCTCTGTTATAGTACAGCTGACCTGTGTGTCTCTGTCACACACACACACACACACACACACACACACACACACACACACACACACACACACAGAGGAAGAGGGAAATGGAGTGTTGGCAAGAAGCCTCCCATCATTCACTAGGAACACACATACACGCGCTAATAACACATTACAAAACGGTAGCTTGTTTCATTATGTGGACAGTGCACAAGTTAAAGTGCACGTTCTGAGTGCCAGGAGCTGTTTTGGATAAGTCTTTCCTGGAAGTTGTAAATCCATGTTGCGTTCGATCAATCTTGAGAGGATGTAAACTGCAAGCCGAGGAAATACATAGGAAATAAATAAACGTAGACACTGGAAGGAAGCATTTAATAGCTGGAATGTAGCGGGGGAAGTTCCTGCTTTTAAAAAATGCTGAATGTTAGCGTGAAGTTGCCAGATATAATCAAATCAGCGGCCTTGAAAAACCCAACTTTACTAAATGAAAGTTGGTGGTTGAAAACCTGCTGAAAGCATTTTTAGTTAGCTTCAGACTATATGTTTCATCATACTGAAGAGATTTTGTTTTTTGTTTTTTTGGCAGGCCTTACTAACTCTTTCCTGGAGTACAATTCTGCTTCAACTTCCCAGGAAATGTGGCTCCCCGATGACCTCATTTCCTGTCAACTGAAAGGTCACTTCCTAATGTGGGAATTGCCACGATCTGTGTTTCTCTCTCTCTCTCTCTCTCTCTCTCTCTCACACACACACACACACACACACACACACACACACACACACACCTACACACAAAACCATGTCCTTAAACCTCTGACCTGGATCACATGTCCTGTTTCCAAGGAAGACGTATGTGCCCTGATCCTTACACACACACACACGCGCGCGCGTGTGCGCGCGCACACACACAAATTCCTCCAAGGCTCCTCCGGCCTCAAAGCCAACCTTTTCAGACAGAGTCAAATGTAGGTAACCTTACACTAACTGACAGGCAATCCATCCAGCAGCTGTGTGTGTGCGTGTGCATGAGTTACCTTGGCCACCAACATCTGTTGCTGAGTCTCTATTTGTTGCTGTTGTCTCGTGGCCATTTCCTGGAGCTCAGAGAGGGTCAGCTCCACACGGGGAACCTACACACACACACACACACACACACACACATGAGAACACACAAAAAAAGTTACACGTAATAATGGGGTATGTCCATAGAAAAAGCTTGTGTCTTCCCTTGTGTATCCGTACTCTCTGGTTCCATCCTTTACACATCTCTGAGATGACAACCCCAACAGTGACAGGAGATAAATGCTAGGCTACAGCGCACAGCTGCACACACATATCACCTCACACTTTAGGTCACAGAGCACCTTCAGTGTGCTACAGAAATGCTATTAGGCTAGAAGCTGGCGGCCTTGGCAGGGTGACAGAATTATGGTATTGGTTCAAGGGGAAAATAGCCAGAATCCTCTCTGGTCTGGTCATTACAGGCCTGTGACACCGACATCAACATGAGCTGGAAAATATCTGATCACATTATCATTTGTCCCATGTTTCACTATCAGAGGACTGACATGGGAACATGTTGATATGGCTGTGTTTGTGGGTCTTCAAAAGAAACATTCCTATGATTGTAATGTGTAAGGGGGTGGGCTGGGGAGAGAAATGCCTTTAGCAGACAATGAAAGGTTGCTGCCCAGCCACATCCTGCTATTGTGTATGTTCATTCATGGACAAACACACACACACACACACACACTCACACACACACAAACACTCACACACTGCACCTGGTCTGTTGCTTTCATTGTCAGTATGCAGCACAGTCAGACAGAGTGAAAAAAGTTTTTAAATAACTCAACTCTCCTCTGTGTTAATAGTCAATACAACAGTTAATATTTTAAATATTCTTAAATGGTACATAATTATATTATAATTATCCTCTTTTAATTAACAGATGCAGCTCTAATAAATACATTTAAAACATGGATTCAAGGATATAAATGTCTATCACCTGTACTATACTGTAAACTGTATGTCAATACGTATGTTTAGCTGTCAAGTAGTGCCAAACCACATAGTCAGAGATATAAAGCTGGTGGCGCAAAAAATAATCTTCTTTTTACTGCTATTTATGCTGCTGTATTGGATGGGCTGTACTACAGGGTGTGTGTGTATATATATATATATATATATATATATATATATATATATATATATATATATGTATATGAATATTTCATACATATGTATATACATAAATGAAGGAACAAATACCAAATACTAACAGAACAAAAAACATTACCACAAAGTACATGATCAAAACATACAATGCAGTTGGGTCAACATGCAAACAACTAAAGTAGTAAACAGAATCTGCAAAGGGCCTAAAATGAAACTCTGAGGAACCCCAGAGTTAATAGGTTTAAAGAAGTAGTTGTTAAAGCAGAAACATGTTGTAGTGCCTTTTACTTTATATCACCTCAGAGAGAAGTGGTCTATGGTGCAAATAACTGAACTAAAGGCTGATCTATGCTTCTGCATTAAATCTATGCCACAGACGTAATAAGTCAATTTGTATGGCTCTTCTTCGTCACACTACAAAAGCTGCCAGATTGCAGCAAATTCATAGAGAGAATACACAAATATTGGCCTGGACAAATGAAAGAACAGGAATTAATTGAGGGAGTTTGTGTTTGCCTCAGAAAGAAACTCACTATGAGGAATGGTGATTCAGGTGGGAAACAAGTTCCTGTATTTTATTTGAGTGGTGAAGGGTCACTTCACCCAGACTAACAGAAAAGATAAAAACATTTTTTATTAGTGCACGTTTTGAGATCTCCTCAGAGTCCACTGACAACCCCTAATACACTTGAATTTAGTATATTGTGGAATGAAAAATTACATTTGAAAAAACCTTTGCCATCTAAAACTAATGTCCAAAACCACTCCCTGTCAAAACATTTTACTTATGTTCATTAAAACCTTGATGAACTTGGTAAGTGACGAACTGTCTGTTGAGCACTGCTCTGAAACGTCAGTTGAAGATGGAAGCTGGAGATAATTATAGAGGTCTGTAATCATTGAGATCTGAAAAGTCTAGGCTGTAAGGTTTAAGGGCTTGAACAACATCACAGGGAACTCAGTTCCAGCCAGAGATGAGTGATAAATGGTCTGAAAATGACTAGGGAGTGCAGGCTTCAGTCAATTTAGTCAAATGTTCAAAAAAATCTTCAAACCAGGGAGGGAGGAGCTGGTCAAACCCCATTACACTGAACAGATCCCTAAGGGTTATGGCAACTCTTAGATATGATATCAGTGAAATAAATTAAAACAACCATCCATATAGTGACTCAGGGAATGGAAACTCTCACTCTGGCAATATAAGCTAAAGATCTGTTCCAGTGAATAATGAGTCCGATAGCCACCCTGTGCTTCATCACTGCCTTTGGGCTGACTTGCATAATTCTTAAAAAAAAATAAAGCAGACACGCAGTATTCAAGCATAATACAGACTACATCATCTTTAAGGCGATGACACTATGCACTTTACGCTGGTTTTCCAGTCAGGGGTGCCACATGTCATTAGCAAACCGCTGACTTGTGGGATTCTGCAGATCCATATTTTGATGTGCATTATGAAGTTATGAGTCTGCAGATGCAAACCTATCTCCTGCTAATGCACTCCAGTGCTGTCACCTCAAAAGAGACCAGACAGTGCCAGTGTGATTATAATATTTGTTAGCAGTGATGCAGTGGTTAATAGATAGATTAGTAAAAACAAGACCACCTGACGTTGATCATTATAAGGCGATCACAACCTTCAAAAATGTTAATCTGTCATCATACAATGTATTGATATGATGATACAAGACAGTATAATCATTTGTAGATGTATGATTGTATGGCAGCAAAGACAGGCCATGATAATTTGAATGTTTTAAGCTATTTTAAAAAGGATTTACTTGATTGTAAAAATGAATTATAACTGAATATTTATTGGTATGGGGATTTACTGTATGAGTCCCCCACCCTAAAACTGGGAAGATATCTGTAGGTTTGAAACAGAAAATTAAACAATAAAATAGATAAATAATATTCAAACTGGAAACAATTCTCTGGCTAAATTTGCAATGCCTGAAAAACTCATTCAACATCGAGGTTTTGAAGTTGAATGATTTGAAATGATCTCGTGGAAAAGATGTGAGTTCAGACCACATCATCAGTTTAGATGGATGGTTTTCCAAACCAAGCATTCTATAATGATTAATCCAGTAGTATTTACATTTCAATACTAAAAATAAAAGGTAGCGACCACATTTCTCATCTAGGTATTCAGTTGCTTGCAAAATTGGAATCCTGATACCTTTTTGCTTCCGTATATTGCATTATAAAGATGTATTAAAAAAGGTGAACAAACTGAATTTTGTTGAACCCTCTACTAAATGCGAACCTTCTTGCTGACTTGCTTGGTTTAAAAGCCTTAATGTGAAAGACTGTCATCTGCTGGTTTCACTTATCAGTCAAAAGAGTGATGCCAGTGATGTTACACTGTTGTCCTTCGGTTATCTCTCATTTACGTATATCCTCTTGGCACTGCGATATCCATCTTTTGAATGAACACATGCATCTTACAGATACTGAAAAGTTAACAGTTTTCCCGACACTTAACGTCATTGCCATGTACTCTGCTGCTCACTCTGTTAACACTCTGGAGCAGCCTACAACATCCTGCAGACTGTGCTGCTCTGAGCCCCCAGCTGACGTTAACATGCCATTTTCCATCAGCCTCCCGCTGTGCTGTATTTACCTGCAGGCTGTCCCATGTGATCCTGCAGGAGCGGACTTTAATTTTGCTGCATTGTCCTTCAACAGTGAATTCCTGCACCAAATCCACCTCATTCCACTCCATCCTCACAGCCCTTCAGAGGAACAGCGGACCTTTATGGTTTCGGCTGGAAAAATGATGCCGGAGGGTTGGAAGAGAAGAGCTCGGGAGGGGGACAGGAGAGCGTTCCTTATCACAACTTTCCCTCTCGTCCGCCCGGTGATGTGCTGTGATTTACGACACTCTCTCCCTCAATCTCTCCCTCTCTCCTGCTCAGCCCACGCTCCCTCCACCCCACCCTCCCCTTTCTCTCTCTCTTATACAAACTCTCTCTCCGGCATTGGTGTGCTCTCATACGACGTGTAAAGCCCAGTGTGACACTAAATTCAATTACTACAGTAAACAAACATGTTAAACTGGTCCACAGAGACGGATGGAGAATCATCACATCCATCTGCTGTTTATACTTTCCTCAATCCTTCCCTCTGTCTCTTTTTGTACCTCCTTCTCTTCTTACACCTCTCATCTGTTTCTAAATCTCCCTCCATCCCTTTGTTCCTTCTTCTTTTACACATCTACATCCTTCTTAATCCCCTACGTCCCCACATTTCTCTCAATCATTATCATCCCTCTGCAGCTGGCTTTTTGCTGCAGCGACATCTCCTCTCTCTCTCTCTCTCTCTCTCTATCCCTCTCTCCCCTCACATCTTCGTCTGTCTTTCTCCCAGTTTCCCTCAGAAGGGAAATCACTGCACCACAGCCTGATGGGGCACTAGCTGCTCTCAATCAACCTTTGTCTCCGACTCCAGATGTGCGTTATGAGGAAGATGATGGCGACGGTGATGATGCTGGCAGATTAATGGCAGCGTGCACGGCGATCTCGTGGCACAAATTCCTGCCAGACGCGTCCAGCGGCACGACATGTAACGTGCATGCACACACAGACACAAGAGTAACAGCTGACTCCTGCTGCGTCATATTGTTTGCCTCTTTTTCTCTGCTTTACTCTCTGCAACACACACACACACACACACACACTCACACACACACACACAGTGGCATGTGACTTAACTGCTGCGTCACACATTTTCTCTATAAAAGAGACACACATCTGTCCCACTCAGATGAAGACACACACACACACACACACACACACACACACACACACACACACACACATTCAGTAATGAAAGCTGAGTTTCTGCCAGTTCTGCTGTGTGCAGTCATCTGTGTGTTGGCTGGAGATTTGCAGACATGAGATGCAGGATGATTAAAAGCGGTTACTTATGTTTTTATGATTACATATAACATATATTTAACAGTGGTATTATTGAAATTGGAATACATTTTCATTGCCATTCACAGGGTTTTTAAGTCTGAAGCTGATATGTTTGAACTTGAAGTTTTCGAGTTCCCTTCAGACTCTGTTCAGGCCCTTAATAGCATAGCATTTACACCACCAAAAGACATTAATATTCATTCAAACTAGTGGAACTCCCTGCTTTTAAATTATTCTGGGAAATTTGGCAGCTCCTTAATGTGAAAATATTCAGATTTTGCAGAAACTGCAGTATAAATTTGCATCGAGAACAAAAATGAGGAAAAACACTTTACAACAGAATGTAAACGTGTCATATCACAGATATAATGGATCAAAATCTAAACTTGAAATATTTTATTTCTATGACATGTGTGTTGCCAGATTTGATGGTTTTCCACCCAACTGGTCTTCTTTTTCATTCAATTAGGCAGCTTGTGTTAACGTTATGAAACTGTCAAAGTTTGGTAAGGGTTATGCAACAAAACTACTTGGTTAGTTGTAGGAAAGGATTGGGAATACAATGAGTTAAGTTAAGTTAAGTTAAGTTAAGTTAAGTTAAGTTAAGTTACATCGCGTTAGACACCTTACATGTTAAATATGTTACATGTGTTAACTTACTTTGAACTTGAAACTTTTTTCTTTTAAACCGTCACCTGACTTTTTTTTTTTACATGTGATACTCCAAGGAGAACAGATAAACTTTGCAATTGAACATTGGTGTATGCACTGCACAAAATTTGACAGCATTAAGTTGTGTTATTTGTATCCAGATTGATGACATTTGGCTAAATATGCAGGATAACATAGACACACTGTGTACTCTATTTAGTGCTTTTATTATGCAATTCCAGTTAAACCTGACTGACACTTGTGTCAATAGATTTTTCAAGGCACTTTGCAGTAATTGTCATGATTGCCAACATCATGACAGTTCATCAAATACTGGCGAAATGTAATCAATAATATTTGTGTATACATGCACGAATCATGACAATCAAAAGTTTAAAATGGAAAATTCTGTGTAGGATTTTTAAAGATTTTTATTGATATTCAACAAAAATCACAATCTTTTCCTAACCTTAGCCAAAGTGCTTTTGTTGCCTAAACTCAACATAGAGCATATGTAAACCCTGGATTCTTGTGTGACAGTCCTGTTTTTCATACACCATCCACCCACATCCTCCCTGCCATGCAAACAAAGTTCATAAATATGGTGCATAAATCCGTCAAAGAAACCTGGTGCAGGCACAAAAGATGACTTTCTGAGAGCGAGGAAAAAAATTCAATTAGTCTCCATGTACAAAAATCCTGTTGACTACATTTCGTGTAAATCTGACCAACTACCATGATACTATTTTGTAACTGTACACCAACTGTAAAAAGTGATAGCCATTTGCTAGCAAGAAAACATTTAGAACAATCACATTATAATGTTGACCACAGCCGTCTCATGCTGCTGCTGCTCACTGGTCTTTCAGTTTCAATCACGGTTATAATCTGAAGCACATGGGTTATTTGACCTCCTCAGTGTGCGAGTATTATGTTTCCCAACAGTGTGTATGTTCTCAAAGTTATGCACACATACATATACTTGCACACACACACATAGACATGTTGTTCTGATCATAGGTCCCATCAGTAATGAAACCCATCCCCTTCCCATCTGCTGTATGCCTCCAGTAAAAATATTCCTCCTAATCTACAATAACAGCCTCCAGACATTCCTGCAGACCCGGCTGAACCAAAGGGGAAACCTGTGTTATCAAAGCCGCTCCGGTGACAAACATTCACACAGCAGGGTAGCCTGACCATCCTGTGGCTGAAAGGTCACATCTCTGAACCTCACCACAGACAGCTTGTCCATCAACATCCATGTGTCCTGACAGTGTCTTTGGGCTAAACACCTTCAGCAGCAAAAAAAGCTCAACCAGCTGGATTAATTGTGGGAATACTCTTTTAACTGGAGTTCTGGTGCAACACCCAGATTTCACCCAAACAGGGACTTTCCTACGACTACAGAGTATAATATTAACAAAGTGAAGTTTGTATTACACCTAGTGATTGAAGTCTGCCAATGTCCCTGAACCCAGACTATCATATAACCCTCAGAGGCATTTCTGGTGATGATATACAGTGAAAATATTAATCTTAATCCGTGTCAACACAAACCCCTGACATGTGTCTTTTGTCAAGAGCACACAAACAGACACACCTGACTTCTTAATATATCCCTCAGCAGTGCTCGCCTCACACACAGCTGGGGTTGGCTCAGCAGACTGTGTTAACTCAAAATGTGTGACAGTCCCCGTGGTCGGTCTGAGGTTAGGGGTGAGGCCTACATTAGGCTGTCTGGGAGGTGAAGGAGGGAATGTTGTGATCGGACTGCTGTCTTACTGAAGCAGCCCACACACGACAGAGGAAAACACAGCTCCTCTTCACTGTGTGCAAAACACCAGTGCTGGCTTTACCTAACATTACAGTAAAGATACAGTGTGCACTTATCCAAAAAACTACATGTCATCAGGGATCACTGCACCTTGTTTTGTTTTTCACCTTTTTTAGATTTCGACTCATGTAGTGATGCTTAAAGCAACACAATGTAACTTCCTGGAGAAAGATAATTGATTGTTGAGTCTGAGCTCAGTCTGTACAGCTGTGGCTGATGGTAACTATAGACAGGTGTTCCCATTACAAACACATTACTGGAAACCAGTATAATTACTTTTTAGAGGTAGACTTGTGTGTGGCACATTTCTTTTACCAGATCTGTTGGCTCCAGCTAGCTACATGTGAGAAATGGCAATATGGCATCTAACGCTAACCAATACCTACGCAAAGTTAGCTCTGCTGGTATAGAAAATGTAGGTATGAGTGGGTCCCAGATAAGGATTGTAAATGGTGCCAGACCAGAAATAGCACACAGGGGCCCCTCATAAAGGTAAAGGTAGTTTTTTTAAAGTACTGTTAGCATGTATGAAATTACAAAATTCCTGCCGTACAAATTAGAGCACAGAAGCTCCCTCCTTCATTCACAAACAAGGAGGGAGCTTGACGATCGGTTGGCCGTGGACCACAGTCGGATGTTTGTCAGCATGACTGTTTTTATCTTTCACAGCAAGATTCCCGGATGTACCAGTATACGCTGTGTGAGAGCTTATGAGAGGGAGCTCCATTTCAGCAAGAGGCCATTCAAATAGTTTACAACATGTTATTTAATAGTCAGTGTTTTATAAAAAAATACCATTGAATTTTCCATTAAAAAAGGTTACAAAGTGTATGTGTGTATGCTGATAATATAAGAAAAAGGAAATCTGAATGTGTCAAAATCAGAATTAGCAGGTCAGACTCAAAAAAAAAATTGCAATCGGTGCAAGTCAAAGACGCCCCACTACTTTCTTCAGTAAAAGAATGACATCAACACAGTCTGGTTTCCTTATTAAACCCTGGAGGGAAGACTGACTTACCCTGAGGTCCTGCAGAACCATTCCAATAATATTAAAAATACATTTTGCTACCATGAGTAATGACATGTGTGTTGAGATGAGTGATGAATAACAGATCTAAAACTGCTGTACTCATTCTGTCTGTCAGCACTGTCATGTTTACATCATTCTGTGGAAGAAACATCATCTGGTATATGTCTGTGTGTCTCTGTGTGTATTAGTAAGTGAGAGCTTTTGGATATGATTATATAGAGCCGAGAGTCACACCCTGACACACACACACGCACACACACACACACACACACACACACACACACACAGAAACACATGGCCTACAACAGTCCCATCCTGACACAAGGCACACAGACAAAAGCCAGTGTGTGTGTGTGTGTGTGTGTGTGTGTGTGCGTGTGTGTGTGTGTGTGTGTGTGTGTAATCTGGATCATGAACAAAGAAAAGTTAAAAGAAAGTAAAGCACACTTACACACACACATCCACGCACGCACACACACATTTCAAAGTCACCTCTACATTTGCTCCTATATCCACTTCCTCAGTTGTTCTATTATGTATGACAAGCTGATGTGAGGAGAGGTGGGTAGAAAGTGTAAAGCAAACACACACACACACACACACACACACACACAGACACACTTTTTAGAGCTTTATACAGAAATGGTCACACACACACACTCTACATACACCCACAAAAAATAAACACATTTCCAGAACTCACCCCCACGCTGCTCTCTTGCCTCAAACTCTTTGCTTTTGCTTGAAACTGAATGTTGAAGGTAGACGACAAAGAAAGACGGGTACCTCAACACGACTGTGAAGGAGTGCTCGAAGTAGGAGCAAGAGAAGACGGAGGAGGAGGAGGAGCTGCTTGGCTAGCTAACAATCCTCTTAGCCTGGTTATGTCATGGGACCAAGCTAATCCTACCTTCACTGACTGACCAAAACATGCACACACACACACACACACACACACACACTGGCTGACTAACTTGCAGACTGACCAACACAGATCCGCAAATACATTCACACACTCAAGCCTGGTAGGTGACTGGCTAACCGAGGCCTAGCCAACAAAGCTAATGTCTCGTCTGGGCACAAACACAATAGCTAACATGGTTGAAAATAGCTGTCAGTGTCCAAATAAAAAGCTGCCAGCGTGAGGTCAGCCGCTCCACTTACTTTATGACTCAGTGTTTTGGAGGGAAGAACAAGCTGGCAAAACAAAACATGGTTAGCTAACGGCAATTAGTCAGGCAAGTGGCAAAAGGCTAATTCCCATTCTATCTATTTTTCTGTCTGTCTTTAAAAATACCTACAGTAATTATATTTGTGTGTGTGTGTGTGTGTGTGTGTGTGTGTTTTCACATGATTCTTACTGGTAGAGTAACTATAATCATCACTGTCACTAATCCATGGGGGCTAATCCGCTAGACTACACACAGAGAATTATACATATGCCCACACACACACACACACACACACACGCACATGCACATTGTTTTGTAAATATGAGTTGTTTTGAGAATGAGAATGTTTTGTTTTTTTCCCGCCAAATGAAATTAGCCTATTTTCAGGATATGTAAAGATTTAAACACCATGTCTGGCTTGAGTCTGGACTACATTCGTCTTAGTGGCTACTTGTGTTTAACATCAGGTTTGTAACACTACTAGACGAATCGTTGAAGTTTGCCAAATATCACAATTTACAAAAATATTAAAGGAATATTTTGATCTTTTGAGAAACTCAACTTAAAACACTTGTTTTTGGATTCACAGGCTGTTATTTCAAAGGCATATTTCACCTTTAGAAAGAGCAATGCTAGCTGTTTTCAGTCTTTATGGTAAGCTTGTAGCGGCGCCTCCATGCCATTGTTCCAACAGCCCATTATTCCAAAATGTCGGAAAAATGTCCCATTGGACCGGCCAAACCGGCCAGTGCTCTGAAGGGCCATTGCTCCAAAAATACACACTCTTTGAGGACTTTTGGGGCATTTGAATCATCAGAACAATGCCCGGTGCCTACTAGTATCTCAAGAATAAAACACAGGGTTTGATTACATTTGAAGGCTAAAAGATCCTTGTCAAAATTCAAGTCCAGGGATACAGCCTATGTTAGGAATCGCCAATATGTATCATTTTTAGCCGATACTGATAATAACCTGCTTCTCATGGCCGATGTAGTTTCAACGACATGTTGGGCTCTCTTGTCTACACTCTACACAGGTGAAGCGTGCTGTACTTTTTCTTCAGCTGTAATTTCATTTCCTTCATTTCATTTTAATAGCTGATAATACAAATAGTAATAAATGATCATTATGTGTTGGAGTGTCGATACTGGATTTTGAGATTGAGCTAATTAGAGATGCATAACACAGCCTGTCCTGCACCCTAAGCCAAGCCCAGCTCCACTGTGTGTGTGTGTGTGTGTGTGTGTGTGTGTGTGCCTCCACCTACCCTGTCATTAGCACTCTCTGGTGACTCTGTGGTCCAGCTCTGCTCCAAAGGCTGCTGACTTCCTGCATATAAATGAAGAATGAAAAGAAATCTGAGCAGAGATGGTGAAATCAAAAATGAAATGGACAGGGGTTGGTTGAATCTTATGGCCTGGTAGACTGGGGAACATGTGACCGACACACACACTGATACACAAAAAAAATGAAAATGCAGAGGAGAAGGTGGTGGAGAAGACTGACACACACAGGCTGCACAGTATATATAGCAGCATGTAGTATGTATGCAACACAGGACCACAAACATCATGTCCACATTACATTCAACAGGGAACTTAAATCAGTGATCACATTCAATCAAGCAGTAGTTTAATAACCGAGTAAACGAGAAGGACAGCTAAAGCAGTATAGTAGTAATCAACAGTAATTTATGGACACAGGGGGAAATATATCATCATCATCATCATCATTAGTTGTGGTGTGCTTGGATTCACTTACGACTAATAAATTACATCTGTTCCATCCCAACTAGAACATTTCTCTCTCCATTACAGGGCAGATTATTTGGTGATGTAGGCCAGCAGAGTAAGCTTCTAACAGAAAGGAGACGTCCTTGTGGGAGGTTCGAACTTAAATAAGCCAGAGGGCAGATGACGGTGGAGCAGGTACTACAGAAGGCTAATGTGTCGCTCTGGTCCTTGGAGAGCAATGGCTAGTTAGGAAGCTGTTTTATGATAACAGGTGAAGACACAAACATGACCAGTCAGTCACTCATAAGATGATGTAACTGTCATAAATCAAAGGTAATGATGGATGGCAGTCACTCCTATCAAAAGCACATCTGTATTACACTCTGGTGCTGGAGTCATGGGGACCAGGGGGAGAGGCAGGCTCTTCTCTCCACAGCAGGCGGCAAAATGAACCGCTGCTCTCCTTTCTTATCTTCCTCTAGATCTCCCCCCGCTGATGTTAAACCTATTACAGATCTGCCAGCATATGAACTGTGACTGGATGCAAAATGACAAGAACAGACGATAAAATCTGTTCAATAAACGGTCTAAGACTCAGCCAAGTGATACAAAAAAGTGATGATTCATTTATATTCAGAATAAACTTCACAGTTCACAAGCGTATGATAATAATGAGGTTTTAATGAATGATAATGATGTTTTTAATGAATGAGGGGAGGAGAGGGAATGCACCAGCAGGTGGTGAGGTTGCCCTGTTCCTGCAGGGAGCAGACACACACCAGTGCTACAGTCCAGTGACACTGTTATATCAGAAGCCCTGCTATTGTACAGCTGGGGTACTAACATGCACAGATATTGTAGAAACATTTGCTCATTGCTTGTTTAACAGAAAAAGGGAAATTATTTTCCTTGGTTATTTTGATTTAACATCAATGCTAAATGCTAAAACACATAATGTTTTTTAAATGCTGAAGCACATGCAGCTATTTTGTCAGAAAATGATGTGATGTTTGTGCAGCAGACCAAACATTTCTCTGTCCTTATCTCTGTCCCCCCTCCTACCCCGTTCACGTTTGCCCCGTCCATGTTATATAACTCTAATCATCTTATCCGGCTAATTACTGACCGAGCCCCTGACCTCACCTCTAAACCTCATACACACCACTGGTCCACTCTCTTTGTCTGGTTCTCTCTGTGAGAGTGAAGGATGTTCTGTATCGTTTTGACAGCAATTCATATTCACAGCTTGGGTTGAATTAGGGACTATATGCATTTGTTTTGCTGTACCTTGTGTCCAGGATGGGCAGTGTCTGAGGTAGAAGCTGACCTCCGGCCTCCTGGCTCCCCACTGCTGGAGAAGATCCAGCAATAACACCTCTGAAGGGAGAACTCGCTCTGAGGAGAGGTGAAGAAACATGAGCCAGGCTGTTACACAGAGAGCCAAAGTATAGAGGGAAGCCAGGACAGGATGATTCAATTGTATACATTCAATTACCATGACTTACATTATCATGGAGTCCTGCTTAACAGCATAGTTTCATATTTACTGTCAATAATCATTATTGTCTGAAATAAAATGACAGCATGATATTCCCTCTTGCTTGTATTGGTGTATATATATATATATATATATATATATATATATATATATATATATATATATATATATATATATATAATGATATAAAGTTATATTGAGACATAATTTTTTTTCCTGCAGTCCAGTGCTGCAGCACCTTTATTCACACTCTGTCTGAAAGCTCCCTTTTGTCTCTTTAAGGCCGCTCCCAAAAAGCCCAGTCTTCTCTGATTGGTCGGCTCTCATAGGTCTGAGTAGGCAACACCCACCAAGTTTCCACATCAGCTCTGCTGGTGTTTTTGCCATCTCGGCGATGCTGGGTACATGGTTGAGGGCTGTGACTGTATAAATGTAACATAACAAACTTACAAAAGTCCTGACGGCTCATTTAAAGGCACAGTTTCTGAGTACAAGTTGTTGAAATACAATTTTTTTGAATTAAATAGGAATGAAATTGGGCACTCCTATTCTGAAATAGTCCAAATGATGGATTTTAATGCAAAAACTGACAATGAGTGACAACTTGGTCTAAATGGTTTCTGTGATGGTTAGTAGTGGCACTGTGGACACTGTAAAAATATGTATTATTAATATTTATCATTAACTCAAACTCTTTGCTTATGTGTGTAAATATTTACACATTTACACGTATATGAGTAAAGCAGAAAAACTGAAACAAAAGAAAGTTTGGGGTATTCTAATATTTTCAAAAAGCCTCAGCAATATTCTCCCTGCAAAATAAATCAATCTGTAGCTAATAATATACACACACCAGTCGGGAGGCCAGTTGTGGCCTTGGGGCAGCAACACTTTGTCACAACACCATTTATTATGTGCTGCCTCACAGTGTCACCCTCTAAGAAACAGTATAGTATTAGAGCCATTTATAGCCTGTCTGACCACTCAGTCACACCACAGTGCTACACAAACACACTGCGTGGTTATGTGCATCACTACTTTAACAGCTATCAGTGAATGAATGGAGGCCATGCCATAATGGACACAGTGGCTCTCAATGTCTGCACGTGATGGACCGGTCTGTTCACGTTTACAACGGCATACTATTGATTCCACGAGCTGCAGCGGAGATATAGGTCTGACTTTGTTTATAATTAGCTTCAAAGCAAAGGATCTAGGCCAGAGTCACAATGTGATTATCCTGTCAGATAATCCCAGATTATAATCATGTAAATAATATAATGTTCAAAGGACTGTCAAGAGGGGTCAATAGTAATTATGTTAGTAACTGTCTTGGCTGGTATCATTTCTGGATACATATTATACTCATTATAATAATAATAATAATAATAACAACAATAATAATAATAATAATAATAATAATAATTGTGATTATTATTATTACTATTATTATTATTGTTATTATTAATATTATTATTATCCAGTGCTGCAGCTGTATTCCTCCTCTGCTTGAGCTCCTCTCTTTAAGGCCCCCCATCCCAATATGCAGTCTGCTCTGATTGGTCAGCCGACACATGCCTGACCCAGCACCAGCAGAGCAACAACAACAGAGCAGCTGTGCTAAATCAATTCTTACATGCCGAACAAGACACTAGGCATTCATTATGCAAATGTCTGACTCTGTGACGTGGTGTGATGTCACAAAGTTACAGAATGAAAGATGGGACAACTGACGAGGTGTTCATGAACAGTGTTTTCTGTGGGAGAGTGAAGCTTCTGACCTATTCAACCTTTTTTCATGCATCTTTATAATGGAATCTTTTAAATGCACAAGAACCTACAGTACAGTATATAACACAGAGAAGGAAAGGGGAATAAAATGAAAAAGAATAATAGGTCTCCTCTAAAAAAGTGAAAATATAATTTTGCTTATTGTATATACTGTACATAGATAGATGGATGGATGCACTCACCATGTCCATTCCACACTTCAGCGAGGTGACACTCCCCCTCACCGGCTTCCTTGCAGTATTCCACCACATCAATCACTCTGGTTGCCGGAGTGATTGGGACCTCAGTCAGCATCTGCTGGGTGTCATTGAGGTAAACTGTGAGGATCACCTGTAACCATGGAAGAAAACATGATTAATGTTGTGAAACATCATAGCTTTTACCACCTTACCACTGCAGGAATATGGACAATGTGAAGTGAAATATTTCTCACTGAATACAGCATGGGATAACTATCGGTTTGCCAGTCAATCAACACAATAACTACAGTTCAATTACTCAGTCATGTCTCTAGCTCAGCATTAAGAAGCAACCTGACTGATCAGAGAGAGATCACGTTCAGATTACACTACTTAAAATGAGTTAGGGATAGTAGGATATTATTATGTTTCACCTGATTGTTTATTCTGTGACCTATCTGATATTTTTATTTTGTGTTTTGTGAATAACACATTTAATATGACTTTTATTGCATATCCATGCACATGCATATATGCACCCATATCCCATTATCCCTAACTCATTTTGAGTAGTGTAAAGGATCTACTGTAAACTAAATATAATAAACCAAAATGATCTCATATTTAGTCAGAAATGTTCCAAAATCATGTTTATCCAAGTCAGTAAGATTAGTTTATATGAAGAGAAATCACAGTATAATTTTGCCAAGATGATTGCGATGAAGCTTTAGGTTTGATTTAACATATTTGAAAAAAGCAACAAATGACTTCAAAGTATCAGCTGGGCAGTAGTGATCCCCTCTGAAATAATATATATAAATATTTTTATCAAATCCCCCAAAATTCTGCAGCCAAAAGATTAAAATAGCAATCAGAAAAGGACATCCTGTGTTATCGCCTGTGATGTCACTGGCAATGTCACTGGTGATGTCATGTCAGATAGTCAGACGGCAGTTGAAAGATAAATTTGGGGTAATCTGGGATAGGAACACACAGACCAACCAGGGCGCACACATAGACACAGACACACTTTTAATCTCAATGTTGCATTTTCTCTCTCTCACACAGACACACGGACACACACATTACATTGTCTACTGTCCGCACACACACAGACACAAACTCCAAATATATACTGCTCTAATCCGCAGTATTCTACACACCTGTCCCAGATCATGTGAAGTAATCCCTGGTCGCATGCAGACACATTGAGCGGGGACACATTCTCTAAAGCTTGGATTAGACACACACAAACACACGCGCACAAATACACGTTCACGCACATGCAAACACAGTAGGGGTTTGACTAGTCCACAAACCATTTAAAGAAGGAAAATCGTGGCCTCACAAGGGCTGTAATGTTTCTGTCTCACATGGTTAAAATCAGCATTTGTCACACTGAAGGGCTGTTGGCAGAAATCAAAGGGTGTTTTATGTGATCAAATCATTTGAAATCATTCCGAGTGGGTTTTTCTCATCAACAAAAAACACTGTCCAAAATATTATATAAACGCAGCACATACACACACATAGAGTACACGGTCATTAGGCACGGCTGGGAATTTGACTTCCGGAGTTACACGGATATAATGAATGACTACATAATCAGTAAATGTTTAACATTTAGGAAAGAGAGTGTTGTCATGTGAGTGTAGGATCATTAAACTGGCCATGGACAACGTTTTAGCTTTAACTTATCATTCTGAAGTAAATACTGATTGCACAGTGTAGAAAAATGTATGTCATATAGATTGGTTCCCCATAAACTTCACTTTGACTACGTTATTCGGTCTGCCACTGGACTCGAGTCTTCATGGAAAACAAGGGTAAAAGCATAGCACAAAGGAAGCATGTCTGCCATTGCGCACCAAAACAGGATTGTTTTACCCGGTCACTATCAGCAGCTAACTGTAAAACAAGTGGAATAACTGTGGAAGGTGAAAATGTGAACAGACAGGCATTCACTCAATGAGAGACCGCCACTGTTGTGTCAAAGTCTGTTTTCCCGTCGATGTGTTCCCCCTCACCGCCTAGACTTGAAATGGTTCAAAACTGACATCCTTTCTACCAGATCAGTAAGTGACAAAACCTGCCCACTTAATAATACAGATATGTGTTTTAATCTGCCTTTTCATAGCACTGAGATCTGGGTTTCCAGGTCAAACGGGATTCTTACGGTTGTTTTTTGCTTCGGACAGTAACCAGGCTGCTTAAGTAAAATTATTAAGTAATTTGTCATTTTCCAAATGCAGGTTACTGTGATACAAGGACCCATTTTCTGCTTCCTCTAATGGGAGAACCAGCACAAAGTAACATTTCTCATCCTAACCTCTTTAGAAACACTTATTTTTGGGACCGACAGCTCATGTTGCTTCTATAACTGTGCCAAAGAATTACTTCAGCAGTGGAAAGGTGATCTTTTGTTAAAAACTGGGCCGTCTATGCAGTAGAAAGCTGCAAATATTTTTGAAATTGGTGCCACATGACCTGAGAAAACAGAGCAAAAGGGCTGTGGTATTCCCTTTTGCTTAAAAGATAGGCACTGTGAAACATTTAAATCAATCAAATAGTATAATCAAAAAAGACAGGAGTAGCCGGAGAGAGAAGCAGGTTTCTAGTTTCCACCCTGGCAGTTAAACTTCTGTGGTGTACGTGAAATGATTTGTTTCCTGCTAGTGCTAATGCCAGTTAACTGTGACGATGTGTATTTTTACTACAGACGCGTTGAATTGTCATAGAAAAGCATTATTAAAGGTATTATCATGTGTCCCTGCTTCCTCCTTACTCATTTAATTACTCACACACGTGCTTCTCCTACTGTGACATGTCAACATGCCTTCAGTGGAAAGGGCCTACTGGGTTGTCTTAACATGGAGAAATCATGTGTTTAGAAAACCAATCTGCTGTTTACAACCATGGTGGGCTTTCAGCATGGCCGTTCCAGAGTAGATTACAGTATATCACCCAAAGACCCTCTATAGATAGACCAGACTATACAGTTCAAATGCAGGCCAGATTTACCTAAGCACCAAAGCATACAGCATATTGCGGTTTGATGACTGCTCTGCCATTAACAGCGAGTAAGTTTTCCATGAAGAGCGATTAAGACTTATCATGTCCATATCTAAGTATGCATAACAGTAGTTCAAAAAACATCATAAACCTATCATGTAATAGCAATATAAAAAAGCTTTGTTTGTAGCAATGAATTGTTAAAGGATAAGTTCACCTAAAAATTAAACTTCAGTCAAAATCTACTCAGCTTCACAGAAAAACAGTGTTGCAGCATTCTCCTACACAACTGAAGTAGATGGGGACTTGTTTTAAAACGTAAACAAACAACCAAAAACAAAAAAAAAGATAACGTCTGGAGTAATCCAAGTCCCCTAAAGCCCTGAGATCCAAAATTGACATGATAAGACGTTATTTACATGCTTGATCAACAGTTGAGCTCGGTCACCCACCTCAGATGGGGGGTGTGGGCTAACGCTTTTAGCCTAGCCACTACAGTTAAGATTTCAGCTCTAAATAGGATTTAAATAGAGTAGAGTTTTAAAAACAATTCGGGATCTCTGAGCTTCGGAAGACTAGGATTACTCTGGACGAGCTGCATGGAGCCCTTTTGTTTTTAAAAAAAATGTTTCGTAAACATGTCCCCATCTACTTCAGTTGTTAAGGAGAATGCTGCAATGCTGTTTGTTTGCTGTGAAGCTCCAGAGATTTTTTGTGGAGTACGAAACTTCACCCAACTTTCCATCAGCATGGAGATGAGTACACTTAATTTTTTCCTTTTTGGGTGAACTTTTCCTTTAATCCTAGAAAAGCCTTTAAAAAAAAGAGACTTGTTCAGTCTTTATTGTTAAATTAAGTCGCGAGTGCACACTAGTTCTGACCTTTTTCAAGTTTTAACATGATGAGCTCACAGGAAGGTCCACTTCCTCCCGGCTATTTGAGTTGTGGTTCCTAAACTGCCTCTGGTGCTGAATGAAGTGACTCTGGCTATTTTAGGCATCAGAGAGGGAGAAAGAGATAGTTAAACTCTAAAGAGGGGAGAGTGACAGCCTGGTCTCTTAGTTAGCCTGCTGTGAAAACATATCAAAGCTCATTTTATATGTAACTCAAACCATTTCAACACAATGCGTTGATTGTGGCAGGACAGTGGCTGGTATACGTACTCTTATCAACCAATTGTGCAAGAAACCAAAACCCACACTCGTGCTACCAATCTTCTTAGCGATGTATATAAAGATCTGTCTCTCACTCACCACTGGTTTGGTTTTCAGCTTCTTCTTCTGTTTCCTGCATTTGCTCAGTTTGAAGTTCTTAGACACAACCACCAGTCGCTCCAACACCAGCCCGAAGAAACGCTTCATGGGAAAACCATGGACCAAAAACACACACAGAAGTGTGTGTATGAGTGTGCGCATGCATGTGTGTGTTAGATAGATGGATAATTAGTGGTGTCCGATGGAGAGAGTGTGTTTGAAAAGTGTGAATGTCAGGCTGTGTGTACGTCCTAATGCTAGGAAGTGAGAGGAAGGGAGGGAGGGAGAGAGGGAGGGAGGGAGTCGGCTTTCAGTAAATATAAGGAGGAGGAGGAGAGGATGATGGGAGATAAAAAAAGAGATGTTAGTGGGAGAAGACCATGATATTGAGCTGATATTGTATCAGCAATGAAAAGATGTATTTATTAAGAAGTTCCCGTAGTATTTGTTGACACTATCTGAAAACTGTAAAAACATAGCTGTGGTTACATGGATGATATTTCTTCAGTTCCGAGATTGCAACTGGACTGTTGACATCACTGCTAAATAAAGTGATCAAATAAGTTGAGCATTTACATGCCCCAAAGCATTTAATCAGAATATAACTTTTTTGACATGCGCAAAGTGGTTTCATCCACCGTAAAGCTGCGGAAAACAGGAGAAGAAGTTTATTTTCCAACTTTACTGAGAAAATTCAATTCACTAAATCATTTGTTTGCCTGCAATTTTCAAGATGGACCCACATCGTGTCCTGGGAGCGATATCTGCATTTCTGATTCGGTGGATTGCGGTTTTGTTAATCCTTTCAAACTTCGTTATATTTTACTTTCACCATGTTTCTGTGCCTCCAACAAGCAGTGTTACTTTATATTAGCCCCACAGGAAGTTAACATGTGTGGAAAGAAAATATTCAATCCAGCTGGAGAGAAACAATCAGATTAAGCCTTAACTTTGTTATTAGGTGCTAACGTTTTCCTGTTACACCACCAATATCGATCTGATTGAAAAAATCATTCAGATCAGGCCGGATCAGATCAGTATCTTCCAATTAAGGTTATTACATGAGGATTTGTTATATTAATTAAATATATATAGTCATATACATATTTCCATATTTGTAGCTAGTGAAGCCATAATATTTTAAACTAGTCAGGTCTGGTCTCATTTGAATGTGAAACAAAATGTTCCTTTCTCATCTGACACCAAATGTCCACATTTGCCACGTACTGAATAGTGAACAATATTCCAGTCACCGGTCTACACATCAGCATATCATCAGATTTGTGGATCATCACAACACTCAGTACTTGATTAGTTCGAGCATGTGACAACTGAAGTGTGAAGTCTCAAAAAAGTCCCAGACGTTCTGATGCCAGAACTTTTAATTTTAGCTCCGAGTGTAGCAGAGCTGGTGCCGGCCAGGTCACTCAGGGTCAACATTGACACCTTCACTTGCGCAATCAATAATGGCACCGTACTGACACATACTCTGTTTTACTGCTGGTTCTTAAATGATTGATGATGAGCTTTTAATTTGGACATAACTGTCATAAATACGCCTGTGGAAAGTCTGAAAATGCCCTAATATATATATAATACTGTTCTGAATGATAGACCTGACAGCCAGCAATGAGAGGCATGCACCTAAAATAATCATAGAAACACAACGTCCATGTACACAACATTGGCACAAGTATTAATATGAGCTGAATGTATCAGTGTTTATCATGTTTGATGGGTGGTCAGTGTGGTGTGGAGTGAGGCTGTCCAGAAGCAGCAGTAGTAATGCTGGAGGGGGAGAGATTACAGAGGCCACACTGATAAACTGCAGCATGACTGCACTCTGACACACACACACTGACACACACACTCTCACACACAGAAAGGACACAGAAGGTACACTGGCAGAAGCTCTGTGTGTGCGTCTCTCTCTCTCTCTGTGTCTCACACAAGGTCACATGCTTGATGCATGTGCTTGAAACAGTGCGTCTATTGGAATTGACAGAACATCAGTAGACAGCGTAGAGGAAACGAGACAGACCAGAGAGGAGAGCCAGACACAAGTTACTACATTACTATGGTCATTACCAGCTGATTCATTCATCAATATGCCAGCAATCACAAACAATGTGTTGATCTCTCTTTTTCTCTCTGTTTCACCCTCTCCTCGTCCCTTCACTTGTCACCTCTTTGTCGCTCCGGCTCACAAACACGATAATAAATCAGTCACAATCGTTACAAATATGCTGCCTGGAGAAATCAACTAAACTATGACCCTTAACCACATATTTTTCACATGGGTGGCCAGATGGGGTCAGTGAAAACCTCTGGATGGAAACTATAAACTATAAAAACTATGTACACTCATTTCTTATAGCATTTTGTGTATATATAGGAATGGAATCAAGCGATCAAAATCACAAGATCGATATCAAAACAGAAGCTCTCAGGTTTATTAGAGAAGAGGAAGTGTTTTGTTATGTATGATAGGAGCAATCTCTTTAAGGACATGTGTGTGTGTGTGTGTGTGTGTGTGTGTGTGTGTGTGTGTGTGTGTGTGTGTGTGTGTCGCTCACTCTGCAGGAACTGGAATTTTTATGAACAAAATGTTCTTCCAAGTTCTTCAGAAGGGACAGCACTGTACTTCCACCCACCACAGACAACACAACCACACAATGCAACAGAGGTAGTTAAGATTCCCACACACACACACACACACACACACACACACACACACACACACACACACACACACAAACTCACAAACTTTGTTCAAACAGTAAAATTAAATGAAATTTTTTTGTATACAGGAAAATGAGGTCAGCTAACCAGAGTGAACGTGAGTCTTGCTGAGGCATACCAGGCCTGGTGAACAAGTCACCATGACATGACATCACGCTCACCAGCTGTCACCAGCTGCCGCTGAAGGGGACAAATGTGAAGCACTGAAGCCGAGAACTGCTTTGCTTGCAATTTTTTTTCATGCTAATAAAGATCACATTAGGTTGTTCATTATTTTGTGATCTCGAGATAACAAAGCTTGTTTTCTTGTGATAATGGGTTAGTGTTAAATAAGTTGGTAAATTGTAAACTGCATTAGCAAACTGAAATGGGAGCTGTATTTTATTTGTCTGCTAACAGAAATAATTGTTTATGTTTATCTGCTTAAAACACTAAGGTTTCTATTTCTTAAAGCGACTGCAGCAGTGAAAGTTGACTCTTGTCATATAAACAGTAAACACCAGGAACACGCTTCATTTTGAACATGCAAAATATGCTTAAGACGTATTTTCAGCATGCGACTGACAGTTCTGGTCAAATTTCATATTAGCAGCTGTGTCATTTTTGTGAATGTGAATTATGTAACAGCTATGCTTGGATACTGCCCAGGCTGCTGTAGCTTTTTTTGCTAGTAAATCATTTTAAACGATGATGGACTCTGTTGGGATCTGGGGGTAGAGGCTGCTTATACCTGCTGTGCCAACCATACAGGGAAAGTTATCCTTCTGGGAGTGAAATGGTTTTCAGCCTGGTCCATCTGTCATGCTCTTGTTATGTCTGCCCGGTGGCTTTTTTCCAAATCTAACCCATTGTCCTGACTCTTCCTATGTGTTTTGTTGCAGTTCCTAAAATAAATTCCTCTACAGCTGAACTCTTACTGGTTTCAAGTGAATTCAGAGAGATTATTCAGGAGCAGCTGGTAGAAGCCCACATGATTTTAACTTCATTTCTGTGATATTCAAAGGACTGTCTGCTTAATGTTGAATCAAGCGAGGGTAGAGAGGCTCGTGTGGGACTGAGGAGAGTGCTGCCTTTTAAAAACCACCCAGGAAGACGTCCTTTTTCCATCCACAGCAACCAAAATTAGGAAAGTATTACACGCTGAGGAGAAAATAGCTCTGTCACACTGTCTTTCCAGTGAGGCAGCTTCAAGTAACGCCTGCTAATAAACCGGAGGGATTTACAAGCTTAAATATAAAGTCATTGAAGACTGACTGATGATATGCACGAGTCTGTATTACATTACAATTACAATTTAAGAACTGGGCTGTCAGACTCTCATCTTAAGCCCTGTACAATGACTGAACAGTGGACTGAGCTATAATCATGTTCTTAAGTGAATGAGCTTCTCAGATGACTGTAATTACAAAAGAAATGATACTCCTGGAGTATATTTCTCTGACAACAGAGTGACAGTGTCAGTTTTAAAGTCCTGACGAGACAAAAAATGTGCGTAAAGACAGAGAAACTAAGAGCTTAAGTAAAAATAAAGCTTATGAATGCAAACATGAGAGAGTGAAAAGACATAAAACCAAAGTAACACCAGCTTGCCTCTGTGCAGCTGTTGAGCTGTCTGTGTGTGTGTGTGTGTGTGTGTGTGTGTGTGTGTGTGTGTGTGTGTGTGTGTGTGTGTGTGTGTGTGTGTGAGAGAGCGCACAGTGGAACACAGAGACAGCTGAAAGTGATTTACGTTTCAGACGCCCCAGCTCCCACTGCCCACACCCAAACACACACTCACACATATCAGTCAGTACCGTCTCTATAGGAACTGCATGTGGCCGGTGAAACACGACCTTCGTGCCCGTTGAGAAAGAAACAATCCTTTAGAACCAGCTCACAGTGTCTACCGCTGTGTATGTCTCTTTGTATGCATTTTCCTCCATCAACCAAAGTTAATCAATGCTTTGGCCTATTAATTATTTAAACCCTTTTTATGTTCAGGGGTAAATTTATTCAATCCTGCAAAAGAAAAACCCACCTCATTAATTTTGCAGCATGTCAAGCTAGCTTAAAACTTTTCCAAAAATCTTGTTTTTCATTGCAGATGTGATCCTTTATTAACATATGGCAGACCAGCAGACCCCAAGGTCATCAATATGTCCGCTGTACATCCCAAGCTGTCTACATGCTAATTCTGTAGAATAAATGTGACTTTGTTTTGTGTTGTTTAAGAATTTTAGCATATTTAAGTGAGAAATTTAAGTTTAAAATGTTCATAAAGTAAATAAAATGCTGGAAAAAATAACAGTTTTAATGTTGACTATGGCCCCCACATCCCCGCCCCCCGCTAAACACTTAGCTAAATGTCAACATCAGAACGCTAACTTACTCAAACTGATATTGCTAACATGCTATGGTTAGCAGGTATAATGTTTAACATGCTCACCATTTAGCGTGCTAGCATGCAAACACTTGCTAATTAGCACTAAACACAGCTACCGGTTAACAGGAAAGTCGTTAATTTAGCAGGTAGCCTATTTGGTCATAAATGAAAGTGTGATACAAATTAAAATTTTGACTGGATGGTGGCCCTACATGAGAAGTCACCAGAGTTATTACAATTCATTCTGAGGGAAATATGTCGCTACAATAGTGGATACATTTCATTTTCAATGTGAACATCATAGTGGCATTACAAGTACAGTCAGGGGATCACCTAATTCATTGAATAGTTGAGTCAGTAGTTTCCATCCACTGACTCATGCTACTAGCATGAGCAATAAATAGCAATAAATAGTATGACTTAGCATTGACTACTGTCTTTGTGCATGGGAAGTGACAATGGTGGTAGCAACGTTGCCAGCTCTCTACCAGGGAAATATGTGTTGGCTGCTTCAGAAGAAGTTTCGAGATGATATCATGCTCTGTTTTGCATTTGCTGTATCAATCATGTGAGCTGCCTGCTGTGTACTGAACGGGGGCAAAGCTGTGAGAAGAGATGTCTGGACTGTAGTTTAGGAGTCAATAGTTTCTCCAGCAGTCTGAATAATTAAGCAGACTTGTTGATCGCAGCTTTTGGCAAAATACTTCACAAATGGAGTGAAAGTCACAAAGCTACGAACACATGGTAGAGGCTAAAGCTCACTTTACTCTTGGAAAAAAGGGCGAAGAAAAGGTTTGAACCAGAAAGGACATTCAGGCTGAGGTCAAAGGTCAAGGCCAAAGTGTTCACTATGTTTCTGTCTCTCCCCCTCTCTGTGAAGTAAACACATCTCTATATCTTCAGTGTATTGTCTGGAGCTGACAGCTGCCCAGCCCAGCCACAGTGTTGTAGTGTTTTCAGTGTGTGTGTGTGTGTGTGTGTGTGTGTGTGTGTGAGAGAGAGAGAGAGAGAGAGAGAGAGAGAGAATGAAAGAAAAGGGCAGGATGGAAATAGGAACACTAATGTTTTACTGACTTTAGTGTCTGCTGTCCAGTACAATAGACTTTTCTGCCTTATTCAGTACTATCTGCAACTGTGCACCGCATGTCTGCACGCACTTTACTTCCTTTGTTTTCTACTCACCAGAAACTTAGTATACATCAATAAGACATCTGAAAAGTTAATGAAAATGCATGAACATGTCATTTTAATATATTTTTGATGGGGTTTCGAAGATCAACTGCACCACACATGCAGGCACAGACTCAATAGTGTCAAGAAAGCCAAAAGAAAAGCAAGACAGCTGATTCAAACCTTCAAAATAAAAGCCCCATTGACCTGATTGCTATCATTTTTGAGTAACACAAAGAGAAGTGAAAATCACAAATGCATATATTCTTTGCCACATACAGTAGATGTATGGAGATATATTCAAGGGCACGGTATGGATGTGTATCTGTCATAGTTACACCAGACAAACTCAAAGCATATTTAACATCTACATTTCAAAGTTTATAATCATCAGATTTTAGAGCCACCTTCACCATCTGGAATAATAAAAGCTGATCTTGCTCATTTGGAAATAGAGAATAACATCCCTTGAACTAACACTGCAGCAAACATGCAGAGCCTCCATGTTACAATATACTGTACGCTTCCTTTGATTGACAATGAAAGCAGGCTACATGGTGAGAAAACACTGCCGAGCTGCCATTTTGGAAGCAGAGCGCTGAACTTCCGGTGTTCTTTATAAATGTGACAAATTGATACAGCCGAGACCCTGAACGCAACACGAGTTTATGACTGCGTTGAAAGGCTTGTTTCTGTAAAGTCACTTAAAACAAATGACAACCTCTTTACATTCAAAATCACATTGTTTGATAGAAGTTTCACTTGATTTCCTGTCATCACTTTCGGAGAAGTTGCCGTAAAAATACGCAGTTACGACAATAAAAAAACAATGAATGAATGAGAGCATGCTTATATTTCATACTTAAACATCTAAAGTGTAGTTGTGTGAAACGTCGCCGGGGTTTCCTTCCAGCTGTAGTTGTGTCTGAAGTCATATGGAAGTGATTATGTTCGCCATGTACATGTTTCCCAAAGCACATCCTGTCTGATACCATCAATGAGAACTCACCGGCAACATTCCCGCTGCTCAGCGCTCCTGTCCCGTTAGAAAACACTGTCCCGCACCTCCTCCCTGCGCTCCTCTCCCTCCCTGGTCTTCTCCTCGTCTCTTCCTCTGGCTTCACGTTGTGTTCCTACGCATCCAGATTCTTCTTCTCCTCCCTGCGTGTCCGGCCAGATATCCAGATGCTGAGAAAACTAAAACTCCAGCTCCTCTCCACTTTCCTCTCCCAATCCCTCCCTCTTCCTTCCTCTCTCTCTCTCTTTCACTGACAAACAACACACACACACACACACACACACACACACACTGAGTCTCTCTCCTGTGTTTTAAGAGTAAACACAACTGCACATGAGAGGTTTGGAAACAGCAGCTGCAGTTTCATTATATGAATTTCACTGATTTCATCCCTCAGTCATCAGCAGGCGGTCTGCGGGGTGAACTGGGTCACCCTCTGCTCATCCCTCCCTCCTGCCCCTGCTCCCCTCCTCCCCCTCCCCCTGATAAATGGCCTACATGTTTAGTACAATATGTGGCAAAACAGTTGGTGGAATAATCACTAGTACAAAAGTCTATACTATTTTCCGGAGATGTTAATAAATGTTGTCCTGAGTGAGGGCGCCCTCTGGCAAAAGTGTTTTCCTGCAGTGTGACAGCAAACTGACTAGCTCACTCATAATCTTTGTGATTATCTTTATTAATAGGTCAAAAGTCCTTGCAAGATGCTTTTTAACATTAACATGACTTATCAGTGATAACAATAGCAAAATATACAAGTTTATATTTAGTTTATAAGACATCTTTAAGCACTTATTAACAGTTATCTGTGCTTTTTGCAGCTATTAAAAAGTACTTATCAAAGACTTGGTGGTAGCTGCAAAAAGCATAGTTAACTGCTGACAAGTAGTTAACTAATTAACCTGATAAATGCATTATAAAGTATGTATTCATCTTAATAAAGCAACAAAGAGCTTAGTAAAGGTTTGACAATGACATATCAGTTCATTAAACTTAAATGTGTTTTAAGAACTGTTAACAAGTGTATCGCTTCATCAGAGAAGAGTTCTTGTTATAACGCATTTATCCTTGTGAACATTAAAAAGATTCACCATTCAACGCCCTTGAATAACATTTAAAAGATTAATAAAGTGCTCTGTTTATATTTCAACCAGAGTGCAACTGACATAATAAAGTCCACTTCTACTTGGCAGGACATTACTGCCACCTACTGCAGCAACCAAAACTCAGGCTGAACATAGAAACATTTGAGTTTGACCTCTCCACACTGACTGCTGGGGAGGAGTGAATATGTTATTCTCATCTCTGGATATCAGTACATGAATGTTGGTCAGTATAAAAGCTTTTTGATTCATTTAAAGCCTGAAGGTTATAATGTTCTGTACAGGGTAAGTGTAACTGTTAAGAGAGATCACTTTAGGATGAGTTAGGATGATGTAGTTTGTGGTGCTGTAAAGAGATGTTTTTGTCATTGAGCCTATTTAGCACACTGTGGATCACTTTACTTTTTAAACTTGCGTTCTACAGATGAAACCAAACTTGAACAAAAATAGGGAAATGAAACATTATACTTTCCTCCAACTGAGAAGTCCACCTAAATAAAAGCATTTTTTCTTAGTTCTCTGATTTAACTTTGTGTGGAAAACTTGCTCCAGGGCGAAATGTGACATTCAGTCAGTCGTCTCTTTGTGTAAACATGAACATGAAAAAAGACAGTGATGAAAAGAGGACATTTTTCAAGAATTGACTCTCAAACCCACTTCGTGGACATTAACTGTATTCACCCACTGTGGCTCTTTTGTTCAAGGTTGGTTCATGTGCGTGTGTGTTGTCAGGTCAGTCAATAAAACCAATCAACCTTGAATCATCCATTGGCTCCGTGTGATGCTATCCATCCACCATGACAGCTACATTCACACAGCACCACCACAGCCAGAGGCAATCTCTCAGTCTCTCTCTCTCTGTCTCTCTCTCTCTCTCTCACACACACACACACACACACACGGACACAGAGTTCACGGAGGTCAGGTCACACTCAGCCTCATGTTGGGAAGCTGCCATGTTACAGCTACAGACCTACATGCAGTCAAATCATTGTGACCTGGAACTGTTGTAGAGTCGGCCTGGTAGCTTATAAAGCTTCATACAAATAATAAGAATAAAAACGTGTTTTGGGGAAAATGTAACATGATGGTAATAGTTTCAATATCAAGTCATGTCACTGTTATCAACCTCAGATTCTAAGATAGTGTGTGGTCTGACTGATCATTTCTACACTAGCTGTCAGTGTCTAAACATTTTAGTTTAAAATGTTCAAAAATTAACTTACTTACATTATCAACAGAATGTGAAGAAATATCAGCTCTGATGTTTTCTCAAAGATGTACATGTATTGTGTTGAAGAGATATCTACAGAAGTTAGCATGCTAACCAGCTAGCCCAGGCCCATCCTTTCTCAGAATACCACTTTGTAGTGGCAAGAGTCCGATATTGAAGCTCAGGCCTCTGGAGGTGGGTGCTGATTGATGTCGACAATTGTGCTTCGTGTCCCCGCCTGAACCGCCTTGTTTTTGTTGTCCCTGATGCCAGAGTCCTGGTCGAAGTTGCTGCAAAATGCTAGCTGCATGGCTAACTGAGCTAACTGCATTCACAGTGGGCGGGTACTCTGCTGATATGCTGTGCCGCTACCTGTTTGGACAAAGAATTCAAAAGGTGGCCAGTTCTTACATATTGCACCTGTAAGTGTCTTGTAATCTGAAATTATTTTCAGAATTTGCTCATTATATGCAAATAAGCATGAAAGTGAAATGTCCTGTGTGACAATATTTTCTCAACTCACAACACAGACACATTAAACTGCGATTCAAAAACACACACAACAGTTACAGTACTTAAACACTTTAATTTTCTAAGAAGACTGATAGATTTTTTCAAGCAGACAGACATGTCAC
Organism: Pagrus pagrus; assembly: GCF_965226575.1. Taxonomy (NCBI): domain Eukaryota; kingdom Metazoa; phylum Chordata; class Actinopteri; order Spariformes; family Sparidae; genus Pagrus; species Pagrus pagrus. The sequence continues at coordinate 9,512,162 of NC_140202.1, forward strand.
AAAGAAACACTGTCGAATAAATAAATGAATAAATAAATAAATAACAAGTACAAATAGTTAAAAAGGTACAGGGAAAATAAAACCTATAGAAAAAATAACAACATCACAAAGACGAACAGCAGCAGCTGACCAGACAGCTAGGTAAGTACAGAACCAGAGATAGACAAGAACTATGAGCACAAAGGTTTCAGTGGCAGCCATGTTGGATCCACAGTCCTGTTCAATAGGGGTTATAACAGGAACACAGGAAGTATTCAGCAAACTGTCCCATTAGCAAGTTTAACCGGGGCAACAGAGGTCACTTGCAAGCTCATTTCTTTACCATCTAAAATAGCAAGTGCTCATGTGTTTGCATAGAGCCCACCATCATTCAACAATATATTTTGGACTGGTATTGTATGCTAATTGTTAGCGGGAAGCATAGACTGTATAAAGAAGGGAACGTACCCACCGGGTAAGAAATGTGAAGCCAATGTGTAAGTTCTTGCATTGTTTGTAATGCCCAGCTGGAGGCAACTCCACTGGTTTCAAAAAGAAGTCTGATTGCATAGAAGTCTATGAGGAAATGACCCTACTTCTCACAGGATTGATTAGCTCAGTAAACATTTTCCTAATGAGTTTATGCAATCAGTCTCTACTTTGAAGTCCACTTGGATACAGAATGATGTTTACTTAGTAAATTAGGGTCCCATTTAAAGTTAAATAGATGTTAAAGCAGGGCATACTTTAGGAACTGGCTACCTTGTAACTGACAAGTCCCAACTATAGCAATGCATAGTGTTCTCAGTCAGTCCACCCTCTCGTCCAAATGTGAACACTTCTAGCAAAAAAAACAAGACGGCAGCGGCTTTAATGCCAAACTCGATGCCTCAAAATGGCAGTCCAAAAATCAATGGGTGACGTAAGGGACCCAACATCCATTTCCTTTACACAGTCTATGGCGGGAACACTATTGTCACATACTGTATACTTCCACTCCATCATACACTGCTGGTAGACTATTGGTATGCTGAAGTAGAGGTATAGAGCACTGGGGCTCGTGAATGATTAGGAAAGCATTTTTGTTCTTTAAGCTAGACAGCTAACAGGAAAATCTATCAAAACCTTTCAGTGTTCATTTATTAATACATTCACCATATGACCTTTTAACATGGTGGCCCACTTGCATTGATGACATTATGAAGGACAGTGTCAAACAATTACAGTCAACACAAGTTTGTTCTAAAGAGGCAGACTGTGCTCCTATGACTCAGACTTGGGACATACTATACAATAGGTAGGTAGATTGTAGTGCTCTTTAATACAGTATACGTCACATTTGCAAGTGAGAGTACATTTTTAAAATTATTTAAACTTTTAATCTCCTCTAAATACACTTCTTTAACATTGTATGCTTCCTAAGTTCAGTTTTCATCTGTTCCACTTTCTGGCTTCAGGACATTGCCTTTTTCAGTAAGTAAAAGTTTGGAATAAACATATTCATCTGAACCACTAGCCCCATTCACACTGCCCTTTGAGTGAAGGGATCCTGCGCCAATTCTCCGCATCCTCCTCTGTGTGAAAGTTTCAGATGTGGCAGGGGGTGAAATTTCGCTGCGGCTCTGATGTGCCTCCGGAGGTAGTATCAGAGGCGCAGCAGAGGCGAACCACTTCTGTGTGAATGGGTAAGCCGGTGGCGCAGAGCAGGGGCATGTCGATCTGATGGTGTTCACAGTCTGACAACTAAACAGATCCTTCACTCAACAATATAAAGAGAAATGTCCCACAAAGTAACGTTACATGACCAAACAACAGTAACGTAGTAACTGGTCGTGTCTTTGGCAACTTATGAGGAAAAAAAATCCACAGTTATACGTGGAGAAGTGTCTGTCCTCCTGTCTGTCATCCTGTCTGTCCTACAACAGCGCATGTCCCTGGCAAAAAACTTTAACTCACCAAGTGTTTGTCTCCTTCCACTATTGTGTTGTTGTAGTTACTGTCTTGAATAAAATCACTGTGCCGGTCAGCCCTCCCAACTGAGACTTCAGTGAACTTTCCCCCAGAAAACAGCACCCCTCCCCGGAGTGAGAGAGTCAGACAGCGTCCTGTTTACTGATGGTGATTATGTAATCATGTAATTTAGAGCCAAAAACGTAACTTTGTCATTTTCCAGGATGTATGATGGGTCAGGATCTCAATCACAACACATTATAACTGCATCCATATGATTATAAACAGTCAGCGGGTAAATGTTTAGATTAACGGGAGGACACCGGGGGAAACATGTTGAAAAAAACACACAGGTGTACCGTCGTGTACCGTGGACGTGTACTGTCACGCCTCTTTTAGATCTGCAGCGCCGGAGTGCTGTATTAATTGACACACTGGTGCAGCTTTACTCTGGAGCTGCTTGGTTCTGTGTGAACAAACAGGCGGAGAATTGGCGAACCTCCGCTGCGGAGATAATGCGGCGTCTCAGTGTGAAAAGGGCTACTGTGTGGATTGATGTGCAATTACCAGCAAGCCTCTGAAAGCACATACAGCCAACTATTTATTCTGCATTTGTAGTGGTGTGGCTTTGAACAAATATGAAGCTGTAGACCAGTTTAAAATCACGATAAATCAATTGTATACTTGCCTACAGACAGCATTTTTTTTAATGTCTGATCCATATGTCAAAGTTTTAACAAGTCTGTTCACATAAACAGCATTTCTCATTTCTGCACCTGTAACAGTGTATTGATGGAGTAACCTTTTGATTTCACAGTGATTTTGCTGACAAACAGACTTACTTCTGCTTAACTGTGGGGTTCCTTTTTAATGGACAAAGTCTTTTTGCTACATATTAAGAGTTACAGGTCAAGGAGCACAAATAAAAACACATCCAATTTTTCCTTCATGTTTGATGTGAAAATAGAAGATGGTAATCTTTTCACAAGATTTTCAGAAGCTTGACGTGAGGTCCTTGGATACTTGGTAACACATTAAGTGCTTTGAAACATTTTCAGGGGCTGTTACATTAGCTTATCATTTTACCCAAACATGTCAACTTTCCATTTAACATCAAAAGATCAAAGTCTCCTGTGAAGCTGCACTGAAGATGTATGGGGAGTTGTGGATTCCTACTGTATACGGCAGCTCTGTCCGTTGGCATCTTTGGAGCGAAGACACAGTTTAGCTTTGTAGTTTTCCAGGTACAGCAGCTGCTTGGAGTTGAATGCTCCACGACGCTTCCTGCAGAACATAATCAAAACAAGAATAATATTTATAAAAACAGTAACAGGTGTGTGAGCAACTACAGGCATGATATACTAAATACAGTGCATGAAAAGACAGAGCAGTTAGTAGTACAATCAAGTAAAAGGGCAAACAGCAGAATTACTGTTTGGTACTCACAGTCTGATGAAGTGCACAGCATCCTCATATTCCATCCCACACTCAATTAGAGCCAGTGCCACCAACACAGGAGCTCTGAGGACAAACAACACAAAGATGAAAATTTACAACCATCTTTGGACAACACTTCTATGGTCCTGTATGAAGTACAGCCTTTAACTCAGTGTGTGCTTATCAAACTTTACTACTACTACTTTAAATTCTAATAAGCCTGAGTAATTGTACTAGGTTACATTCTGCACCACTGGTGCATACTTACCGTCCTAGTCCAGCAACACAGTGCACGGCCACACAGCTGCCAGGCTCGTCTCTGAATTTCATCTGCAGTAGGTTCAGCCAGTCATCAACCACCTGGTCTGGGGGGGCGGAACCATCGTCAAAGGGCCAATCCTGGAAGACAGATAATACACATTGCCTTGGATGTTTTCCCTGTTTTCTACATGAATTACAAAAAAAAACAGTCCAGCCACAAATACTCTATGGATTGAGGTCTGGGCTTTGACTCAGCCACTCCAAACATTCGCCTGGTTGTCTTTAAACCATTCCTGTGTTGCTTTTGCTGTATGCTTTGTTGGAAAATAAATCGTGTCCTAAGTCATAGTTATAGTCATAGTGTCCGCCAAAAAAATTCTAGTCTGATGGCCAAAAAGCTCCATTTTGGTGAGACCAAAGAACCTTCTTACCCACATGCCTTTGGGTGAACACTAGTTGAGATTTGTTATGAGCTTTCCTCAACAGTGGCATTCCCTTTGCCACTCTCCCATAAAGTTTTGACTTGTGAAGGCTCACTGAAGTCTCAGTCGCAGTGATTTTTTTCTATACAAGTTGCCAGAGACAGTAACTACAACAACACAATAGTGGAAGGTGACAAAGACATGGTGAGCTAAAGGTTTTGGCTCCAAATCCCGTCATATAATCACCGCCATTCAATTGCGGGAGCTGCCTGGCCCTGCTGCCGGGGACAGACGCTGTTTTTCGGGCAGAAATATGACAAAGAGTCTGTAGGACAAACAGGATGACAGAGGCTTTTCTATGTATGGATGTGGTATTTTTTTCCAACATTACTGTTGTTTGGTCCTGTAAAGTTGCTTTGTGGGTTGAAGTGTAGGACATTTCTGTTTTATTGTATGAGTGAAGGATCTGTTTAGCTGTCAGATTGTGTACACCATCAGACCGACACACCCCTGTTCTGCGCTACCGGCTTTTCCATTCACACAGACGCCATCTCACCCCTGCTGATACTACCTCCGGAGGCGGAGGTATACATACACACACACAGTGTATATGTGTTACCTCAAACCTCCACACAATAACTTAAATACAGTAAAACCAGTGGACAGTAGAGAATATGGACAGATTTGTGATCCAGAACATGCTTGGCTCAGTACTGAAATGCTTCTCGACAGTTTGGATTGTACATGATTTATGTGAGCTTTCCAAATGATTCTGTCATCTATTGTCACCCCAAGGAATTTGTACTCATTAACTTTTGTTGACACCATCTATTTGTATCTGTACTTGACTATTTGCTTTATAATTACTGAATGAAATTATTTGTTTTATTCAAATTTAATGATAACTTTTTTCTATCAAACCACTTTAATTTTTCCATTTCTGTAGTGATAACCTCTAATAATTGTTGAAGATTCTCACCTGAACAAAAAATATTTGTATCATCAGCAAATAATACCAGCTTCAATATTTTGGATACTTTATATATGCCATTAATGTACAGAATAAACTGTTTGGGACCCAACACTGACCCCTAGGGGCGCCACAGGCAATGTCCAAACATATTGAAGAAAACCTTCCCAGCTTCACAAATTGTTGCCTGCCACTTAAATAACTTCTTACCCAATTCAATACTATGCCCCTGATGCCACATCGTTACAGTTTATTAATCAGTATTTCATGATTGATTGTGTTAAATGCTTTTTTGAGGTCCAGGAACACTCCAACAGCATGTTTTTTAAGGTCTATGGAGTTTTTGATTTCCTCATTTGATTCAATTAAAGCCAATTATGTTGAATTGTTTGGTCTGAATCTGAATTGACTGTCGCTAAGTAATTTGTGTTTATACTGAGGATAATTTATTTGTCTAGGACCATTGGCACAGTGGGATGTAACTCCACTGGGTCTGGTAATTTTGGGAAATAGGCTCATACTGTACATTGTGTTAATGAATTCTTCAGTCATTCAACAGATCAGTATTGATATCCCCACAATGAAAATTATTTATTATATAAAAATTATTGAAAACATTTCCTCCATCCAGTCCCTGAAATATTCCCCTGTCAGTTTGTAAGGAAATGAGTGGGCTGTGTATCTATGCATGTCACTTACGAGGACCTGTATGCCTTCTTGTTCCACTGGCGCTTTGTCATATGTAGCAGCACACACTCTCACCAGGGTGTTTACTCCATATGCCTTCAGATCCTACACGTCAAAACATACTTGTCAAGTCACTGTTGCTTCTTCAAGAAATAAAAGATGAAGAAATGAATGAAGGGCATAAACAAATGATCAGAATGTGTTGTACAGTACCTCTATAAATCTTCCCAGTTGTGCGTTAGTGGGGTTGTGCGTAATGAGGAATCTCAGACAGTCATAAGTGATCTCCACTGGAGCCGGTCGGTTCATGTTTAGATTTTTAGAGGTTTGTGAATTAAGAAAAAAAGATCAGAAAAGTACTGTACTTCAAAGAATGGAGTAACAGACAGAGTCTTCAAAGGAATTTCAGTGAAAGTCTACTGATCATCTAAAATAATCTTATTATTAAAAGAAAAACTGCTTAGACCTTACAATTAACTTTACTAACTAATGCATCTGTATAATTATTGGGAAAAGAAGTAAGCTATTCCTTTGATGGTAAAGAGTAGTTTGAATAAAAAACAAAAAACACAAGACAAATTTCTTGGTTATTCAATAGGAGGATAAAAATCTGAACTTTTCTTGGCAATGAATGAAAAACTAAAATTGGCTTGGTTAAAAACTTAAAAATCTAAATCTGGCAGAGTGGGATCAAAAAAGGCCGGTGAGGAGACACCCAAAGTTCACAAGAAAAATCAATCTAAAGACAGATAAAAGATCCGTCCTTTCCTTCTTTCAAATCTATTAGCCCATTCAGAAACAACTTGTACGAATCAGAGTAGAAGAAGGAAGCGAAAGCAGGAGAAGAGTAGAGCTGTGAGGAAACTCCCGGGCTACAACCGAAGGGTTCCCTGCTCCCCAGGACAAGTGACAGGCTGGAGGTTGGCTTGTCTTCATAAGGGTTGAACAGGATGGCAGTAAGGACCTGCGAGGACAGTCATTAATTACACACCATTTTCAGCAAACCTAACTAAAAGTACACTTACATACCATTTTTTTCTCATTACTTTATTATGAATGCAATCTTTCTGTCCGCTGGCTATTCTCAATATCACGTTTCACATGTGATTCTATTGCATTTGTGACGTTTTAGCTGATAACCAATATACAGACAGCTACTTCAATCAGTATTTGTGTCAATGCTTGAATCAATGTACCTTTCACCTCTGTCATCCAAGAACTACAACATGCTGAATCTTCGTACTACATACCTGTGTGCGTGAATGGCAGTGTTTGCGCCTAGCTGGTTTCTCCTGTTCACTTGTCCACAATAAGCAGCAGGTGCTGGGCTTGGCAAAACTCCCCTCCAAGCCTCGCAAACGCCATACATGTGCAGCCTGAGGGACACACAGTAATGGATTGCAAGTTGGATGTTCATCCAGTTTGCTCTGTATTAAGACATGGGACGGTGAAATACTCACTGTGATGAGAGCTGAGGAGACAGTTCATTGAGCGGACACAGGAAAATGTGACGGCTCCGGGATGTAGACACACCATTGATGATGATGCTGCTGCTTTTCTGGGTCCTGGCTGACGATGGCCCGCTAGCTTGCTGCTAACCTGCGGTGTAAAGGATAATATGTTAAGTATACTCAGCTATGTCACCTCAAACTAGTAGCTCCTGGTTACTCCTATTGCTGCGTACTTCTAATGAGAAAGTGACACACATGTAACCGTTAGCTACAGCCGTTAGTTAGTGTAACTAAAAGTATGTAACATATTGTAAATCTACATAACGGAACAACATAAGACAACGTTATATTCTACCTGATTTCACATGGTGAAGTCGTGTGTCCACTTGAAAATAACGGGACGTACATACAGAGCTAAGGTGGTCAGCTAGCTAAACTGCATCCCTGACCAGGGATCTGATTTTACACCCAGATTGCCGACAGTAATTAATATACAATTAACGGCTGAGCCCGAGATGCAAATTGTTAAAAGCAATATATTTGGCCAGCTATTTATTTATTTATTTATTTTGCCCATACAGAAGGATGTTAATGTAACTATGTTCAGGAGCAGCCCGCTTGGTTGTTGACGCTAGCTAGAGCGATTTTATAACATTTGCTAAATCACCCGAAAGCCAGCTAGCTTAACGTTCACGTTCGCTGTGTCTAAATGCACATTAATCCATGTATAGACAACACAGGTTATCACCCAGTTCACGACACAATGTTAGCACCTGATTTAGAAACTACCTCACTTGACTAATCAACGACACCATCTGTCATTACAGGCTATCTGCGCCAACTGCCAGCCAGGTCATGTAAAAACAGGTCAACAGCCATGTACACAGCAAGCTAACACTTCCAGGCTAACAAGAGCATTCGCCGGTTATTATAACTGCCAAATGACAGCGACGACAGTGGCCTTGTTACCTCATGCAACATTAGCTACACACTAACTACAGCTGTTGCATCAAAGTCAAACCACACACGACTGAATAAGCTACTTACAAAACGCAGTAGTTTCGCGAAAAAATCCAGACGCTTCTAATGACACAGGAGGGTCTGCGAAGGAGACATGTTGAACACAACTGTCGAGTGGGAGACACTTAGCACAGATACTTCCGGCCGCAAGCTTTCCAGAATAAAACCGATTAAAAATTACACATTGCCCTGTTTTAAAAAATCAGGACGTTTTAGTTTGGAAACAACTCCTCTACACTTCCGGTATTCTTCAGCCTGCCCCCTTTTAGATGACGAATTAAACAAATCACTGTAACGATGGATTAAACATTACCTGAGCACACTGGGCTTTTTTTAACTTCACATTATTTTGCTTTATTTTATAAAAGTTCAGTTTCAAGTACTTGCAGCATATTTAGTAAAGATTAGGTGTATCCAGACATGTAGATGAAACTATTGTTCTCTGCCCTCTATATAACATTTATCAACCTAGGCACAACTGAAAATTAAAATCATAGTAGCATTTGTTAAATGTACTGTATGATGTATAAGTCTGAAAGCATGCAGGTAGTTGTAACTGTATTATAGGCAGATGTTGAAGTCATTGCTGCCATCTACTGTTTGCACACAATAGAGTAAATCTACCAAGATGTAGCTGCATTGTACAGTGGTGCTTGAAAGTTTGTGAACCCTTTAGGACTTTCAATATTTCTGCATAAATATGACCTAAAACATCATCTGATGTTCACGCAAGTACTAAAAGTAGATAAAGAGAACCCAATTAAACAAATAAGACAAAAATATTATACTTGGTCATTTATATATTGAAGAAAATGAGTGGCAAAAGTATGTGAACCTTTGTTGATGAAGGTTCTCAGTCATCCAGGTCATGGTAAATCTAGGTGCTGTATCGTAGGCAACTGGACTTGTTTCAGTTTCTCATCCAAGAGGCTTCTTCAGTTCTAACTAACTGGAGGGGAGTTGGGTGGCTTTTAAACTCTGTGTGGGAGCAGGGGCGAGGCCAGGGGGGGTAAGGTTAGGACGATTCCAAGGGCCCGGCACTGACAGGGGGCCCTTTGAGGGGCTAATAATATTATTATCTATCTTGAATATTTTAATCTGTCATGGGGCCCAAGATTTCTGGCGGCGCCCCTGTGTGGGAGTGTTCTTACAGAGTCATTAAGGACACATGTGCGCTCTGAGTTTCAGAGTCGTTGGGAACACTTTAGGGTAGCTGGTCCAACCGGCCTTCATGTGGGTTGCTAGGGCTAGGTGAGCCCAGGTGTGAATGGTTGTTAAGCTGTCTGGGGAGAGGACTCAGTACAGCACTGTAGGTGGGTGAATAAATGTCTCAGGACACCTCCTCTGTTCAAAGACGGAAGGTCCAGTTTGACACAGATGGATTCTTTCACTCCTCTTTCAAACCATCTGTCTTCTCTGAAGATGTTTACATTGTTGTCGTCAAAGGAATGATCTTCTCCTTCAGGTGTAGGTGGAGAGCAGAGTCTTGACCTGAGGAGTTGGCCCTCCTGTGTTGTGCTATTTGTTTATGGAGAGGTTGTTTCGTCTCCCCAATGTACAAATCTGTGCAGTCCTGGCTGCACTGAACAGCATAAACTACATTACTCTGTTTATGCCTGGGTGTTTGGTCCTTAGGAAGTTTCTGCCAACACACTGAGGCAGAAACTTGTCCGTACTAGAGAAGGACAGCAGTGGCTTTCTCCTTGCAAACCTGCCATGCACACCATTGTTGTTCAGTGTTCTCCTGACGGTGGACTCATGAACATTAATATTTGCCGATGTTAGAGAGACCTTTAGTTGCTTAGAAGTTACCCTGGGGTCCTTTGTGACCTTGACAACGATTATGCGTCTTGCTCTTGGAGAGATCTTTGTTGGTCGGCCTCTCCTGGGGAGGGTAACAATGAATTTCCTCCATTTGTACACAATCTGTCTGACTAGTCAAATAGAACATTGCGCCCACTGATTGTCTGGTTGTCATCGCATTGATTAAAAACACCTGACTCTAATTTCACCTTGAATCCTAGAAGTTCACATACCACTCATAGGCATGTAGTATTGGATCATTTTCCTCAATACATAAATGGCCAGGTATAATATTTTTGTCTCATTTGTTTAATTGGGTTCTCTGTATCTACTTTTAGGACTTGTGTGAACATCTGATGATGTTTTTATGCAGAAATATAGAAAATTCTAAAGTGTTAACAAACTTTCAAGCACCGCTGTATGAATGTTGAAGAAACACACTAAATGGTACTAAGATCCCAAGTTCTCTTAATTGACTGAATTCCTGCACATTGTCACTCTCCCCACTGTGCTCAGATTATAAAAAATAAATAATGTGAGTGAGGGATCCGTCTTTTAAAGAGCATTTTACTTCACAAATAAAACGCATATGGAATTTTTATGCTTGTTTTTTTCTCTGGTGGGCCATATTGAACCTTGTGGCTGGCCAATTTTGGCCTGCAGGCCCCGCTTTGGGCAGTTTTGTTTTAAAGTGAGAGAGTTTTCTGCAGAGACTTGGAGTCATTGGGACCTGAGTCGACTCAAGTCACTGTTTTGATGACTTAAACCTTGACTCGAAAGAAAATAAACGACCTGAGACCAGGGGTGGCAAAGTTAAAGATCAATTTGAATGCTAGCACTTTTTTAAAAAATTAAATAGATATCGTTACAACATCATTTTCATTAAATTGTTTGGCCACAATAATCGTGTTGTTAAAATCTGATATCATGGCAGCCCTACTTTACACTCGACTTGGACTTGGAAGTTAAAGACTACACATTTGAGGCATCATGTCTCAAGTCACAACTTGAGACATGTTGCCTCAAATGACTTGTCAGTGTTCATTTTATGTTTATAGTTTAGTTTAGTTTTATTTATTTATTTTGTCTAGCTGTCAGTGTTTTGTTGTGTAAAAGTGATAGATTTTGTTGGATTGAGAATATATTAAGCTTTCATAAAGTTATTTTTGTCCTTATTTTATTACTTGACTTGCCCTAACTAAGGACTCGACTTGACTTGCCCAGGAAAAAGTGACTTGAGACTTGTTGGAGATCTGGACCAAATGACTTGAGTCACATGTCTGGTTTTGAGGAGGTTTGCAGCTTTATGTTTCTTTAAGCCTCATTCTGTTTGATGGTCCAACACAGAAGGCGGTGCTGCTGATGTCCTTCTAACAAACCTAAAGCTTGATATTTACACTTTGACTTCTACCCTTCAGCCTGCTGCTAGGATAACATTTTCTTCAGTGTTTGAAATCATAATTATAGGCTTCACCTAGAGTACACATTGTTGATTGCTGTGGGGTTACACAGACACAGACTTTCTCTGATGTTGAGTTAATGAAACTGTTGGATACACTAGGAACACATCGCTCACTGTAAAAACACATTTGCATTAATCATACTCTGTGCAACAACAAAGAGGGTGTGGCATCTCTATTACTCTTTTTCTCCTACACAATCACACACACCCACACACACAGAGAGAGAGAGAGAGAGAGAGAGAGAGAGAGAGAGAGAGAGAGAGAGACCACAGGCATTCTGGTTGGCTAGGATGGATTTTCTGCCTCCCTGCCTGACAGCACATATGTGTCTGTTTCTTTACCTATTCATAAGGTGTTAGGTTACAGGGCTCGTAGGGAGTGTATCCTGCAGACTGACAAGACGGGGCACGCAAAGTCTGTGTGTGTGATGACGTAGCAGCTGCTGGATCTGGTTTGGCAGGATTTCTGAGGGAAGGGCGAGAGAGCAGGGACACAGACACAGAGAGGAAAAGGAGCTGAAAAGTTGAAACTGGTTTTGTCTTCACTGTATTTTACTCTGCTGTCGTTGTATCTAAATCTTCTCCGGTTGGTGTGGACATACTGGGTTTTGGTGTTTGAGCCGGGTTTCAGCACGAGGTAAGTTTCCTTTTGTTTGGTTTTGGTGTATCACATGCTTAAAGTCAGGACAGTGAAGAAAACATAGAAGCCAGCTGTTTCATTTTAACAGCTGGCTGAGTTACAGTAGTTATTTACCCTAAAACAAGATGGAAACAAGTTGTTATTTATGACAACAAAGGGAAGAACCACCATCATTAAACCTGTGAAAAAACAATGGGAGAATGTTTCCTGTTTCTATGACTAAGACACAAACTTCAAGTGTGGAAGGATATTGAGCAATCAACACGAAGACACAGTTACAAAAAGAAAACTGTGATCTTTATATAAACTGTACATTCAACACATGAACAGAGGCCTCCTGGAATGCAGCCCTCTTTACAGTTAAACATTTCCACACACTCATGATACATCAAGATGGTATGCAGTTGGGTTTGTGGTGATTTCCTGAAACGAAAACAGTTTCCCGAACATCACAGTGTAGTATAGGATATCTAAAGTCTAATTTGCCACTTGACACAAACGACACATGCTATTGTCAACTGCACTGCATCATAATGCCTGATAATTGTTAATAAATACACAAAATTTAATTGTAGTTTGAAATGGTCAATGCCGCTAGATGGCACTTAATGGACCATGATGGTTAAGAAAAAGCCAATGTCAGAGGAAGCCCAATCGGCGCAAAACTTTAAAATTCTATTCATCATGATAGAGGCAGTGGCAATGGAGTTAATTCAGCGTTTCAAGTGTTAGCACTGAAAAGTCCTCGGAGCCGAGCCACTCCTGTTTTCTCAAATCTAAATATTTTACTCTTTCCTAAACAGTGCATGATCCTGCGCTGCTCCTGACACCGTACAGGCGTAAGGATGGTGGTCCCATATGAATTTTATTTCACTTTATGACCAGTAATGTGGTGGGTATAAAAAGAAAATAGGGCAGTTTATAACTTTAAGTACAATTACAGTGAGAAAAAATCTATTTTGCAGAAACCCTTTCCTTACATAACTTGTGTGTCCTTTTTTTTGTTAACATTTTCCACCCTTAACTCCAGGTTTGACAGCAGTAAATAGGAACATACTAGGCGATGAAATACTAAATTAGATACACACTGGTAAATAAAATAAAGGTACAATATGTAAGAATTTCAGTTAGCCTGAAAACCTCTTTTTCCCAGCGGTCCAAAGCTCCTGTGCTAGCCGTGTAAACAGCAACACTCACACATGCACGGCTAACTGAGCTGAAAAGCTAAGAGTAGTTACAGTCATGAATGTGGGCAGTCTGTGGTGGTACTTGGCGGCATCGGATGCATGATACATAATGTCCTGTAGGTGCTCCATGGGATTTAGATCAGGGAAACGAGAGGGCCAGTCAATGGTATCAATGCCTCCTTAATCCAGGAACTGTCTACACACTGTGACCACATGAGGCCGGGCATTGTCCTGCACCAGGAGGAACCCAGGGCCCACTGTCTCCAGTGTAAGGACTGACAATCGCTCTGAGGATTTCATCATGGTACCAAACAGAAGTCAGGGTACAGTTGGCTATGACATGGAGGTCTGTGCGACCCTCCAAGGATATACCTCCCCACACCCACTGCCAAACCGGTGATGCTGGATGATATTACAGGCGGCATATTGTTCACCATAGTGTCTCCAGACTCTTTCATGGCTGTCACATGTGCTCAGCGTGAACCTGCTCTCACCTGTGAAGTGAACAGGCCACCAATGGCAGACTTTCCAATTCTGGTGTTCTCTCGCGAATGTCAATCAAACTGCACGGTGCTGGGCTGTGAGCACAGGTCCCACTAGAGGACGTCGGGCCCTCATGCCACCCTCATGGAGTCTGATTCTGACAGTTCGGTCAGAAACATGCACACCAGTTGCCTGCTGGAGGTCATTTTGTAGGGCTCTGGCAGTGCTCCTTCTGTTCCTCCTCATACAAAGGAGCAGATACCAGTCCTGCTGCTGCTTTGATGCCCTTCTACAGCTCTGTCCAGCTCTTGCGACCATACGTGCCATCCCACATATGTGCCATCCCGGAAGGGGTTGGACTATCTGCGCAACCTGATTGGGCAGGTACCGCCTCATGCTACCAGTAGTGACAAGGACACTAGCAGAACACAAAACTAGAGAAGAATCAGCCAAGAAAAATAAGGAGAGAAAAAACATTCCATTATTGGGTGCTGTCTTGTTTTTGCCTCTCCATTGCACTTGTTGTCGCTTTCATTTTCACCAAAGCAGGTGAAATTGATCAATAGAGAACTGTGTGATTAGATTTTGTTTGCAAGGAGAAAGATATATTCGTTAAACACACACACACAACCAAGTATCTCTGTACCATAAACTCTCAAACCACACACATCTGCCAGGAGGTTTATGATTGAAGTTATATTTATAATGGACAAATGACAGGAGGCCGTTTCATTCATGGTCGTCTTTAGCTCTGCACATATGCTGGTGTCTCCACTGTGTTCATTCAGCATCAGCAGACAAGCACAAAGCAACAAAAGCAGCAGCAGTGATAACACACACACACATGCACACAGACAGCAGCTGTGTGGACAACGTGAACAGTGTCCAGGATGGAACATAACAATAAGTAAAGACCTGACAAAAGACACACAAAAATGTAGCTTCAGGTTTAGCTTCACATTAGGGAGGAATTAAAGGTGCAATATGTACAAGCGGTAAAGGTAACATCTACTTTTATTAGCAACTTCAATACAACACGTGCGGCCCCTTTGTCCAAATGCAGAAGGGTACATTTGTTACGCTCAGCAGGTGGAGGTTGTAGGACCCAGAAGCGGACACCAGAAACAGAGGATTGATTAGAAGGTGTTTTTATTAAACACAAGTGAGAAGCTGGCAGTTGAGGAGGGCTGAGGAGCAGACTGGAGGCTCCGCCAGGGAGACACAGTCCAAACATTGTAAACATCATCATTAACTTAGAATAGATTAAGGTTATGTGTACATATTTAAGAGTCATTAACAATAAAGGCATTTGTCATGGGACACCAGTGTCAGTTACTTTATGTGTAAAAATAAATCAATAACACATATTACTTGTTACCTTCTTTTTAAAGTAACATATTACATTACAATATTACCGTCTGCATAGAGTAATAAATTACTTATAACACTACTTTTTAGTTACTTTCCAAAAAATTTATTGTATGGAATATATTCATTCATTCATTCACTCAACCTTTATTTAAATCTCGAAAAATCTTTGTCTGCAAGCCCTTATTTTCAATTGTGTCGAAAGCACAAATGAAAAACAGAATAGGCGCAAAAATGTGAAAACAAACCAGAGCAAATAAACAGAATGGCTACATGAAAATGATAACAGATAAGAAGCAACAGGTGAAACAGGTTTCAAGGCTTTAAAAAAAAACAGAAAGCAATGGCTGTCACGTCTTTCTGTGAAAGGTTCCCACCCAACTTTATGAAAGTTTCTTATTATTATTTAATTGCTCTATATAGATTATTTGTAACTAAAAAGTAGTGTAATAATTAATGTATTACTCTATGCAGACAGTAATATTGTAACATAATATATTACTTTAAAATGAAGGTAACTAGTAATATGTAATATATTGTATTTTGAAAATAACTTGCCCAACACTGGTTGTAACACTGCCTACTGATAATAAAGCACATTGTTTGTTAGCGAGTTCACCCTTTCTTAGTATCATGTCCACACTTTACTATTTTGCATTGGCAACAGAGGTTTTTGCATGAAATGTAAAGCTTCAAGGTTTAAGGTAGAAGAAGAGCAGTGGAATAATTGCTTTTGTTACTTGAAAGCTGTAGATGTTTGTTGGAAATGTCGTCTTTACATACAGGCTGTCATCTGAAGAAACGACGTCTAACTGAAAAATAGTTGGAGATGGTGCCATCTTGCTGAGATTTAGATGAGAAGATTGATGAAGTTGGGGTTCACTGAAAAATGTCCTTATTTTTGAAAGGAAAGCATCATTTTCTTCGATTAAAAGAACAATAAATTGATCAGAAATACAGTCTAGACATCACTAATGTGGCAAATGACTATTCCAGCTGGAAATGGCTGGACATGTTTTATGGAATATCTACACAGATGTACAAAGGACCGTTTTCAACAACCATCAGTTCTGTGGCACAATGGCACATTGTGTCAGCTAACTGATCATTAGACAACCCTTGTGCAATTATGTCAGCACAGCTGTAAACTGTTGTGCTGATTAAAGAAGCAATCAAGCTGGCCTTCCCCTGGCTAGTTGACTATCTGGAGCATCAGCATTAATGGGTTTGATTTTAATCTCAAACTGGCCAAAAAAAACAAACAAATAATAATAATAAACAACTTCCATGTGAGAAATTGCCAAGAAACTAAAGGTCTCATACAAAAGTGTACTATTGCTTCAAAGAACGGTGCAAACTGGCTCCAGCCAGAATAGAAAGAGAAGTGGGAGGCCCCAGTGGACAGCTGAGCAAGTACATAAGAGTCCCTAGTCTGAGAAACACACAACTCACAGGTCGCCATCGTGCAGCTTCAATAAATGGTACCATTAAAACACCAATCTCAACATTAACAGTGAAGACTCCAGGATGCTGGCCTTCTATGCAGAGTGGCAAAGAAAAAGACATGCCTGATATTGGAAAAAATAAAACGACTTAGGAAGACTGGACAGAAGTGTCATGTAGGGAGAAATCTAAGTTTGAGGTGTTTGGGTCACACACAGTATTTTCCAAATATTAAATGTGAAACTACTTCTTTAAAACGGAGGGGTTACTTGTTTGTTTGTGTGTTTATAAAGTGTTATATGGCACTATCTACATATTGATTCATCCGTCAGCCTGCAACCAGCTAACAAAGAAATTAATTTTCCAAACAAGGTCTCCACCTTCCTCTCCAGGCAAATCTGCAATTTGCAAACTATTTCACACAAGCCCATGCAGGTTCGATGTCAGTCACCAGTTTCGGTTGAAGTTACCTGCATCTGTTGGCTTGGACGAGATCCCATTCAATAATAAAAAGGATTTCACAAGTAATTCAGCTGTGATCTGTTTTTATCTTGTCACTAGGATGTGGAAAGATAACCTTCTTTTCTGTCTTCCTCTCTTTCAGGGGGTGCGCTTGTTTTTTCCACCCAGGCCAGTGCAGCAGCAGGGATGAACTGGTCGGGACTAGAGAGTCTGTTGAGCGGAGTCAATAAATACTCCACAGCGTTCGGGAGGATCTGGCTGTCCATGGTGTTTGTGTTCCGCGTGCTGGTGTTTGTGGTGGCAGCGCAGAGAGTTTGGGGCGATGAGAGCAAAGACTTTGTGTGTAACACTCGACAGGTAAGACGGAGGAACGACACTGGTTGGTCTATGCTAACACTGTGGAGCGATTACTCTCTCATGAGGAGGTACCATATTAACACACTGCCAGTCTAACAAGGACTGTTGATCCCAAAATCAAAGATACATTTGTTCCCCTTACCTGGTATGCTCCTTAACTATCTCAATTTTTTTTCAAGAGTTTTGGAGATGAAAACCTGAGTTAGGGACTTGGGTTGTAAACTGAACTGGGTTGCATTATGGGAACTGTAGGTGTTTTTTGGATCCTATACAAGAGTTTTCAAAGTAAGGATATCTCAGGCTCTGTTGCATCAATTTTTCCGTTGTCTCTTGTGAGTCCCCCGACTTTCTGTGTGTGACACCAAATCTCTGGAGTAGATCTTAAAGAGCTATAGGCTCAGTGCAGGCAGACTTTTTAAAGAAATGTGCTGACTTCTTAGGACTTTAACACATTTGTAAGCTTTCCCGTGAGACTTCGGATACTCTAAATCACCTCTGTCTGTTTGTTGAATTACTCTGTTAGGTCATTTATAGAATAGAAGGCAATTGGTAAGCAATCAGTACCACCTATCAAAGTGTGATCTAAATAGAAAGCAACTGCAAAATGCTGACTTTAGTTTTATCTGCAGGGAAATGTGTTGAAAAGTATTATGCCTATCCGCTGAAAAAGGCTGCAAGTTCAGATGCATTGTAGCTTTTAACCATGGAGGCATTATAGCCTTCATCAGCCCCTGGCAGCACTAGTGCTATTGTTTTGTATTTATCATTTCATGACAGTTGCATTAGCTTTGGTACAAAATAAAAGTATTGCCTCTTCATTTCCTCTTTGTTTCTTGGGTATTATCTCTGGTACAAATGTGACAACCTATACTATCACTCATTTTATCTGAGAGATCCTGGTCATAAAAGAAAAAGCAATTGCAATAACCTGTTTAAAAAGAATCTCTCTCTCTGTTTCCAGCCGGGCTGCACCAACATCTGCTATGACCACATCTTCCCGATCTCCCACATCCGTCTGTGGGCGCTGCAGCTGATTTTTGTCACCTGCCCTTCGCTGATGGTGATGGCTCACGTCAGATACCGCGAAGGAAAGGACGCCAAGTACGTTGCGCTGCACCAAGGCTCTCACCTGTATGCCAACCCCGGCAAGAAGAGAGGGGGGCTGTGGTGGACCTATCTGCTGAGTTTGGTCTTCAAAGCCGGATTCGACACATCGTTTCTGTACATTCTGTACCGGATATACCACGGATACGACTTGCCCAAGTAATGCTCGAATCATTACCATGGAAAAATACAATCTGATTATCTACTGGACTTCTATTCTCTTCTGTTCTGCCTTTAATCCTCTCTACTCTTTACTTCTAGATTATCCAAGTGCTCCCTGGAGCCCTGCCCCAACACCGTTGATTGCTTCATCAGTCGTCCAACAGAGAAAAAGATCTTCATGCTGTTCATGGTTGTATCCAGCGCGCTTTGCATCTTCATGTGTATCTTGGAGATGATTTATCTCATTGGCAAGCGCATCGCCAAACTGGTGAGCGTCCGCCATGAAAACGAGAGGCTCGTGTTCGCTGATCAGCACGAGCTCACCAACATGGCCCCACCCAGGTCCCAGTATCGTAAGACTGACCCGACGCTTGGAGACAGCCAGATGAGTTTAAACAAGAGGGAGAAGGTCAAAGAATTTAGCATAAGTACGACCTTGTAGGACTCAGAGGTCACTAAATGCAGGTTGTTACGAATGGGTGGCCACACAACAGGAACACAAGTTACCTGATTAAAATGATCGAACCAAAGGAATGATGAAAGGAGCGATACCGTGTATCGTGATCCTGTGACACACCTGAACATGAAGCTTTCATGACTCTCTGTTGGAGGAATCTCCAGCACTGGCCAGCTGTATGTTGTAGAGCACTGTTAAAGAGGAGGACGACTATATTTTTACTGTGTTTTGTAGCTTTACTATAAGTCTGATCACGTTATGGCCGACTATCCAAGGAGAAACGTTCAGGAGCTGGTGGGACGGCACAAATGGAGTCCGATGTTGTGTGTGACGGCACTGTACAGAGATAATTGATCATGAATCAACAACAATAAGCCATGTTAATTAAATGCAACACCTTTCTGTACATAATGTAAATTGTCTTCAACACTCTTAATAGCTTTATTAATCGTGTGATTGAGAAACAGATGGACAGCTGCCCCACAGGACATGTTGAGTTTTCCATCAATGTTTAACTCTTCATCATTGAGCTGATCAAACAGGATCTTCTACATCTTCTTCCATAGCTTCTTATTTCCTGCTAAAGGGGCTCAGTAGACCATATTTACGCAGTTTCCCTCTGACACTCCACTCAGGGTGGGAAGCTCAAATGTAAGAGCCTACTGCTGTGTTCCAGGTTGCAAGGTTGCAAACATATTTAATGAATCCCATTAGCTTCTGTTGGACAACAGCTAACATGAGCATTCAACCACTTCCTAGCTAATGTATTTAATAGTGTTATCCAATACAATAGTAAAGATGTAAATTAAGACTAAAATATCATTGCACATCTTGGACACATTAATTTAAGCCTGGAAATGAAACACACTGGATGTAAAGGTAGCAGTTGAAGGCTAATGTTAGCAAATTAATTATGGCACAATTTCCTCACCAGATTTTCACTATCCATTATCTTTTCAGTTTTGTAGTTTCTCTACAGTTATATGACTTGCAACCTGAAACATAGCAACATTACACTATCCCCACATTCAAGCACCCCACCCCAAGCTTGACGTCAGAGGAAAATGGACACTGCGTGACTACGGATTATTATCAGGACTCAACATTTGCATTGAGACTCAAAGTTATGGTGTTTTTATTGTATGTATGATGAGTAAAGAGAGCGAACTTGAAGCTGTTGTCTTGCTGTACAGGCTGGATTTAATCCAGAGACACGGGGTAGACTACTTATGCTTCAATAGTTTTTTAAAAAACTTGTTTTTATTGACCCTTATAGTGCTATATTTAATTGCTTGTCAAATAAAAAATGCTGATCAAACTGTCTGTTATTTCTAGAAAGGAATTTTCCATTAGTTTTTACTCACAAACAGGGTTTGCAAATAGAGAGTAATATCAGGGACAGTGTTTAATAGAGAAATTGAAAGCTAAATCTTATATGTCATAGATATTTCTACTCTACACTATTTTCCTTACTAAACAGAAAAATACAATCACACAGCTTCTGATATTTTTAATTGCACTGGTTGACTCATCTTAAAACACACTTTATACCAACTTGACATAACTGAACTAAAACCTAGCAAAACAGTATCTCCTTGTTTAGACTCCTGTCAGCTGGTAAAGCCAAGTAACACACTGAGCTACTTGTTAATGGCAGCTAGCATGGCAGCTAGTTGCTACAATCAAAGATAGTTACAGCAAAGAGGAGCTACCATCGAAATGCAGGCCATTTCTTGCAAATTACACCTTTAAAGGTGCATTATGTGGTTTTGGGGTAGACATTTTAATCAGAAAGAGAAAGATCTTCCTAAACAAACTAAATAAACAAACTCTGAACAGCTTGTTTACTCAGTTATGAGTGTTGTATTATTAGCATTTAAATAATAATAATAATAATACTGTAAATATTAAAATTCTAAGTTTAAATTTCTCCTCCAAAACTACATAGTGCCCCTTTAATAATACCCTGGAAATTATACTCAAATCATCACAGCAGAACGTATTTTACATGGCAGAAAAAAGTACAGGTGTTATCACAAACCTTAACAATGACAGTGAGCTAGCGTGCATAAACAAGGACCCTTATATTGAGGCAGCTAAATGGAATTCAGCCGCCATTAATTATTTTACATAATTATTTACACATACACGCTTATAAAAGGTCTGCTTAAGTACTTGCTCATTATCCAAATCTAACTAAATTCAGTTCCTGTCAGTCATCACTAGATGGCGGCATGCTCCAGGTTAAATAAAGTAAATACACCAATATATGGACATTTGGGGGGAATTTGTCTACAGGTTTTAAATTTTGCAATGGACTCATGAACACATATAATGGTATTGGGTAAACCAAGAAGCCTTGAAAGCTCCATCAAGGTAAAAAAAAAAAATGTTTTAAAAAATCGTGTGCCAGTGGTGTTCATTAAGGGCTCCGAACAGAGCTGCTCATACTGACCTCGCAGGTACCCCTGCCATATGGACAAGTACCTACACAGATGCCTTCTACTTCCTCTTGAAAGCTACTAAACCACTTAATATGCCATGTTACTCATTACCAGGACTTGACTACTAAGATAAATCAGGTTCCGTGTCGTCTTATGAAAATATTTTTTTAGAAACCGACGTCTTTATAAAGTCACTTCTTTTCTGTTTAATGGATCAGTGCTGCTTCCTTCCGAGCCCTGGGTCAGTTTTAGCGTGGTGCCGGTCCATCAGCCGGCAGGAAGCAGCTGGATTCACCCTCATACGGAAAACAAATTTTACGACGAGGATGGGATTCGAACCCACGCGTGCAGAGCACAATGGATTAGCAGTCCATCGCCTTAACCACTCGGCCACCTCGTCTACAATGCTACTACGTTAGCCTGCAAAATGTCGACTCACAATAAGTGTTTTATTAACATGTAGTAACGTGTATATTAGGTGTTAGCATTAGCATGACACGTTATAGGCCTATAAGTCGAAGAGCAACAGTGTGCAGAGTCACATAGCTACTGTGTACACTTCTGTCCACAGCAGGGAGCCAGAGACCAGCAAAGACAATTAGGTATTTTAACCATCTAATTACGTAACTATTTAAGTGGGCCCTATCTTTGTTGATTAACATGTCAAACATGATGCCGTAATTAGTTTTTCAAGTTATGTAATAAGATCTAATATCCTCCTACCCTGCAAGAGACCTGCCTCAGGTTTCATGTTTCATGATGCATCATTTGTGCAGTGAAATGCAACATGGCATACTCCTGGTGTTGTGCTTGAAGATTAGTGTGAAAGAAAGATTTAAAGGTATCATATGCAAATTTTAATCAGGGGGAGAAAGATCTTTTTGACTGATGTTTTATGCCTAAACAAATTGAATAAACAAACTCTTTGTTTTCATGACTGAGCAAACAAACTGACCCTAAACGACACCACAAGTTCATTCTGTCACTTTATTTATGTTTCATGGACCCTGCCACCTTTCTAGCTTCGAACAGTGTTCTGGGAACTTATTTTCCTCCTTGTTTATTCAGTTATGGATAAATACATGTTTCTAAGTTTGTATTATTACCTCAATAATATTGCAAATATCAACATTTTGTGTAAATTTCTTCTCCAAAGCTAGATAGTGCACATCCCTTTGATATATCTAAAAGGCAAAAATTCTAATTTTAAAAAACAGATAAATATCTGTAGTCATTCAAACTAAATATATGTGCAACACGTGCAGGTGTGACCTTCTTATATTATATATTGTTCCTTTTGCCGCCGTGCCAAATGTAATTTCTCCAACAGGGGATCAAAGATACATCAGGAGCCGGATGAATCAACTATGACTGAGGCGCATCCAACAACATTAAAGTTTTCAAGCTGACTAAAATGTGCCTTTTATTTAATCTAAATCATGGTTGAGTTTAATCACTCATCTAAGAAAGTATGTGCTGTCCCAATTATGATTGTTTTGTGTATGCATGATGTGACAGCTGCCCCAGCCTCCTCCTGACACCTACAGTTAATAACTAATCTGACCCTGCTATCTTATCAGTGTGTTTTGAGGTGTGAATCACATGGCAAAACACAGACAGAGGGGATCAAACATTTATTTACCCTTATTAAAAGTTACAATAAAACCATTAACATCTTCAAACAATAGCAAAATAAAGAGAACCAAAAGTATTGGCCAAAACATATTTACAGAGACAGTTTGCAGATAAAAAGCTCACATTTTATACACAATCCCAACCCCTGCGTCATAAACTCTGAAATGTGAACACTGCAATACTCAAGAAGCTCGAATGTGGTTTTAGCCAGAAAAAGAATCAAAATGCACAAAGAAAGACATAGCTCTTTTTCCACCTCCCCTCCTCGATTTTCACTTTTCTATACATGATAAAATACTTGAAATTTGGGGGTAAAACATAGGAATGTAGAATTCTAAAAATTAATAAGATCATTTGAAAGGTTTGTGTCCATATAACAGTCATTTCGAAGTGAAGGAGATGGTCTGCACCGCTCCGCCACGGCGACAACTTTTAGATCCCAAAAAAGATGAGAAAGAAAAATAAAATGCTATAGGGCTGCCACGCTGTTAAAAAGGATGCTTCTCCATGAACTGGGAAAATAAGTCAGTATTCCTGATTCGCTCCACATCCAATCCATTACCTTCGCCACACGCCAGTCTCTGTGTACCATGAGGGGGTGACACAAGCCGACACTTTCGTCACGAGAGGGCCTGGTGAGATTCCGTCTGTCGAAGAACTAATAAAAGGCAGTGAACTGGTGGTTGAATCAGCAAACGTGATATATCCTTTGTCTTCTTTTGTAGTTTTGTTTATAACTTTAAGAACGTGGCACAAGTCTCTCATATATATATTTATATACTTTAATCTTGGAAAATCAGTTCAGGTGCCATGGTGGGGGGCAGTCACTCTGCCTTGGCCTCGCCCTCGGAGGCTGCGGGTGTCGTGTCCTCGGCGGGGGCAGGGGCAGGGGCGGCCTCCTCGGCGAGGGCAGCCTCTGTGGGTGGGGCCTCCTCCGCTGCCGCGGCCTCTCCCTCGGGTGCAGGAGCAGCATCCGCGACAGCCTCGCCCTCTTTGGCCTCGGCGGCCGGCGTCTCCTCTTTGGTTTCGTTGGCCGCATGGCCGTTCTCCTCGGGCTTGTCCTCGGTCGTCGGGGAGGTGACCTCCTCCTTGCCCTCCTCGCTGCCCTTCTTGGTCTTTTTCAGGGAGATGCCCTTGAACTTGAATGAGTTCTTCAGGGAGAACTTCTTCTTCTTCTTGCCATCCTTGGCGGCCTCGCCCTCCACCTTAACGGCCTCGCCCTCGGCTGCAGGAGCGGGCTCGATGGCGTCCCCGGTGCTGGCTTCGCCTTCCTTAGCCGGTTCGGCGGTTCCGTTCCCGTCTGCGGCAGCCACTTCCCCGTCGGGCTTGGCCGACACGTCGCCGTTGGTTTTGACGTGGCCGTTCTCCTGCAGAGAAGAGGAATCAGGGATTTTAATAATGGAACTGGGTCAAAATACACACACTACTTCTGGAAAACACAGAATCACTCAGATGTACAGATGGATCAACTGTGGACTCATATTCCAAATAAATCTGGGGAGATCTGGCATATGACAGATTAGCATTAGCCCATTTACTCCAGCAGTTAATCCATGTTATACCTGAGGAAAGCTGCTTGCCCTGCCAGTGGTTCAGAGGGGGAGGGTTCAACATCTGTTTGCATGACTCTGACCGGACACAAGGGGGCAGTAGAGCTGCATGTAACCGTCAACACAGCCTGCGAGCTGGGGAACAAAGGAATCCCCACGAACCCATCCAGAGCTGCAGCTCATCTACCACTGCTCCCAGTGCAGACACACACCACGTCTGTACTTTAACGATTCTACATCACTTATAGTAGATGTGATGAGTTTTATGTGCATAAGTCGGTCAGCTGCAATGAGTTGATCATGTATAAAGTGGCACCTCAAGTCACTCGTTTAACTACCAACAATCACCAATTAACCATCACATGTAGGCATCAAGGAAAACGTTTTATACCCACAAACTTCTCTAAACTAGGAGCTGATGAAAGCACGCAGGGTCAGGGCACAGTTAAAGCCTGTCCGCGCCTCGGCTGCAGCTCCGCCTGCGCCTCCAACAGCACAATCACTAGCGCCGTCCGCCTCGCATCTTTTGTTCGACGCGAGACCGACTTAATCCCCCCCGACTACAGCCAACTCATGACAGAAAACAGGCTTCAAATACACATTTAGACCACAATCTGCCCTTCGTGTGCAAAAATGTGCGTCTGAATCGCCCCCGTGGGCGCAGCAGACGAGTTAACAAAAGGCAGCAGGCTGGTGCGCGCTGAGCGGGGACGAGCGTGGCCACTCGACGGCTGCGCTGCTGGAGGTTCCCCCCTGATTTTGGACTGCCCATCTTAGCTGTATTTAAACTTATTCAGTCTGCAGCCGTGTGGGGAAACAGGGGGATGGATGTGATCTGAGTGCGGAGTGTGAGAGAGCGACAGCCCGGCTCCCATCGCCCTGGCACCCATGTTGCCAGTGGGCGTTGGGTGCCATGTGGCTCCCCGCTGCTGCTGCTGCCCATCTCGGGCCCGTTTCACTCACCTGGCCGTTGGCTTTGGCAGCAGCTGGGTCGGCGGCGGCGGCGGCTTTCCCATCAACAGCTACTCCACCCTTGGACAACTGAGCTCCCATTTTTTTTTTTTTCCCTTTAAGTGATGTGGACCAAAAAAAAAAGAAAAATCGAAAAAGAAAAACCTCGAGGAGTTTTATGGAGATTTAAAAGTCCAGCTCTGGGATGGTGAGGTCTCGCCCAAAAAGAGGGGAAAAAGTCCGACCGGATCTCCTGCTTCCTTACTAGGTCTGGAAAACGTCAAGATCCCCCTTCTGTGAGTGTGGACCCCACGGCGGCTGAGCTCAAACTAAAGGATGTCGGTGATAAGCCTGTGAGTATTTCAACCGCGCCTCAAAATCGACCAGGCCCCTCCCATGGGCGTGGCCGGCGGCCTTTGTCCAATGTGCAGCCGGCAGGGGCGGGCCTCCTTCAGCCCACTGTCACTGCAACAGTGTGCTCCTCAACTGGGTGATCGCACTTTTCCACTGTTTCGAGATGCCTCGAAGATTTGGGCATTTAAAACTTGTCTCATAAAGACACTTAACAGTTGTTTCAAGAAAATTGGGCTCTGTAGGACTCTGTGATCGTAGAGAAGTTCAGTTAAAGTGATTTCATGATGGTCAAACAACACTATACATATTATAAGTTATGTTGTCAACTTAGGACAAGACCCTCAAAGTGTTTTGTCATCTTTTGGGTGACTGCACAAAGGAAATAAAAGTATTTCTGCAACAAAAAATGTTTTACATCATCAGATCTGAAGGAGCTATTTAAAGGTGCACTGTGTAGTTTTGGGGAAGACATTTTAAGGATCCTCGTTGACTGAATTTTAAACTAAATGAACAAACTGTCTTTGTTTTCATCACTGAGTAAACAAACTGACCTCAAACGACAGCACAATTTCAGTGTTGAGTTTGTGAGCGAGTTTGTATTATTACCTCATTGATATTGTAAATATTCAGATTCTAAGTTTGAATTTCTTCTCCAAAAGTACACAGTGCCCCTTTAAAATGAGCCAGTACTAGAATGAAGCATCAGTTTTGAGGTTGTGCTGCTCAGAGCTCAAAGATACACCTAAGAAAGTCGGATGACGTACACTCTCTAGCTGGAAAAGGCTGGGAACCAGTGCAGCAGACTCATGATTTCCAGACTTCTGTCACCGTTTCACTCTCTCAAAAACACTTCTTATCAACTTTCACATCGTCATAATGGTTTGAATGGCTTCCTTCAGCAAATATCCTCAGATGATCTTCATGATCTGATTTTTCTGCGCTAAAAACACTTAAAAAAAGAGACGAGGAATCGTTTATGGCCTCTGACTGATTTTGAGCGACGGGCCCGGCTTTCAAAGAGTAAACTTGTTACATAACGCTCAACCAGCTCTGCACTCGGTGTGGACCTTGCGATGGCACTGGGGCTGCTTTGTCACTGACACAGACAGGGAGACAGTGAATCGGCCTGTCAGCCAGTAATGAGGTCTCTTGGCCAGATGAGCGAATCCCACGATTGAAGCGATGACACTGCATTTTTTTTTTTTTTTTGTATTTGAGAGTCCAAAGCTGATGGGTCAGGGGTCATGTGTTTTAAGCAGAGTTATGAGAGCCAGTGGATGGCTTCCAGGCATGGGACAGGATCGCACATGCATTTATATATGCCAGCTGCCTCATTTTCAAGCCGTTACTCTCGATTCTGGCAACCTTAACCAAATTATCCCTTCTTCCCGAACAACAAGGCCCTCATTTATCCCGCAGATGAACCCATGTTAACAAAACGGCACTCTGTCTGCTTGTCATCTTTATATGACTTCATTAAGCACAATTTATGATTTCCTCTGATTAAAGTGTTCTTCAGAGGCATCTCTCTACGGCTCCATACATCCGTCATTGTTTCCATCAATCCAGTGGCACACAGATCGACCCCCTCCGCACATGCACACACTCACACAAACATGTCACAGCCGTGGTATGCTAGGCATGCATACGCCACCCAGAGAATGATCTCCATCCATTCAGTGGGCTGAGCTTCCCACAGTGGAGTACACCCTCAGGGGCTCAAAATGTGCAACCCCAACCCCTTCTCATCAACCACCAATGCTCCATACATTCTCACAAACTGAGTCAAGACAGAGAACAACATGTTTGAAAGACGTCTATAGTCCCCACCTCGGCGTCCCAGTGCGTGCACAGCTCGGTCACAGCTGTGGGGTTCCTTGTCGCTCTCTGATGTGGGCCGTCTGAATGGGGCTGTAGTTCTGATGAGGTCTATACATTGAAGTTGTCACATTTCAAAGAGATGTTTCCAGCTTGAGAGACGTTCTGGGCCGACTTCTCACCAGGTTAACCACAGATTTGTCACACATGTACAGTGGGGGAATGTGACAGTATTTTTTCTACATGACTGTACTTGAAGGGGCTCTATGTAACAATTTGTAGCAATTTGCACATATAAATCACTTGTTACTGGCCATATGTAGCAACAGTAGGTAACGTTTGCTGAGAATTGTAACTTTATGTTATCATAAACTTAACAACGGGCTTTCAGCTCAACAAGAGTTTCCACAGAGCCCCTTTAAGTACAAATTTGAGGTTCATGTGCTGTACTGCAGTATTTCCATTTTATGGTTTTACTTCCAGCCGCCGGGTTAAAATGTTGGCAGATAATGTTTTTGCAAACACCTGATGCATTCACATTTGTACGTATTGACGTTTCTTCACTTTACCAGTGATGAAACTACCAAACAGTGTGATAAGTAGTTGATATTTGACTAGCTACATGAAAATGCTATACATTTATCTGATATTATTTCTGTTGAGAAGTAAGTCCAGTTTTGAATGCAGAACTTTTACTCTTTGGCATTACAACCTTTACTTTGGTGAAGCACCTTAATACGTCTTCAACCACTGTTCTAGCCTATTAGAAACTGAGGTGATCTTACTTTGGTGTTTCTGACACCAAAGCATATTCAGAAATCTTCCTTCAACATATGAAGGAGAAACTGCAAAAGTCTGGTCTTTCACTACTTGGACAGAAAATACAGACTTTTTAAAAAAAATATGACCTAATATGATCACGATTTGTAAGTATCTTAATTAGTTGGCACCCACTTTACTTTGAAAATAGCAAAGCTTGATAAAAATGAATGCTAATAGGCCAATATTGTATTTGGCTTATCTCGAGCTCATATGGTCTGTGCAGCTCAGGGGAAGGCATTTTTGTCTTTTCAATTTGAGATTTTCAGTGCTGACAATATACAATATACATGATTGATAGCCTACCACTCGCATGTCTGTTTGCTTAACATGGTGCTAGAGCTAGCAGTTATCTTATGTTAGCATACAGGCTGGATTTCGATGTATTTAGACAGGGCCAGGTGTTTCTCAGTTCAGACGTTGTGCTTAGTTAAGTTAACTGGCTGCTAACTAGGCTTACTTAGCTTAGCCTAAACATGATTTTCTCATTCAGCCTTGATCAACAATGTGCATAATCACGCACAGACATAGCCTGCGCTAGTGCAGACAGAGCCTTTATTATTTCCATCCTCGCCAGCTCAGTGTTTAACATGCAATTCAGTGTGCACACACACTCGAAGTACACACAACATCACGATGACGAGGCCTGATTTCCTTGAGAAAAATGAGAAATGTGGCTGGAGGACTTCCTCTGGACTCGGCCTGCCTACTTATTTCTGTCACGTTTAACATGGTGCTTCTTCTCCTCTTCACACACTCTTTTCCCTCCTGGCTAGTCAATGCCCCTGTTTGTGTGGTTGCCCATTTTTCATGCCCTGACACAGGATGAGCCCTCAAATCCCGCTAAAAGCCTCCATTGTCTGTCTCTCTGCGAGCCAACTGATGAGCATCACAAGTAGAAAGAGAGGAGAAGAAGAGAGAGAGAGAGAGAGAGAGAGAGAGAGAGAGGAAACATGTCTTGGGGATTGGTTTTTCTTCAGGTAGTAGAAGAGTTCATGACGTTCACCTTGAGCACATTACTTTGGCATATCAGCATGATGAATATGTAATTTCCCAGGGTTGCTCAGCAATTCATGCATACACAATCACAAAAACAAGAGTGCAGGCCGTTTCCTGTGTGCTTCCTTGTGGTTTGTGAGACATTGATGATTACAAATTTGTTGCAGTTTTTCACAGCTAATGGCCCAGACCTCAATACCTAATGCAATGTCATCCTATGAGGTCAGAAAATAGGTTTTATAATAAGAAATAATGTGAGGAGTTAAGTTAGCAATAAGTGGATTATACTGCATGTAGTCACATTAGCGTCAAAACAAAAATATTTAGTTTTAATGTATCACAAATACAAATATAACATTGAATGATGCTAAAAAGTGACGTCTAAGCAAATAAAACCAAACATTTGCATCGCCGAGCACCTAATTACAAAGGAATCAGGTGCGGAGTCCTCTTCACTGCCATGAATAAGGGTGCGTTGACTTAAAAGAAAGCCCTTTGTGATGCTAATTAATTCGATCAACTGGCTTATTGACTGCAAAAAGGCCCTCACCAGCAGGCGACCACAAAGCTGAGCATGGTGGCCATCTTGACCAGGAGCTTGTGCAGATGTGTCTGTCTGTCGGGCTCTGGCAGTGGCTCTCGGAGGAGGAGGAGGAGGAGGAGGAAGGCATAGTAGCTGGATTGCTCAGCCAAGCTCGCATGTTTGACTCGCCTCATTGATAAAATTCACATCGCGGGGGAGCTTGGAAGCGCGACACAACCTCTAAAAATGGAGAGCAGTAATCGTGCTGATGTGCGCAGATGTACCGCACACACGCCCTTCTCCCACCTCTTTCTTTTTCCTTGCGCCTAAGGTGGCAGACATGACGCGACACACCCCTCCCGACATTTCTGCATGCGTGCAGACATGCCACAGAGCCGGTTGCCATGGCAACTACTGCTTCTATCGACATCTCCTGGTGCTGTTAACGATGGGGGGGGTCGTTTTGTGGGAACCCAGTCATGAAGACAGTGGAAGAGGATATGGCTTTGGCGTTTGTTTTTATTTGCCTTATCATCTCTGGCTTGTTTATTTGAGATGACTTTGACTCCCACAATTTATGCAGCTGAGACTCTCAACCTCCGTGTGACCACAGGGAAATGAAGCGCGGTTTCCTTTTAACCTTTACCCTGTCCACCTCCCCGTCAGACTTTGTTTCCCTTCTTCATCATGAATTCCATCTCCCTGTTTTATCAACTGTGCATCTTTTTCCCTCTCCTTGCGTTTATCTCTGGCATCAAGGCTATCACCCAGTGGAGCCTTGTTTCCATCTGTCGCAACACGCAGACCAGGTAAGACGGCAGAGAGAGATTAAACAGATGGAGAGGCAAGAATAAGGCGAGGGTGAGGGGTTTGGAAGCACATACTGTGTTGATGAGTGAAGCAGAGGGAGAGGGGCTGGGCAGAGGCAGTGTGTGTGTGTGTGTGCATGTATGTGTCAGACAGGAGCGTACAGTAGTAAGGCAGCTCATCCCCAACGGCACTGCGGCGTTACTAGGTCAGTGTGCCATCATCTCATTCATCATTATCACAGCCGGCTCTTCCTCCTGCACTCTCACTCTTCATCCCTCCCACGCTCTCTTGCAGTTGTTCTCTTCTTTTCCAACACACACGGCACAATGTGAGAGACGCAGAGCTTCAGAGACAGAACGGGGAGCCCGAACCCAAACAGACTCAGTGTTGGAGTGCAAGCTGAAGTTTAGGCCATTACAGTATAATGGATTGATACTGTGAACTAAAACTAATGCATTTATTAATGATTAATCAATCATTCAACATGCTTAAAAAATAACAAGTGTTACCTCACCAGGTTGTGAAAAAAGCTCTTTAGACCACATCCACAATTGGCCAGCTAATGTTTTGCCATGCTAGTGCTGTGAACCTAGCATCTGAGTGTCAGTGACACATAAATGTCTCAACAAGTTGTCTCTTCAATGGAATGCTCTTACATTTTTTTTTTTACAGACATCTATCTTTCCTAAAATAGATACAAAACACAAGTATGCAAAACAAATGGCATTCGCATCAGCTTCAACTTTACCCAGTGTTGGCGTGCTAACATTATAAACTAAGATGGTAAATATACCAGCTAAACTGCAGCATATTAGCATTGTCATCGCTAAACTTACATCTGGCTAGCCACAATAGCATGTGAAGGTTGTTTTTGTTACAATCCCCTCTACAATCAAGTTTAAATGATACGAAAAGGGTTAAATCGTTTTGTCACCATCATCATCAACTCCGCCCTCGTATCTCTACGCTAGCTAAATATAAAGACAAGAATATACAGCTAGCTTAGGGACATCCAAACTGAGGCTTGATTCAAGTGTAATAAAGTAGTGAAACTATAACCTTTATTTCTTATCAAAGAGTTATAAGTTGAACTGTGCACAACAGTATGGGCACCTGTCAATATCAAAAAGTGAGGGTGGCCATTATCCCCACCATTAATCAAATCCATGTCTCTCTTTTGGTCAAAAATCACAAAATGACAGACGCTCTGTGACAGACAGAAATCGATTAGCCCTCGTGAGTTCAGTATAATGATCTGGAAGCAGGAGCAGTGAGTCTGACACACTCCGCACCATTAAAGCGACCAATAGGCCATATTTCATGACAGCTTTGCATTCCTGCATATTGTAAACGGGCCTGGGTGATGTAAGACCCCCGCTGCTCAGTAATAGCTGGCAGCATAACTGTCGTTTGTTTGGTATACACACAGACGCGTATATACGACAACAAGCACTTGCGTGCAATCGCATGCAAATGTATTTACCCCTCGCCGCTGCCCTCTACAAACGCTAAGACTCATTAACTCAGTTCTGGGTTATCTGCTAGCTGGGGTGGGTTTTTTGGCCAGTCTATGAGATCATCACTCTCCCTGAGCTGAGCCCCAGTCCTTTTTTCCTCCCACTCCTCAAACCCCTCACCCCTCTCCTCCTCAACGATCTTTATTGTGATGCAGATTTGGGGATCAGTGGGGGATGGGAGCAGGGGTGTGTGGGGGATGGAGAGAGAGGAGGTTTGTGGCGAGGCTGTGGTTAGTGTTAAATTTGACCTGGCAGCCCTGCTGTGCCTCAGCGGGCGGTCCGGCATGGGCTTGGGGGAGGGGAGACCGAGAGAGAGAGAGAAAAGAAAGAGCTTCGAGGGTTATCCCACAGCCTGTGTACGAGACTCAGATATCAACATAGCAGCCTCATCTTGAAATAAAAGATGGCAGACACGCCCCTTGTATCTTCACTCGACAGTAATCCCATCCAGGAGTGGAACAGAGATGAATGGGATGTTCAATGGCGTTTTGTTCTGTCTAGACATAATGAGCTTAATGTCACCGAGGTCATGTTGTTGTTCCCTCTGTCATAGACTAATACCATGTCAAACTAACTGGAATATGAATAGCGATCATAATTTGCAAATGGGAATGCATTAATCTGTGTATTTATCTGTGGGGAATAAAGCCATTACTGAAACATCACTAATTTGCCCACACAGATCGTTCAGCCGCTGTGCTGTCTGAGGCTGGGTGGTAAGTTTTGGGCTTTCCTGCAAGTGTGTCAGGGTGTGTGTAATCACCATGTGCGTCTGCGTGTGTGTTCTTACAGTACGTCTGCAGCTTAACCTACGGCCACGCTCCGCCCAGCTGTCAGAGGAGTCAAACCTTAACCGAGCGCATGCCCTCCTATGACAACGCATCCCACCCCTCACACACTTTCACGCACACCAGAACGGAGGGCAGGGATGGTAGAAATCAAAGAAAGGCCCTGGCAAAAATAAATAAATAAATGTCTAGAGTTGATACCTGGCTTTAATGAGGCGTGCGTGGGATGGATTCATTGACTCTGCACCTGTTATAGCGCTGACAAAAAGACAGCGAGTTCACTCCTGTTCACTCGTCGTTGCCCATTTGATTATACCGAGTCACACTCTAAGTGCACAAGAACAAAAGTAGCGCACAGATTAGGGTTAGGGCACTGTTAAATGGTTTACACAGACATTTATTATAATAATAACCATGCTGTGATTTGTTGTTCCTATGTCTTGGCGCTCCTCCAAAGAGATCTGAGTTCAGGTTCAGTCACGGAGACACACAGCCAGTGACACATAACGAAAGTGGACGTTTGCCAAAAAAGATGTGGGTCCTTCAGCGGAGAGATGATCCACACAACTCAAGTGAACCTGTAAAAAAAAACAATTGTTGAGTTCACTCAGCTTTGGCGTGATTCATTATTTGGTTGTCATTTTGCTCCACTTTTCCATTTTATCCATCTGCCATTGCAGCTGGGTTGTCATGGAGCATCATCGCAGCGTGATGAGCTTGTTTGTGAGTGACCTATTTATAATCCACCCCCTCCATCTTTTGCCCCCAATTCTCTTTCTTGTCCTCCTCCAGTTTATCAAAACACGGTTACATAAAAACAGCTCCCTTTGAACCAGCCGGGTCGTCACCGTGGCATGAAAATCTTTTTGAGTTATTAAATAATTCAGCAGACGGGGTGAGGTGTTGAGTCTGGGTTATTTAGGTTTCACTCTCGAGATATTCTTGGCTCAAAAGTGGCAAGACGGAGACTTGTAACTTGTGTGTCGTGCGTTTATTTGAAATATTGAAAGTCACCAAGAAATGAAATCTTGAGCAGCTTCAATCTCCCAGAATGTGACTTATATCTGAGTGAAAGTCACACAGCTACTGTGCATTGTGACAGTAGCTCAAGGGGAGGAAGTTTCTGCCAGCTGCTACAACCAACAAGCTAACGGTCAAGTGCACTTTTATTGGTTGGGTTAGCTGGTCATCTCGGTCAGTTAATGTATAGCATAACATAACACTCCCATGTTCATGAAAAAATAGTATGTTTAACAAGAAGAGGAAAAATAGACACTTTAAAGGGGCTTTATTTCTAAACCGTACATTAGCTACTGTTGCTCTCTGTCAGTGGAGTGGATAGAGGAACTGAGTAAGCCTCTCCAGAGCGTGCATAAAGTCACATCCTGTGACCAGAGTCTTTCACAAAGAAATCCACAACATTAACCAACTTAAACAAATCATCCACAGGCTTGTATAGACAACTGGGAGAGACGGGGGAGGTCTCATTTTTCATGTCACATCACAATCCGCTCAGATACTTTATCTGAGTCTTTTTATGGGACTCAAAAATGGACTGTTGGTTCACCACTTTGGTTAAAATTGAAATATCTCAACTAATATTCAATGAATTGCCAAATTCAAAAACTTTTTTTTTGAATCTTTCTCTTACAGACATTTATCCTAACAATGACAATGGCTGCCGCTCCTGTAAATCACACCCAGCCTGCCAGCACTGACCTCTAGCCAGTCTCCACAACACATTCAGTAGCATTGTACTCTCCAACCCTCGTCTGCTCTCCCTTTTATCGGTGCTTAAACTGTCTACAACTGCCCGACCGTGTTTGCAGTGCAGCTCTGACCTCAACTCAACTGGTCTGCTGAGACAGCTAGCATTGATCTGCTAGCTTGAAAAAAGTTGCCCAGTTGAGCCTGCATTAACCTCCCACTAGCTTAGCTCCGGTTAGCAGTGATTGATTAGGGATTGATTGGTTGAAACAGTGCATAGGGAGGGAGGTGGAATGAGGTAAAGATGTGGGGATTGTGGGTAGTTATTTACGTCTGTGTCTCATTGGGAAATGAGCACAGTCAGGTTGGGCAAAGATTTACGGTTACTGCCCGTGTTATTCTCGTGTTAATTCACACCTTGTCAGAGCTTGAGATACGACCCTGATAGGAAGATACATTAAAAACAAAACGGGAGGGATTTATCTCCTGCTGACAGGTACAGTATGAAAGACACCTGCTTCACGGGGAAGAGAAAGCCATTTGTCGGTTCTGAAGGGAGACACTTCCTTTGTGTGACTTCCCCTGGGGGCTTACTAACAAGGTTATAATGGGTCAGTGATGAGCTGGGACTGGAGATCAATTGGAGAGCATTTAGGGGGCCCTCAGTGTCGGCCCACAGTGGAGCTCAGGCCATCAGGACGGACGGGGGGCAGCAGGCATGGTATTTGGGCCAAGGGCATCAGTTGGTGAAGGTCTCAGGAGGTTGTGTGCAATATGATCAGGTGCTGCTGGTGGATCTCCATCGCATCCTCAAATACCCAACATGTAAGCCGATCAGGGACCATTCAGGACAGTGTGGGAGATGATCTGCTTGAACTCAGTGACAATGGCTCGATATATATAGAAGCCCATGATTTGATGACATTTTCAGTTCTTTACTGATGTCATTGGAGGATTTAAGCCTATGGATGTGTAATATAAGCACATAACCTGTGTCACAGGAAGATGACCCGACTGATGTGGCATACTCACAACCGGAGCAATTCGATCATGGTCCATTGTGGCCTGATTTCTGTCGCCTGCTGGTGCACAGTACCCTATGGGATAGTGGTGGGTTCACTATGGTAAGCAAAGACTGTTGAACCATCAAGGCTATTTGGTGTCATGGTTTATCCCTGCAGCGCATGATGGATGTTGATGTGGCTAGTAATGGGGGAGCTCCTTTTTCCTTTGCTTGAGAATTTGCCCAAAAGGGGCTCATTCTTAAAAACATTCCAGGGTGTCCGGTTTTCTCCCCGAATTTGAAGGTTTGGAGATAACCGTAGCCTTCATGCTCTTACATTCTGAGAAATGTAAGGAAACAGGACAGGCTCGCAGAATCCATCGCTTAGGTTAACAGGATTTCATAGACGAGAACTGAACTGTTTGATTTTTTCAGAAGATTTATGGGGGTGTCGTGAGAAAGTTGCCAGGTTGGAGGCAAGTTCTCCCTCCTAATGGGCCGGGCGACCCCGCTCTCCTCAAGGTCAGGGAGATCAGGGTAATTACCAGCAGCAAGGCGCTTCGACCACCTTTATCTTGGCGTCTGTGCTATCATCAAACACCTCAAACCTTCAGAGAGTCCTGCTTGGCTCTGAGTTGACACAGCAATTCACAACGCACCTGTGTGTGCGTCTTGCTGCACCCACACAGACAAATTCAAGGTTGCCCAAGGACGCAGTCTTTGGGCTGATAGATGAGCATATCACATGTGTGTTTGTTCCCAAAGTGCTGTGTTACAGTATAACAAGAGGTCGTTTCAGGGCAATAATGGCTCGGCTTTAGGGAGAGATAAAGCTTAATGAGCTGAATGCTTTGGTATTCACAGCTGAACATAAACACGACACGGCAGCTCTCACCGCTGGGCGCGTCGCTAACGTCCCAACCTATAGACCCATCTTCTTCTTTTGTCCAACCGCAGGCTGGATCACCTTATAAGGCCTGAAAGAGCAGCTTGGCAGCAAGCGAGTGACTGTTGGGCCTGATGTATGCCCTTGTTATTCCAAATAGAAAAGAGGGAAACAGCTGATTATTGATATCTGTTAAGTGTCCAGGACGAGTAATGCGGCTGTCTGACCAAGCAGCTGTTCACCAAGCTTTTGGCAGGTGGTGGGAAATCAATAGCAAGACACACCTTTCAGATGAGGATAACGGATGAGAGGGGGGCACTGTAATGGAAAGATACCCGTCCATGCTTTGGCCTCTCTGGGCCGGGCAGATGGTGAAGACAGTAATGACACAGCGCTGATGAAAGCCAGTCCAGGAGCTGTCGGATTTCAAACGGAATACATGTTTGACCGCTGGTGTCTGGAAATCTGTTAAGGTTCGCAAACAGACACAGAAGCGTTACATATTCCCTTTAAACAATTCACTCTCAGAGGTAGTAGAGCCATTATCTCTCTCACACTTGAATCAGCCAGTGTAACTCTTTCTCCATTTGTTCTCCCCCCTCCCGTAGGCACAGATACACCCTCGTATAGATTAAGACACCTCTCATCAGCCTCGACACGCTCCCCGCAGGCATGAAGCACGTTCCTTTGCTGAAGCCCGCTTCACTTTTTCATCATCTTGCATCACTACGTGCCACATATCTTCCCCTGATACATCAAAGATCGGCGACCATGCAGTTTTACGTTAAGTGACAGTATCTCGTATGCGTAATTGTTTGAAAGACGCACATTTCTGGTGAGTGAGATATACTTGTTTGCCTTTGACTGCGCTGCCTGACTGTCACCATTTCTGGCAAAAGATACAGTAAAGCTTCAGTCAAATTACATCTAACGTCAAATGACTCTTTCTCAACCCTGTTTCCCTCCATGCTGGTCCCTCTGGTTGTTCCTCTCTCCCTTCCACTGCTGTGCAAATGGATTAATCTTGTAGCTCCCAGTCTCTGAAGGGAGGGCAGAGTGGTGTGCTTGTGTCAGGGCATGGTGAAATATCGACAGAGATGCAAACTCAACATGTGGTTATGTGAGGATAAGATTTGCAACTCTTCTGTGCACTTGTGTTTTTATATATGACGGTTGCCCACATGCCCTCAGCGATGTAAACATCAAGTGTGGTCTGTGCATGTTTTGACCCCTCAGGCAACTCACAGTCCCAAAATAGAGTCTTATCCATTAATAAACCACGTACCTGTGCATTCCAGTTCTTTTCCAGTATCCCTGCAGCAGAGAGAGAGAGAGATAGAGATAGGAGGGGACAGTCAGTGCGTCTGCCTGTTAACAGAACTGGATCAGTGTAAAGCCCTCAGTCACCGTTGACACTCATTTCAGCTTCTCTACATTATTAAAAATGTTTTAATGGTCAGATCGCATGAATTATTTACTCTCATCTTGTCATTCACTGTCTCTCTGACTCCACATATTCCCCTTTCGCACTTTTCTCTCGCTCTCCGCCTCGCTCACTCTTCCCCGTCGACTGAGCAGCGGCATCAATGACAGGGGTCTAAGTGGTTGCCATGACAGCGGTGATGGAAATCACTGGGAGCACATGAATGGAGGAGTTTGAACCTGAGGAACCTCACGTCTGGTAGTTGTCTGTAGAGGGTGAGAAAGTAGAGCCCGTTACTGTGCCCGCCCCCCCTGCAAACACAGAAACAGTACACACACACATACATATTGTGTTTCACTATGGATGCTCTGACTGCCCCAAAGCTGAAGTTGGATTGTCAGAATCCATGGTCAGACATATTGAGAGTGAAATATGGAGTCAGCATGTTCCTCTTTCACCCCTCTGTCCTCTGCTGCATATTAATAGCACAACTAACTTTGAGTGTCTTCAAGGCAACCAGACCGAAACCTCAGTATTGAACAATACCACAAAGCCGACGTTTTCCCAATTCTTACTTCTTATCTGTGCATTGCAACTATGTTGTGGTCACCATTAGGAAAAGATTGTGACTTTGTCACGTTATCATTAAAGTCTGGTTAGGATTAAGCAATTAAATCACATAAAGAAGAGTACTCAACTGATTTAGCAGTTCATTGTGCAATATGAAGGTCATTATGCAGCAGAATCAGAGATATCATCTTCTATACAGTCCTCTCATCCAAATGTGGTGCGTACATTAACTGCGGATCTGCGGAGGTGTGGTGCACTCACTTCCTTCTAACTCCGCAGATTGCTTTCAAACAGACTCAAATGACGTCACTTGAGGCAATGTATCACATTTAGATTATTTGTTTTCAGGTCCATTACATCCATTCTTGTGAATGCGATATCCAAAGGACGCCTTCAAGGAATTTCTTTTAATTTGGTACAAATGTCCGTTATGACTCAAGGATGCCCTGCCAAAGGTCAGAGGTCACTGTGACCCCACAAAACACATTTTTGGCCATAACTCAAAAATTCATGCAATAACTACAATAACATTTAACATACAAATTTGGACAGGTGAGGGCTAAGGATGAAATGTATATAGCACATATATAGTTAGCTGAAACAAAGGCACACGAGTCTTCAGATCGCTACTGTGTACATCTACTAAATAAAAGCAGGTTTTGCAGTGATAAGTTGTACATACCACGAGCACTCACCACTCATTCCCCCACACTCACCACTCTCTTAGAGCCTGTAGCAGATGAGAAATCATGGGAGGTCAGGGTGGGCGGGAGTTGGGATATGACATCATAATCATCATGGCTGCCACAGGCTGCAGCTGCCACCAGCTGTTGTACATTAAGCAAAGTGCATCAGGCGGATTTGGCTGAGCCAGTTATGGGATAACTCAATAACATTACTCTGTTAGGGGCTGCCTTGAGCTCTTTATTTCATAATGCATCGTGGTTTTACCACCCGACCTGCTATCTAACTCTCAGGAGCTGTCGTGAACTTGTAAGCTGATTACCTTGCGCTGCGTGACTTTATGGGTCATTAGTATTGGCCTCTGCTCATCAGTCAAGTCTTAACACACCTTGCCGTTTCTATCTATGAAAACAGTGTTAACATTATGTTATTATACAGATGCAAGTGCAGAATTTCATCAAGTAAGGCCATCAAATCAAATGCTCGATGTTCTCCTGGCCTCTGGCTTACACTCTCAACATGACTGGGTCTTAATGCTTGCATAGAAGTAGGTTAAGTGCCTTGTGCCAACACAGCATGCCTGCATTAATCTGACTCACCACAAGTGCCACACAAGTGTTCCTCGGTGAATCCTGGGAGCTCAAAAAAAAAAAAAAAAAAAAAAAACTACAAAGAAAGAAAGTTGTGAAGTGAAAGTCTGCAGTTGAAAAGGGGACGACTGTCTGGTGATTTCTAAGAAATGCCAACATTTTTCAACCCCCCACTGCTTTGCTTTGTGTTTGATGTATATGTGTGACTGAGCGAAAGGGAGAGAGAGAGAGAGAGTGTGCGCAAAATGTAGCGGGGTCTTTTGACAGTAATTGTTTGGGATGGAGGTGGCAGCTGTGGGAGAACTCCGGGGCAGAAAGGTGATAGTTTGACCCTCCCCACCCTCTGGGCTTTGCTCAAGTCGTGTCCACGCTAATGGAGATAAATTTGAAACGGCATCTTTTTCTTTCCATTTGGGCCTCCGTGAACACTAAATTGGCCTTTGCCACCACCAAAAACAAAGCTTATCAAAAACAATCACTCAGTTTAAGTCAGTGAGGCCAACAATGCCCAACTTAATGCACATGCTGTCATAATGCTGTCTGACTACTGCATACGCATGAAATGGTTATGTGGTCTTTTTTTATAGACCTCCATCACCTCATCCTCCAGTGGCAGGGCAGGCATACTGGTATGGAGGGA
Organism: Pagrus pagrus; assembly: GCF_965226575.1. NCBI lineage: Eukaryota > Metazoa > Chordata > Actinopteri > Spariformes > Sparidae > Pagrus > Pagrus pagrus. The sequence continues at coordinate 9,552,978 of NC_140202.1, forward strand.
CCCTCCTCAAACTGAAATTAAGATTTGTTTTTATTAAAGTATATGTTTGTCCTTGGTTTTTGCTTTGACCTGTGCACTTGTTTGGTCCAAATTTCATTAAAGGTGCACTATATATAGTTTTGGGGAAGACATTTTAATCAGAGGAGAAAGCCTGAATAAACTAAATAAACATAAAAACTGTCAATCACTTAAGTTCATTTTTGTATAATTTGTTTTAAACTCAAATTCTTACACATTGCACATAAATAACACCAATCGAAAATAAAGTTTTGTGAGAAGTAATTCTAGTGCTAGCAAGCTAGGCTAACTAGTGTCCACTTTCTGAGTGAAAGCTAGTTTAGCTTCTTCTTTCCAAGTGGAGCACAGACATAACAGCATGATGGGTGTTAAATGTTGTAAAGGTACAGACAGCTCATCGTTAACAGTTGATTACCAAGGCTATCAAATGTTAGCATCACAACACTCACTGTGCCACTTGTATAGTCAAAGCCCTTATAGGCTCCAAATACCTTCTCACTAATTATGCTACTAAAGAGTTTCATCATTGATTTGACGACAGATGAATCACTGTCCTCATAGACAGTGCATGGGTCGTGCTCCTTGTTACATTCACGTTATTTAGGAAGAAAACATTTTTCCACTGCTACTAAGAAGTGCGAAAACATATTTGCTGTATCTTGCTGCCAGCCTAAGGCACGTGATCATATTCAGTATTTGGTCGATCAAACATGACTTAGACAACATAATCATTGGTAGAGCAGCTTTGGCCTTAAGCAAAGGTCTGTGGTTTAACAGTGCAATAAAATGCACCAGCACCAGTGAAATGTATGATATTTGTTGGGCTCTTCGTGTGTATGCGTTGTGGACTGTCGCCTCCTCCAGCCCCAAGAATCATAATTGCCATCTACTCAAAATAACAGCTCCCTCTGTTAACTATCACCTCCTCCCTGCGGACTGTATCAGACAGCATTTACCTGCCTTTTGATGCTCACATCTGTTACATGATGTCTGGCTTTGCTTCAGATCACAAAGGCTTCTTCAGCCGTCAAAATATTTCATCCTCAGATTTCCCATCCTCACTTTTGATTGCATACTTGGCTTTATTCCTCTGCCTCTGTATCGGCTGTGCGCTTGTTAGTCTGCCTCCTTGGCTGTCCTTTAGCCGACTCAATAGGAGAGTATAAATACCTTTTACAGGCTTCCCTGCAGTATCTTTCTTTACCTCATCCTGTCCTTCACATCCTTCCCTCGGCTTCTTCTTTCGTCTGCCTTCCTTCCTTTCAAGTCTGCTTTTTTTTTTTCTGTATTGAGAAAAACATGTAGGAGGTCAGACAAAAGATAATATACATGCTATATATATATGACATACTGTATCCTGAAACACACAGCCAAAGCAAGCCAAAAGAAGGCTGCACTAGTAAGTATTTTACATGAGCGCAGCAGACTGCAGCAGCATGTGCGAATGTCATCAGTGGTTATGGTTCCACGTGGACAGTGGAGTGGTGTTCAGTGACAGTTTCACAATGATAAACCCAGTGGGCACGAGTAGAGAGAGAGGAGTGTGTGGCTCACATGCAGACCCGGAGGCCATGGGGGTAGGAGTGGGGGCGGGTTGGACCAGAATCTGCTTTGGCCGTTACAGCAATCTGGGTCAGTCAGAGGCTGAGAGAGAGAGAGAGAGAGAGAGAGAGAGAGACAGAGAGAGAGAGAGAGGCTGACCTCATTGCTCCTGCATTATCATTATTTTCCCAGTCAGTCACTACGCTGGGACTCAGAGAGGCTCCGCACCAGGAAATACGTACGATTTCCCACATGTGCGCACACACACACATATGTCCAGGCGAGAGGAAATGTAGTTACGACAGCCCTGAACCGAGAGGTCAGAGGTTACCATTACAAATGGCTCACTCTCACGTTCAGCCAATTCAAAAGGCACACTAATCACACACTCTCTCTCTGACCCTGAACCCCTCTCTCTGGCAGTGCTACGTGATCGTACATCTCACGGGTGGAGATTGCATTTGCAGGGCCCTATTTTCTCACCAGAAGTGTTTCCTCACTAATGTCTCAAGAGCAGAAAAGTTGATAAAACACCAAAGCCATCGGTGAAAGAAAAAAAGAACATGCCACCTCTTTAACATCATGCCTGTTTCATTCTCTAGGACAGAAACCAGCAACCTCTTCCCCCTTCATCGCCTCGATGGCACTCCCTCTCATACTTTTTGCTCCATTTCTCCCCAGCCTGTTTCTCCCTGCCGAGCCCTGAACTCCTGCCAATGGCTGTTAGAGGAATCTGATTTGCGTTGATTACATTAACATCCTCCAGATGTTCATAGTCAGAGATCTGACACCTCTGTCCCACAACTGTCTCATCTCGGCGTGCAAAGAGATGCAAGGCTACGTCTTGTCGGAGCCGTGAGGGAATGTGGTATCTCAGCAGAAGAAACACAGGCGGACGTATGAGATGGACTTGGAGTGGGTTCAAAGGAAATGAGGTGTGAGCTTAAAGAAAAACAGAGTTGAGGAGGAGACGATGTGAGAGACAGAGGGAGCTGGATGCAAGTGAGTGATCCAGTAAATGAATGGGCGAGATGTGTGCAAGAATAAGGAAGTAAAACCAGGGAAAGCAACCCTGACAGAAGGAGGTGAGTCTGTGCAGAAGAGGAGCTGGAGTGTTTGAGAGGAAGTACTCAATTGCCCAAACTGGTCGATCTGTTTGGTCTTGTCTTTACAGGGTTTGGTGCTTGATGCATAGCCTCAGGAAGTAGCCAGCCCCCTGGGTCTTCATAAGGGAACGTGATCCTTTTAGTAAGCCCTGACACAGTCCTCCATGATTGTCCTCCTCTTCAGAAGTCCTTTACTATAGGCTCTACTTCAGGCTCCGCTGTAAGCCTCACTTTGACTTGAGGAGAAGACTCCACACCTCAGAGGGATCAACACGGAGGACAAACCAGGCATTTAAAACAAACCTACATTTGGAAAACAGAATTACAAGCTGCAAAACATGATGATTGGTTAGTGGGGGTCAAAAGTCTTGTCTCGCACTTTAAGTCAGTGTTAACTTTTTCAATGTAAAAACCACAAACTTTCCCAAGTCTTTACCAAGTGCCACAAAAAAAGTTGAATCTTGCTTCAGTTGCCATGAGCTGATTTGTAGGAACAAGACTAGAAGAGACCACAGACCACGCAAAGTTTATAGATATTTATAGATCATGTAAAGTATACTGCCAATGTTTTTGGATTTGTTCCCTGGGGACCATGAATGTCATGGTCATCAATACAAATATTTCAGTCTGCACTAAAGTCGTATACGGACTGTCTAACTGAGTGACATTAACAGAGTTTGGTTACCGCAAACAAACTACAGTTAAGTTAAGGGTACATGGATTGCGATCAAAGTCAAACAGGAAAAAAGCTCTCCCTCACCCCAACCTCACTGTCTGCTTCAAGTGTAACTGACACCTAACATGATCATTATTCCTGAACATACTCTAATTGCTTGAGATAGTGGGCTGAGGTTTGTAGAAGAAGCTGCATGTTTCGTGCCATACTTTGTCTGACATGGGAATGGCATTGCTCATGTTAGAAAATCTTAGTGCCGCTCTTTGAAGCACAGAAGTCATTTATCAATGTTGAATGATCCAAGATCGGAAACAGTTTGGAAATTCTTACTGACACCCCAGAGATGATCATGTGTGTGTGTGGGATCATGTTTCCTCCATATTTTCCTCTCAGCACATTCCAGATCGTCTTCCAAGTGTTGTGCTTGTATGTGAGCCATGTGAAGCTATGTATCACTGCAATACATCCTGTGCTGGAGATCACATTACTGAAGATTCAGTCAGAAAACATAAAAATCTACATAAAAAGTTGGATTTGATCAAATTTATCCAAATATTCCAACCTTGTTAATGAGTATTCAAAAGAGTATGAAAGCTCAGCACAAAGCACCAATGGATTTTCTTTGTAGTTACTCTTTTCTTCTTTCTGTCTTTCTTTTCTCCAGTCCCTGCCTGGGATCTAGGCCAGCATATCAGATGCTAAGGGGGAACAGTGTTTTATATTTGAAGTTTCTTTATACCTTGGACTGTGTAGGTCTGTGTGCATGACTCAGTGGAATTCCTTTTTGTTATGAGTCCTTTGAGCCCAAGCTCAAATACTATCATCCTCCCACATGGATAGAGGAAGAGTTGGTGAGAAAGAACTACAGAGTTGAAAAGAGGTGGAGGACATTGAGTCAAGGATCAGAGAATGTACTTGAGAGGTAGATGAAGAGTAAGAAAACAACTCCTGTGTGGATTCTATCCTTAACTGGACCAAAAACACCCGGAGAAAAGTGTTTTGTCGTTCGGTGTCCATGAAAACAAAAACTCATTGGGTCTCACTGGCTCTAACCAGTTTCATCTGTAGAAAGACTCCCTCTCATTTCACAGTCGACACCATTATCCATCTACACTGCAGATCCCGAGAAAGCAACCATCTGACTGACAGCTCAATTGGGCAGATTTGAGTGTATATGCCCGCCCTAGAGCCTACAACAGCCAACAAGTGATCGTGTAGACAAATGACCCCCTGTCTCTTTTTTCTCCTTCCTTCTGAGCCACTTACGCACCAGCTTTTGAATGAGTGATGTATCGTGCAGCCAATGAGATTTCAGATTCCTTAGAAAAAACAGCGCTGTGTTCATTTTCAATGACATTATCCTATTTGAACTTGATTTGATCTAATTTGAACCCATTGTGTTTTCCAGCTCGGCAGTTACAGGTCATCTGGTTCAACAACAGCGTTTAATTCTTTTTCGGCGAGACTGGGATAGGCGTTTACATTTTACATACATTTCCAGGAATAAGAGCAGGCTAAACTCCAACATTCCTTCAGCTTCATCTCAAGATGGAGGAAGACAAGCAGCAGAGAACCTCTATCTGCTATTTGTAAACACAGACAACCAGAGGAATCTGAGCTATGAAAGCTATGGCTTAGGTGCTGTTTACACACGCATGCACACACGCCATACTGCATACACACACTGATAACGATGTAGTGCAAACAATCTGCCACTTATGGGATGCCAGTTTTCACAGCGGGCATGTGCATGCCTGACAGCATTCTTGTTCATGTTTGTGTCAGAATAAGTGTCATTTTTGTGGCACTTCCTCGCCGGGAATGGAAATCTGTAATTTTGCTCGGTGGAGATTTTCTTTCACAATGAAGACGAGAGGACACTTGTTGACTCAGCGTTGTAATTACACTGCACTGCTGTAAGTGCATTCTTTCTATGTTTTGAATTTCCGGTTGACAAAGCCCGAGTGAAACAACAGAAGCAGCACTTGAGGTTGGGCTGACCCTGTTCAATGTCAGCCTGGTTGGAGGTGTGAAGTCAGCTGCTCTGTGAATGCAAATGCCGTTTTTCCCATTAGCACATTGGGCCACACCGAGTCAAACCGAGCTGCGCCAGTTTACTCTTCCATCACCGGTTTTACCGTGCCGAGTTGAGCCGTGCCACGAGGATCTTCACAACAGAGATGGATGAAAACAAAACTTTTGCTTCAGCTTTATAGAGTTAAAAGACTAAACACATTTATTATGCTTGATACATCCATTTTGTGTAAATAATTGCAGAAAGTCTGGTTGAACCTTGTGGACTCTTGAACTCTTGGACTTCCTAGAAAGCGTATTTTAAGTCTTCGAGTCTGCGAGTACATTGAAGTCTGCACATTAGGACTAAATCCACATATCCAGCCTCGAACTTGCGGAATGAGCCCTCTGTCTTCAATTGAACGTACTGTGATGTGTTCACTGTCATCACGTCAAGTCTGCGAGGGCATTAGACTTCAGGGCTAATATAAGCACCAAAAGATATTATTTCTGGCCTATGTGATTCAAGTAATGTTTTAATAAAGTACTTGATTTACACATTCATAATAAGTTATTTTATGTCATGTCCATATTGCAAGGAATTGTGAATTATGGGTAACCACATCAGTGAAATCTGTCTGCACCCCAAGTGGACTCTCTGGAAGTCTGCAGAGAGTCCACTCAAAGCTTGCGAGTCTGGAAGAGTGGTGAAGTCCGGGTATTTGGATGCAGCTTTGGGTTCAGCTATACTAAAGCTGTACTGATGGAAGCCTGGCCTCTAATGAACAGATCAAGTTGAGTGTGGAGGTCCAAGCAAAGCTTTCGCCTCAGCCATTTAAAGAGTAAGTCAATGTTCACTTTAAGCCAAGCCTCACAATCATGCAAAATAGGAGAAGAGAAGGTTTGCACCAGATGGCTCATCATGATTAGCAGCTAAAAACACTATTTCTTAATCTAAAGATGTTGCTTTCTCCCTGACATGCAGTCTAAGTGAGATCAGGGCGCTCTCTCAACTCCATGTTGATGTGTCAAAGCACAATGAACAAAAAACTGATTTGCAGCTGCAAGTACTTAACCAATCAGTACCTTTGCTAAGTAGTACCTCAAGCAGGGACTTTTTGGTGGGTAAAATTATGTTCCTGGAACTTGATTTAGACCCTGGTTTATAACTTGTGGCTCAGACAACAAGCTTGTTGTTACATTTTTAACACATTCATAGACATATTTCATCTAAATTACATTATTGGTTAGTAAGGAGATTATAAAGTGCTCCAAGCTGTGTATTTTCTTCAGCTGGAAACATTTTGATTCACTTTTAAAAATGCTCGATAGCAGCTCACAAGCGGGACGAAAGCTGCTGAATGAAAATTAACTTCCTAATGACCTGCATGTATGTGAAAGAGGAGCCACTGAACACTCATTAATTTCAGTCTCAGCATCTCCGGGGCTTTCTTAATGATCTCTTCATCGTGTCATAATGATGATCTACACTCAGGCAAACTCAGCACCTGGAATACTGCACACTTTGAATCTTATTCTTAACTTGACCTCTTTCAGTTCCTCCTCCACCTCCTTCTCTTCTCTCTCTGCCCCGGGGTCATACAGGAAGCAGCAGCACCCTGTTGAGCAGCAGAGCATAGGCAGGATGCCCGGCCAGTCGTCCCACAGGAAGAGGAAGAGCCCTCGCGTGTTTTCCCCAGAGATACAAAGGGATGATACGTGTGCGAAGGACTGTCAGAGAGAGACGCGGAGAGATTTGACTATTTGAGTCAGAGTGTCGGGCTGATAAATGTTCAAAGAATTTACAACATCTGCGGGAGCCAGGATATTGGGTAATAGTGGCTGCGCTGGAGTTGAGTCACAGATTACTGAGAGTCTGCGGACCAAATCGTGATAGCAGGCCATTCATTCTCAGTGACAAAAGAAATAAAGCATCCAGATAAGTGGAGTTAATGAAGTAGCAGATATGAAAGATGAGGATATGCAGTTAGTGCTGGACATAGTGCTTCCGGCCCTGGCTCCTGGGAGGAAAGAGGAAATCCTTTCATAAGCAGCGAGCCTCCACTTGAGACTGACAACACAGTCTAATACCTGCGCTGCAGATTAATCAGCTTCCTCAGTCGCTCCCTGACTTTGCTGATTTACTGAGATGAAACACATAACTTCTCAATGCGTTTCCCTTTTTACAGTTCATGAAATGTGTCGTCCCACTGGGCTTGACACCTCATATAAACCTGCCATTTCTGCCAAAGCGTTAATGGCCCTGTGACACAGTCGTCCTCGGGGCGAATCGGCTGAGCAGTCGGTCCGTTTGCCTGATCCTGCCCCATTAAGCCACCCTCAGGAGAGATCAGAGGAGTGACCCTTTTGAATGTGGCCCCACTCCGGCTGCCTCCTGAAGGCAGTCCTCCACCAATTAGGAGCTCATAAACAAGGAGAAGGGGGATCTTTGAAAATGATAGGGGAGAGGAGGAATGGGGTTGGCTGATTGTGATATGGCCAATGTGTCAGGCTGGATCAAAATAATAACATTTTTACACCAAAAACAGCGAAAAATAGCCAATTCCCATTGCCAGTAGATGAGTTTGCCTTTGTTTTTTATACATTTTGGTGTGTTATTTTCAAGTCTTTAAACGGCAACATACTAAACTTGAACGTACAGCATGTCTTAGATTAAGATTAGCATGTCCATCTGGGTGTCATGTTTCCATTACTGCTGACCTGTGAATAAATGCCAATTGTACCATTTCCCACTGAAGATGAAAGCCAGATGTTAGTGTTTTCTTTTATCCGGTGTGAAAGCTACGCTAAGCTTTTACAATTTTCACAATAAAATTAGCACTTACGCAGACGCTTTTTAAACGCAAGTAAACCCGCTGATAATTAGTGATTGACTTCTTTCCCATTGCCAATTGACAAGTTTTTTCACAAATTTTTTCTTGTGTGTTGTGTTCATGATGGCAAATAATAGGAAACAATAGAAAGCAGCTGGGTTCATTTTTGAAGTTGTTCTTGTCATGCTTTGATGTGTTGATGATGTTTTCCATCTTACATCGTTCAGCAGTGGCGGAGGCAGGATATTTGAGGGGCAGAAAAATAAAAAGGGCACCACAAGTATGTGGGGGGGAACCAGCGCCAGAAAGTCGTGATATATTTATAGTGAAGAGAGGGCACTTTGTCATGTTTTATCTTCTATAAGGTAGAAGATCAAACATGGGTGCACCACAGTCCGTCAGTGCTGGGTTTAAAAGAGAGACTGAGGTAAAAGACATAATATGTAACCACCATTTCATTGCAAGTGGCTTTCATCGAAGGGCTTCATGTCCACCTGGATGTTGTGTTTTCATCACAGCCGATCTGAGCCAGAGCTGATAAACACTCAGGACTACTGCCGAGCCATTTTTCCTGGGAATGAATGCTCATTGTATCCTGTCCCACTGAAGACTAAAGCCAGATGCTAGAATGGGATTTTAATCTCGACTTTGTGTGAAACTGAATGATGTCCACCTCCAGTAAACAATAGATGAAATGAGTTTTTGGATAAGCACCAGATATTTATCTAATCTTACTCTGTGTGTAAGAATGCGTGTCCCCGCTATCTACCATCTGTAAATGACTGCACTACATTCTTTCACCGTGAATATTACTTGACTATCACTTCAGTCATCTTACCACATACAAATACACACTCGCAAGTCAGCTGAAATGAATGTTTAGATATTTTTCATCTGAATTCTCTCAAAGTTCTCCCGGAGGGAGTTTCACTGTTTCTTAAGGACAGAGGTGACGGGTCAGCAGACTGTTCAGATTAATGCACGACTAACATACAGTGACGGCCCAGAACAACATGCCTTCCAGCCAGTTACAACACGACTGAACTGTTGAAGAATTGATGTTGGCACAAGAAAGATAAAACAAAGGTTTTATAGTTTCATTAGACTCTGATTCATCTTTATTGAAGACTGACTTCTTTAAAACACGTCCATCCTTTATCTTGCGTCCCTCCCCTTCAGTCTTTCTTTACATTCCTGGCATGCTTGAGTAGAGTGATGACACATGCCCATAAGAATGCCGGCTGAGAGTTTAAAGGACTCCTGTGTGTCTCAACCCTCGTGTACCTCCAGGCCTTTAATCAGTACGAGGAGAAAAAAAACCAAGGAGAGGCCTCCACATTTGGGAACTGTAGATGCTTGATAAATGAAATGGGGTCTGTTTACAACTATTCTCTCAAGACACGACTGTAAAATTACAAACTCAATCATGGATTGGTTATTTAGCCTACAGTGTTTCTCCAAGCGTTCCCTTTACCAAAGCGTGTTTTCCGATAGCGCCAAGCAGCCCAGCTGTGTGAGCACGGGACATCACACATCTTTTGACAGGAAGCTCCATAGACACACACGGCAGCAAGTCAGGAAGCTCTGCCAGCTTGGCCCGCCGGTTCATTCATAAATCTTGACACACAGAGCATACACACCAGCGAGCTCAGCCAGAGATGCAGCAACTTTCTGACAGGATATGAAGAGGTCAGAGGTCAGCTTAGAGCTGTTGGGATCTGTGTGGGTGGTTTTAGGGGGTTTACGAAAATAGGAATTGGATCATCCCTTGACTTCGGATGTATCCTCTCCATCTTCAGATGGAGCTGAAATAGGCTGTAAAGTGGAGAGGAATTTCCTGGAAAGATGCAGATCACATGTCTTGATAACTTTTCCTTTCTCTTTTTCTCTCTCAGGCACAGAGAAAGTAAATGTTTAAGGTGACCCCTAAGACTAAACCAATTTTAACTGTGCACACAAGGCCGTTGATCATAATAATAAAAAGATTCCTATCGCAAGGACCCTGTCGAAGTTATAGCGCATTCGGGAGCTCCTCGGCAATTTCATTTTGACTAGAGTCTGACCAGCCATTAAAGAAGTCCATAAAAGACAGATATTACAAAATAACCTCGCCGGTGGTGAAGAAATATCTTCCTAAAACTCCTGCAGCTCCTTCCTTGTACATCAACACTTACCTAGAGACCCTCTTTAAAGGGTGACATCACAAAATGTTTTCCACAAGGGCCCAATTTTTCCCAGAAGGGGAGAATAGTAAAACAGACAGCGAGAAGTGAAGCGGAAATGTCAAAAAAGACACTTATTTGCCTGGACTTGCCTCTCACATGGCCTGTGGTGCTGGGTAATGAATGGGCCCGTGTGTGTGAGGGTGTACAGTATGTGTGACTACATGTGAGTATAGGTGAATAACATCTGTCTGGTCTGACAGGGACTTTTAAGGTAGGAAAGGAAGTTACAAGACGAAAGTAGTTAAATGAGGAAATATGACAGGAGGGCTCGCTACATCATCATCATGACTTCTGACCTTTTGTAACCCCGGCAAGGTTAAATGCTATCTGTGGGCTGTGGCAGAGCAGTAATATTACATTGTTGGGCTCAAAACAAAGTGCCTACATTACTCATAATGTAACCAAGCCTTCAACAGTGTGGTCTTTCCCCCAGATTTCTTTCATTGTCGAACTCTACAGCCTCCATTGTCGCTGACTCGAGTAACATCACTTGAGGCAATTTATCAGACTTCTCGCAGCTCCTTCCCCAAAGGCTTTATACAACTTTTTAAATATATGTAGTAGCACTCTCCAAGACCTGTAAACAGACTTTGATATGTAAAATCAGCATAGTTCCCCGTGAAGGAGGGCAGCAAAGATTTGTGTGAAGGGTTTAAAGCTCAAGAAGTGAGATAGTTTGTGTCTGTAGCTAATTCACTTTCTTGCCAAGAGTTGATGAGAAGATTCATACAACTCTCATGTGTGTTTGCTACATGACGGTCATGTCGGCAGTCAACACTTGAGATATAACCTGGTAATTGGTGAGCTCTAGCGGTGTTGGTTGGCAGATTTTGTCACCTTTACACAGGGCCTGACTTTTATGCTAAGCTAACTGTTTTGCTGGCGGTGGGCTTATTTTTAATGGTCAGATCTCAACAACACGTTATCAACAAGAAAGCAAATAAGACTGTAGCTCCAAAAATGTGTTTTATGACCTTCATATTAAGGTGAAAGGTGGGTTCAAACAAATCTGACCTTAAGACAAGTCATTCTGGGATTTCCCTGTAACTCCACCAGATAATACAAGAATATAATGCCTATCTCTTGTTTATGTTAAAAAATACATCACTATCTACTCTCAACAAGGAATACAAGCTCTGATATGGAGCACCCATGTATCCTCTGTCCTCTCCCCCATTTCCAGGGTCATCACCCCCTCCTTCCACCTCTCCCAGCCCTCCCTGACCCGTCCTGCCCGGGATGCTCATCCTGTTTCCCTTTAGTTTCCTCTTCCCTGTGGACAGGAAATGGCTGGAGCCCACGGATTCAGACACAGAGGGGAGCCGGCAGGAAGTGATCTCACTCCAGCACCTGCAACCAGGAAATAGAACAGCCCAACAGGGAGGTGGAGGAACAGGCCGCGGACGCTCACACACATATACAAACAAGTGTCGAACCCGCAAACACCCTCCGACTTCCCCTACAGCTGTTGGCACGGGAACCACAACACAGGAAGCAGAGTTTGAGCAAAGTCCTCCGATGCACACAGCACAGCTCCTCTTTGCTCAGGAAATATCGCCATATGTCTCACTTTAACACACACAGAGCATCTTATATATCAAATAGGACAAAGTAAAAGACACAGGCTGTGGTGAGTCTTTATTTCTGCAGGACCGAAACTGTCTTTGCGGTCTTGCTCAGGGTTATACAGGCGGAGGTAAATAACTTCTACATTAAAGCTCTTATTCAATTTGTGGCATGGGGGATTTTTTTCCGCGAGTAGCGCGTGTGCATAATTGTGTTTGTGCCAGGGGGATATTCCCCCAAGCATAGTTTGTAATCTAAAAAGTTTGAAATTCCATTACTCAATTAGGAAATACATTTTCAAGGTCTTATTGATCGCGCAGATGGTCGAAAAATTTGAGCTAACGAGGAGTGGCATCCCTCGCCTCGCCTCTGAATCCCTGCTACTGTCGGATGATGACAGCGGGATGAATGTCTCCTCGGATTCCAGTGTCAGCGTACAGCAGCACATCTAAATCTTGGTTTATACATCCCTGTTCTGAAATATGAGACAAGTGCGTATTTTCCAAATTGTTAAACTATTCCTTTAAATATTCAAGTGGTATTCATCATTCACTCGACATATCATATATTAGCCGTTTTGCGAATATTTGAGTATATAAAATATACGGCCAACAGTATAACACATGGGTATCACACTGTTCTACTTTCATGTACATTAGTGCGACTTTGTAGCAGCAGTTTGGGGAATATGCTAACAGCGGAATAACTGGATTAACTGGAAATCTGGAGGAGGCAAAGAAGGTGAGAGCGCACTCCCAAATCGATACGTGTTTCCCTTTACCACTGTGTTTCGCAACGGTTAAAAACAAGCACTCTTTCTACGAGATCAGTAAGTAACAAAATCTGCCTGCTTATTAATACAACCAGGTGTTTCACTCTGCCTTTTCATAGCACTGAGATCAGGATATCCAGGTCAACCTGGGATTCTTACAGTAGTTTTTTGCTCTGGACAGGAGCCAGGCTTAGCGGTAGCCATGTTGCTGACGCTGTTGCTAACAGAGACACCACAAGGAAAGACTAGGACGTATCATGTAAACACCTTATAGTATCTGACTGTGTTATAAAAGCTGTTACAGTGGAGCGACTGTCACTTTCATGAAGTGAATATGTGCTACCCAGATAGAGCTCCTCATTTCCTCCATTAGCCAGTCAGTGGGAGTGTGTGCAATGTGTGTTATGCGAGAGTATGCGCTCTGCATATGAATTGGCTGCGCTTGCAACAGACTACTGTACTTTACTACCCCGAAACTCACAAAGGCTGAGAAAGAGAGAGAGCGAGACAGAGAGCGAGCGAGAGAGAGAGAGAGAGAGAGAGAGAGAGATGTGTGCCAGGCAGATAGTGCAGCCCATTGACATACATTCTCCAGATGGAAAAATGGAGATTTTCTCTCGCTCTCTCCGCCCTCCTCCCCCCTCCAAGTTTAATCAGACTCAGTCGGAGCGGCTCATTCTTAAGCGTGAGCGAAACATTTGTATTCTGCGCAGGAGAAGCTTCGTTTCTTTTGAGTGTTATCGCCGTGTTGGAGGACCGACGTCGGAAACAAATCTGGACTTTTTCCTCGATCTTCTCCTCGCCCGACCTGCTGCTTATCGTGCCAATAAATCTCCTCCAGTCTGTCTGGCAGCATATCTGTTTTCATCGTAACACAATCTGTCATCACACAGTCTAAAAGTGCGACAACAAGCCTTCTTCCTTGCTCCCATGCTACGAACCCCCCCTCCCCTCCGCAGCCCTCTTCACTGTTGTCAGAGTAAGGACCCTTGTGATTCCTGAGATTCCAGACTGTGAAATACAGATATATTTTTCCACTAGAGCTCTCGTATATCAGTATGTATACACTGTGAACATGCCACTGTTGTTTTTACACTGCAGGCAGATAGGGTTAATATTGTGGTGCTGCCAAATAAACACACTGCAGATATTTATAAGATGGGTCACCCAGTGTGTTCCCCCGACGCCGCCAGCAGGATTAAACACTAACACAAGAATGATGCTGCATCAGGAGAGTGGGCGTTTTAGTAATCTGTCGACTCTGAAGGCTGGGCTAGGCTTTCAGCAAGATGGACCTCTGCTTTACAACGCAGCAGGTTTGTATGAAGTCTCATGCTTTCGTACAGCCGTTGAGATTAAATACCTCCCTAAATACTAACTTTCTCTTTGTGTTATTAGCTGATGTTAACATATTATTATATATTACAGCTCATGAAAGCTTTGCTGAGACCACCCTCCAGTGTTCTGCCTGCTGCAGCCTGTCTTTCAGCAGGATGTTGAGTGAAGAAATGCATCCTGGGACTTCTCTTGGTCATCAGAGACCAAACCTAGCCATTTGGCTCCATTATCACTCCACAACCCCATTCCTTTTGTGACGACTGTACACCCAAGAAAAACATCTACAACCCTGAGGAGGAGGTCAGGGTGGATGTCTGCATGGTTCTTGTTTCCTATAGACATTAGCCCCATTCACACTGCCCGTTCAGTGCAGGAATCATGCATCGATTCTCTGCATCGTCATCTGTGTGAAAGTTTCAGATGCAGAGAGGGGGGACAGTTTTGCTGCAGCTCTGATGTGCCGCCGGAGGAACGTTACAGGACCAAACAACAGTAACGTAGTAACGTGTAACGTAGTTAGTGTCTTTAGCAACTTATATGAGGAAAGTTATACGTGGAGAAGTGTCTGTCATCCTGTCTGTCCTACCGACTCTTCGTCACATTTCTGCCTGAAAAACAGCGCATGTCCCCAGCAAAACACTTAAACTCACCATGTGTTCGTCTCCTTCCACTATTGTGTTGTTGTAGTTACTGTCTTGAAGAAAATCACTGCGATGATCAGCCCTCCCGACCGAGACTTCAGTGAACTTTCACAGTTTGTGTCCATCAGTGAATTATCATGGGTTTGTGGGACCCTGACAGATGATGTCATTCTCCTCACAGGGGTGTTGGATCAGAAAATGCTATGTGTTGTTCTCGCATGTGGCTCCAAGCAATGTAGTTTGTTGTTTAGTTTGGAGGACTTGTTTTGGAGATAACAAGTCAAAATTTCAGCGTGGAGGATCCCTCCGCAGCCACTCGGGGCGACAACAATTCCATCCCCTGATTATTTGTTTCCTCCTGTAAACAAACAAAGGTCGATAAAGTAGAGCAGTCCATTCAGAGCTCTCTTCCTGAGTGGACCCCCCGTTATGAAACGTGGCTGTGTGCCAACAGAGAGAGATAAAAGGGGCCCCACAGTGTTTCCAAACCACCTGTAATACGGCCACAAGCATAAGGAAACAGATATTTTGAAAAAATAAGTTAGAGATCTCTCCAAAGTTGAGGGACAAAAGGTGTCCTGTCACCTTGCTCCTCGTGTAGTGTTGTTCCCTCCTTTATGTTGTTTATCTGTCACACCATCATTGATTTCCTTTGCTACTTTTGCAATGTTATGCGCAGCCAGGACGGCGATATTGGAATTTTTTGACCTCCCCTCATCCCCTCCCCCTCCCCCCTCTCTGTGCCCTCTCTCCTCAGCCGTTTATTTTTCTCTCCCTTTCTCTCTGCCAGCTGTCAGCGCTGGCAGAGTGCCACACAGGCGCTTGCCGCTCGGCTAGTGACAGATGCAGCGGCAGTCAGGCAAAGAGGAGGAAAGGAACAAGAGTTAAAATGGAGCGGGGTCAAAAAAGAGAAAGAGAGAACGAGCGGGACGGAGAAAGATGGAGGGAGGGCGACGCGGAGGAGAAGAAAAAGGGGAGCAGAAGAAGAGGGATGAGCGAGACAACGAGAGTTGGCCCTCCCCGTCGTGTCAAAAGGGACACAGCGCTGGATTAGGCTACGGCCAATAATCACAGCCAGATGGGCTTTGGAGGGGCGTGGACAGAGAGGGAGATTGAAAAACAAGATAGTCCGAGTTAGGTTACAGCACAACTTTATTCTGACATTTCTAGTTACAGCCTTGTGTACAGTTAATACATGCGTTTAACAGCTTCCAATACGAGCCGAAAGCGCCACAGTTCATTTCCTTGCTAGATTGCATCACCAATAGGCCACATCTGTGTGACATTTCAGTTATGTTGCCCTTTTTTCCCCCTTATTAACATTCCAGAGCCCATTCCTGAACCACTGACACCATGAGATTACCTTGACCAAACATGGCTCTTTCCCTCTAGTTTCAACACAAATTGCAGCAGTCATTTCTGTTGTCCAAAGAGCCATTTGTCACCTGTATAATATGTTCCTATCAGGTGTCAGGGCTCCGCGTTCGGGTGAAACCTCAGAGGACAAGCCTGGAAGAGAAAAACATGATATCAGAAACAGATTGAGGAATACACCCTTGTGATATTCATTTTTAGGTTTCTCTGTTTTCTTACTCTCTTCCTTTCAGCACTCGAGGCACCCTCTCCCTCAGTTTCTGCCAGCGATACCTCCACCTTTTCACCCAGAACACAAAACACACGTTAGCGTGTTTGAACAGCTTCGCTTTGCACAGTACACGTTCGATTGTAGCGTGTTACAAATGAGATCTGGCCCCGTCAATGAGTCCATGAATGGGTATAATCGCAGTCAACAGGCCCATGAACTTGGCCAAGCCTAGCATGTGCCAACAAAGACACAAACACATGCAAGCAAACAAACAAATGGACCCACACAAAGCCTAATTCCTCCTCCACCCTCCGCTCCACCTTGGCTGTTCTGCTTTCAAGTCATTTTTTTCTCTCCCCCAGTTTCTTTGTCTCTTCTTCTCCCCCCATCTGTCGTGTGTGGACATGGCCTCTCGGTGCTAATTCACTTCCTTGGACACCATCTGCTGTGTGACTTTCTACAGTAAACTGAGCCCGGCTGGTTGTCTCAGGGAGGGACCGGGGCTGTGTTGTCACCTGTTCAGCATGCCGCCTTCTGCCGCCCGGCATCATCTTTCACTGGAGGCTCCCCCGGATCGAGAGAGAGGGTGTGACGGAGAGGCTGTTTGTCAAGCGTTAGCACTCCTCGTGCCTCGGAGCACCCGGGCAGAATCATTTGCTCTATTTGTCTATTCTACAGTTCACCTTTAGGAAACATGTCTCTGCGGATAGATACATTAAAGCTACATCATATCTGTTTCGTGAGTAGCATGTATAAGTGGGGACATTTCTTTGACTGTGTTGAGCGCCTTAAACAACGCAAATTTAGATGATATGGGGGTCAGCAGAAGTTGTAACAGTTTGGTTTCCCTATATTCAGTGAAGAAACCGACATCATAGCCTGGAACAGGGAAGGGTTTTGGAAACCAGCCTCTACCAAAGGAGGACCAAGTCCAAGGGACTCAAACATTGTTGTGTCTTCTTTGCTTTCTTGCTAACATTAGTAAATGGTAAGCCTGGCATACACACACAAATCACCTGGTTTTCTGGAGTTTCCACTGTGAGGCTGCGGCGAACACGGTTGGCTAACTCAACGTACCAAGTTATTCAATTTTGATTGATTACATTTTTCAAGTTATTCAGCGCCACAAGGAAATGTTTCACTTCAGACCAACAGTGAAACACAGACGATCCTCTTGACTATTCCCTATGAATTTAATTATATATCACCTCCCTAATCAGCTAACTTAATTACCAAAGACCTTATTATTGAGCGTGTCAGCTTCTCGGAGGTGAACCGGGATAATAATAGCAGAACAGCGCCATTCAATTACCAAGCTCAGCAGGTGATTTTCTCACAGTACCAAGAGACCAGACTCCTATTTTCAAAATGTCAGTGGATTAAGAAAGACATATAGGAACATTTCTGATCTCACCATTATACATCATTGCTAAGTCAACACTGCTAAAACTTAACCCCACGAAAGAAGTGAATGGGTTTAGAAATGAAAATGCCTTGGAAGAAGACCTCATAATCTGAAAAGAAATGCAGTTTCTGGTTTAATCCTAATGGATATGTTCCAGTGTGTGCGCTGGGTTGTGGAAACAAACGGCCTGTCTCTGCTCAGTTTCCTCCCTCGTTTCCAGCCAGATCCATTTCTTTTTCCCCTCTCGCTGCCTTTTTGACCTTCAAGCTTTCCAACCCTGAGCAGAGTTGGATTTCTCCAAAGCTCAGCCTGGGTTCTGCCATCTGTGGCTTGTGCTTTGACCCCTTTCCATGGCTCAGGAAGTGGAGGATAAAACCGTAGCGGGGTCTAGGGGAAGAATTGCATCGCTGCCTGACTTGCTGTTTACATGACAGCTGTGGTGAGGAAAACAGAGCAAGAGGATTGGCAGAGGACAGAACAGACAACGTGCTGGATTGTATAAAGCACTGATTTAATGCACACAAAGCAAACATGAGTGACACACGCATGTGTGCACAAATGAGCACGCATGCGGGCGCAAACAAGCGCCCAGTAGCAACTGGAGTCTTGCAGCTGTTGCCGCTGCAGCATAAGAGGCTTTCTTGTGTGTCTGCGAGCATGACCCAGTGGAGGCATCCCTGCTGATAGTGTGGGCAGTAAGAGACTGTCTGCTGAATATCTATCAGCGGAGACCTCAGCGCTGTCCTCCTCCTACTCCTCCCCTGCCTCCTGCTGTCCTTTAGGAGCTGATAGCAGTCCTCCATCTACCCCCCTGTCCAAGCAGCCTGTCACTGGATTGCACTTTCTTCCCTTTAATCTTTTTTAACAGGGCCAACAGAGTGCAATTTATGACGCCGCTTCCTTGTCTTGGACCCTGGCATGGAGTCAGTACAAGCTTGTAAACAACCTCTAATGTGGGGACTGTAGCTGTGATGTGAAATAGAAATATAAAGTTGTAAGTTGTGCTGCTAGCTGCTGTTTCTACAGTGACACTACAGTGCAGGTGGATGGATTACAGCATATAAAACGTGTTTTCATGTCATTGAGAAGTATGATTTACTGCTCAGAATGCCTGTTTGTTCAGTCAGAACTATTGCACACTACTTCCAGGCTCTTTAAAAACAGTAGCATCTATTTTCCCCTTTTTCCATTCATTATCCCTCTGTCCATTTCTGTCCACATGCTGCGGGTTTGCACAGCCGTGTGGAAAATGTGTGTCTTTCTTGCTGTGGCAGCACATCACTGATTTATACAGTCATCTTGCATAAATGGAGCAGCGTCTCCTCTTTCTGCTCACAGAGAACAAGTGTACAAAAGTACCGTGCGGCCACCCAGGTGGTAACTCATTCACCCTCCGCCCCTCCTATCTCCAGCGATCGATACCAGCCCTCATTTAGTCCAATCAATTCTTATGGCGAATCAATCTACAACTGATGTTGCACTCATTCAAACTCATCCACGTCAGGAATAACAGTGCGGACCCCTGAAAAGGCCGTTTCTCACATGATAAATGGACTGGCCGATCTGACAGACCCTGGCTAGACAGAGTATGTGTGTGTGTTGCATGTATGTGATGTTAGATGCCCTCTGGGGGTGATTGGCTGGGTGGGTGCTGATGTGAGTTAGGAGCCGGGGAGTCAGGGGAGAGCTAAAATAGTGGGATGGTCCCCATCTGTCAGCCTGGCCCACTCTAAAGTGGCCATCACTCAGGATTGATTAGCCACTAGCCCATTAGCCCCCTGGCTTTTTCTCTCTTTCCACTTTTTTTCCTTTTTTTCTTAACTCTCTCTCTTCTTTGTCCTGACCATCAGTCTTTCTCTGTTTGGCTCAAAATCATCTCTTTCCATTGTACGTGTCTCTCTGTGCTGCCTGAGCTCTCCTGTATCGTGTTTTTCTTTCTCTCAAGTCCCAAACTTTCTCTTTCTTGTACTTTTCCTGCTCGTCTCTTTCATTTCCTCTTTCTTTCTTCCTGCCTCCATTCCCTAGTGAAGAGGCCTTTTTCTGTGATGGGCTGTTCACCTCACTTCATATCCGTCAGACCCACCAGTGCATCATAACTCTTGATTCCCCACACCTCCTTCCTCTGCTTTTATACCGATGGCCTCAGTCGGCAGAGGAGCAGAAATCAGATCTGGTGCGAGGGAAAACCCACCCCGCGATCATAACCGTCCTGCTGTCATGACAACCTGATGCTCTGCGGCGTGGGGACCATTACTCTGCCCATCCATTTAGGTCAGCGTCCTCTGGGTTATCAGCCTCCTTGGGGGATGTGGGTGTGATGTGGAGTAGCTGCAGGGGCAGAGGATGGATGGAGGGGGGCGGGGACGATTTCAAACTGGCTGAGCTAATTTCTGACATAATCTCTCTTGGATGTTCAGGACAAATTTCAACCCAGTCCAGTGAAAAATAAGCGATACTCACAAAACTGCAGAAATTTAGCTCCCAAGGCCAAACTTCAAAAATTCATAACTTAACAAGTATTTGGAGTACGGCTATTGGATCTTGCAAGGTCTCGTGAATTAAATAGAAGTTCAACACAATCTTTATTCGAGAAAATCCATGATAAGAACTGGGAAAAGTTCTGGACTTTGGGGTGAGTTGGCTTTGAATGACCCAGGAGAAGTCTAGTAGATGACGAGGTGACCCTGTAGGCGTACATGCTTTCTGACAGGCCTTTAATGGCCTCTGTGTGAAGGTGTGGCCTCGGTGACATATAAGCAGTGTGACAGCGTGAGGAAAGCTCCTGACCATGGCTCCACGCCTGGCCTCTGATAAGCCGGTCGAATGCTGATTGAGTACTAAGCGGCCTGTCATCTGCTTCTCCCTGAGTGCTGACAACCAACTTCTACTTTAGAAGACGCTCAAAAGCAGGAACATGGAGCACAAAGCCAACACACACACATGCAGGGAGGTATGCTTGTAACCCCCAACTGCTAATCAGTAGTGGTCCACTCACACCAATGTCGGGCGGAGTTGGCAGTAGCCTGCACTCAGACTTGAGGGGACATCAGAGAAGCCGGTGTTCCCAGGGAAGACCACACGGCGTCGGCATGTGTCCCTCCATGAGGTCCCGACCTCCTGGTACCTCTGGGGACTCCACCAGTACCCTCCCTTCCCCTGGTGCGGGGTGGAGAAGCTGGGTAGCTCCGGCCTCCAGTAGCGCCTCACGTACAGGGGCTCGTACAGACTCAGACGGGGCTTCCTTCGTGGGGGATGTGGAGGTGGTGGAGAAGAGAAAGAGAGGGAAGTGGAGACAGAAAATCAATACATCCACAGCATTACTCAGTCTACTCATTTCCTAGCTGTGTGGCCGTATTTAATCACAGACAGACGGACAAGCGAGGGCACACACACTGAGACTCTGCTGCATATTTCAATCTTGTTTCAGGAGACAGACAGTTTGGTGATGCTTGTGTTTTTGAACGTGAGTGAAACTACAGGAAACAACAAAGCTGCCGACTGCAACTCACATGCCAACAAATGAGAATGAATTCCCCTTCCTCTTCACAAACACAGTCCAGTGCTGGCAGTGTTGTCCCGGTGCCAGCACAGGCTAGTGATAAATGATTTAACTTGTTGTCACCCCATCTCTCATTAACCACACTGGGCCTGTAATAAACCGGCTTGTACTGTGGTGTTTGATAGAAGGATTGGAGGTTGTTGAAGGGGCTGAAGGAGAAGACGTGAGACAGAGATCGGAGAAAGTATTTCGATCCTTAGATTAAGTAAAAGCACAAATACCACAAAATAAAAAAAACTTCATTATCAGTAAAAGTCCTTGGAAATCGGCTGAGTTCGACAGAGTGCGCCCAGCGTACTGTACTGCCCTAACATCAGCTAGTTAGGGTTAGGCGTTAGCTAGCTAGTGTTAGCAACGTTATCATTTGCTAGCGTTAGCAACATAAATATTTACTGGCGTTAGCAACATTAACGTTAGCTAGCTAGCCTTAGCAACATTAATGTTAGCTTGTGTTAGCAATGTAGCTAGCTAGCTTTGGCAAACACATTGCCACTTACTTGAGGAAGAAGATAATTTTGAACAACAGCAGTGTTGTAACGTGAATGCAATGGAAGGCAGGGGACAGGATACCACATCTAATGGCTGAATATTATCAGTAACACCTTTAAGTAAAAATACTGACACCACACTGTCAAGATATTGCTCAGACAAAAGTATCTAAGTATAATCAGGAAAGAGAAGTCAAAGAATCAAAAGTGAAAGTTCTCTGTGAAGAAAAATGTCCTTTACACCAACATTTACTAGGACAATATACTATAATATCATGAGATTATTATTAGACATGAATTAATATAAAAGCAGGATTTTAATGTTGCATTTGGTTAAGGCGCAGCACAGTTTTAACAATTTTGTATTGGAATGCAACAATGGATTATTCGTTAGAACAGTGACACCTTCACCGTACAAAGCCAAGTAATTAAGAAGAAAGCCATCAAATCTCCAGCTGGAACCATGAAATATTTTTGCGTGAAAAAACACTTTTCAAAATTTTCAAGCTGTGCTTTCTAAAAATGTGGGTAATTAAATCAACAATCAGTAACACAAACTATTTTATAAGCGCTTTGTGTGTTTTGTGTGCAAAAATCCTGGTTTCCCTTTTCCTCAGTCATGAAGAACGGGATGACATTAATTTATTTAATCCAGTAGAAATGGATCACCAATTAACCTTCATTTTCCAAAATATGATGGTCCACTTGAGGTTATCTGGTTACGGTGGTGCTTTAATGAACATGGTGCAGCCACAGACAGCAGGTAACTAGAGGGACACCTTGGGATACAAGGGGCCCCACATCTCCACCCACACACCCCTCCACCACCCTCCCGTGAGGCCTGCTCGGCTTGGCCGCGCTCTCTCTCTCTTCCTTCCTTTCCTCCTTCTCCTCCCGATGACAGACGCTCGAACCATCCATATCCACCCGAGGCGACGCAGGGAACCATTATAAAACCACCGCGGACACGGAAAAACAAGAGCCAGTCGCATGCTATAGAATATGCATGCAGTCGTAGCATTAAAAAGTCGAGTGCGTTCAGACTCTTATAGTCCCATGAGGCACTGAATACATTACATCCAAACATTATTGCTTGGAAAGCGCTCACACACACACGCACACACACACACACACACACACACACACACACACACACACACACACACACACACACACACACACATTGGCATGTCTCCAGTTGCTTACACGAGTGCTGTGTGGATGTTTGAGCACATTTTGTATGCATGCTCATGACCATGTCCCAACTATGATGGTGATGTCAGTCCAGCTATCTGATTTCAGCAGGCCTCTAATGAACTCAGCGATGTGTGTGTGTGTGTGTGTGTGTGTGTGTGTGTGTGTGTGTGTGTGTGTACTAGTCTGAACCCACCAGGAGCGGCTGTAATCAGACAGCAATCAAAACGCACACCGAACAGCATCCGTCTTTCATTCTCCCCCTCCGCCTCGCTACCTGTGTCCCCTCTCTAATTCCAACTCACCCGGAGTGAAAATGACAGACACTTTGAAAGCCGGCGTGATGAGATGCATCTTTCATTTCAGACCCAGACGGGGAAAAATAACACATATCGACGAGTCCTCCTCTGACATACGGATGGAAAAAGAAACATTGGTCTCCTGTGTAGCAGAAACACGTTCCTGTCTGTGCCTGTCATTACATTTTAGGCTGGGGATGTTTTCAAAGTGCTGCTGAGACACAGAAGAAGTAAAAACAATCATACATCTTTAGGACAGAAAATCAGGGAAGAAGTCGATGATGAAAGTATTGTGCTTTCACCAGTGTCACCCTGACCACAGCCCGCATTGTCACACAATGACTCCCTGCAGTAAGAATGTAGACAAACAAATTGACAGCCGCAGCGGAAATACGGCCCCAGTGACACCTATTGAACAAACACTCAAGTTGTGTCACCACTCGCACGATGCTCTTGTTAAAAACAACCTGTGTCCTCAATTAGAGATACAATGGCTCGGTGTAAAACCTGCTGCGGAACGGTAAACAAGCTCTCGTACGGGAGCACGAGCGACCTACCTCAGGATGTAATTGGCCATATATTCAGCTGTTTCTGGATACATGACGCTCGTGTTGCCTTGATTCTTCACCGAGGCTGCTGCAAACTGCTTCTCGGGTATGTGCACTTTACATTTGTGCCTATTTCTGCATGGGTGTAGCCATACCGAAAGGGGCAGCATGAGTGTACGCCCCTGTTTTAGCAACCAGAATCCCCTCAGGTGAGAAAAGCCTGAGCACATCTCTACTGAAATAGAGGGGTTGGATCAGAGGAAGCCATGTAGGGACGAGTAGCACGAGTCCTCAGGCTGGTTTGCCCTCAGGTCTCACGATCGTCTGAAAACTTCTTCCCCTGCCGTCACTTTTGTTTGATTTCCTTCCATTCAAACCCCAAATATGAGGAGTATTCTTGAGTTGTGACTCAACCTACACATGTGAAATGAAAGGAGGATTTTATGCACTGTAAGCCTACTCAATGGGATTACATTCTGACAAAAATGATCGAACATGATTGCGTTGACATTCAGCAGATAGGACTCATCCTCTGGCCTCCATCCACAAAAAAATCCCCGTCTTTACAATCGAAAAGACACGGCGTCAATGATGCCGACTTCTGCGGCTGTGTGTCAGAGGAGAATGGAGTCTTGTCTTTTAAAGCGAGTAGCTCTGCTGGAGGAGAAAACATAAGCTTGTCATACAGCACTTTTTTGCCTCATTAAATCTGCAGACGTGCCCTACTTTCCCTCTTCCTTCGCCGTTGGACTCCC
Organism: Pagrus pagrus; assembly: GCF_965226575.1. Classification (NCBI taxonomy): domain Eukaryota; kingdom Metazoa; phylum Chordata; class Actinopteri; order Spariformes; family Sparidae; genus Pagrus; species Pagrus pagrus. The sequence goes on from NC_140202.1 coordinate 9,577,542, forward strand.
GTACTAGCGAGCAGATTTGGTGGAGGATGAGAGTGGGGGTGTTTCATTAAATATCCATACACGAGCCCTGTTCTGCAGCTTCACTCGAGATAATGTAAACAGGTGTGGAAGAGATATAGAGAAGACAGCTGGGGCAGGGGGTACTGTACGTATCACATGTGTGTGCTTCAGCGGTGCTCCCCCATCCTGTTGTGGTTCCTGCCCCCCTCTGTCTTCACAAACACACTCATAAGCCTATCCGTCTAACCTCCCCCATCCCCTTATAATTTCCCTGCAGTCCTCCCTAGTGTGACATTGAGCAGCCCAGGATTCCTTTTCTGCCACACCCACCTCCCCCCACTCCCTTTCCCTCTCCCATTTTTCCCCCTCCACCGCGGTCTGAAAGCTGTGAAAACACCGCTCTGCTTTCTCGATATCAAAGCCGGCTGAGAGGCACGGGCCCGTGTGTGTTGCAGCTTGGATTGAATTCTAACGTGATACAGACACACGGTTGTGACTCAGACAACTTGTGTTAAAATAAGAATATTCACAATATAACCGCACAGAAAAGCTGTCACTCTCCCACAGTCAGGTCGTGCTCCCCGTAGAGCTTGTTTATGGCCTCGTGATTTCTGTGGATTTGTGCGAAAGGTTTCACCGAGAGAAGGAAAGGAGAGTTGTATCATTCCTCTGAGATGTGTACACAGAAACCTGCCGGCTGGCTTGGTCAGTTACAGGCTGATGGAAACCCAACAGATCTCTCTCCTATTCCTGCTGCAGCTACTGCCCCGGACTGTTTGAGGTGAGACAGGTGAAAGCTGTTGAGGAACTGCTGAGGTCAGTTTCATTGTTTATTTCGAAAATGGAAGAAAACCCCCCCAAAAAGTCATATGTCTCTGTGTAATAGAGAACAAGGCACTTCTGTTGTGTTTTTTAGTTACGTTGGCAGTGCGGCTCTGTGGATGTATCTCAACTGAACAGACACATCATAAAGATAAAGCTCCTGTGTTCCCTGACAGTGAATACTATTGACTGTATTGATCCCCCCACTTTTCCTTTGGAGCCACCATCAGGTTGGCATTTATAGCTTTGGTGAAATATCTTGATTGCTGACTGGTTTGCCATACAATTCATCCCGACCCCATCCTCTTTCAAAAAAATCACTTGTATTCACTAAGCTTTTCATCTAGTGCCATTATCAGGCATCCCCACCACCCCCAGCTATTTAGTGCTGATTAGTGAATGTCAGCTCGCTATCAGAGAGCAATAATGCAGAGCATGGTTAACTTCATACCAGTGAAACATCAGCATGTTAGCATTGTTGTTGTGACATTAGCATTTAGCAACATTCTGATAGAACTGATCTTTGTGCTTGTCATGACAGGCGTTAAAATAATTGCTTTCCAGAGGTGTAAAATCATTTGGTCATCTAGTTAATGGATGTGCTCCTCAAACTGGATTTCTTGGTTCATATTTCACGTCTCACACGTACCTGAAACAACACAATCTCACCAACTTCATGCTTAAAAGTTTCAGAGTTGGGAGACACTTGACAAGAAACATTTATTCAACCTGTTATTTAAAAGTTCATGCCATCAGGAGTCCAGTAGCATCTTAACACAATGTGATAATCATGGTATTTATGGTACATTCAGCCAATATGACTACTTCCTATATCCCTATTTGTACAGGCTGGGATTTTCAAAGCCAACTGCAGAGCTGCAAGTCTTTCTCACTCAGCGCTGAGTTAAAAACCACCTCTCTGGGAAGCATTCATCACTCTCATGACTCAAAGTACATTGGAGGCGAGTGATGACTGCAGTGTATTTTTCTAAATATTTTACAGCGCAGCTTTAGCAAGTACTTAATCACGGCGAGGAAAAATGGCATTAAGGCAGAGATTTTTTATCACCGAACAGATAAAAAGTTTGTTGTCGTGGTGCCAAAACCATCAGGTGCACCAAACAGTTTATAACATGATGGCGAGTTGCCAGGAGGTATGGCAGTGCTTATCTAACTGTTGAATAAAACAAGTTTTGATAAACGTCACATTCAGAGCGAAGTTTGCAGCTTGAGCTCAGATTATCAATAAAAACAGACTCGTAAAAACTGTTATACTCCAAACAACATTTAGTTTTAAGGAAGAATGCTGAAGAAGTTTTAATATGTATGCTGCTGCTATTAATAGCTGCCTGCTGTCTTTGAGCTGTCAGAGGAACTTCACCCTCCTCTGCAGCCACCACCAGCTCCAGCGCTAGCAAGCCAAGTCATAGCCTATTCGCCAAGCAGACAGCAGGGCGTGCAGACTCCTCCCCCCATTGCCTGCCAACCAAACCATCTATCACCAGGCAAAACCAGCCTGCACAGAGTCACAGCAGGGGGCTGAGCGAAACTTTGACTTGGCTGTATTCATATATGAGTGTGTGTGAGGCATGATTGTGTCGTCTGATGGGATTTCACGCTCCTTCTTGTACAGCGCTGGTGACAGGCAGTCAGACGCGTTAACGGTAATACACAGTGACTGAAAGAAGCCCTGTCATTCACCCATCCCTGATTTACGCTCCCCTCAGCCCTCAACAATGGTCGACGTTGTGAAATGTGGGTCAAAACGTCTGTCCCCACCTAACGAGCAAAGTCTCTTTCTGTTTTGATCTTTGCATTGCACTCAGTCGCTCTCAAACGCCCACGCTGACATCAAAAATACAGGAAACCGAAAAAGCAAAAAAAGAGGAAGTTCACTTCTCGTCCATCTTTAAGGTGACATTTCGAGTTTGGTGCAACACTAGGTGCGAGAAAAGTCCCCATACTTTCCCAGCCTTCACTGTGACAAAGATTTGGGGAAATATCCAGCTACGACTAAGAGTGAAAAGTCCCTAAAGTAAGAGGTTTAAACAAACAGACAATTTAATCTTTCCTAGTTGTATTAGAGGAAGAGACAGACAGGGACTGAAAGCACACACTGGCTTACCAAAATCCCCAAATCCCAAAGGCCACTTTTTAAATACGTGTTTCAACAGCAAGAACGCGTTAGAAGGACTTATGGATTTCATCACCTTCAGGTCAGAGATGTCATGATTTTAAATTGGAAAGATTCTCAGGCATAGAAAAAAATGATGATCCTCTCTTTGTATTCAGGTCCGGACTTCATATAGCGGACAGCAGATTATAGACTTTTTAAGAAGATGTGCAGCAACATCGTCAACAGTCAGTAAAAACAGTATGGCCGAGTTGCATCTTGGCCTTTTGTTACAAACACAGTCAAATTTAGAGAAGGATTAACCCCAAGAGCCTTTATGGAGTGGCACAGGGGCCGCTGGGACAGGCTTTTATCCACAGCGCTAAAGCCATAAACGTGGCCTCCTGTTGTGCTCCCTGGGAGTTTTTGTGGGAAGCTCTCCAGGAGTCTGGTTAGTCGAAGTTTGTTAACCACCATTTCAAAGACAAATGATTCATCAATGTCGCGTTTGGGCAGGGGGGGGGGGGGGTTAGGTGTTTCTTTTCCTAATGAAAAATCAAACAGCATTGAATGGAAAACAGACCCACTTTGAGAGGATAAATGTTTTTCCTTCCAGGAACTGGCTTGTGAGGCGCAAACTTTTGAGCAGAGCTGCCCATCAAGAGTTGACTCACTCATAATGTCTCACTTGGCGGTTTGGACTTCATTCAGCTGAATAACAACAGGGCAATGTACACACATGCATCCACTGTTTTCCCACAGCCCACTCATATGTAGATTTCTGCTTGAAAACACAGTTAACTTGCCCAGGAATGCCCCTCTAAAGACTTTAGGGTCGTAGTTAGGGTTCAGATTCAGAGTTGTGAGTTGTGATGCGTAACCAGAAGCTGCTTTGCGTTTTCTCCACATTTTTTGATGCCAGTTACAGGACATGAAACACAATACTTGATGTGTGGCATGAAATATGGGTGAACAAAAATGAGCTCACAGTGACCTTTTCCATTAAAAAAATAAAATCTGTTTTTTTGGTAAAGCACTAGAAGCGGTCATGGCACTGTAGTGTGTTCACACACACGCACACACTCTAGACATGTGTTTTGGAGGTGAAAGTACACCACTCTGTCAGACTGTCCAGTCATCACAGTGGAAGTGAGATTCAATAAGAAACAGAGACACAAAGCTCGACCACAGCACATTTTTTATTTACGACACAACTCACGCACAGCTGCTTCACATACGCTTCAACACATCAGCTGGATGAAGCGAAGGGCCACATCGAGCGTCACATTTGCTAGAGACTGCTTTGCTTTGTGTCAGTGTGTGTGCGTGTGTGTGTGTGTGTGTGTGTGTGTGCGTGCGTGTGTGTGTGTGTGTGTGTGTGTGTGTGTGTGCGTGTGTGTGTAAATAGGATGTTGCTTTAGAGTCATCCAGGCATCTCTCGGCCATTGGCTAAGCTCCACACGCTGATGTCACCTCTTGGCACAACTTTGTAATCTTTGGACCTGATCAGCAATTCCACCATGGCCAACCAATCGGCTCGCAGGGTTTTGACCCCGGCTGGTGATGTCATGCGGCAGGGAATGCAAACAAGTGAGCTGGTGGAGTGCGGGTGCATGTGTGCGGCTGTGTGTCAGTGTGAGTGTGTGTGTACAGCAGCATTGTTTATAGAGCTCGACGGTTGTCGGGGAAGTACAAACAGCCTGCCAGCTGTGACACTGTTGATTTTTCACTGGACAACCTGTATATTTAGTGCACTCACTGGTGGTTGTGAGTGAAGTTACTGTGCTAATGTTTGTCATGGTCACTCCTCCCCGCTGCAACCTTTTCAAACTCTCCTGCTTTGAATTCAGTCTCACTTTTTTACTCATTTAAAAGTGAACTGCATGTGTATAGTTTTGGATTTTTTTTATTTTTGGATTTTTTATGCCTAAACAAACTAAATAAACAAACAAATTCATGACTGAGTAAACAAACTAACCTTAAAGGACAACACAATTTCATACAGTTTTACTTTGTTTATATTTGGCAGACCCTGCCACCTTTCATGCTTCAGTGTTCTGGGACCATTTTCCTCTGAGAACAGCTTGTTTATTCACTTATAGAAAAAAAAAATATATATTTGTATTATTACCTCATTAATATTGTAAATATTAAAATTCTGAGTTTTAATTTCTTCTCCAAAATTACACAGTGCCCATTTAAATGTCAATAACTTTCTCTTTACTATGTTTTACCCTCAACATGTCCAGTTAAAGCAATAACAACTGATATAAATAGCGACAATAACAATGAACTTTATTCTCTTTTAGCTGCTCCTGAGTGTGCCACTTCCTGTCTCTAGAAATGTTGCACAAATATGACTCACGTTGCTCAGCAGCGATGCAAAGCAGCATGTAATGGTAGTTTTGACTTGAATGTGTGAAACTCCTCCAGTGTCAGAGGGGGTGTAGATGAAAGGTGTTATCAGTGAAGTACGCTCAAGATCAGAACTGTTAATATCATGTCGCTGACATGGTAAACCTAGCAAGGAAAAACACTTCTCAGGTTAATTTTATGACTGCTTTACACTCGACACGCTGCATGGCTTATGGCTAAACAAAGTGGTTTTGAGGTCGCAAACCAAAATCACTAACCAGGAAACTGAGAAAGGCCTCGGGAAATACCTGAACAAAGCAGAAGAACCACGTGCTTTTTGTGGCAAATCCAAAACTCTACACACAAAAACCACTACGCTTTATTTCCCCGCCTGCCTCAGGTTATTTGAGGTTAACTTCAAACAGAAGATAAAAAATTCTTCCTGACAAAGACGGTAGTCGCTCCCCACACTGCTCAAAAGGAATAATTAGCTCTCTGATTAATCACTCGTGTTATGCATCATAAAGTATGTGTATTGAGCTGAGGAACTAAGATTAATATTTTGTCCAGACACACAGAACAGGATGACATCACTTATATGCAATACAGGCAAATATGACACATATTCAGAACCCAGTGAAAAACAGGCTCAATAGGTATCAGACAGATAAAAACAACAACCTTGAATTCAACACAGCAGAAATGTATATACAAACCAGAATATATATGTGTATATATATATATGCAATGAATATCAACACTTTCACATACTAAAGTTTAATGGAAATTAAAATAATCCTTCTACAGTCAAAATAACCCAAAAAGTGGGTTTTTCAGCTCCTAAGCTACATTTAACTGGATCTACGGCACAACATTTTTTATTCAGGACCAAATCATTTCTAGATGTGATAGAACTACATTAATACTACCCCCCCCCCCCCCCAAAAAAAATGACTTCCTGTTATTAATTTGATTACTGCAACCATTCACCACCAACTATTGGAATGGAAAGACCCCACTGCTTTTACACTGCTTGCTCTGGCTGCACAGAGGATCTGCAGCTTCCTGGAGACGGGGGACTGGCAGGGTGTGGTCGAGCAGTAGGACCCTGCTGTTCCTGGATGTTTGGGCTTTAGCCCCGCGGAGACAGTGAAGACCACAGTCTTTGAGTTTAAACGCTGATCCCGTCTGTACCCTGCCCTTATTTGCGGCTACTCCATATTAGTGGTGTTCTGCTTCGGAAAGTCCTGCTGCCTGCCATTTTTGATTCTTGGAAGGATCAGTAAATGGGAGTCATGTGACCTCCGGTTTGTGTTGGTTGGCAGTTGCAACATACTATCTGTGGTGTTAAAAGTACAGCTTTATAGGCTGTACTGTACTTAGCTACATGCTCGTAAAGAGACGCAGATTACAACAGAACTAGTAGGCCTTCTACATTCATATTTGATATTTCAACAGCTGCAGTTTTAAAGCAACATTATGTAACTATTTAAAATAACAGCTTCAAAATAATTTTAATGGTACAGTGACTTGTAATAGGGTGAATGGTGTCTCTGCCACAGCCAGTCAACCGGTCCCACAGCAACAACTATCTCTGATTTTGGTGAAACTGGATCATATCTTGTGGAAAAAGTGTCCCCCTTTTTGTCCTTCGATGTCCTCTGGCTGCTCTGCCTCAACTCTGTGATTTACAGAGTTTCTTGAGAGCAACCTGTAGCTGCTGCTAGCTATAGCTACAGCTCTACTAGCTGACTCTGCGTTTACATTGCTACCGCAGCAGTTTTGGACCGTGGTGAGGAGGTTTTCAGGTCTAGGGCCGAATGGGCACCTGAACCTGAGCGGGTTAGCGGGCAGTGGAACCGGACTCAGCAACCTCTATGGACATCATGCCAGAAGTGACAGACTGAAGAGGATGTTGGCTGCTTGCCCGGCTCCAGTTCTGGTTCCCATTCTCGCTCTGCACCTTAAGAGTTAGTCAAAGCGAGTGAAACAGCCCCTTTCTATAACGCAGAACAAACACAACACTGACTTTGTGGGAGCTACCGATGATTCAGCAAGCATCAGTGTTAAATCCATCTTCAACTCAGAAAAAGGAAGCTAGTTAGCCTAGCTGTCACTTTTAAATAAAGCACACTAGCTGCAATATCATTAGTTTAATCTTTGTGTTCTTCAGTTCAAGTTCAAGTTGTTTGATCAGTTGGAAAATGTGTTTTTGGACTTTGCTGTTTGGCATTAGCAGAAAGGACACACATTAAAATTTCATGACCGGCGATGTCATTTTAAGAAACACATTTTTGGAGAGGAGTGAAAACAGAAAAAGGAAAAAGAGGAGGCCTAAAGGATTGTTGGAATGCATCAGTGAAAAGAAAACTCCCTGCGAGTCAATGGGTTAGATTTACCGATTTGCTCTGCTGTGGATCTTAAACGTGTCCTTTGTATGTTTGTGAAGTATGGCATTCATAGCAGTCGCACACAAAAACCCAAAGCATATAATCTGAATTTATGATGTAGGCTTAAATCCAATTTAAAAACAGGAACATAAATAACCTCGGGATTTGTAAAGCTGTGTGAAAGGTTAAAATGTAATGCTTTGTTGAATATCTCTGCAAAGCCTTATTAATCTATTATTTCTCAAGGTCTAACAACTTATTAGTTAGCGGTTGGCCAGAAATGAAGGATGTTTAATCAGATTGCACACAATAGCACCCGGTGACCTTGCAATTATCCCTCCACGACTAATTACACAAAGCAGTCGTGTCTATATAGGAACTGTTTAAGCCTGATTTAATGGGCATGTAAAGCACTACAAGGTTAGTGAATGTCTTCTTAGTGGCTTCTCCCACAGCATTCAACACAGAGGCCAATAGAGAATAGGCCCAGGCGAGCCAAGGGGAAAATGCATGCCAAAGTAGGCAGCACCTGGCAACCAAAATATTAAAAAGGCTGTTAAGGTTTTATTTTGCCTTATAAAGACAGTGGCTTCCTGTTTTTCCTCCCTTGCCAGTCGTAGGAAATGTATGCAGAGGATTTTTTTCCCTCTTTCCTCTGTGTGTTAAAATGTCCTCAATCATTAGGATGAGTAAAGTGGCAGTAAAGGCATCTGCTTTTATAGCCTGTGTTTAAAAACAGCAGGGATTGAGGTCTTTCTGTCACGTTTATGGACTCCCTTACATCATAGACCAGCTCAGTTGAGGAAAAAGCACTGACCAGTGGTACATTTTAAGAAAGAGCCACTGATGGGTTACAAATACCCACGAGGACAGAGAACAATCAAAGCCCAGTTACTGTCCCCATCTGCCAAGGAAGTACAAGAATTAGCTTTATACAGCACTTCTGTGCGACAGCAGATGCCACATAGATGGTAAATGGACTTGCATTTCTATAGCGCTCAAAGCGTTTTACAACACTTGTCACATTCACACACTGATGGCAGAGGCTGCCATACAAAATGCTCATCAGGAGCAATTTGGGGTTCAGTAACTTGCTCAAGGATACTTCATGCAGCTGGGGTTTCGAACCAGCGACCTTCCTTTATCTTACTGGACGACCCACCCTACCTCCTGAGCTATAGCCACCCCTAAAAGATTTAGAACACAGAGAGCACATTTTAATGACCATAACCACAAAGTCACAAAACATCTGCAAAGTTGAACTGTTATCAAAGCTGGGGTTTCCTTGTAACAAATTGTTTTAAAGGAAATGTCATCCAAAGGCAAAAGTGCAGCCTCCAGACACACAGGGTGAGACAGGCTAATTGTCCGAATGGAGATAAACAATAGCTTTGGAGCACTGTGTTGTACTTGGTTGTTTACTCACAGAAAGTGGAAGACATATTTATGTGAAGAAAAAGAGAGCCTGAAACAGAAAAAGAGAAGTTGAAGTACTGCGTAGTGTCTCGGGCCGCATACCTGCATTTTCCTGCCTGTTCCACAATCCAACAAACAGCTCAGCTGAAGCATACCGACACTCGCAACATGTTTTATTGTTCTTACAATATCAAATTATGGAAACAAAAGCATGATTAACTTAATGGTTACGTTTAGGCAATTCAATGCACTTTATGGACGCACCTTAAAAGTTGTCTTTAAATCTTAAAGGTGCAATATGTAAAAATTAACAAACAAAAAAACTAAAATTATCAACAGAATGTGAAGAAATAACAATTTTGATGTTTTTATGTCGAAGACGTCTTTGTATTGTGTTGCAAACATATCTACTGGAGTTAGCATGCTAACCAGTTAGCCCATGGCTACTTTGTACCTCAAGAGGTGGTAGTCCGATAGTAAACATCAGAGACACTCCCCCGGTGCACCGAGCTCTTATTATTAAAAAGTACTTTAATAAGTACTGATCAAGCCCGGTGTTTTTGTTCTTTATTCGTAATGAAGTGCTCGGTTATTTCACTTCTCTTAATACCTCCTTATAAAGTGAACAAAGAAATTGAGTTTTTTCAGAATGAAGAACCAATCTAAAAGCACTTCCCCTTTGAGTTCAGGGCCTGAGATTAAACTCTTGTTATTCAGTAGGATCTGTGCAGGAATGAGGAAGTCTCCAAAGTTACTATGTTACAAGCCCCATGTGGAGGAACGGAGAGAGGAGGGACAAGGTAGGCATAGTAGTAGTGGAGGCCCAAACATAACAAACCTAATCACAACTTAAACAGCAGGACTTCCACCTATCAGCACTGCTCTCCTCCTTTTTATTGTCTCCCTTCACTTTCCGTGTGCACAGACAATTGCTGAAAGGGGTGCCAGCTTGCAAAAGCAATACAAAGGAAAAGAAAGAAGGTTTCTGCAAGGTCTAATCCTCGGGAGCTGGAAAAAGGGTCGGCTGAGGTTCCTCTCACTCTCTCTCTCTTTGTGCCTGTCCAACAGCCCTGTTTCTTGATGAAAATGTCCCGCTGGATGAGGGCATTAGACGCCCGCTCTAATCCCGTGTAATTTCCCACAATCCCCTTTGCTTGCATCCTGCCAAGGAGGCCTTCGGCGCCCCGCTGAGCCCCTCGCTGCTGGCTTTGGCATTCCCACACCCCTGCTCAAGCAGTATTTCCTCTGCTGGCAGCGAGGAAACAAGACACTCTGTCTCTCCTTCCCTCCTCCCTTTCATCTCTCTTTTCATCGGAGCCAAAACAGTCACAGAAAACTAGCAGCCTACTGATGAGCGTGTCCTCACATAGTGACCTCTGGCAGGTACGAGCCGTGGTAAAGGCCACAGAGGAGACAGACAGGTTTTAGTCATTAGCAGAATTAAAACCTCGGTCCACTACTACTGGTTGACCCAAATCACATCTGTGTGTGTGGTATTGTTGTCTTCCACTGCTAACCGTGTGTTTATGCGCAAGGCTGTGTACATTCGCCACCGTCATAATCCTGCACAATCTCCTTCTTACGTAAAATGCTTTATGATCATCTTTTTTATCACTAGGCGCATCAGAAGGTCAGCTAGGGAAAGAGCCGAGTGACAAACTGCCTGCCCTCTTGTCCAAATGTCTATTTCAGAAGCGTCCAGCACAAGTGATAAATCTATTATACATGCTGCGGTGTTCTCAATAGTCGTATAAGCTGCTGCTGAAAGGGGCTTTGGATGAAACACATGATTGCGTAAAAAGCACATTGGTTGCTCATCAATGACCCATTCAGAGGATATTATCCATGCACACGAAAGAGACTTTCACTAAAGTCTAAGATTAAAGTCAGCACTTCTACCGTAGTCCAAGACTGATGCTTCCGTTTGAAGTTGAGTTGGTGTGGATTAAAACTAATTTAAATGTAGTTTTAAATTTCAAAGATACTTCCTTTTCCCATGTTCACTTCATATATAGGTCAACAGAAGAAGTTACTGTGAGATACATTTTCATACTCAAACTTCTCTGACTTGGTTGAACAACATTTCTATGTGAAAATGAAGTTATCAAAGGTGAATCTACAGCGTAGTTTAGTCTGACAATGTGTTGGTCATGACTTGCATAAAAAAACAGTGACCATCTAAATCATCTTAGTTTAGCATGTTAGCATGCTAATATTTGCTAACTAGCACTAGACCAAAATACACCTGTGGCTACCAAGGCCTTTACCTTTGCAGGTATTGTACAAGTATTGTACAAATTAAAACAGACCTGGTTATGGGAAATTGAGCGTCCCCTTGTAAATCACCTGGTAGAGCATGTGCCTCATGTACAACAGGCTGATGGTACGTGTCCAAATGGATCCAGCGTTTCTATGCTTCCCATTCAGCCCTGCAATGCAATGTAGTGTAGCGTTGCACTTCGAGACTGTGTTGCATAAAGTTGTGGTAATGTTAAAGTAAAGATGGATTCAGCAAGTGCGTGCTTATTTCTCACCTAAGTCTCTGAAGTCCTGGAGCAGACATTCAATTTTGCGTGGTTGTCAGATGGGTGTCTTGGTCAAGCCTTCAAAGCTGGGGAACAGAGCCTCTGTGGACACGTTCCATGAGTCCTTCCCGCAGTGGCACAGGTCCGTTTCCAACCTGTGGCCCTTTGCTGTCTAAAATCTTCGGATGTTCTATCAAATAAAGTTAAGAAAAAATATTCAAAAGAAAAGAAATGATTTATTAGATGATGTACCAAACTAAATGCTAATACAGCCAACAGTTGTGAAGAAACTGAACTAAAAACCACAGATGTCAACTTACTCCTGGTGCTGGAAGAAAAGTCGGGAGATCATCAATATCTTTGTGTTTCATCCTTTGGGGACCATGAATGTCTGTACAAAGTTCAGTCACAATCCATCATGTAACTGTCAATCACCAAAGTGGCTGACCCATCGAAGAGACCAATATTGCCAACCCTGGAGTGTTTTTTGACCATATACTTAGCTCATAGTATATGATTGTGTTAATCTGTTCATTTTGAAATGATGTTGATGTCAACAGATCTTGGCAGAAGAGTAAGTATTTTTTACAATTATATCTGTTGCCTACATTTATACTAGAATTGCATAAATTATATGGTGAACTAATCTGACTAATCTACAGGACAAGGGACATCATGTATCCTTATGCTGAAAAAAGAAGTATAGAAAATTAGAATCCAGTTTAGTATAAGGTACTAAACATAAGGTTACTGTATAGCAAAGTTTCACATATAGCATTACATTATCCCTACTTGGCCTCACAGTTATTACAAGAACATACTGGCTGATGTTCTGTTCATGATGCTTTGTCACATGTGTGAATCTCACAAGAGCTTAGTGTGAATGTGTGAATGTAGGCTCTGCGTGTACTATACTATATGTATCTATATGTGCGTCTTACCCTGCACTTCTGTATATCACAGAATTGTGCACGTGCTGCATGAATTCATATCCACAAATGTGTGTGTACAATGTCAGAACAACAATTTGGCATTTGTAAATGAGCATTACCAAATTGCATTCCCACACTGTGCAGGTCTTAAATTCCGGCTGCATGTCTGTGTGTGTGTGAGCGAGTGTTTTGTGTGTGTGTTTTGATGTCTGTGACAGGCAGCGACACCTCTGCTGCCTCTGAGCTGCTCTGCTCCTGCAACCGCAATGGTGACTGCTCAGTGTCACACAGAAAAAGGAAGGACACAAGCAGGCCAAACCCAGCTTCCCATCAGTGCTACATTCAGCTAGTAATGCATATGCAGTGAGTAGACACACACACACACACACACACACACACACACACACACACACAAAGGACCGTTAGCTCCCAGCTGTTATCAAAACTGACTGAAAACAATTTATTTATAGCCGAGCGCAAACAGAAAAAACATTGGCTGCAAGTTACTGTTCTGTCATATCGTTAGTTTGTTCCATTCCCTAATTAGTCCTTTAATCACCGAGAGTAATCCAGTGGATGTGGATTAGTAATTATACTGAAAAAAACACATGGAGGGACTCCTCAGTTTGAGGAGGTCTGCGTCACAGCTCAGACAAACGTCTTACTTTTCACCAACAGACTAAGTGTAAATAAACTGCAGGAAGTAGTTGAAATGATATTGCTGCTAAGTGTTGACATACCAGTATTCAACCCTCTGCTTCCCATGGATATGAAGTTTTAATGACTACACTGACAAAAACAAACAACAGTGAATATCGCCAGACATGTGGTCGTCTTTGTGGTATTAGGCGTTTATCCAACAATGATTTGTGTATCGGTTGAGTTTGATTAAGAAATCAGTGCATACATCCTGGGGGTTTTTGTTGTTGTTTTTTTTTTTACTTGTGTACTTATTTCACTAGCTAGATGATACCTAACCATTGCTATGTGGGCTTTATTAGCATACGTACAATATATACAATACAGTATGATGTGCTAATGTACTATGGGGTTAACAGTGCAACCTGTAACAATGCTGGCTCTGAGACATAGGGGCTGATCACACAGAAACTCATCACTATAAGTGCAGTCGCCTTTAAAACGCCTTGGAAAAGCGTGGCCTGGAGAAAACAGCGTGGTGCACATGTGGAGCCGGGCTGTGGGCACATCTGGCCATTGTATGTAATTAATAGAACTTATAGTTGAACAGGTAGAAAAAAAGTGGAGAGGCCACCAGATGCACCATATCATAGGAAAGGAATGGTTTTGCAGGCGACACAGTTCTTGTCTCAGAGCAATCTACACTACACTGAACTCAGGGAAATGCTACCCAGTAGCTTGAGTTGCCATGTTACAATGGAACTAGATAGCACTAGCATGCCACAGCCCGAAAACAAACGCACATTTAACTACATTTAACTGCTCGCAACAAGGCCTCTGGATCATCTTGACTAACCGGGCCATGATTTCAGAAACGGGACATCAAATTAACTGAATGCCATCTTGTGTTATGTTTAGGAGAAGGCCTCATACCAGCCACCAAGCTAATGCACACGTAATGTTATAACATTACAACAACGTTCAAGTCATTTTTAGTTTGATTATGTTGTTCACAAATAACAGTTTTGGATATCGCTACATAACATGAGACTCATCTGATGGCTAGTTAACGTTACGTTAGCTAACATTACTTGCGGCTATGACTTTAGAGTGAAAGGATACAACATGAATAAACACAATGTGAATAAAACTTAAATAAATTACTTTGATTGTGAACAGTCAGTCTGTCTTTGAAAATCTTTTTACCGGAGAGAACCTTAACATTAGCAGCAGAAATTACATACTTGTGCTTTAAAATGTTGTAAAGAGACAGCTATCTCTAATTGCTAATGTTACACAAGCTAACACTATGTGTACTAACTAGAAGAGGAAAAAATGTCAGAAGTTGGCAGTGCGTCTTTCAGTAACTCCAGCTCTCAAATATTAGTCCACCACTGTGAAGGAAAACATCCCCCAAGAGGCTTCAGGCTCAGATGCTGTTTCCAGAAAAGTGTCCAAAAATGGTTTTAATCTGTAAATTACGCTCATTAGCGGCAGTATTATTAAAGCTTATATTTCCTAAAATTGTAATTCTCACAAAATGAGTATCAATTTTAGTTTGTCTTTAAAATGTCAGATTGAGTCACTTTCTGGAAGTGTTCAGTATAATGTATTACAAGGGGAAATGCTGTAAATTCACAGCATGTGGCGCTCCAAATACATCTCTGTGCTTTACTGGATTGAGCAACCCTGTATGATCAGCATCTGAAGATCAATAGAGGATAAGTGACTCCCTCACTTCAAACCAATCACCACAGGCGACTAGTGCCAACGGTGGCGGACAGTAAATGAGGAAATCCACTCGAATGAGACGGCAGGAGCTGACTCAAGTAAATAAAGTTCACTGTGGTGCAAGTCTTACTGTCATCACTTCCCCCTTGTCTTGAGATGTTGTTTCTTTCTTTAGAAATGTAGGAAACTCTTGAGCTCAGCAAAAACTAAATGTGGTGCTCTCATTTCCTTCAAGATTGGCTGCACTGGTGGAATGGGATTGAAATAGCGAGTGTTTGCTTTGGTGGTTTTGAAATCTGTATCGTAATAGTCCCCTGGGGTGTGTGTGCATGTGTGTGTGTACATTTAATGTATGCTGGACAAAAATGTCCAACAGCCACTGTAAGAATTTTTTTTTTTACACCAGATGTACAATTAATCAGCACTTCAGTGTTTTAACCATGTACAACATTTCTTGACTTTGAATTCAGGGGAACATTTCTCACAGGGAGTGGTGGGAGGGTATTGTAACACGCTCTGTCGCGACTACTCGGTGCAGGTTCGTCCTCATTATGGTTGTTTACAACACTGGGAAACATGAGCTGGCTAGATCAACACAACTTCAGGGATGACTGTTCTGCCTCCAGCTTCTGATCCAAACGGACAAACATGCAGTGCTTTGACTGGATTTCCACGCAACCGGCAATCTGTATTATGAAAGCATATTTCATTGGCATTAGTTTGAGCGATTCCCATGTTGGTAAATTGAATGAAATCCATATTTGAAAGCTCACTCAACCGGTGACACGTTTTGACCCACAAAAGCAAATCCCACCATCTTTCTCATCCTATAATTTCAATCAATCATCCTCCCACGTCTTCCTCCTTCTCATCCCTTCATCCTGCCGCCCTGACACCTCGACCCCCCAGAGGCAGCTGCAGAATATGTTCACTGACAGAACCCAAACTGTATGGGGACAAAAGCAAAACATGTTTCAAAAATGAAGTTTGGTGGACAATTTCCAGCCAACATGATCTTTTCCTAACCCTAACCAAGTGGTTTGCACCTAAACCTAACCAGATCATCAGCACAGCACTGATACAACATAAAATAGAAAACTGAATGCAAAGGAATGTAAAGTTTAATATTACGAAACTATCAGTTTCAACATATCCGCGTTCGGCTGAAATATACATTGCCATAATTTATTCTGGTGGCTGGGTTGCATGTGAAATAAAATAATCCTTATTTCTGGAAAGTTTAGCAAATAAAAGTCATAAAAATGTCTGAGGAAATAAAGAGATGTATCTACAAACTTCTAAGCAAAAATAAACAATTACCATGTAATTAAGGTAATTGGCTGATCAGACACAACATTCCTGTAGGCTAAAACCAGCAGCTGGTTAGCTTTGCTTAGCACAAAGACTGGAAACAAGGGGGAACAGTTAGCCTGACTCCATCCAAAAGTAATAAAATCCGATCGAACACTATATCTCATTTGTTTAATCCATCCATGAATCGCTGTAAAAACAATTGGCTGTTTTATGAGACAGTTTCTTGGTTCAAAGCAGTTGCTGAGTAACCAGCGAATACTCCTGGATGTAACTGGTCCAGCACGTAACCCCTCATAAAACTGTGATTCATCTAACTCAGCCTGATAGCAAATAAGCGTACTTCCAACAATGTCCAACTGTTTCTTTAACTCCCTGAGAAAATGCTTTTGTAGAAAACAGCCAACATTTTGGTGTAAAAACTCAGACATACACACACACTGACATCCAAACCTCGGGTTAATCGAAAGGTTACGGCCATTTTATACGAGGTGGCTTATCTAAAGATTATTGTCCCCAAGTGATTTGAAAATTATTAGTTAAATGGAGGAGAACTGGAGTTTATCAAGATTGAACTTGCAGTTCCCCATATGATGAGCTCAGGAGGTCTGCATGGAAACATGTGATATGCTATCTTTTTAATGGCATCATTACTGTTTATTTATTACGTCCTATTAATTCTCAGTCATTTATCACATCATATGTCGCGCCCCTGCCAGAGCAAACAATTTGGCCGTCCTCCATTTTGGGGCTTAATCTTAATTGGAAACTGCTGTAGGGGACACTGTGGTATGTGAGAAATAGAAGAAGAATAGAGGCAGGAGGGGAGGGACAGAAAGAGAAAAGAGGCACGCAGACAGACAGACAGAGATGATAACATAATAAATCAAAAATGAGAAACTATGTAAAAAAAAAACAGACAAGCAAATCACTCATACTCCAGTTCTCTCTGTTATTTCCACCATGTTGCAGCTGCGTCCTGGACTGCATAACACATTTTTTAGGTGGAGGTCTGGTAATGTACGTGTGTGAATGCATGCATAGAGGAGCAAGGTCAAAGGTCATTCAGCCAGTAAAGGCCAGAGAGGAAGCCCTGTTTCACGATGTGATGTGCTGAACGCTTGGGACAGATAACGTGAACAGAGATTAGAGAGGTGAGAGACCCCCAGCATATCGGCTCCAGACCAAAGGGAGGGGAACAGACGCACCTTGATGGGTACAGATGCCTGAAATGTCAGCATTTCATTTAGTTTGGTTGGCTGACATCAGTATTTTAACCTAAATGAAGAATTTGACTCTTTGTCATCCCACATGGTTGGCGAAAATGAAAAAACTTCACTTACGATTAAAAAAAGGTTAAAAAAACACTCAAAATGCAAACAAAATGGATTTAAAGTTTCGTCTAAGATCTAAATGCAGTCTCAATGACTTGCATTCACCTGTGAAATTGCTTCACATTGTATAGTCTCGGTTGGTAAAACTGAATCAAACTCCTCCCAAAACTACTTCTATTCTCTTAGTAACATGAAGTAACGTAAGCTAACATTTCAAAATTTCTGTCGGAAATTTTGAAATTTTTGAAATTCTGTTACAGATTTATTGACCAAAATAATAGACTGAAAGTCGCTGAAATTAGATAAGAAGCAGCAATTAACAGCCAGGAAAAAAATAAAGCTTGTATTGAAACCTGCTTTAAGGAGCTCCAAACCCAAACCTAATAATTTTATATATACATATATATATATATATATTAATTACTTTCATTCAGTGCCCCATGATGGCCCTTCTCCACCCTGTGAAGAATACATTTATTTAATAACATGTACCTTTATTGTTTAATGATATAAATGTGGCTTCAGGGCAGCTTTTAGAGAAAACATTAGAGACATATAAATGAGCCATTTATGACAGTATCACACACTCACAACATCGCGCTTGCTTATGTGTGTGTGTGTAATAATGTGTGTGTTAGGGAGGGGTCTCCTCAGCCTCCTGTTTCATATTACCCTCAGACCTTCTGAGATCGTGCCTCAGCCATCCTGTAGATACCATCGTGACTGACAGCTGTTGTTGCTCTAAAAGGAAAACGGCGTTAAAGATCTGTGTTTTTAAATCAAACTATCATTCTAGTATACAAGCTTCAGCTCAGCTTAACAGACGCTGACATTCAATCACACTCCCTTTAATGGAAGAGAATTTGCAAGCGAGCTAGTGCGGTCCTTGTCTCGTCCTGGCTGACACATAGCACAGTGGCTCCAGCAGGCGGCTTTGGCGTGCGTTAGCCGCCATCTGCTTTGAATTGTGAACAGTTGAGACGGGGCTGTGGTCAGGGGAGGCTTGGGTCTCATCTGGATCTAATAGGTGATGAGGGGAAACTGAGCCATCCTGGAACGAGCCCGAGGGCCTGCTGCCAGAGGCGGTCATTGGAAGAGGGCAGGGGGTCACTTTAAAAATGCTGACGTTTGCCTGATGTGTTACTGTATGACATGTTAAACAACAGGGAACTCCTCTGTAACGCCACGTTGGTAATCAACTGTTCTGTCTTATATAACTTCTCTTTTAAAGGTGCACTATGTAGTTTAGGGGGCGACATTTTAATCTGAAGAGAAAGATCTTTATTGAATGATTTTTTCGCCAAAACAAACTAAATTAATAAAAAACTCTCTTTGTTCTCATGACTGAATAAATCGAATAAATAAACTGACTGAAAACACAATTTCATGCTGATTTGCCTTGTTTATATTTGGCGGACCCTGCCACCTTTCTAGCTTCAAACAGAGTTGTTGGGACTTTATTTTCCTCTGAGAACAGCTTGTTTATTCAGTTATGGAAAACATAAATATTTCTGAGTTTGTATTATTACTTCATTAATATTGTATGTATTAAAACTCTGATTTTGAATTTCTTCTCCAAAACTACATAGTGTCCCTTTAAAGTGCAATACTGTCCTCTGCCCATCTCATTAACACAGAGCGTGCTGGAGGAAACACAATATTACTGGTACAATAGAGAGTACATCATCAAATTAATTAGCTGTCTGCGTTAAACAATAGATTTGCAGTTTAACAGCCAGACGGACACTGTCCTCTCCCATTTAAACACAACTTATCTACGGTTCCAATTTTCCTTTATAATGGTCGTTGCATTGAAAATGAACAAATTAGCACAGGAAACAGGGACTGTGACCGTTGAACAGCCCCATCGGCGGGATATACTGTTCATCAGTCGAAAAGTTCATCTCCATTAGTCAGCATTACCCTGCTGCCTCAGCTGAGTCCATAGAGTAATGGCCCATAGATACAGCCTATTCACAGTCATTACCAAAGGCAGCTCACCCAGGACTGTGGTGCAATACCTCACTCGGCAGCTGGCGGTGTGCCAGAGGGTGCAGATAGGCTCCTATTGTAGCCTGCCAGGCTACCTGTCACGTCCTATCAGAGGCACCATCTCTTCTGACGCTCATTCATACTTTGTTGGATGGGGTTATGTGATTTTATCCTAAAATTTAAAGCACTCAGGATAGAAATGAGGCTTCCTGTTTAAAGGCTGCACATGTGGATGGATGTGCAGTGCAGGAGGTCACAGTGTTGTTTCACTGGCTCCACTCTATCAGCTTGCGATGGGCGCTCTCATGCTGCTGCTGCTGAGACAGAGGAGGGAAACATTCCTGACAGGTCAAAGGGCAAATGTTCCACTTCCTGCCATTCTGGATGATGGGATTGGAGGAGCGTGACGGGGAAGGGGAGTCAGGGAGGGTTGTTATTTGGAAATCTGGCGCAGTTGACCATGTCCACGTCTTTCACTCTTCTCCGCCCATCCTTCTTCCAGCTGAAGGGTTTACATTGTGCTGCCTCTTGATCTCTCACTCTTTAGGTTTTCCTCGGCTCGATCGCCAGGACTGCAGGTCCCCCTTCATCGCCTCCCAGGTCCTGTGAGTCCTCCATCCTGGTTGCTGTTCTCACAGGGCCTCCCGGTGCCATCCAATCCCCGGTGAGCTGCTGCGGATGGAGGTGATTTACTGGTGGCCCCTGTGTTTGTTTTCCCTTCCCCTGCTGTTGGTTCTGCTAAGCACCCTGCTTAGCTACTTAGCTGCCGAGGGGTGCCTTTGTGTGTGCGTGCATGTGTGTGTGTGTGTGTGAGTGTGTACTGTATATGTTTCACTGGTGTCCCACCCATGAACAGGCCTGTGGGTGTATGTGACTGTTTTTGCAATAAACTTACACATTGGCATTTGCAAAGTGGCCAAAGTGGGAGGTAATGATGTTTTATTGAAATAGCCTGTTTTAATAGAGGATCCATGGAGTGTGTCGAATTTGATTTAGCTGACAGAGCAGTACAAAACGGTAGACCTAAGGCGGTGCCTGTGTTATCAGCCATAGAGTGCAAGTGCTCTATTAGAAGCGCTAACGTCATTATTTGACACACGCTGCCCTAAAAATGCCTCCTGAGCAGGTGGCGAGGGCTTGGCCTCAGTGAAGGTGAACACACACGCACAAAACTACACACACAGACACGCATATGAACGTACACACTCCTATCGCACACCAAGAGAAACAAAGCCACCGCTGTCATTACCCAGTGTTCATCTAATTGTCCACGTAGCTGGAGGGGAGGGGCCGTGAGGTCATGCTGCTCTCTCTGGGCGCCCATTACTCGCTCAGTTAAGCCCGGCGCCGCGTGGCGTGGCCTGGGAAGCTGGATACACTTGTCACTGAGACAGCCTAATTAGAAGCAGCCGTCCAGCGCCTGACCCCTCTGACACCACCTGAGAGGCAGAGCTCATACCCACCTGTTCCCCAAGGATGCCTCGTGGAGAATTAACAGCTCATACTAGATCTCTGCCTCTCTCACTCCCACTTATTGATATTCAGCATGGTCGAGATCTGATTCATGGATTCTCACTGATGCAATACTGACATATTTGGTGCCACGTTTTAATTAATTATGCTTTTTAAATGCTTTGTAAGTTATATGTCATGGATTTATGAATGATCATAAATGGTTTTAATTGTTTATAGATGAGTAATAAATCATTGGTAAGAACAAGTTTTGGTGTGATGTTGCATGACTTGTTCTGTCGTTTATACAGCTTCATTCAACTTATGGAGAAATCTGATTATTTTGACTTAGTAATGTTTCTAACTATAGATATTATGAAGTGGACATATCAGTAATTAAAGGTCAAGAGCTGAAACAATTAAGCAATTAGTTGATCAAGAGAAAATTAATCTGAGATATTTTGATCATCAACCGTTTTCAGTTATTTTTCCAAACCTTAATGTTGGCTTTGTTTCGCTCTGCTTTGTAAGGCATACAAAGGGCCGGGAGTAGGAGTTCATATAGCATAGTGAATGTTGTGCTTCGACCTATCTCTCTCTTTTTTGTAAATGTTTACACTGTTGATGCCTAAAATATGGTAATAATTAATTGCTTTCTTCAATGTAAGGATTTCCTGCTTCTCTCTGTTTTGTATCGTTGTAAGCTGAATATCTTTTGGACTGTTTTTCACCTTTCACAATAAATCAATCAGTCGAAACAATCAAAGGATAATCAATAATGAAAGTAAGAACAGTCGGTCATTACCACCAGACCTACAGTTTAAATATTAGCAGTCATTAAAAAATTTGTAATTCCACTGCAGTAATCAAATCAAGTCATGTTAAGCCATTTTTTATCAATACATTAAATAATAGAATTTGTATTATAGTCCAATATCACAAAAAAAAAATTTCCTCAAGGGGCTTTACAGTCCGTATAGAAAACGACACCCTAGATCCATAAACCCTATGACTAGGGATCTTACATCTGTGTCTTTGTTCCACTCTATAAGTAACCATAAACATATATGTTGTATGTTTGTGTAGCATGAAGGAGTCACAAAAAAGTAAATCAAATAAACATACATAGATAAAAGAAAAAGGTAGTGCCTTTTGAATGTGTGTCGGGCTGAACGTAAACAGCAGCAACAAGATGGTGATGATAATGTCATCTATAAATAAACTCAATCAATAAATCAATGAATATACACAGTACGTCTGTTGAGTGCAACAGCTTGATCTGAGATGTTGTGGTGGAGACAGGTCTCTGTAAAGATGTGGGCACAACTGTCCCATGTTGTCCATTTCTACATAATCAGGAAAATAGGAAACCAAACATTTACAATTTCTTGAAAACTGAAAAGTTCATCTTCTAAGAAAGATCATGTTATACAATCAAAAGCTCCAGAACATCGACTAATGGCTGTCCTGGAGAGATTGTTTTGCCAACTTGTAAAACTTTCATGATGTCATGCGGGGTCGACTGCAGAGCAGGAGAGTCTGGCTGCCTTGATATCCAGACAAAAACAATCCCAGTTTGAACGTGAAGCTCTTCGGTCAGACACACAAGTGAGGCAGCAGACTCCACTCTAGTTTGCATCACAGCAGTGTTTTTTTATAGTCTGAGCCGTGTCTAGCTTTGGTTCCCTGACGGCAGACACTGCATTATATGGGGCACGGACGGTCAAAGTAGCTCCTGCCCCTCGAGCTGCGCTCTGAGAACTGCCAATTACTGCTGCATGAGTCATTTCTAAAGGACTACTTTGAAATAATGCCAAATATGAGAAACTTTCCCCTGCACAGTGGAGCACACTTGATTACAGAAGCACTCGTGCATGTGGGGGTAAACCTGCCTCTGTTTTTGGGTTGGCTGGATGACACACAGGAAGCAGGGGCTGGCTCTGTCAGCTTTGTGTTAACGCTGCAACATGCGCTTAAATGCCAGCAGTCAAACATACATTCCAGTGCTGAGAGGAATGCAAACATGAGAAAACACTGAGGCACTCATGTTTGAACTCAATGTACATAAACATGATCATCTCTTTCGAGACCAGCATATATTGTTTCTCCATCAGTCATGGCCCTCTTACAATCTCATCTCGTTCTGCGACTTCATGGGGACATTCAAGGGCTCACCTCCTCTACAAGCCTCTGCTTTGCATCATCACTCGCCTCTTTCAAACTACACAAAGAAACATGTCAGTTTGTTTGTGGTTTACACATAGAGGGAGTGCTTTTGAATTAGTCACAGAGGTTAAAAGGTCAACTGCTTCACACAGGGAAAATTGCAGAGAGAATCAGGTAAACATGGAGAAAGCCAAAGTGGAAGACAACTTGATTGCTCTGTCAGCCCACTCCCCGCCGCTTTCCACCACTGTCCTGTTGCTTTATATTGAGTCTAGGAGAGGATATGGACACTCCGCCTGCCCCCTGTGCTGTCTCTTTCCTTTCACATCTATCTGCTTCACAGACGCTGCTCCGCTTGATGTGATGTGACATTTATTAAAGTCCAGCTTTCAAGACTGGTTGATAGAAGGAAAGATGGTAAGATGAAGCTGCAGGAGGAAGAGGAGTTGCGGATAAATGAAGGAAGGTGGTCACAGAGTCTTTTCTTGTGTTTCTAAATAGGAAGAGGAAGGACAAATTAGCAGAACTGGTGTTACATATGAGGGGAAAGAAAAGAGAAAAAGACCGAAATAATATGGAAGAGGAGAAAAAAAGTCATCAGCATCTAATTCTGAAATATAAAAAGCTCTAAGGCTGAAGCTGGTGGTTTGTTAAAGCCTCCTTGCGTTATTGATGAGCCTGTCAAGGTCACTCTTCATCAGGTTGTGGGAAGCAAGAGGGGGGAGGGATCAAGGGGAGAAAAGGATGAAAGTGGGAGGGGTGAAGAGAGAGGATGGGTTCGGCTCGAGGTCTGCTGAGCCTAAAAGCGCTCTCCCCAACAGTGGTGAATAATGAGCAGAGACAGAGGAGGGGATGAGGAGAGACAGAGGAGTGGGTGCCAGACTTAAAGATGGAGGATGGAGGGAGAGGAGGAGAGCGATTAAAATGAGAAAATAATACTCGTGTTGAGGGATTTGAAAATGCCTGAGATAAAAAAAACTGATGTGGCAGGCTACTGGTCGTATTCTTTAATGTGGCTCGGCTGATATGTAATATCTTATGGATTTTTTTCTGCACGTCACTTATTTTCATGTGCGAACTCATTTATAAGTTCAAGCTGAAGACTGCCGGGCTGCGTCCCTCTGATTTTCTGCTGTCTGGGGTTACGTTCAAGCCGGGTTGGAGTGTGCGACTCCACCGACGCTCGCCACAGAAAACTGAGTCATCCCTTCAGCCAGTTGGCTCTTCCCGGATGACCGAGAGCGGGGGCAGTCCGGCAATCTGCCTGTCAGATTCAAACATGACCGTGATTATTTCTCCCCAGCGCAATCCAATTCTGTGGCATGGAATTGGGAAATTATGACCTACTTTTTTGTTTTGTTTTACCCACCCACATACATCCCTCCCTCCCCCGTCTCCACCCTCTTCTTTAGCTTGATATTTAGGTCACGAGGGGGCAGCGTTTTCGAAGCAGAGGCCGAGAGCTTACTGTCCACTTGCTCCCAGTATGTAATTGAAAACATACAAATGGATTAGCTGGAGAGAGTTCAATGCCAGTGGGTCTGTTGGGTTTTGGCGCGGCCGGTGGATTCAGGCCCTCTAATACCACAGAGGGGGGAGAGAGAGGGAGAGAGAGAGGGAGAGGAGGGGAGGACGATGGACAGATCCAGGGATTTAGGGTATTGCGAGACCAGTATTAAAATCAACAAGCACTCAGGGGAAAACATGCAAACACAAAGAGGCAGAGGGAGGAGACGATGCACAAACACTTTCTCACCAAAGATACCAAAGTCGTGGTTCATACATAATTCCCACTGCATAATTCCTATAGGTAATAATACCACGCATGTCTGTGGTTACTGAGATGGGTTTTAGCTCATGTTTCTTACCCCATACAGGGTTAGACGTCTGCATGCCACTTCCTGAATAGTCTCTGTTCCGCTAGCTGGTTCATTAAAGGAATAACTCGCTTTAGATGAGAAGATTGATGCCACTCTCATGTTTGCCTGATAAATATAAGGCTACAGCCAGGTCAGTGGCCCTGGTATGACGCTGTAGTTACCCCTCTTGCATCATTTCTGGAAGTACCTCTTTGCTACAGTTACGAAAAAAGAAAAGTTTGGGGATATATCAGACACAGGATTCCCCCAAGAGAGCGAGGTTTGAGTCCCTTGTGTCGATTTTGATTTGTCTTTAAGCTCATAAGTCAGGTAAACTATTTGAATAAACTTAAACGTAAGTAAGTGATGTGATGGTATTTATTTAAGTGCGTAGTTATTTTAACCCAATGCTCCAAAATAGGACTCCAAAATACATAATGATGTAATAATAGCATGTGACATTGTCAGCAAGCTTCATTTTGAAACTAACTGGATGTTTTAATGTTTATTACTGCTAATGTTGTACTAGAGGGATAATAATAGCGTGGTGTAACTCAGCAGTGGTGCAGGTTTCATTCCAGCTTGTGGCGCTTTGCTTCTCGTCTTCCCTCACCCTTTCCTGTTCCTCTTTAAGCTGTCCTATTAAATAAAGCGACAAAAAAAATCCCCAAAAAATAATAAAAAGAAAAAAAAATTGAGTTATACTGTGAAGTGTAGGGCTCGTGACCAAGCTTCTGCATAACAAGTTGGGAATGAGAACATGACAAGCCACAAGCCAGTTAGCTTAGCTTAGCATAAAGATTGGAAACAAGTGAAAACAGCTAGCCTGGCTCTGTCAGAAGGCAACAGAATCTGCCCGCTAACATCGTTAAAGCTCACATATTAACTTACATTCGTTAGTTAAAGCTGGGGTTGGTAAGATTGAAAAACTGTCAAGCTAGCAACAGCTGGCTATGGTAAGTTAGATACGGCAAAGCTAAATCAACAATGTTAGTGGTGGGCCAGCTACACGTTTATTTTGTTACCCTCAGTGATTCACAGACGAACGTGAATATTGTATTGGACTCATGATAATAAGATGTGTTGCATGTTAGAGCTTCCACGATGACAGCATCGTTGACTCTGATGACGAGGAGACCCTTGGCGAAGCACATCATCACATCAGAGAGAACGACAGGACCAGCAGTGTCCAAGTATTGACCATTGAAAGTGTCTATGTTCACAGTATGCTGACAGTCAAACTCTGTTCCATAAAAAAATCTCATCATGTTGCTCATCTGTTGCTTTACAGGCCAGATTTTGAGGACCACGTTTGGAGCAATCACATCAAGTGCTGGAACTATTCCTTGTTTTGCATTATCTCTAACTTGTTTGAATAAAGTCTTGAAATTGATGAATGCCTTTTCTTTACACTTCCAGCATAAACAACCAACCCATTACAGTTCTTGCACTTTACATGATGCACTAATAATAACAACTGAATTAGGTAAGACTCTTGTTTATTGATTTTTTTGGAACACAAATGATGCAATTCCTTTTTATTGTATCCCTGCTCAGGAGCACATTCATGTACATAAAGCAAACCAACATGATATGAAAGAAGGACACATGCATATATGAAATGTATCCATCAGAGACACATATTGCATGAAAAACAGTGGTCTGATCCATGTTGCTATCAACATCAAGTTACACTCACCTGTCTGAGAGAGACTCAGCAGAAATCGTGGAAACATCAGGACGTTGTTCTGCTGTGAACTGACTCTTTGAAGGCTGGAAGTTGATGCATCCCTCTCATAACTATAGGACACAGAAAAAGGCAACATCAGCACGTGTAAAACGTCCAGTTCAAAGTCTGTATGAATGAACATCATATAAAGACCATCTAATGACATCTGCTTACAACTACAATGCAAACTATATGCATATGTGTAATCTTCCCATGACCTCCCAAAAGTAGACTTGGCCTTTCACACATGCAGCACACAAGAATTAGTCCGCCTCCCACCGCCGTCTGGCTAATGTCCAAGCAGCCCAGGGTAGCAGTGCATGTGTGAACACTGCTGTATGGATTAGACCCTCAGTACGTGTAAACGTTGGCCTGCGTGAAAATGGTAACATTACATGTAAATGTGTTTCATACAACAGTAGTCTGTCATAGCTAGCTAGCTAATGTTATCAACAAGCTGACAATGTGTGTTGGGCTAATACATAGGACAGCAACATAAGGAGCTAACGTTAGCTGCGTTGACTACAAAATGCAGAGTAAAAATATATTTCCCCAACAAAACAAACCAGCTCATTACCTGTCCAACAGAGACACAGCTACCATGGCGTCCGTTTTCAGGCCTTCCACTCCATCAGTTGTCGCCATCGTTGAACAGCCGCTCCAGTGTTGACTCTCGTCTCACCTCTTGAGCTCTCCAACTTCTTTTTGTTTGTAGCCTTCTCGAAGTCAGCACTGGGTGGGCAGGTAAGGACAGACTGGTAGACAGGTAAGCTGTCCATACAATATCTCTGGGCAGCTAAAAATATTTTGCTTTTGAATCATAGTATTTATTTAAAATACTGGGCTACTTATTATTATTATTGTACTACTACTGGGCTATTTCTTGGCACGAACCTTTAAAAATGTAATTGTATTCATTTGCATTCAAAATAAATGTATTATTTATGGCTGGCATCCTATGTGTAATGTGATTAAGTGTCATGATCTTTTTTTTTCTCTAAAAATGGCTATTGTTTTTTATTAAAAAAAACAAAAAAAACATTGAAGATATGATGATTATCAGTATCTGTATCAATAAAACTCTATCTGTACTGTAGTGAATGTTAAAAAGTTTTGTATTGCAATCCATATTTTACAGATTTGAGTCAAATTGATCATTGAAGAAAGCGAATAAAAATATTTCCAAACAAAAGTCCAACTGTTGCTTCGATCATCATCATTCATTCTGAAAAAGAAAAAAATCAACATGTTCGGGGGTTTACATATTCTAAGATAAAGGCTTATCTTATCTTATACCTGTAGCTTATCTAGGTGTCTAACTAGGACGTTGTCATTTTTGCTGTCTCAGATAAATCTCAAGTGTTTCACCCTGTCTGTCCTGCTGTTATTACAGTCATGTCTGCAGCATCTCACAGCTTCCTTCTTTTGGAGCGTATCTCTCTTCCTTACGTTTCTTCGCGCCGTCTGTCTCGTCCTTTCTGACACTGTGGACACACTCACAAGGTCAGCGTCTGCTAATATGTTGCTCAGTGCCGTGCAGTTGGCTTGGAGATGGTTGTAAAAGCACTGACAACATGACCTTCTCCTTGACTAATGATGGTCAAGAGGGCCATTACTATGAGCAACTGGCTGAGCTGTCTGCAGGCCTTACACTGTGATTATACATGGATGCAGACATGTTTTAGGATTTCAAGACTGATGACAGTAATGATTAAAAATCTCTTGTTTTTGTTTTTTTAAGTTGCACACCAAAAGAGGGAAATTTACACTTATAGGAATTAAAAACATAAGGTATAGACAAGGGTGAAGCTATGGAGGGATGAGAGGGCAGAAAATGGGAGGTGAAAGGGAGATAGAGGAATACAAATTAGAGGAGAGGAAGAGGGGGTGAGGAGGAGAGAGAGGAGACAACCCTTAGGGAAGAAGGGAGAAGGGGGGACGACAAGAATGAGATGAGAGAAAGACTGGATCGGAGGAGGAGAGAGATAGCTGAGAAGACAAAGAGGAGGTTTAGAAAGAGAGAGTGGCGTACTCAGCGAAGCAGCAGTCTCAGAGACTTGCCAGCACATCCGTGACCTAGATTCTCTGCTTCTCCCTAGATCCCTCTCCCTCATGAATGTTTGATTACGCCTCCAACAATAGCAGTATTTACACCCAACACTTTTTAAATTACAATTCGGCTGCAGTGGAGGAGAGGGGGAGAAAAAAAAAACCCAATCCATTCGAGGGGGAGAAAAAATGCAGGAGAAATTGAGAATTCTCACATCTGTGGAAAGGCAACATCTGAATCTCTGTGCTGATTGGTGCAGAGTCAGAGAAAGACAAAAATTCACCTTCACTCATGCATGCATGGCCTCTCTGCTATTTGTGAATAAACCACAAGCAGACCAGACCCAGACTGGATGCTGGTGAATACGAGGTAAACGAGAAAAAGAACAGTTTAAAAAGAACAACTTTAACCTTCGACCATTGTCTTCATAAAGGTGTGGCCGACATCACCCGTCCTCCCCCCTCACTCCCCCAACTCCTCTGTATCCCAAAACCATCAAGCCACATCCCATATCAGCCGTCACCATGGCCACTGGTAAACCTCTGTCAGTGTTGCTATGGTAACCATTCTGGGATGTTAAGCCGCTCTGACTGCCATGAGAGAGAACAAGCCATAGACACCAGACAACAAAATGGCGGCAAGATTAAACAGACGATTCTGGGCTGATCCACATTTAACAAAGGATGCTGGGAAAGCAAGAACACACATTATTTCTCTCTCTCCCTTTAACTGGCTCTCCTGCTTTTTCACACATGCACATATGTGCATGGATACATACACAGACACCAAAGGCACGATCACATACACACACACACACACACAGCAGCAGCAGCAGCAGCAGCAACAGTTAATCCCATTCCAGTAACCAGAGAGAACTGGTTCAGAGTTGGTAATCTCCAAAAAGCCCAGTTTTTGGAAGCAGTGTGACATCCGGCTCCAAGTAGAACAAGCCAGGCAGCCAGATCGTTGGCCATTACAGCCATGTGTTTTTTTTAAAATCGCCTGTTCAAAATGAGAAAGAAGGGTAGTGTTTTAAATAAACAGCAGCAAAGAAAGAAGGCAAAAGCTAATATCAAAAGGAGAACGGAGGAAAACTGTTTAAAACTTTGCAGACACATTTGCTATGTGGGCTGTTTACTCCCTCACACAGTTAGATGCAGTCCACATTTTTCACTTTGTGATATAAAGCTCAATTCAAGAGGCGTCATAAATAATTCCAATATTGAGCCAAACTTCTCTCTTTCTGTTTTCTCTCCACTGAACAAGTGGCTCACCCCTCACACCCCCACCCTCTCACCCTCTGGTGGAGGCCTCGTCCCCTTATCACCATAGTCTGGCTCGCTCCGCAGACCAAATCATTCTGTCTGCCCCCTGCACCACAGTTGCCACGGAAACCCTGTGTGAGTGTTTGTGTGTGCGGTACTGCTGGGGGATTGGTTGCTGGGGGCTAGATGCTTTCCAATCAAACCTGTTACCGGGGTGTGGGAGCTCCCCCCCATGAAAAACAGGGTGAGAGAGAAAGAGAGAGAGTGAAGTGGAGAGGGTGCTGTCTGGTGGGGCAGCCTGTGTTATCGTGTTATGGTGATGTTTGGACAGCGCGGTGCACACACAGAGCTATATCTCATTACTCGACTTCACAGTGAAGATGCACCTTTGTATTTCTGACATCAGAGAAAATTTCAAGTGAAGATCTTTTGTTTTGTGTTACCCACCATGCAGTATTCATCCAGCTCAGATACTGGCTGAATGGGACACTGACAGATGTGGTGTGCATATCAATACAAGACAGATTTACTGCATTGTATCGAAGGTGCATGTACAAAGATATCAACAATAATGTTCACGAAACAAGTAAAAATTCAAGTTCTGTCCTTTTTTTTGTTTTTGATTCATGGGCTAATATTCCCTATTATAGTGTATAGAAGTCTTTATTGAGTGTAATATATACTTAGTTGAGGTTGTGCTGATTCTGGGGATGTGTGCCACTTGATAATACTGTAAAAAATGAGAACTTTATGAGGCACAACCTAAAGGTATGCAAAAACTGAAGGTATGGTGGCCCTGAAGCGCAAATCATAATGGCAATAGGAAAACACAACAACAAATAGACAACAGCAGCAACCAAACACAGCTATTCATAAAATACAGCAACAAATCATAAAACACAACAGCAAAAAGCAAAACACAGCTACTCGTAAAACACAACAGCAAATCAGAAAACACAACGGCAAATAACAAAACACAGCAACAATAAATGTTTTGGTAGATGGGAAGGACTGTATAATTTGTATAGTTCAATAAAACTTGAGGCTGCCAGGGGGCATATTTCATAATATTTATGGATTCTCTATTCTAACATTAATTTGCTTTATGCTTTATGGCTTAATGACCTCAACATCACTGCATTATTTCTCCTTGGCAAAGGCTAATGGCATAACTTAGCTAGCAAACCCAAATCCTGTCGTTTATGTATCCATGCACATACTAGAAATATATTGCAAATGCAAAACTATCAAATTACCTCCATCAAGACACAGGCAGCAAAGAAAATACACCAGGCTACCATGCTCCGACATTGTATAACAACAGCCAAAGAGCAGTAATTAAAACGGAAATGATCAGCATGCAAACTAACACCATGTAATTATTATTACAAGGCAAAACTAACAACAACTATCATGTTTACTTACTGTTTTATGAATGCACACAGTCTTCAAAGGAAATTCTGGAAATCTGTCCACACAACACAACAGCTTTTCTGGCTGAATCATAAATGTCCCTTTACCACCTGCAGGGGGCGTAGTTCTGTTACTCTTGGACAGTTATTTTTACCTGTCGGTCAAGGTCGTCCTTCGTAAAAGCCACCCCCAAATTTGTAAAACAAAATTTGTCACCATAAGAAGGACTGACTGTATCAGCGTCTGGTATGGTGGGCAGACCACCAAGCGAGTGACAGGTCTTGCGTAGGTTTTGTCCTTGACCTGGACCGTAGCAATCCTGTCTCTCCCATCCTGTCCTAGGATGACTTTGGTGACTTGACCTGTGCTCTTGGCAGCTGGAGGTCCAACTCCATGACTATGGCTGTGCAGTGTCCTTGTGCCACTTGGAGTGGGTCTGAAGAGTCGGAAGGTAGTGTCAAATAAAGTAATTCCAAAACTGGTCAGCTAACACCTGAGTGTGTCTCCAGTGGCGGCAACTCAGCAGCTCTGGCTCCCTGTACACAGCCTGTGGGAGCAAGGGGTTGAGCCACCCCATGAGGAGCAGACTGGGGTTAAAATCCCTTCTACTTCAATTAGTGCGGTCCTCAGGACCTCTTCTGGGACAGGCTCGGTCTGGATGGTGGCAGTAGCGCTGATGGCGCCTAATGGCTCCACAGTCATGTGGTATCCAGTATTACGGTGTAGCTCTGCAAACAGATGCTTTGCTCCAGGTGACAGTCCTTATCTGTGTCCTGGATGATGAGCTGAGTCACTCTATGTCGAGGATCCAGGATCACCGGGTGGATGACATCTGGCTGTAGTTGGTTGCTCTGGCAAAGCCTTGCTCTGACCTGGGTGAGTCTAGCCATCGAATCATTTACTCTTGCGAGAGCAGTCTGCTGGTGCCAGATACTGAACTTTACCAGAACTCAGAGGCTGAATTCCTCAGCAAAGCTATCCTGCTGAGCACCTCTCAGGACTTCTCTCTCTGCCTCTGCATAGTCTTCCACAGAAGTACTGGCTTGGTTGGCTGCTGCCCCATGACGAGACTGTACAACAGCCTCTGTCAGCGCTCTGAAGGAGGAGAGCTGTTCAGCGTCTGGCAGCAGAGAAATCTGGGCAGTCGTGGTGAAGCGGCATACGGTAGGTTTTCTCAGTTCGGTAGAATCCTCTGTCTCACCGATGGCTGGCTGAGTGGGCCTGAAGTCAGCTGGCTACTGCAGGAAGGCAGGGCCCTGACTCACCTACTCTTACAAAATAGCTCCAGCAGTTTCTTACCCCACGTAATGGTGTCTGTCGGGTTGTTAGCTGACTCAACGTACCTCCAGGCCCGGCCGTCAATCAGCTCCTGGATCTCTGTCACACCTTTTCCAACAAATACTTAGTCTGACCGGAGTCTGGAGCCATGTGAGAACTGTTGTGGAGTCCGCCCTGAAGAGGACATCATGGATGGTCACAGTCAGCTCTATTCACAGTAGTGTGGTCAACTGGGCAGCTGTCACCTCTAGCCTCGTTATTGATTGCTGTCTCTTTGGGACCAATCTTGATCTGACAGCCAGGAGAGACACGTCCACATGGCCATTTTGACTCTCTTCATGCAAGTAGGCCACTGAGCCATAGGCCCTCTCTGATGCATCAGTGAAGATGTGCAGGTTTCTCTGCAGGCTAAGTGTCCATCTCGGGGCTTAGGTAGCAGTGAAGCATTGAGGTCTGAGAGAGATGTTTTAACTCCTCTTCCCACTTCAGCTAGGATTGCAGAACATCCTCAGGGAGTGACGGGTCATCCCACTCTTATGGATTGACCCACGAGTGCTGCACCCAGATCGTACCTAAGGGATCATACAGGCGTGCCAGGACTATTTCTTATAGTGGGTGTGGATTGATCCTGCATGCTGTATTTATACCTCAAGGTGTCCGAGTTGCAGAGCCAGCAGATACCCAAGAAAAGCTCTTGTGTGTCAGCATCTCCCTAGTGGAGCCACAACTCACTGCTCTTGGACCTCGCTTCTTTGGGAAGATGGCTGATCTCCTCAGGGGTATTACTGGCCCACTGGTGTAGGGTGTTGTGCATAGATCCAGGGCTCTGGAGGCAATTGTCCACACAGAAGGACCTTTTTATGGACACTCAAACTTCTTCACCTGGCTGGATGTGGTCGAACATGTTTCTGAAGTGCAAAAGTAGCACAACAAGGGCTACATGTAGTGCCAAACGGAAGAATTTGCCAGGTGTAGATGCTGGGTGTTTCCTCTGTCTTCAGGTCTTGCCACAGGAAGCGGAGCAAGGGTTTGTCCTCAGGAAGCAGCATCACCTGATGAAACATACCCCTGATATCATTGCTGATGGCAATGGAGTGCTCTCTGAAGCACAGCAGTTCACCAAGCAGACTGGAGCTTAAGGTAGGGCCAGGTATACGTAAAGGAACAATTGAAAACAATCCTGTTCTTTCCATCACCATATGGTGAGGAATGTACGAGGACTCTGCTGTGCAGTACCTTTTACCTGTCTGTCAAGGCTGTTCTTTGTCACAATTAACAAAACACAACAACAAATCACAAAACACAACAGCTAATAACTGAACAAAACAACAGTTAACAAAACACAATGGCAAATAGCAAAAAACAATGGCAAATTGCGAAAAAACAAAAACAAATCACAAAATACAACAATAAATCAAAAACACAATGGCAAATAACAAAACACAGCAACATATCACAAAACACAACAGCAAATAACTATACACAACTACAATTACAAACACAACAGATAACAAAACACAGCATCAAATTTGAAATCAAATTAACAAAGGTGAAAACAAAATTCCTTTTTGCCTTTGTGATTTCTGATTTGTCGTCGTGTTTTCTTATTTGCCATTGTGATTGGCACTTCATGGCCACCGTATACAGGTCCTTCTGTGGGTCCTTAGAGGATTAATAAAAAGTCTGTTTCTTTGAATGTCTGTACTACAGCATGACATGTATAATGTCATTATGACCACAGCTGACAACACACTGGCATTCCTGTCACTCCACAGTTCAACAATCTGACAGTTTTTTGTCTTTGCCTCGAGATGACGATGATCTCGGAGCCAAGCTGTGCTGCAGTGCGATGGGACATGGCCATAAGACCCATTCTCCAACTGTTACTGTATCCCAGCTGCCAGAGACACACAGAGCTATACGACAGTGATGGGCGCGCTCAGTGGGACGCTGTGCTTCACAGGCCAGCGGGAAGAGAACCAGAGCAAGCCACTCCAAGCTGTGCAGGTTGAGGGATTGTGGTTGTCTAGTGAGCCTGCACTAGGAGATGGACCCTGCTGTCAAACTAATGCAACTGAACAAACCCAGTGAGTGCACCATGCTGATTTTAACTGTAGCCTGATAATTACACTGAATTTCCATTTGCTTCACTTCATTATTCAGGCTGACAACACGTCATCACAACCAATTAGCAACGAGTTGAAGAAATATGCTGACTTAAGTCGACATTTTATTATTTCTGTAGCTGATTTATGTAATGTTGTGTGCACTTGGCAAAAGCAGGTGTTTGAATTGATCTGCAGTTGCCACCTTTGACAGAGTGGTAACCTGTGGGGAATGTTGTGGATATTCAGTCTGAAAACACAAATACGAACATGGTTATAACACAGGCTTTAGACAAACAGTTCAAAACCTCCAGTCTGGAAAGTTAAAGTGCTTTGAAACCATAGACAGCATTATACATCTATAAACTAGCTTATGTATTACAATGTAATCATATGACATGTATAATTCATTAAGTGTAAAACACATGACAGTATAAATGTGGCCAGGATGCAGGGCTGTAGCCAGCACAGCAGCTCGCCGAAGGCAGTCCCAGGTCGGTCTGTTGTCTGCATACCAACAACAACAATCGACCTTGAACTGCAAAAATGAGGATTTAATCAGAATTAATCAAAACGAAATTACTTCCATGGAGCAGAGGCTTATTGATTTTGCCTCTCGTCTTTCCAAAGTTGAACTTTATTGTTGGAGCAGCTGATAACAGTGCAGGACAGTCAGTATGTTTTAGATTATATCCTGCTTATTGATGCCAACCTCTTGTGCTTCACACCTCTCCTGTTCCCGCTTGAACCTACCTTGTTTTTGTTGTCCCCATTGCCAGAGTCCTGGTTGAAGCTGCTGCAGAATGCTAGCTGCATAGCTCACTCAGCTAACTAGCTACCTGCATTCACAGTTATCGATTACTCTTGTGATATGCTGTGCTCCTACTCTTTGTACTGCACCTTTACTCATTTCTAATACGTCTTCAAAGCTCTGATTGGCAGGACGGCCATCAAAGAGCACAACACTAAACTATTTGAATAACTTAAAAAAACTGGAGAAGTGGAATGTGATTTATAGCTCTCAAACCCAGCTCACATTACTGATCCCCACATGAAACCTTTCATTCTAGGAAGGGGCTGCGTTTCCTCGCCACCCTGCCAACATCTCATTTCCTTGAATAAAGCCACAACTGGATTGGGCGTTTAATTCAGGACAGTTATTTTTCCATCGCAGCCGGCATAATTCAGATGTTTGTCTCATCTGTAATATCCGTTATTATCACATGATGTTTGGTGCTTTTTATGGTCATAATCCTTACATCCTGTGTGACAATGTGGAGCTTGTGGCCTTGGGCCAAGTTTCTGGAATTCCCTCCAGCAGAAACTGTAGGATGTCTGATTAACAGAGAGTATTTAAAGTCTGAGGGGAACTGAGTGGCTGTGGTCTAACTTTGACCCTGTGAGCCAATAACAAAGACTGTCTGTCTGAATCTATCGATGTCTGTGTCTGATCTTTCTCTTTGTGTCCCCCTTTTGTCTTTGTCTGATCCACTTTTGCTCACCATACCAGGAGTTCCGCAGCCATCCATCTCTGCCTGTCTCCATTTCCATCTTTGTCTTGCTCTCTCTCTCATTCTCTCCCTCTCTTTTTCTCTCAAGTGCTGTCTTTCTCAGGCCTCCTGCCTTCAGATATCTTGTGTTAATCTACTCCTGAATTACAGTAGAGCCAGCATCCCAGAGGAGTGCTTTAGGTTGCTTGCGGAGGAGAATGGGATAAAGAGAGGGAAATTGAGAGAATGAGGCTTCAGATGGAAAGAGGAGATGTCGTTTGCAACAAAAGATGTCTTAATGAGATGATTTATGTCGTACAGAGGAACAAAAAGGGCTTCATTGATCCTCAAGTCGCTGGAGGAAAATGCACCGAATTATTAAATGGCCCACGAGAGACTTACGAGGAGAAAAGGAGAACTGGAGATTGATAAATTCAACAACGTATCGTAGTTTAACTTCTCATTCATGTGCGAGCTTGACAGCTTTTTAAATTAAGCCACCACTGTCAAACTGATTGATGCGCGAGACATAACATACAACTAACACACTTGACTCCCCATCCTCACGCCCTCTCGCTGGCTGTGATGACGCAGGAGTTAACTGCATTGTTTCTAGGCATGTAGTCTGCTCGCTCCGTTATAGTCAGTCACCTGGCACCATGTCTCTCTCTCTCTGTCTCTCTCTCCTTCTCCTGACATTCAGGAAAATGATGTTGCCAGGAGCAACTGCAGGAGGATGGTAGTGACGCTCTGACATGTCCCTGTAGCACCTCGACTTGTTATCCCAGAATGAAACGTGTCTATATTTATAACACTCAGTCACTGGCAGAGGGACTCTTCAGTCAGCTCTGGTGCATTAGAGAGTGATGGCAAAATCAACAACCACTTAGTGAATCTTCACAGTAAAAAGACGAGTGGGTTGATGGAGTCCAAAAACAGCCTATTTACACTCATTGCTGCGAAGTGAAAGTCGGATGGTGCCAGTCGAAATGCTTTGACAGCTGTGTTTTCTGCAGTGCCAGGAGAAGGCGAGCAGTGTAGTGCCCACAGCGGAGCAGCAGAGATGTCACTAGCATTTCCCTGCAGCCCTGGGGTCAGGTGTCAAATGTCTGTTCACTACGTGTGAGTCACAGTGTGTTAAACAGGGGCAGGACTTGTCATAGCAGGGCGCCCACGCAAACAACTGCGGCTCCGGATGGCACATCAACGGGCTTCACATCTCTGGATCGCCAGTGATTTCTGCGGTATGAGAGCGGTGACAACTACAATAAGTCAGACACAAGGGAAGTGGCAGCATTGATAAGTGTCAATCAGAAATGTCAGAGCGTGGCAGGAGAAGTGGCCGGGAAGCTCCTCAGAGACATGCAAAGTGTCACTCCGGTTTTTCAGGCTAATATTTTTATTGTTGCTGTGCCATACACTGATCTGATCTCCTCTTTGCTTCACCTCTGGCTTGATGTTGTATCTTCCAGGGCCCACAGTGGGCCAGCCGTGCCATATGGTCCTTTGCTCTGAGCTAGGGAGTCAAGGAACACCAAATTAATTCAACGCACTGAAGGATTAAATCGGCCCGGGCTCTATCACACTAAAGCCGGTGAAAAATGTGTTGCTTTCTTACAGTTTACCAGTCGCAGACAGCTGTTTCTGCACTACATGCACATGGACACTTTAAAGGAGACGTATTGTTCCAATTATCAGGTTCATAAATTTATTTTGGGTTACTGCTAGAATTAATTAACATGCTGTAATGCTCAAAAAACAAGTCAGTTTTCTCATACTGTTCAGTGCTGTAGCACTGTATTCCCTCTCTGTCTGAAAGGCTCTCATGTATCCGCCCTCAACCAAGCTTGGGTCCTCTACCAGAGGCCTGGGAGCGTGAGGGTTCTGCGCAGTATCTCGCTGTTACTAGGACTGCACTCTTCTGGACAGAAATCTCGGATGTTGTTCCTGGAATCTTCTCCACCACCTTCGGAGGTGTCTCCCATTTTGACCTAGGGGCTTCTAGCTCACATTCGGCACAGATGTTCCTGTACACTATGCCAGCCACTGGGTTAAGACACTCCATGTATGCCCTGCCTGCCTGCATCTTACAACCTGCTGTTATGTGCTGGTTTGTCTCAGGGGCATCTTTGCACAGCCTGCATCTGGGGTCCTCCCTGGTGTGGTAGACCCCGGTCTCAATCGCCATGATCAGTGCCTCTGTGCTGTCTTTCAGTCCAGCTTTTCTCAGCCACTGGTAGGATTTCTCGATACCTTATCTTATCTATCTATCTATCTATCTATCTTTTAGGGATGTCAAAGTTAACGCGATAATAATGCAAATTCCTCTTAGATACGTTTTTTAATGCGCGATTAACCCATGCACGTTATGACCCTCGGCCCGCCCCTTAGTTTGGGAAATCGCCTGGACAACTCTACATGAGACAAACTTTCAACAGCGATAGCTAAATGGGTGGCTACAGCTTGCAGGCCAATTCATATTGTTTAGTTAACCTTTACAAGTGTAAAGTTGGACACTACATTGTGTTGGTATTACTAAGGAATGTTTCATTCAGGTCAGTATGCCCATCTGTTGTTGCTTGTTGGATTTGAGTTTGCCATGTTATGCTTTCAGCATATTTTATGAGCATGCAGTACCTTTGAGGTTATTCTGGAGAATATTCTGGACAGTATTTGTCATTGTTTTGGATTGTTGCAATAATAATAAACATACATTTGCATAAAGCAAGCATATTTGTCCACTCCCACGTTGATAAGAGTATTAAAAACCTGAATACCTGACAGTTGTTCAGAAATTTGATCCGGTGTGAAACTGTGACATAGCAAAATACCTGTTTTTCCTCTTGGACATTTGTTCAGCTCCTGTTTTGCATAAAATACAATTAGGTCCAAACAGCAAACAATATTTCGACAGGTTCTGTCGCGTGGGGCTGATTGATGAACACCGTTGTTTTTGATCTTGTTGAAAGAAAGTGTCCCTGAGCATTTACATGCTAAACAAATGGGGCCTGCATGTCTGAAAGCGCCTGGAGGAGACATGACAAAAACCTGTTAGTGCGCCCTGGAGGTTGTGCGACCTCCGTCATCTGAACAACTTAATCTTCATGCAGGGTACACACTGAGAGTGAAACCAGAGGTGTCTGTAAACAGAAAAGGGGGTATGGACAGGAGGGACCAACAAGACTGTAGACTGTATTATTCTGAGAGGCCTCAGAGGAAATAGTGACATAGCTGGCTCCTGTCTGTCTGATGTCAGTCATCTTTAGATGTGAATAACAGCATGTTCAGTACAGTGTGTTTTATGTGTATTTACCAAAGATTTACATTTTTCAAAGATCTGATGATATAACATTCATGTAAATGTGATGTTTAAAGGTGTATCACTGTGTAGAGGTTGGAAAACTCTGCCAACATTTCAAAAGTCTTGATTTCTATAGTCTGTCTATATAGTCGTTCTATATTTCTATCTGTACAGCAAGTACAGTGTGGTAAAAGCTAGAGAAAGGTTACGAATATGGCAAACAAACTATGTTAAAAAATGGTCAGGGTTAGGCAACTACAGTACTTACAGGTCTGCAGTGGAATGCAATAGTCTCCTGCAAGAAAGTCCAAGAAATTAGATTCATGTACTACATAAGATACTTGACAAGGAAGAAAACCTTGCCGGGATACTATAGCGCTCACAGACGACATAGAACATGGAAGTACTCTCATAGTCTCCCACGGATGCCCCCCATGGGTTTCTGAGGGGCAGTTGTGAAGGTCAGTGTGGTGGGTCACCATCTTGGCAGTTGCTGACTCTGTCAAGCTTCCGGCTAATCCTTACACCATCAACAGGGAAATTAACTATAGAAAGCAACTGTTTATTGTGCCAGGCGGCACACTGGGGTCTAATGAGGATTGACTTGCCAGCCTCAGGTTGCCATTCCAAGAACTGCAGTTTTTGGTGCTTCTGCACTGGCTTCCTTTCTTCTTTTTAGCCCTGGTGGCCGCAGCTCGGTAGTGCTATGATTCACCGTGCATTAATCGCACAATCTGACTCAAACTCATGTTGCAACCATGATTGTGTTAGACCCACACGTAATCTCACACGATCGTTGTTGTTGCACAGTCTCAAGGCACCACATATTCACTATTTT
The DNA here is from genome assembly GCF_965226575.1 of Pagrus pagrus. Lineage (NCBI taxonomy): Eukaryota > Metazoa > Chordata > Actinopteri > Spariformes > Sparidae > Pagrus > Pagrus pagrus. The sequence goes on from NC_140202.1 coordinate 9,618,048, forward strand.
CCTAACCACATTCATACCATGTACGGATATTGCTGAGGAGAGAATATTAAAAACGTTGGCTCTGGACATAAAAACACTTAAATATAATTCAGGGCCTTGCAGTATCATCCAATATAAACTTTCATATCTGGCCTCATGGTTAAAAAAATCTGACATGCTAATCCAACCATCCACCAACTAAACACCCTGACTTTATCTCCTTGGTGCACTGAACTGTGCTGAACATTGACACTGGTCATAAATTGAGGGTCATTAAACATATGAACAGGATAAAGTATTGCTTACGTCGATAACACGCCTAATTTCTGCAGTCCAATGAAGCCATAACAGCGCCATATTGTGTAATTGGATGGCAGTAAAAAAGGCAGCACCTTGCAGATTATTGGGGCTTTAAAAACATAACATGGCTCATGTGAGCCCTTCATTTCCCACATCTACGATGATTTGCAGCTTTTGGCCTACATCAGAGCCAGATCGCAGAGGGGAGCTCTGTGTAAGGTGCAGATGGTATTTCTTCTCCTCTGGCTGACAGAACTGGCCAGAGATTTAATAACAAATTTTCAAAATGTTGGCCTGGAGCATGCCCACCAGCCAATCAGCGCAATCCAACCCAGTCGACAGCTATAACCAAGTGTTATTTGGTTTTCATTGCATCGTGTAATTACTCCCCTCCGCTTCAAAGACAGCTGGGGCCAAGACAGCTGTGGTTAACCCTGGGAGGAGGAGAATCAGATAGACAGACAGATACTCAGATAGATAGATAGATAGATAGATAGATAGATAGATAGATAGATAGATTTGGGAGTGGAGGATGAAGAGATTGAAGGTGGGGTCGATCCGCTGCGATGGACTCTTCCTGTGGACTTTGGAGCGGACTCATTACTCACATTAGATAAAACCATCCGAGCCAGTCTGCACTCTCTGTGGACTGTCCCAACCGCTCATCTCTTGGCTGTCTACAGCGGGCCATCAAGCCAGGAAAGACCCAGGGTGTGGTGAGCCTTTTGAGAATACAATAACATTAACAATATGAGACAGTTTGGCTCAATTCTCCCTGACACGTTAATAGTCTTTCTGTCTCATCAAAAAAGCCCTGAGCAAAGTCATGTCAAATAAACACACTTCGTCTCATGTGGGCGGATGTGCGAGGTTGCGCTTATCAACTGGTTCGGACAGAGAAATAGGAGTCTTGAAAATGACGCGAGGACATAAGCTCAAACAAACAGAGCTAATCAGTTGCATCACTCCAGCCGCCTCAGTTCAGTATTGAGATCATGGAGATCCCCGATGAAGAAAGCCACGCTCAGTCAAGGCTGTTGCGGCTGAATGTGCTCCGTGGGCGAAGGTTCAACAAGAAACATGTGGACAGCTGGCTAATGTAACTCCAGCTGATGTGATTGCGAGGCCTTTCCTCAACCAGTTCGAGGATTCCTCTCTTTCTGCGTTGGCGGGGGATCCAGATAAGCCCAGGGTCGCTCCCCGCACCACATAAAACACAATGAGGGCAGCTCTTCAGGACAGGAGATAAGAGTCCTCTTTTCGTCATCCATTTCAGCAAAGTATGTTAGGAGGGGTTGATGGAAAAGGCAAATACAGATACATTTCTCAGGTTTGTAATCATGATAGCCATGGATGAGCACATACCAGGTGGCGAGCAGTGCGAGTGAAAACAGGGGAGGACAGAAACGAAGGGGGGGCTGTAATGCAGAACACATGCAAGTGGTGGGATGCGGTCTTTACGAGCCCATCATTTTTGGTTGGAGTGTGAAAAAATGCAGCTTTTTCCAACATCCCACATTCGATCCTGTGGCCTCGAGTGGCCCAGACCCTAAAACTTCTTTCTGGCTGGATGTAAAAACTTCCATATGTGTGTGAAGCATGCTAAGGAGTGGAGCTTATAGGGACCGCAATTCTCTAATGCCTAGACGTGCAACAAAACATCTGTGATGAGTCATTATCCAAGTCTCCATTATGCATGCAGTACTGTACACATGGGGATGGATAGTTTGTAAGTGAGGAGATACAAAGAGGGAGAGAGAGAGAGAGGTGCAGTAAAGGGGGGAAGTGCTGGAATGAAAATTGTATTGTCGACAAAGGTCTGAGGCTTGGCCAGGGACCAGAGTTCGGGGTGGGGAAGTTTGTTGTGATATTCTGCTGTGGAGCTGCAGCGCTCCCTCTTTACTCTGGAGCACAGAGTGGTCAGGGACGTGAGGTCCGGCCGATTAAAGGCTACGAGGGTTTCACAAAAGAGTACTTTGATTCTTTGGACTGGGAGTCCTGAAGTATAAAATGTGGAGAGCAGTGTTTGATTCTTTGATGTTTTACGTCAGCTTTGGTAGACACGAAGCTGTGGTGGGAAGGACGAAGGATGCAGTTAGAGCTGCTGAAAAAGGTGTAGGCAGTGGTTTTGAGTGATTGAACTCTGGGCCCTCTGAGAACAACTCATTATGATTACAGTCACATATAGTAAATCAGTTAAATCTGAAAAGCCATCCTTTTGTCTTTGTTTTGGCCTTAGGTCCATGTTGAACCAGCTTTTTCTCACCACAAAGAGAAAGATTTTTTGGAAAGTTCCCCTTTGTGGATAAAAGTCGCCTGTAACCTTTTTTATTATCACTCCTTTTACAGTAAATGTCAATACATGCGATCACTAAATAAATGTATTGTCATTAACTTGCATTTTTGTTTTTGTGACAGTCATAATTTAGACAGCAGACTGTTCCCCAGTAAGAAAATGCTGCATTTGTGACTCACGATCAAGTTACTGTTCTATACTCGTTCAGTTGTCTGACAACACAAACTGGATATGTTAATGAGAACAAATGTGAATTTGAATGTGGGGATAGAAAACAGGTTTCATCAACTGACAAACAGCAAATTAAACCAGCTCTACTGTACGCTGCTTCTGTCCCGCTCCAGATGTCGACTACGAAGGTGGTGGTTTGTTGGCCGACAGAGGATGGAGAAGAAGTGATTTAGCTGTTTTCCTTTTCTGTTATTGTTTAAATGTTTAGTCTAGACACGTTCAGATATACTTGCTTTAACAATGCATACACATAATGGCTGCCTCATGTATCCTGCGCCAGTTTGGAGTGTTGGTTGTAAACATCCTTTGAAATAATGCACATAAATGGTAGGAGCAGTATAGTGCCAGCCAGATGTGCAGCAGGGACAACAATGGGACAACACGCTAACATGCATCTAGTGGTATCCTTCAGTAACATGCATAGTAGAAAGGCAAGTATGTTAACAACTACGTTCATGTTCATGTTGTCTGAGCGAACGTGTGGTTAAAAAGCAACATCAACTACATTCTTAAGCTTCTTTCATGGAGACGCATCTTGTGGGCCACAAGTGTCTGTACCGCCAAAGTGACATCACACCATCATGCATGCCCCTTCCCTCCAATGCAGATGGTTTTCTTCTGTCCATGCACATCCAACATTTTCTAACGATTCAGACTCGGAGGGGTGAGGAAAATGGAGGACAAAGGAGCTGCTGCTGGTAGCTAAAGGGAGGAGGTACAGGCAGGAGAAACCTGCACTGACTACATAAGCTCTAAGTTGACCTCTTCATGATTCTGCGTCACCTCATGTCTGAGTAACCGTTGACCGCGAGGAAAGCATAACTGGCACAAGCTTTGTGGCCCTGAATCCAGGGATCCTTCTCCCCAGTCTGTGCCTCTGGTAAGGACTCCTTGCTGCTTGATGGATTGACACCATATAATCAACTCAAACTAGAATGGTTCAAAGCCAACCATAAACATCTTCAACAAAAGAAATGTGCTTTCATCATGTTCTGGATTTACTTCAAACCTCTGGGGTAAACTTTTCTTTCCATATTTGTCAATTATTAATACCAGAAAATGTTATTCTGTGGAAGAGAGGGCAAGTCAGGGTGAGGAGATACCAGTCAAATAAGCAAACAGATAACAAAACATGCCTCCATTTGAAAAGTTAGTCTTCTTAACGGCGGATAAAATCAGAAAGTGTTTTGTCATTGCTGTGGCAGTTTTCTTAGACTCAGCAGTCATTACAGGATCTGCACCTTAGGGCACTTCTCAGCTGGCCTCAGTATTGAGCCATGTGTTTGATTGGTGTGAATAAGATTACACTTCACTTGTTTATTTATCAAAAGGGCCAATAAAAGGCTCATGAATCCACGAGGCAGAATGACAGAGGGAACGCTTCAGGAATAGAGGTGGAAAGTCAGAATGCTGAAATATTTTCGGAGTGATTGATGGCTCTGTTTGTGTGTGTGTGTGAACATGTGTTTGTGTGTGGGTGCCCAAGTGAGAGGACTAATAATTGGTCTGTCCTGTGTATGTGATGGTTTGGTATGTGAGGTTTTTGTAGGGAGGAGAGTTCACAGGCCTCTGGCTCCTATCACTCTTCGTTTTTCTCCCCATCTTTATCTGCCGTCATGAAATTTCACCACTTTGAGGGGAACATGGAGAAATCCCTGCCTCATCTTTCAAATACATCCCAAAGATATTACAGCTCATGTGTACATCTGAAACACGGGTGCATTTGATAAAGCAGCACCTGCCACTAATGCACCAAGAGAGCAATACTTATCGCATGACTGTGTAGTCCATTTGGGATGTAACAGGGTTTCACTTAGAGCAATGGTTCCAACCAGGTGTGTCGATACCCCAGGAGCACCTCTGCAGTTACCAGTGTTTGTAGAAAGATTGTGGAGACGCTTCATTTGAAAAAATAGAAACTATAAGAGTCTCCCGTGTAAAAATGGCAGTGAAGAAACAGGCATTTATTCATCTTGGATCACAAATTAAACAATAACTTGTTTAAAATTCATTCCAATAAACACATGTAACATGATGGATGACAGGGCTGTTGGGGTATAACTGACAATAAAGGTTAGGAATCACCGATATAGAGGATGGCCCACCCACTACACAATGCGGTAAATGGAGATGCAAGCAAAACATGCATGCTGCAATGTTAACAGATATTCACTGTGCCCAATTCCACCTTTTTCTTTTCCACCAAGCGAAATCAAATCAGACATGCAGGAGGGTTGTAAGGGGGAGGAGAAGGAGAGTGACAGAAAAATGTAAAAAGAAAGGTCGCATTACACGCCGCCATCCATCATTTTTACAGTTGGGGTTGCAGACTTTGGTCTTAGCACGTTTTAGCAGTATGGAGTGGGTGGTAGGGGCGGGAGAGATGCCAGGAGAATGTGTGTGTGTGTGTGTGTGTGTGTGTGTGTGTGTGTGTCACAGTGTGCGCTCAGGGAGTGTGCACTTTTAAGATAAACTGGTCTGATGAAAGCGGAGCCCTCGGCCTTGCAGTGGCCCCCATCATCCATCTGCTGATGTCACCTGCAAGTGTGTGTGTTGGTGAGAGTGTGTGTGTGTGTGTGTTCCCGCATGTGTCTGTTGGTGTGTTGAGTTTCAGTCTATTAAGTGACCCCGCAGTAAGGCCTTTGGGAAGTAAGGAGGGTGGATCGGGCTTGTCAAGTGGAAGGATGACGCTTCTCAGCTCTCCTCGGCCCCACAGCCATTTATGTGAGCGTGTGCACGCTCAAACGTGCACATCGCGAGTACTGTAGAACGCAGCACTTATCCAAGAGAGACCCGCCCATGTTCAGCGGGAACCTGACACCTCTCAGAATATGGAAAGAGGAGGAAAAGAAGAAAAAGAGTGGAGGAGACATTTAGGGGCCCGGAGTGCAATAGATATCATTACCTTTCCATTTCACTTGCTGAAACCCATTTGGCTGGATTAGTTTCACTCTCTCAATGGGACCCTGAGGTGAAGAGAGCCTCCGATCAGGATTAGGGAGTTGGAGCGGGCTGAAAAACAGCCGGGTGATAAAGAGGAAGATGAACCTGTGTGTACTGGCTCCACCTTTCTCCACAACAAAGGGACGCTGCTTGTTTCTGCAGACTAACGGAGGCGGGGCTTCATGCTTGGCAGGCGACAGACGTGTGTGTGTTTGTATGTGTTAAGGAGGGAAAGTGAATCTGCTCTGAGGCCAGCCAAGTTGCCAGTCTGAATGAGAATGAAGAACGATGATTGGACTTGCCAAATTGGAGGGGATATTGAATCTAGGAAGCAAAAACCACTTGAAAATGAGTTTTTGTGGCACTGTATGTGAGAGAGTGTGTGTGTGTGTCTGAATGCATGTGTTTATGTGGATGTATGTTTGTGTGTTTGCGTTCACACCTGTGGGCTCTGTCATCTTTGCTTCTAATTATCTGCAGCATAAATCAACGGTGGGTGTGTTGCCATGGCAGCCAGCGGTAGGCCGGATGCTGGTGATGGTAGCATGAGCGCGCCAGAGCTATTTAATTAACCTTTAAAGGACTTGGTATTTATTTTAGTAGCAGCACTATGAATATAAATGTGTCATTTTTAAATGGGAAGTGACCAGGTAATAAAAAGTCTTAGGACTCTGGTTAGGTCTCTCTCTCTCTCTCTCTCTCTCTCTCTCTCTCTCTCTCTCTCTCTCTCTCTTTCTTTGCCAGCTTTTAGACACACTTGCTGCATGGCTCCATGGGTGGCCATGTCTATCAAACAGTTGGTCGTTCCAGCCCTTTAGTCCAGACTGAAATATGTACTGTATGATGCATTGACACAAAATTTGGAGACAACATTTATGTAAGACAATAAGTTTAATGATCCTCTGACTTTTCATACTGGTCTATGACTAAATAAATACAAAACTAATGACATTTCAATCAGTCTTGGCTGTACTTTGTCTTTAGTGCCAATTAACAAATGTTAATTAAGCCAGGAACATTAATTTGAGTTGAGGTTGAGCTTACAATATATATCAAATAAGATGTAAACCTTTCAGCCTTTTTTCTTTATATATTATCTATAGACCTAATCACTGTGACATTGCACTAAAAACAACAGGACAGACAACTGGTGGTTGATTTACATGGCGGAGCTATGTAAAATCACTAAATGTGTTTATTCTACTGTCTTTTCAGATTTACTATAGCAATTTAAGATACGATGAAACACAGCAGCTCAACCTATCTGGCATTTTTGTTGTGTTTACTTTATGTACTGTGCTGTTTTGCTAGTGTCTTTAATAAACCAAATCTACCCAACAGGGATATCCTATTGCCGGTCAGACTAACTGCTAGTTTTTGGTAAATTCAAGCTGTCGTTTTCTCTAGTCTGTGGCCCAACATGTAAGAAGACAGAAGTTACTGTAAACAAGCATTGTGATTAGTTATAGTTAGCTATCTCTCGGCACTGGTTGGGTAATGTAAGCAATGTTGGGCCTTAAAATGACTCAGACTAAAATCAGTAAAGGCCGGTAACTCTTTTAACTAGTCTTTAACCTATTCTCTTCTGAAAGAAATCTATTAAAACATCAGAACTAGTCCAACCAAATGTACAGAGGCACAAAGATGGTAAAAATTCACACTTCACACACATGCTGTAGTACTGTGAGGCTTTGTGCTTTTCAACAGTGGATAGTTTGTCAAGGTTAAAGGGAGAACTCAAGGGAGGACTTCATCAATGATAAGATAACTACCCACAAAACAGAATGTTTTCAGGCTTGTTCAATCTTCACTGAATACACTGAATAGCAAAGATTTAGGGATGAGTACAACAAATTCTCTCAATAACGTACCACCACCTATACACATTAAAAGGTTGAGAGTGAAATCTTTATGCTGAATTCCTTCAGACTGAACATCTGCCCAGCCATGGACAGAGGCCAGTCACCAAAGAAAGAAGGAGAAGACAGAGAAAACAGAGGGAGGGGGAAAACATATAAAACACACCTGAGATTCATCACTGAAGGTGTAAAATTAAAGATGTATGACTTTAAAAATAATAGTAGCTGTAACACAGTCCCTGGGCTCTCTGCAGAGCTCTCTCAGGCATGTATTATATTCTCGAGGAACATCATCATGAACAGACAAAAAGCCAGCGTTCGCAGTCGGGCCTCAGGGGCAACAAGGGTAACCGAGAAGGCTCTCTTTGTGTGCTGGGATCATGGACGTTTTGGCTGCCATTGGCTGATTTAAAAGAGCATCCTCCAGATGCCTCAGCAGTAAGTGTAGCCTCTGTAACCACGAGTAATTCGATTGTGCCACATGATTTCTTGGTGAGTAATCCACAAATGGGCACTCAGTGAAAACAGCTTGGCATCCAGGCCTAATGAGCCAGAGGTACTGAGGAGGAGGAGGGATGTGCTGAGAGGACAGAGACGGGGCAAAAGAGGGACTGGAGGGGGCAGCACCAGCTGAATTTGAAGGAAAGAATGTGAATAGCAAGTAAAAAACAGATTATTCACATCAATGCGGCCTGTGGAAGGAACCGCATCAGTGGTCAGCATATAAAACTATACAAAGAAGAAAACAAAAAAAACTTGCATGAAGAAACTTCGGCATCGGTTTCATGGGTGTAATGCCACAGATTTGCATTGAAATCCAAGCAGATGAGACACACTCACTTGCCAGACATGAGACGTTAACTGATGAAAAGCATGCACACACACACACACACACACACACACACACAGCTTCGACGTGTAGTGCTGTAAAGCACTGGCTGAGAGGGTTAGGGCTGTGTGGATCTGGATTGTTTCAAGTGAAGTGAAGAAAGTCCTTTCTGAGGCAGCCAAGAGATGACACCCCCCTCCCTTCACGGTTCCACTCCAGGCACATTCAGAGTCTGACGAGGACTCTCATTCATACAACAGGGACAGGAAACACAAAAATGGGTTGTGGAATGCCATGGAAATGGTTGATGGTAATGACTCTCGGTCTATTGAAATGGGCCTCAATGGGTTCAAAGATATCACCAACTGATTTGTGGACTACCATTTTGAAGCCTTAAAGTGAAACTCTCGCCAAAATGCGACCTAGGCTTTTTTTGTGAAGTAACCCGGGTCAAACCTTTGTGTAAAAGCATAATTACGACGAAAAAGCCACTTTTAAGATTTACCGTATTTTCGTTTTCGATTCGTTGTTTTGTCGTTAGCGAAAAACAACAAATTATCTGTGCATTTATATGGAACTAAGCTTTAGGACCTTTCCACCTTTACTCTCCTCCATGTTACATCGCACTCGGGGATCAACGCTTCTCGACTGGCAGGACGACGGCAAGCGGAACAAGCTATTGCTAGCGTGAGTTGTTCAAAAACCTTCTATTTAGTAAACTGTGTATACAAACAATGTTCTCAATGCTAGTGTTCATGTGTAGAGACCCTGGTGATACTACGAGCAAAGTTTCATGTCAAGTCTTCTCATTTTTTATTTTGATTTTGATGCTACCGTAATGTTGCCCCTAGCACGCCATTGAAAATTATTCTGACCCGAAAACGAAAATACGGTAAATCTTAAAAGAGGCTTTTTCGTCATAATTATGCTTTTACACAAAGGTTTGACTCGGGTTTCTTCACAAAAAAAGCCTAGGTTGCATTTTGGCGAGAGCTTCACGTTAAGTTTGGCGTTACTGCTGTCACCATCTAGTTTTTTTTAGCCAGAAGTGACCACATTTGGACAAGAGGGTGGAGACTGCGAGGCCACGCTTTGGTAACAACTTGTCAGCCACTAGGTCGCCATGCCCTTAAGCCTGGCCATGGTGCATAAAATGAACATCATGATGTATTAAAGAAGACTTGAAACTAGTGATTGGGACCAAACTCATCAGGAAACTGTTCACTGGGGTAATGAATCAAGGAGAGAAGTAGGGTAATTTTTTTCATAAGCTAATAAATAACATACAACATACAATCTGACTTCTTTTTGCAACCAGTGGATTGCCCCCTATTGGCCATTAGAAAGGATGCATGTTTAAGGAAATTCGGCCTTGGCTTCACTTTTCAGATCTGAAGTCTCTGACCACTATTTTTATTGTATATGAATGAGACTTATTCAGCGACTTTAAGGCAACATATTACCAGTGATGATTCTTTAAAATCCAAGTTTGGTGTCTGAATGATCACTTCCACCTAATGGAAGTATACAGGGGGGTGTGTGGTGCTAATTTGTACCCACTGTTAGACAAAAATGTGCGACTCTAAATGGACCAGAGGAGAGGAAAGAAAGGCACAGTTTCCATAGTAACCATTTTCAGACTAAGTGGTTGTCTTCGCTCGCTCTCAGTTTCCTGTTGATTTGCTCTCTTTTTCTCCATTTATCTCACAATTTCCTTTGTTTGTGTTATTTTTGGAGTAAATCATCCACCAACGAGATTTGTAAAGCAGCAGTGCACTGCATTCATTAAAATTTAAAGAAAAGAGGCAAGAAAGACCGAGAATCAGGTGTGCTAAACTAAAGGCTTCACATAAATACACCCAGAGGATGAAAAAATGTAGATGCACAAAAAAACACAAAATGACTGACTCCAACAAATAAAGCAAAAGCTTTCAGTGGCATGAGCAAGGTGGCGCGACATTGGAAAACTAAATCTAGACATGCTGCAGCACAACTATTCCTGCCCTATATTTCATATTTAATCTGCTGTGCTGGAGGATTTCTTGGTCTGGTGCACTGTGTAATCTTGTCGAGGGGCAGATGGCACACTCACAGTGTCAATCGGATCCCCTGGATTGGGACGGTGGAGGAGGAGAGTTCTTCAGGGGCAGCTAGCCGCCGCGCCAGGATCAGCAGTCTTGGCTGACCAGCGGCGTGGAAGCAGACAGTCCCTTCACCTTTTTTTCCAGGCTAAGCCCGGACCTAGAAGTAACTTTTAACACCCAGGTTGACATTGGACACAATTAAAAACTGGGATTAGGATTAGCCCAGGATCATATAGGCCAATCTTGTTCCCTCTTCATTCATGCACAAACACACATACACCTCCTAGATTTTCCTTTTAGACAGATTTACGCTACTGTTTTGCAGTTGATGCTTGGCTGAGGAAAGATGCCATTTCCACACCAGACAGAAGACAAGATGAAGTCCTGGTGGCCACTTACGAAGAGTCTAGGTCAGCAGCGTGAAAAGAGATGAAAATTACCTAAATGCTAATACCAGCATGCTAACATGACCCAATGAATGCTAACATGCTGATCATCAGGTACAGTGCTGACCATGTTCACCATATTTGTTTAGCATGGTATGATGCTAACATTTGCTAGTTAGCACTAAACACAAAGTACAGCTGAGGCGAATGAGAATGTCATTAGTTTTGTAGGTATTGGATAGATTCAATTCTGAACTGATGATGGCACTAGATGCAAAGTTAACGGATAACCAGTTCAACATCTTGGGACATTTATTGCTGAGCGTTCTAGATGAGAAGATTGATACCTCTGTCATGTCCGTATGCTACATGAGAAGCTACTTCTAGCAGCTAAAGCTAATTACTAGATTTTTAGCCCTGATTCTACAGTTTCAGACTTTTTTACTTTTTGGAGGTTACACAACATACACAAGCTTTTCAGTGACCACAATACGAGCAGGCAGTCGTAGGTTTCCGGTGCAAAAATAATCCTTGCCTTTCATATCCTAATCCATCCTCTCACTCATATTCTATTCTCTCTCTCCCTTGTTTTTTGCTGCAAATAAGCACACAAACACTTAGATTGCATGGATCGAAGCTTTCCCATGTCATGTCTCGCTTGTGTGATCTTACAATGTGTGACAGTCGTGTAGTGTGCAAACCATAACAACTGAAAGACTCCGATTACAAGACAGAAAGTTGAGTAGTCTAGTGTGACCAAGGCTTAACATATACGTCAGCACAAACAAAGACTGGAAAACTGGCTCTGTGTAACGCAAAAACCATGCCTATTAGGTAACTAATTAACATGTTCTCTCTTGTTTGTTTAACTCATTCAAAAACCAAAGTGTAAAAACAACATATCCCTGTTTTAATGGGAGGTTTCTGACAGTGACCAGTCGTGTGGCACTCAGAAGGAACTCTAGGAAATGACTGTTCCAAAACTAAAAAAGTGCATAAAGTGGAGAATCACATTAGGAAACCAATGAAGGAGAATAGTATGTGCCCAGAAAAACCTAAAAAATGTTGAAAACTTGGCAGAAGTGGCATATCTCTGGCAGCAGCATGAGAGACTGGTCTATTTTAAACTACTAAACTTAGTGCAAGAGAAGTCCTCAGCAGACCCTTCGCCTTGTCTCCAGGGAGCATTCTGCAGCGGTTTCCCTCTTGGATGCTGCAATTTACAAGGCAGATTTATGTAACAGGCTAGCTAGAGTCTGCTTTTATTCATGGCATAATGGAGACTACAGTGAAGTTTTTACAGTCTAATTTGCATGGCTGCAGACAGTCGAACTCGCCTCGCCCTCGCCCTCCTCTCCTCCACCACCAAAACGATCTCACCTTCAATTTCCAGTCATCAGATGAGACGAGGGAGTGTGTGGTCTCCTGATTAGACTGGGGAGGGAGGGAGGGTGAGGCAGAAAGGGGAAGAGATGAATGGGCCTGCTGGTGTCTCAGAGAAGGCTGAGAATGAATGAATGAGTGAATGAATGAATGGGACAGTAATGAAAAGAGGAGGAGGTGGAGGGGAGAGGGACGGAAGGGAACAGGATATTCAGAGTGGATGGTCGAGCTTTTTTTTAAAAAAGAGAGGATAAAATGGACACAGCTGAGGGCTGCATTGTGCCTGGTGGGTTCATCCCGGAAGAGATGGGGCTTGAAGAACTTGAAAAGTTTTTGAAGAGATTTGAGTCCTTCTCCATTGTGAAATAATGAACACGTCACGCCCAGGAATCTGTTAAACAACTGAAAGCTTAAGTATAACCTGGTTTAATGGATGATTGATGATAAATCTGGTCATATATCAGCAGATTAAAGACAGAAATGTGATAGCTTCATGTTTGTCAGTAACTCGTTTGTAAGGGACAAACTTGAGAAAATGGGGTGGAGACATTTTTTATGACTTTGTCCTGATCAGTAAAAAATCCAGTTTGATTGACACAATTCTGGTGGAGTGCTCAATTAAAGGGACAGTGCACCAATTTTACCCGTAAAGATTAGATTTCTCGTCATGGGCAGTACTGTTCAGTCTCAAAAACTATGATTTCTGTGTCTCTGGGGGGGATTTGTCAAGTTCAAGAAAGTAAACCCAGATATGTCACTACAGTATGACGTAATTTCAGCTTGGGCTTGGAGACGACTGTTGTGTTTTAAATCAATATTAACAGGAAATTTGTGCTAAATTTGGCTATCAATAATAATTAATGATTATAATTATTAATTATGATAAATGATGCAATCTAATTGACTTTAGATCACCTCAGGAGCACCACCCTTGAAGAAGGGAAAAGATAGCCAATTCAATAATCCAGTCTCATAAAAGGTACTCAGCTGTCAGTTTGTAACTCCGATTAGTAATTAACTTACTAACTACAACCAAAATTACCATAACAGCTACTAATGGTGGAAGGATTTTGGAGTCCTTAACAGAGTAGAGGTTGGCAATGTTCACTCTTATAAAATATTAAAGAGACAGCATGTAGGTTCCAAAGTCTTTTATTTAACACAAACAATGAAAATACAATAACTAACATGTCCTGTATACAAGTGTGTGAGTGTGTAGGGTGGAGAAGAGAGAGAACAAAGGAATGAGCTGGAGTTTTGACTACCTGGTCAGTCGGGGGTCCGCCACCCTGACCAATAGTACAGCTCAAAACTGGGTCTATGAGCAGTCTTTGGACCTTGGTGTGAAGACCGGAGAATTCTGGGGAACTGAGTTCAGTTCAGTGTCCATTTTGAAATCCACAATGAATTACTTCATCTGTGGATCCCAACGACATATTTCTGACAGAAAGCCTGCGTAACAAATTGAGAGTGCCCAGTTAGCCCAGTTAGGGAAAAACACTTGAGCTTAAGCACGAGAAAAATCACGACACAGGAAAAAACTCTGGACCGGGATGATATAGCTGAGGTTGAAAGAGCTTGGAAGAGACAGGCTTCAGAAGCAACACATGAAAAGAGTGGTGCCCCTTGAGTGCCGGAGGGAGTTTGAGTCAGGCCACTGCAGGGTTAATCATTTTGACAATCTCAAAAGGTCCAATGAATCTGGGTGCCAACTTACGGGAGTCGGTTTGGAGAGGAAGATCCTTGGAAGAGAGCCACACTCTTTGACCCAGTTCGTAGGTAGGAGCTGGGGTGCGGTGTCTGTCTGCCAGGTATTGGTTCTGCCCAACCGAACGGGGAGGGCGGAACGGCAGCCTGCCAAACCCGGCGACACCACCGCAGGTGTTCCTGGACAGACGGAACCGCTACTTCAGCTTCCTGCTTGGGAAACTTGTGTGGCTGGAAGCTGTTAGCTACCATGAACAGCGACATACCTGTGGCTGAGCTGACCAGGGAGTTATGCACGTATTCAATCCAGGGAAGGTGAGTGGACAAGGAGACGGGATGCCTGGCAGAAACACAGCGCAGTGCCAACTCCAAGTCCTGGTTAGTCCACTGTCTGCCCGTTGGTTTGAGGATGAGAACCGGAGGGGACGCACTTATTGCCTGGCAAAAAGCTTTCCGCACCTGGGAAATGAATTGAGACCTCTGTCCGACACAAAGTCCATAGGGATCCCATGGAGCTTGAAAACATGGAGGACTAGCAGGTTAGCAGTCTCTAAGGCAGATGGGAGTTTAGGCAGGGGAACTGTACAGCTTTAGATAATCTGTTCACAATGGTGAGTATGGCGGTGTTACCTTCAGAGGGTGGCAGACCTGTGACGGAATCCATGGCCATGTGGGACCAGAGTCGGTGGAGCAATGGTTGTAGCAAGCTGGCTGAAGCACAATGGGAGGCTTTGCCACGGGCACAGATGGAGCAGGCAGAGATGAACTCCTTGGTGTCAGCGTATACTTTGGGCAACCCAAACTGCTGTTGGATGAGGGATAAGGTTCTCTGGAAACCGGGGTGACAGGCCACTTTAGAGGAGTACCCCCACTGGAGCATTAGGGATATGGCTGAATCCGGGACAAACAAACGATCAGGTGGACAGTCACTTGGGGAAGGCTGCGAGCACTTGGCTGCCAGGATGGAGCTGCTGCCATCAAACACTTGATGGCAGCAGGAGAAGGAGAACTGACGAGAGTGGGTGTCAGGTTTGGCGTTCCTGGAGCCGGAGCCTGGCGAGAGTTCAGCTTCTTGGCTGAGCGTAGATAGGCAAGGTTTTTATGATCGGTCCAAACGAGGAAAGGATAAGCTGCTCCCTCTAGCCAGTGTCGTCATTCCTGGAGGGCGAGGACAACGGCTAACAGCTCCTGGTTGCCCACGTCGTAATTAATCTCGGCTGGGGTAAGTCGACGTGAGATGAAAGCGCAGGGATGAAGCTTCTGGTCTGCTGTTGATTGCTGTGATAACACCGCTCCAACTCTGGTGTCTGAGGCATCCACCTCCACCACAAACTGGAGACTAGGATCAGGATGGGAAAGAACCGGAGCAGTGGAAAACAACTTCTTCAGTCGAACAAAAGCCTCCTTGGCTTCACGGGACCAGAGAAAAGGGAGCTTGGTGGAGGTGAGCTGGGTGAGGGCTGTTACTGCGCGGCTGTAGTCACGAAAAAAGCGTTGATAGAAATTGGCAAAATCCAGGAAGCGTTGGAGTTGCTTACGACTCTCCGGAGCCGGCCAGTCGGTCACCACCTGCACCTTGGAGGGATCAGTCCTCACCTGCCCTTGCTCAATAACAAAACCCTGGAAATCCACAGATGATGAATGGAAGTGACACTTCTACACCTTCACATACAGCTTGTTCTCCAATAATGTTTGGAGCACCAACCAGACATGCTGAACATGTTCCTCCAGGCTCCGTGAAAAGATGAGAATATCATCTAAATAGACAAATATAAACTGGTTCAGCACTGAGGATGTTGTTAAAAAGGGTCTGGAAGACTGCAGGTGCGTTGGCGAGGTCGAAGGGCATGACCAAATACTCGAAGTGGCCAAAAGGAGTATTGAAGGCTGTCTTCCATTCATCCTCAAGGGAGGTGGTCTCATCACAGGTAATCCCCATAGAAAAACACCTTGTAGTGCTGCCTCATCCCACCCACCCTGTGCAGCTAGGATTCTGAAATCTATTATGTTTTTCTTTTTTTCCTTGCCGTTAGTGTTTTATATAGGTTCATGTGCATGTGAGAGATCTTGAAGTTTAAAAGGTCAAAGTCCGAACCAACAGAAGCTCCTCTCTCCCACAGAAGACACTGCTCCTGAAACGCCTCGTCAGTTGGCCCGCCTTTAATTCTGTGACTTTGTGACATCATACTATGTCACAGAGTAACATTTGCATGATTTAAGCCTTGCAGCTAGTTTGGCACATAAGAATTAAATTAGCAAAGCTGTTCTGTTGTTAGCGGAGCTGGCTCAGGAATGTGCAAGCTGACAAAGCAGAGCAGACTAGGTATTAGGAAAAAGGGGCCTTAAAGAGACAGGAGTTAAAACAGAGCTTTTCAGATAGAGGGGGAAACAGTGCACTGGACAGACTGAGCAAGCATAAAGCTATTCTAATAGTTACCCAAAATAAAATGATGAACTTGAAAATTAGCATAATATGTCTCCTTTAATGGAAGTGAAAAAGTAAATAACCAGAGTACCCCTTTAGACTTTTCAAACTTGAATCCCTCTCTCACACTATTGACCTGACACTGTTTTAATATGGCCTGTGCAGACACTCCACAGCCTTGGTTTATAATCATGTTTAAAACTCAAAACCACACACTTCTGTAGCTTCTGTTCACACAAACTGCAGATTGAAATATAAACACACAGTACGCTTTGTAAAATCTGCAGAAAAAGGCTGCTGTTCACTTTTCCATATGATGGCAAGAAAGAGAGACAAAGAAAGACAGAGAAGGATGTAAAGAATAGCAAGGGGTTGTTTGACTAAACATTTGCTTTGGCAGGCCCAGAGTAGAGGGGCGGCGTTCTACTAGTCCCCTGACATGCATCCAGAGGAGCCCCTCTGTCTTGACCATAAATCTGAATGGAGTGGGAGTTATCATACTTTCCCCCTTTCTATCCCCTCCCCGACTAAAGCCCGCATTCCTCCCAGACACCGCTTCATACAAACAAAGTGGCCTGTTTCCCACCGCTCGACATTGGGAAAGGCGATGGTTTGTCATGGAAAAATCCGGAGGCATCTCAAGAGTACTTTAGATGCCCCCCCACAACCCGTCTCAGTAATGGATCAACAGTTTGCCTGGTGGCTGCATTTTCTCTCAAAACTATGTTGGACATGTAGTTCACACGTAGATGTCAAGTCCATTTAGATAGAGAGTATAAAAACTGTACAAAGGACATCTAATGTAGAAGCTCAGTAAAATAAAAAGAGCATAATTCAGACAGAATGTTCACAATTTGTATGAAAGCCTAAAGATACAGAGATGCACACACACGCACACACATGAAATGGGTGTGAATTCGGAGGCAAGTCGTTATAGAAAACCCTGGTAACACATTCCATAGGAGTCCGCCTCCTCCCTCAAAGGGAGTCTTTTGTGCTTATTGAAAGGCAGAGGGGTTACAGGGTTTCTCCCTTTAGGGTGCCTAGAATAATACTCACTCTCAAGACAATGACCTCATCCTGACTCTCTATGTATTTATGCATTTCTGTGTGCATGTCTTTGAGAGACATCAGAAGCGAGTGTGACTACGTCTGTGACAGTATACTGTATGTATGGACTGGCATAAGAGAGAGAGAAAGTCAAAGAGGCAGAAAGACAAGCAGGAAGTGTTCAGTGATGGATTACGAGGGGAAAGGGGGGGACGCTGAAAAGATCCTCTGGGGGGAAGTATTTCTCTCCGCTGTCTGATTGGCGTCCAACCCCTCATTCTCTGTCCATGGCAAAATGATCTGTATATGACATTGGTGGGAGCCGGTGGAAATGTAAAGCGCGCACACACACACACACACACACACACACACACACAGACAGGCCCAGGGAGCAGTGGGCTTCGACAGGAAATTCCTTTACAGCCTTTCTGCTGACTAAGGCCTCTGAGTGAGAACAGAGTAAGAAAGAATGTAATGTATATGGTGTCTGCGTTATTTGGGAGGTCTGTGTTATTTGGGAGGTGAAAGCGCTAGTTTCAGAATAAAAGAGCAGCAATATTAGTCAGAAAATAAGCAAGTAAACAAAGTAAAGACTGCTTCAGATGATTTTTACCAACTGTAGCCACAAAATCACATCTCAAAAAGTCACATTTATGGCCTGTAGCGTTCAGGGTGATGAATTTGATTCACCTGGATTGCCCTTGCCTAATGTATTCATAATATATTAACATACCATAACCATACTGGCAGGAGATAAAGGTTCAAGTTTCTGTTTATTCAACCTTAAACTGTGTAAATTTCAAAGAGAGCTTGGTGCCTCAAATGAATTTTCCTCTGTACTGATACTATGCTAGTCTCGACATTGGTGTATTAGTCTAATCGTCATACATGCCCCTGTCTCTTGCATCACCAATCCCCCCTAGGACACACACACACACACACACACACACACACACACACACACACACACTCGTTATTGTCTGGTAGGAGGGAGAGAGAGAAAAAGCCAGACAGACAGTAGCCATCTTTACAGGCGGCATCCATGTTGCAGAGGCAGCTGCACGCAGTACAGGTGTCCCTCCACGGTGACCTACATTAGCCCAGCTGATGACACCACAAAGACCCCATAAACATTTCATTGTCTGCCTGCTGCTTCTCCTGAGGCATCCATGGAGGGCAAATACAGAGAGTCTTTGTGAAAATGGCAAATGTAAAAAGAAAAGAGCAGAAATGAGATACTTAATGCAACTGATGATGAACAATGGAGTGAGAGAGATCATGTGGCCAATCCATGTCTGTGAGATGGATGCTGCAGCTGAAAGAAAAGGAGTGGCTGCCTCTGACTGATGGTGCCTAAATGGAGCAACAGCGCCATCAGGTGACTCATTTCTTATACTGCAGGCATGTTTACACGGTCACTGCCTATTTACACTTATATACAAATCTATTTTTTCTGTAGCACTGCGGTTTTCTTGTTTGTGGATGTTTTATAGACACATATATTACTTTTCCTCTATGATATAGTCTGCTATGTGTGTATGAGTCTGTTTTTATGTTTTGGTACGGGAGACTTTTGGGGTGTCATCTCACAATTGTATGTCAGATATACATCTATTAGGGATGATGTGCAATCTTCCTGTTTGTGTTTGTATATATTTGTGTACCTTTGCATTTTTACTCATCACAGACTCAGGCATCGGTTTAGTCTGATGTAGGCCGATGTTCAAAACATCACTATTTGGTGCATTTAATAAGAGAATATTGGAGCCCTGCAGTGTGCGAGATATTTTTTGTTTGTTTGTTTGTTTCATAAACCTTACTGACCCACTGGTGAGCCATTTATTGCAAACACATTCTGTGTAGAAAAATATTGTTCAAACCGACAACACTCAGTCTCTGTTGGAGGTCCCTAATCTCCAAAGACAGCAACTATGGCAAGCTGAATTTTGGAAAAAAGTGTGTACAAAAGGATGAAGAAGAAGAAAATCATATGGAAATTTGCATTTAAATGGTACTATCTTTTATTATCTATTTATCGTTTGCATTTTCCACTCGGGAAAAGCTGATAAAGAGTACTGTATATATGATGCTGTAAGTGGGAAATTAGAGGATTTTTCCAACCTCGAAGCTACTTAAGGGTGAAAAGGATAATTGCATTTTTTGTTTTGATCTCAAAGCGTTGCCATCCAGTCGTTACAACTGACTGCAAAGTTAGTCAGACAAACCAGAAGTCTCCACTCACCATTTCCCCAAACTGTGGGTTCCTACAGTACCACATTATAACCTTCGTATTAGTGACTATTTTGTTCAGCGTACTCATTGTTCCTCTGTAAAGTCCCCACCCACAGACAGCCACTTTTAGTATGGGAGCACAGATAGCATTAAAACTCTGCTGTGGTGGTATCTCCCAGGCCAACATGAGAGACATGAGAAGGTGTACCATTTAAGTGGTTCCAGTGTTTGAAGATTTAAAACATTGAAAAGTGTTTCCTTTTTATTGTGAACTTCCACTTTTTTTTTGTTTAAAAGACTTGTCGTTTCTATACGACAACTTGGTTGCACATTAGGTGTTGATATATGAGCCAAGAGTTTAGGTATGAGTGGTGATTTCCGGGGCATTGCTCAAAGCTACAAAGCACTCCACTAATTACAATGTTTTTGAAGTCTAGTCTGGTTTAAAAAGACCCGTCTGGTTTATCTTCTTCAGAAGTAAAATAGCCACACTGGATTATTTCACAATGCACGACACCAAGTCCACTTGCCATGAATCCTTTAATGATCATTTGAAAAATATCGTGAAATACTTAAAAAAGGAACTTGACAGCTTTGAGAACAGATGTGTGCTGTAGAGCTTTGATTAGTTCAAAGTGTCAATCTGAAGGGAATACACAGCTGAGAATTATAGACATGCAACACATTGACAGAACACAAAAACCTGAAGAACAGCCAATGTCTTTACCAAAAACATACAACTCAACAGTAACCATCTGCACTATGTTTTGCATGTTATCGCACAGACATGCAATCCAAAGCACATAATACAATAATTACGCGTTTTAGTATAAATATTACATCTCTAGGATTGATTTATTTCTCAGTTACATTACAGACGATGGAAAAGAAAATCAGGAAAGCACGGAGTGTGCTCACATCGCTCCTTTGTCTACTTGGCACTACACCTGCTGAGCTATTAACTTCCCCAGATTTGTCATCATTCCTATTTACGTAAAGAACGAGAGATGCGGTCTTTAATTTCAAGCCAAAGAATCTGGTATGACACCAGGACTGGTTTGAATTCTCTTTAATATCTTAATGGGTGAAATTAATGAATTCCCTCTAACCAAATAAGACAAAATGATGAAATGAAAACAACTCAAAGAAGTGAAACACTTGAAACTGACAAAGTGACATGAAGCTCATACACTCAAATGAATCACAACATGACAGAGGGGCAAAAGAACTGAAACTGAGACTTTTAGATGTCCGACATAACAAAAACATTTGGAGAATATCATCACACCATAGTGTGTTTTACAAGGCCATATGTCTAGAGTTGGGAGTGAATCCAAAATGAAAGGTGCTCTATGAATGAAGGCCAAAGTATTTAAAGTATTTTCACATTTTGAAGATTCACTTGCATAATAAAGATGAAAGAGAAAGAAAGAAAGAAAGAAAGAAAGAAAGAAAGAAAGACACAGGTAGAATTAAATGAATCGATCATCACCATTTACAAATCCCTCGCAGAGTATTTAATCTCAGAAAGGTGACAAGCAGCATTAGAGTTTATGGCTATGTTACAGCCCGCATTTAAGTCTTTGCCCAACTTGAAATACACTCGCAATGTACATAATGTATTTAATGGCATAAAGAAAAAAGGGAAACAGCTCCACCTGTCGCATTCTGACTCGTCACTTTGTCCTTAAGATTTAAAGGTCAGAAGGATTGCAACTTCTATCTATTACAAGTGTCGCACGCTCTCTAAGTCAGACGTTACTCCAAGAAATAGCCAAGACCTGAGTCATTACCCTCTCGAGTGGCCTATCTGCACTAAACTGACAAAGCAGTCGAATTCTTATTGCCTTGGTCTTACCGTTGCTCTGTTCAACAGGTTCACCAATGTGGTCCAAACCCGGCGGAAAATCCTCTACTGACAATCATGACATGGTGACAGTGTGGACAAAGAGTTAAAACACGTTAAGCATGGTTCGTCTGCCGAGAACTAGCTTTAATGGCGGCACAGAGTTCATGTTGCGGCGGCTCTCAGTCCCAGTTCTCCCAGTCTTCATCCACCTGGTACAAAACATCACAAAAAGGGGTTAGTAAAGCGTTCAACACTTTATATTTTAATGTAAGAATCTGGTTAATGCTACAAAAGGTATCAGGGTACAACCCTGATTTTAAAAAAGTTTGGACGCTGTGTAAAACAAAACAGAATGTGATGATTTGATCCTTTTTGCCATATACTCAATTGAAAACAACAATGTATTTACCTACCCATTTTTAACCTACAATGCTACATGGTATTAATTTGCAAATGATCACATTCTGTTTTTATCTACATTTTACACAGCGTCCCGACTTATTTGGACTAGGGGTTGTGACTTCTCACTTACCTCTCCAGAAGCTTCTATTTTAGAGAGCGCCATCTGTACCTCTTCTTCTGTCATGTCCAGGTCAAAGTCTTTCTCCCAGTCCTCACTTACATCAGTGCTGGACCCTGGAGCGTGAAAGACAGATTTTGTGACCTACTTCTAAGCCTATTCAGTGGAAAACTCATAGCCACATCACTTAACTTAATCCTGTTTCGATTCAACTGACACACTAAGGATCTCATTGTCAACTGAAACACATCCTCAGGTCATCATACCTTTCTTTCCATTGTTAGAGGGTGTAGATTTCCCGCTGTCTGAGTTCAGCTCAAACACTCTCAGGTCCTGCGGCCCCTCCTCCTTTGCCATTTCTGGTTTAGAGGTGGGGGCAGGAGCCTGCCCTGATGCCCCCTCTACAGTCGTCTCCGGCTGGGTTACAGCTTCCACTTGAGTAACAAGAGGTAAGTCACTCTTCCCAGGCCTCTGCTCTTCTTGTGTCTTGTCTTCAACATCTTCCAAGCTAGCTTCTGTCAGTTTCTTGGCCAGCTCCCTGGCAACAGGCTCTGGCCTCACTTCCACCTGCGTTGGCAGGCTGACGCTGTCGCTGCTGACCGAGAGGGTGGCATCGCGCTCCTCGTTGGGAGACAGCACGGGGCTCAGCAGAGTGTGTCCTGTTCCTGTCAAAGTCATGGGCAGCCGGGTTGAGCTGTTGTCCAATTGAGGTGTAAAGTTGAGATGAGATGATGACGGGGTGCCGAGGAAGTCATCTGACAGTGACAGCAGGAATACCAGAGTTAGTGACACGGCTGAAAGTGAATCAGTTTATGAAGCACGTAAAACTGACGACAGCATACCCTCCTCCTCCTCTTCCTCCCAGCCCAGAGTCTCTGTGTGTGTGGTCAGTTCTGCCCTCTGCTTCAGCGCCACTCTCCTGGCCTCCTCCTACAAGACACAATCGCAAGAATTTTCAATATATTCAACAATGTAAAAATTTCAGGGTGTGTAAAAGGACAGTTTTAGTGATCTTCATAATGAGATGAATGTTACATTTGTTGTTTCTGCATAAAAAATGTAAAGTTGGCTTAAATTCTGTCCCACCATTATGTTGTTGGATACAGGAAGACAACCTTAACACCTAGATTTTATGTTTTTTTAAATAAAATAAATAAACATGATATAAAATTAAATAAATAAGAGAAAAGGTAAGATATAGTAAAATAAAATTGATGGACGGCATCATTAACAACACAACACTACCACAGACTTCAGCATTTATATTTGAACCAACATCTCTAACACTTTGTAAAAAAAGTCAAATATGGTACGGTCAGCCTCACAGGTAGAGGAGTGAAGGGCTGTTTGTCTGTCCCTTTGTCCCAAACAATCGCAATGAGTTTTCAATTAAAGTACATAAGCAGGGCTTTCTACAGACACAGTGGGCAGATGGTGCCACTGGAAACAACTTCAGACCATAAGAATGTTCAAATTTTTCCCCCTACTTAAGCAACTACTTATCAATTCAAGGCAGCTCGAAAATCAGCCAGCAGGTGGCACCAAAGATGAATTAAGCTGATGTGAAAGACTACTGCATGATTACCTGGTCCAACTGGAAAACTTTGTAGAAATACCTCTGCCAGAATTCAGAATGGGCTACAGCTGCTGGCACCTGTAAATACAAAATAAAAAAGGTTACGTTATGCTGTTATGGCAGGTCACTGTGGACAAAAGTGTGCCAAGTGAATGTAAAGTATGAGTTCAAAACAAAACGGGAGGCTGTGCTCTGTGAAAGTAAGTGTTGGCGAAAGCAACAATAGTTACCATTTTGGTGTAAAGGGCTCGTATAGAGGGACTGCTGACCAAAAGCTCAGAGATTTCTCCTTTCTTATCTTCCAGGCTGAAGCTGCACAGCCAGTTATCAAACTGCTCTGGGGGACCTGCGCAAAAATAATTTCTCATTAAAATACACTCAGAAGATACCAGGGGGAATCAGCAAATATTTAGAAAGCATGCATTATCTGATCGATCTGTAGAGGATAAGTACACAAATCCAGCAAACCAGAAATTCAGCACTGATAAATAGTGCCGTTGCTAATTAGCATTCAAATCCCGGTAATTCTTTACGAATACTGAACAAAAGTTATGAGGGCAGCATTTAAAGGCAGATAATAATAATAATAATAATATAATAAATAACAATTATGATCTGACCTAGAAGAATGAAAAAGACGTGTAGCATACACAGTAAGCAATCTTCAAAACTATCCTGTTGTTGTTGTTGTGAACCTCTAGTACACACTGTCAAAACCATGAAAAGTTACTTCTTCAAAGCTGTGTGGGGTGTCTGTTGCCATATTTTATGACAATGTCACCCGAAAAAGAAATAAATAAAAAAGCCTCAATTTCAATAGTTTTAGAGCAGAAATGAGATTTTTGTTATCGTGGTTATATAAATGTACTGCTTGGTTGATACAGATGCACGTCTCCCTTTGTGTGCTGCAAGCTGGAGAGCAAACAGTTTTTTGACTGCAGTGAAAATGTTGTTTTTAAAAGGCTAAACATCAGCAAGTATGTATTGAAGCAGAATATTACGTTAGATCAGAAAATGTTTTGGATTTTGGAAAAGATAACATCGATCTTATTTCTGTAAATTTTGACTTTTGAATTGAATTGCACAAGTCAGAACAATCCTACAAATCCACGACAGAAAACTAATTCTATAAATAGTAGAATACAAATAACATCAGTGCAGCCTCACCTACAGTACAGACCAAAAGTTTGGACACACCTTCTCATTCAATGAGTTTCCTTTCTTTTCATGACTATTGACATTGTAGATTCACACTGAAGGCATCAAAACTATGAATTAACACATGTGGAAATATGTACTTAACAAAAAAGTGTAAAACAACTGAAAATACGCCTTATATTCTAGTTTCTTCAAAGTAGCCACCTTTTGCTCTGATTACTGCTTTGCACACACTCTGCATTCTCTTGATGAGCTTCAAGAGGTAGTCACCTGAAATGGTTTTCACTTCACAGGTGTGCCCTGTCAGGTTTAATAAGTGGGATTTCTTGCCTTATAAATGGGGTTGGGACCATCAGTTGTGTTGTGCAGAAGTCAGGTGGATACACAGCTGATAGTCCTACTGAATAGACTGTTAGAATTTGTATTATGGCAAGAAAAAAGCAGCTAAGTAAAGAAAAACGAGTGGCCATCATTACTTTAAGAAATGAAGGTCAGTCAGTCCGAAAAATTGGGAAAACTTTCAAAGTGTCCCCAAGTGCAGTCGCAAAAACCATCAAGCGCTACAAAGAAACTGGCTCACATGAGGACCGCCCCAGGAAAGGAAGACCAAGAGTCACCTCTGCTGCGGAGGATAAGTTCATCCGAGTCACCAGCCTCAGAAATCGCAGGTTAACAGCAGCTCAGATTAGAGACCAGGTCAATGCCACACAGAGTTCTAGCAGCAGACACATCTCTAGAACAACTGTTAAGAGGAGACTGTGTGAATCAGGCCTTCATTGTAGAATAGCTGCTAGGAAACCACTGCTAAGGACAGGCAACAAGCAGAAGAGACTTGTTTGGGCTAAAGAACACAAGGAATGGACATTAGACCAGTGGAAATCTGTGCTTTGGTCTGATGAGTCCAAATTTGAGATCTTTGGTTCCAACCACCGTGTCTTTGTGCGACGCAGAAAAGGTGAACGGATGGACTCTACATGCCTGGTTCCCACCGTGAAGCATGGAGGAGGAGGTGTGATGGTGTGGGGGTGCTTTGCTGGTGACACTGTTGGGGATTTGTTCAAAATTGAAGTCATACTGAACCAGCATGGCTACCACAGCATCTTGCAGCGGCATGCTATTCCATCTGGTTTGCGTTTAGTTGGACCATCGTTTATTTTTCAACAGGACAATGACCCCAAACACACCTCCAGGCTGTGTAAGGGCTATTTGACCAAGAAGGAGAGTGATGGGGTGCTGCGCCAGATGACCTGGCCTCCACAGTCACCGGACCTGAACCCAATCGAGATGGTTTGGGCTGAGCTGGACCGCAGAGTGAAGGCAAAAGGGCCAACAAGTGCTAAGCATCTCTGGGAACTCCTTCAAGACTGTTGGAAGACCATTTCAGGTGACTACCTCTTGAAGCTCATCAAGAGAATGCCAAGAGTGTGCGAAGCAGTAATCAAAGCAAAAGGTGGCTACTTTGAAGAATCTAGAATATAAGACATATTTTCAGTTGTTTCACACTTTTTTGTTAAGTATATAATTCAACATGTGTTAATTCATAGTTTTGATACCTTCAGTGTGAATCTACAATTTTCATAGTCATGAAAATAAAGAAAACTCTTTGAATGAGAAGGTGTGTCCAAACTTTTGGTCTGTACTGTATATCTGCAACTATACCAGGTTTAAACAGAATGAACAGACATGCAAAAGATTATGTCAACTAGGGGTGTTAGTGCAATAGTGATAATCTTGACAATGAAATGGAATACTGATAGGCATATTTTGTTTTTGAGTTCATCTGATTGCCTTTTTACTAGTAATTGAATAGTTGATGGTAATTGTTCTTTGTGTACACCTTTTTTTATAGTTATGGTTACAAACTCTCTTCTCCACCTACCTACACTTGTATTTTGAGGGTAATTTACTTGCCAGAAAAAAGAAATAAAGCACACAGTACACAAAGTTAAAGAGGGATTTGATCGCACTTTTTTTTTTCAAATTTCTATAGAAGTCGCGATGATATTATTGCAAATTAATTTAGCCTAGATATTAGTCTAGTGGAAATCTGACATCGTGACAGCCCTTTTGAACTAGCTTTGAACTATACAAAATAAAGCCCTACTTCAAACATAATATAACTAATACTAGTCTATCTCTCTGTCTGAGGACTTGCGTCACTTCACTGTGTGCTGTCTCACCGTCAGGCTCATTGCAGTACGTCGCAGGGTCAGCTTGCAGACTGTAGAGACGTGCCTGCAGGGAAAACAAACTCTTAGCTGTGGTTGTTTAGTTCCCACATGCACATCATGTGCTCACTTTCAAAGTCCTGCAGCCTCTTGTGAAAAATATAAGCAAATTAAATCTGTCCTGAATCAACACTTTGTTTAATATTTTCATAGGGGACAACCAGAACCTTATGTTTCCCACCTGCAAAAGAATCATGCTTAGCTATGCTGTTTTATCATTAGAAACTCATTGTCTGTGGTACAGTAATGTGTTTTTCTAACAGGTGACTCCAAAGTCAACCGTTCAGCTAAAAGCACAAGTCTGAATTCTGCCCACCTTAGAGCTGTCGTAAACCTCCGTTGTTCCTGCTGGTGTCGCCACCAATGTGATGACATCACAGTCAATGGTTTTATCAGGGGGTGGAGCGAGTGTGTCTGATATCACCCCTAAGAAACTCGAGAGGCTCTTCTTCACCTTTTCCGTGGTCTCGGAGGAACCTTCCACCTGGAAAACACAGGTTACGTTTGGCTTTTAGCGATTTTCACCCTGCATGAACACAGACTGTAAGGAGATGCTGTGATTACAAAATAATGACCGAGGGAAAGGCTGCAACTTACTGCGAGCTTGTTTTTGACAGCATTGGCTGTGGCCACAATGGAGCAGGTTGTGTCATGTTGCACCACAGTGGAGAACTCTGTCAGGTCTCGCTTTAGGAACTCTAAGGCCTCAGATGACTGCAGAAAAGGATTTAATCATCAAGATCAACACACAGATTCAAGTTTATCATCTCAGTTAGGGAAATTCATTAATCATAACAACAAATGACTAATCACTTAGTACAAGAGTTGAATCTATGTAACCTTCTCGATAGTCTGCTCATGCTAACAGATAGCTGAGGTAATCTGACCTTCCTTTAAACTTAACAACACTGTGTAATCAGTTTTTATTGACAGAGGTTCCTCAATCATGCCACCAGAAAAAAGGTGACAACTGTGTGGTTAGCCTAGAGGAGGAATGCAACACTGTCTGAACACTGTAAATGCTGAGCAGCTGGAAAAGACACGAAAACATCTACTAGCTTTCATGACGTCCATTACCTTGTCTTTGACGGCCTGGAAGCTCTGCTGAAGCCAGCCTCCCCACCAGCCTTCTCTGTAATCACACAGGCATTTAGAAACTGACGTTAGCTACTTCATAAAACGAAAACAGCAGAGAAAAAGGTTCACACGAACATAACAGCACAACTGCGCGATCATCACAAATGTATCAAAGGCTCAACATCGTTGGTGAATTTGACGAGACTTCAAACTTCTTCTGTGTCAGCTGTTGACTTTCTCTACTGATCGCTAACATTAATCTGGCACATACAGCCTAGCAAGCTAAACGAGCTAGCTAGCGTAAGTTATCAGTGCACAGCAGGCTAACTTGACAAAACAAGCCACGAATACGACTGGAAAGGCTGAACATTAGTGCTAAATGTGGGAATGAAGCACAAATACAGTCCTCTGATATTTACTGCGTGATTTAAGCTGCTCTGCGCCGTGGCTAACCAGGCTATGCTAACGCTAGCCATGCTATGTTTTGGTAAACAAATGCACTTCCTGAACTGATTCCGTGAGCTGTAAAGTGCAGCGTCTGCTCAAAGTAACCACGCCACAGCTTACGAGACACACAACGCAGCGAGGAACACGACATGTAGACGACGACAGTGCTCTCTGCTGTATGATATTTTAAAACAAAAAGTAATTTGCGAGTTCACTCTCACCCTTCAGCCATCTTCAGACGATGACATCATCAGTATTTACTGAACTCCTACCCCGGCTGCGTGGCTTTGAACAGGGATAACAACACACGGCGCACTTCCTGTATGCGATGTACAGATTGTATCATTAACATGTACACAGAGGTGCCGCTGTTTGAAATACTTGTCTTCACCAGTTTATTAGCAGAAAAATGTTTTACAGTTTTTGGGTTATCTCTGGTGGCTGCGGAGGATCAAACTAGACGGCAACGCTAAAGACTGAGTGGCAGACTCCAGTAGTTTGGGACATGAGATAACTTCCACTTGTTTTCTGTTGTTTTCATATATTATTATATAATATTTGTATAGTGAATCAAGCAGTTCATAGATCAGAATGTGTAAAATATCTGGCTGTAGTTTTTTTCAGTCTGGATTGTTTATAGTGTTGATATTGATGTTGTTTATTAACACATGTTCAGAGAGGCTGCATGATTTAGAAGTTAAGTGGCAAACTGTCTATTCCTACTTGTGCAAATACCCCCACCTGGGCTCTAGTTTCAGGCTGATGGACATGGTGTACAAATCCAACGCTGGCTTTCCCAATGAATAGTGAATAGGAGATATGTGTTCACTCGTGTCCATTTGTTGGTTGCTTGGTTTGTCAGCAGGATTACAGATAAGGATTCCCACAAAACTTGGATGGAGGATGGGTCTTACTAACATTTGGTGTGGATCTGGAAAAAGGGTCAGATCCAGGACTTTCTTTAACATTGCAAGATTTTTAATTTGTCAGGGAATAAGGCATTGATCTGGATGAAAAAAAAATCTGGCGTATTTAGGTGGTAACTATAAATGAGTCAAATTTGATGCAGATCTAGATAAAAATCCAGATCTATGGGATTGAAGTATGTTTTATGTGGATGAGGATAAGCTTCATGGAAAGGGGAATAGGCATTTTTGCTGCATGTGAATTTCAATGTACATTGTAAGTTATTCCTCAGTTGTGATGTAATCTGAGCTTGCATAGCTATTCTAAAAGCAGTTTGGCAAAACACAGAGAGCATAGACCAAGTCTGTGACCTCTGAATGTCAACCGGACATGAAGTTTGAGTCTGTAAATGTTTCCAACCAGCAGGTAACTAACTCTTGCACATGAGACACAGATAGATTCACATGTATCTATTATTGTTTAATTGTGAGAAGAAGATTCTCATTAGAAATCTGGAGTCTAGTGTGGGCACTGTTTCATTCTCTGCAAATAATTTTTTTTATGTGGTAGTTGTGTGAAAAGACAAGAAAACAGTTTGAAAAGAACCAGAAATCACCAAAAGTTAAGTAAATGCATTTGAAGTCACACCAATGGTAGAAGTGCAACAACAAAACAAAGCAGGACAAACTGTAGAACGATGCTTCCACAATGGAGGATAACGATTTAAGCATATGCAAGATGTTTTCTTTTAATTGAAACTCATTTAAGCTGCATATGAAACCAAACAAACGTTATCATCGTCAGACATTATATTTGTTAATAAATGCTTAGCAATCCTGAATCTCCTCATCAATCTGCTGCTCTCAGTACATCTGTGGACGTGCATGTGAGCGTATGTGAGCGCCATATTGCATATGAGTGCTGACCCCCCAGCAGCTGTGCTTTCCCCTCATCAGTATTCTGGGTGAAAAGGGGGCTGTAGCGCAAAATGAAAAAGAAAAGGCAACAAGCCTCTGGAAGTGTGTTCTCCCTTAATTGAAGTTCCCCTTTATCCAGACGCTGCACAATGTGTGCTTATGTCTCCGCAATATGTCTCCCCTCTCCGGCCCCTCCATCCTCTTAATTGGGTCTTTCAGTCTCCTAATTAACTCTGTCAATGCAGAATGTGCCGAGCCAACACGGGACAAGTGCTCCTCTATTGATCAGTATCTGAAGCAGTTAACTTATCCATCTGTCTACATGGCCACGATGTGAAGGACACATTTTGTTTTTTGTTTTTTTAAATAAAAAAGTTTTTTAAAAATCTGCCAGTAGGAATATTTAAATCTGTTTTCAATGCAATAATTTCCAACTTTTTGATAATATAGTAATGTAGAGTGCCTATTTCTTTCTTTTACAAGACTCACGCTTGTTTTTAGAGCATTTTTAACAAGTTGATTAAAAAAGGTTTAATGTTGTTTCTCCACCAGTTTTAACCTCACAACACTAGCGTCATATTACACAACACACCAAAAAAGGCATGCTAGTCATGTTTTAAACATGTAGTAACAAAGTGATATACTTATACATAATGATATACCCCATACTTTTACTTTTGTTACAATAAGTACATGCTGCTGAAAACACTTCTGTACTTTAACTTTTGAATACAGGATTTTTACAGTATGTTTCTACTTTTACTTTAAACTACAGGATCTGAATCCTCCGCTTCTGCATAAAATGACTCTTTTTCTCTCTCAGTGGTTCATTTTTCAGAGTTACTTGTGTGCAACATTATGACTCAAAGCAGAGCTGCCACTGCTGGTTAGCGTATGCTAAAGAGCACCATGACAGCAGTGGCTGACCATAATGGCACACAGAAGACCTGCCCATATTGTATGATTTAAGAAGCATATCCATTACACATCACCCCCCCTCAGACACACACACTTCAGACTGCTGATGCCTCACCGTGGGTTAACACCATCTGGTGCCAATCAGGAAACACCAGCTTTGCGCAAGTCAGTGTCTCTAATCATCTACCTTGAGCAAAGGGAAGCAGATCCCCACTAATCTCCACAATGTGTTCTGCTTCCCATTCCCACCTGTGCCCAAATAAAGGGGGGCCTTGTGGGAGGACCCGGGGTCTCTGTGTCAAGGGACCAGAGACCAGGTGACGCTGCCGCGCCAGTCCCCACGACAGAAGCTCTGTCGCTTGGTTTGGCTGGCAGCTGCCTCCCCCCACTGAGACATCCCACAGCTGACAATCCCCTAGTACTGACGGGGGCTCTTTCAGTGTCAATAGCCTCATATATTAGAGCTAACCGCCTTTGTGGCGAGAGAGGGTGTCAGGCCTTTTGGCCCGACATCGCTTGTTACCATGATGAAATGTAGATTGAATAGAGGGGGTCTGTGTCCCAGGCACGAGAGCTTGGACTCCCCCGGCCTTTGTGTCCCACGCATGGCTATTGTTCAAACCTATTCAGGGCTCTCAGGAGGAGGAGGAGGCTTGGTAGGAGGGAGGTGGGTGAGAATGAGTTACATCTCTTCATTTCTCCCCTGATCGCCAACTCATCTGTCAGCCGTGGGAGGATAAGCATGTATTTTACACGCTTGATTTGTTGCTAAGTGAAGGCCAGCCATTGTCAGCTTGTTTGACTAAATCATGTTCATGGCAATCAGTGTATAATAGTTCTGTTAGTACTTTAGTGGACTAATCATTATTAAGAATCGGCTAGCACTTGATTTTTTAACACAAATAAAACAAACTCTTATAGCAAATATGTGTTGATAACTTGGACATTATGAAAAATAAGTGAAAATGATGTCCTCTGCTTTGATTCTGCCCTTTGTGTGTGTGCTTATATCCATGATCTTATGAGACAGAGACAAATCACTGGCCTAGAGCTAAGGACGTGTCCCTTGCCCGCGTCAGACAAAAGTGACGCGCCTTCCTGGCGCCTGTGTCGTCCTTTCATCTCCTACACCCTGTTGAGGTGAAGATGGATGGTCCCCTGGCTCAAGAACGCCACATTCAGCCTCTGTGCTGGCATATTGTCTCGTCCTTCTGTCCCTCTTTAGCTCTTTAGAGGTTAGTCTGCCCAGAGCTGGTTAGCAACCAATGACACCCTTCCCTAAATATGCATTTTTGCACTGCTCTCAAGCACCAATAAAAGCCCTTCTGTTTCGTTAACAATGTTGCTGTATTTCTTTTTTATTCGGCTTCTGTGTGTTAGTGAGTGTAAAACCCTTCCAGTAATGTTGTAGAGCTGCCTGGCAGACATTGTTTGTTACCTCCAGAAATAATGCTATTAAATGAAAGATGACATTCGTGGAAATAAGAAGGCAAACAAGTGTTTTTATTATAACAAATTTTTAATTTAGGAAAATAGAAATCCTGCACAATCGGATGCACCAGTTCCATTTCTGACAATGTTTCATCACCACTGATATCAGATAAATTACAGTATTTGCGACTCTGATAAAATCCCTAGTGCATTTAGAATATTTATGTATAAATGATGCAAATGAGATGGATGATAAAAAAAATAGCAGCAGTTTGCATGGCAGAAGATATATATACAATATGTACAAAATTTGGCACCAGCAGTCTGTTTAACAATCTTCACAGGTCAATTGCTGCTCACTTGCTCATAGACAGGCTGTGTAATGTAGAGGTAGTGGTTGGCAAAGGCTGGCAGAGTGAGCAAGGGCAGGGCATGCCGGGAAAGTGCCTGTAGGAGCTGCTCAGGTGGAGCGGGTCCTTTAGAAGGCCCTGGACCGGAGCGTGAAACCCCAAGAAGCTGGCAGATGGAGGTGAGTGCGGGGCCGGGATTGCAGCCGTAGAAGTGGGGTGATGCTGCAGGGCTGAAGGCGTGCTGCCCACCAGAGAGTGCAGAGACTGGGCGAGAGGATGCAGAGAGAGGTGGGCTGTGGGGGCCGCAGGGGTGATAGCAGGGTGGGCAGCGGTGCGGCTCGTAATGCCAGCGCTTCCACCATAAACATCCCCGACCAGCTTCTTCATCTCCTCCAAGGAGCTGGACAGCATGAGGATGTAGTTGCGAGCCAACAGAAGGGTGGAGATCTTGGACAGCTTGCGGACTGAAGGCCCCTGAGCGTAGGGCATGACTTCTCTCAGGCCGTCCATCGCCTGGTTCAGATCGTGCATCCTTTTCCTCTCCCGGCTGTTGACTTTCAGTCTCAGGTCTTGCACCTCGTCCTTGTTGGGATCAGACCTGATCTTGGTCTTACCGCCCATGCTGCAGCACTCCGTCGTGGTCTGGCCGGCCTCGCTATCGGCTCCGTTTTCTCGGCAGTATGTCTGGAACATCTTGTTGGAGAAGAAGCTCCCAGCGGAGTCATCCACTACCAGGTCTGGGGATGAAGCGCGGCTGCCGGTGGAGCCAGAGTCAGAATCCATCTTGGATAAAACAGGAAAGTTGAAAAAATGGTCCAAAAAAGCTAAGAGCTGAAGTTTTCTACGGATGCTTCCTAGCTCTTCGCTGCAGTGTCGCCACAGTTTGTGCTTCTCAGGCTGATGATCCACAGGAGTGTGTCTGTCTAAACTGTCACCCTCCAGGCCCACTGGGGTGCATTTATATGGCCAGCCCAACAAAGGAACAATAAAGCCGCATAATGAG
This sequence comes from Pagrus pagrus, assembly GCF_965226575.1. Lineage (NCBI taxonomy): Eukaryota > Metazoa > Chordata > Actinopteri > Spariformes > Sparidae > Pagrus > Pagrus pagrus. The sequence goes on from NC_140202.1 coordinate 9,652,132, forward strand.
ACACTTAGAGCCACGGCCAATTGCAGAAGGGACACACTCTCACCCTCCCCACACACACACACACCCCCACCCTCCCACACCTCCCTCGTGCAGCCCCCACTTCACCTTCCCACACCCACATTTAACTCCCCCCAACCCTGATGGACCCCCCTGCACATTAAAAAACAGGGGTATGTTGACATATTGTGTTAAGCTGCACAACCAATTCAGTTTCATGACTGAATAAACTGAATTGAGAAAATGACCCTGAAGGACAACACAGTTTCATACTGTTTTACTTTGTTTATATTTGGCGGACCCTGCCACTTTTCTAGTTTCAAACAGTGTTCTGTGGACCTTATTTTTCTCTGAGAACAGCTTGTTTATTCCGTTATGGAAAAGATCAATATTTCTGTGTTGTATTATTACGTCATTAATATTCTAATTATAAAAGTCCTTAGTTTAATTTCTTCTCTAAAACTACATAGTGCCCTTTAACTACAAACTTCCATTAAAGATATTAGTGAATGTGTGAACATTAGTGAAAACGTCCAATTAAGCAAGTAGTACTTTTTAATGACAATAATGCAAACAAGGTTAATGTAATAATCCTGATATGAAATCAATAGAAATGTTCGATCCCTCACACAGCACCAGTGAAGTCCTTTACTCAGCACAAACAGACATTAAAAGTGAAATAAAAGTGAGAGGCTGAACCACAGGCCCCTGCTCCATGACACTAGATATATGGTGCCTTCAGGGCCTTATTTACATATGGTATCCACGAGACACGTCGGAGAAAGGTATGAAGCACCATATGAGGTGCTTAAACATGTAAAGAGCGCCGTTAATGGCAGACTAGATACAATTCAACCAGGAGCTCGAGACAAAAGGGGTCAGATAAATTTGACTCGGCTCCCAGTCTGTGAAATCACATCACTACCACTGTCAGGGGGTCCTTCAGCTTCAGGAGGTAGTTAAAATGGTACTAAAGAGTGGGCACAGTGTTGTCTTCCTCTAATTCAACCGTGAAGCTACTAGCACTTTCTCAGGTCTTTTGCACACTTTGTTTACTCTTGATATGAAATGGTATGAGGCAAACTTCTCTAAGACGGAGAAGGATGAATTCCTGCCAGGTTTAATGTTCAGCATGTATCTGTTGATCTAATCTGGTGTTTGGATCAAGCTGACTTTTCAACATTTCTCTCTGCGGATGGATTTCTCCACTCGGCTCAGGAATTTCCTGCTGCCCTCTGCCAAGTAAAGCCTCCAGTGAAGCTACAGGGCTTGTAGTTTGAAAATATAACAATACTCTGATTATTTGTGACAGCATTCGGGGTAGCAAAGAAGATTTACAAAAACACTTCAACGCAGCATTGATTTTGGCCTGGAGCATAATAATTGCACATCGATTATACAAGGTTATATTCATATCAAATGGAAAAAACATTTCAGAGGTGTCGTGGCTGGAATGTGCTGCATTTCCGTCATCTGTCGACTCATGGAGGAAACGATTTGCTTTTCTCTTCTTGGCGAACAGTAGGTTTATATTTACCCATCAGCTGCAAACATTCTTCTGCAGCCGTGGGCGTCTTTGAGAAGCTTTATGATTGTTCAAGAAACTGGTCATCCTTCGAGTGGAATTTGAAGCTGCCACTAACTTTAAGTACACTAGTGTGTAATATTTGCAAGGTTCAAGCTGCTGCAGTCCCCCAATACCTGCTCTCCATTCCTGGCAATATCTGGCAAACCATCACTTCAACTTCAGAAATGTGCAACAAAAGACCCGTTATGCTCAGAATATTTGTGGAACTCTTTTTTTTCAGTAAAGGCGCATTTTAATGTTTTGATTTTGAAGTACTCCATTGTTGTTCTCTGATGTTTTTCTTATAAACCCTTTTTGGACTTAAGTAAATGACACCCTATGAAATCAATCCACTCAATTGTTTGTTGCACAAACCCGTATGTATTTTAATGCGTTTTTAAGAAATAATAAAACATAGTCATAAAAGAGTTATAGAGCATAAGAAAAAAAACATTCAAACAATGATGAAACAGATAGAGCGAAAATAAAGAAGAATAAAAATGTAGCTTGACTACATAAATATCAGTTCAATGGACTTAACTGACTGATGACTGATACATTTAAGTCAAATGATACTGTACATTATATCCACATGAAACCATGACCAGGTGCCATAAATACACATATACCGTAAGCATAAAAACAAACGTTCATATCATCACTGTCCAGTGAAAAGGGGTGCTCCTTTATGAGACAATTCTCCTATTTTTTTAAGCCAAACAAACCATTTACAAAGTTGTTGAATCATGTGAAAAATGAATTGCCACAAAGCTGAAAACATGGCTGTTTTTCTTACAGTAGCTCATGAAAAGTTGACATTTTAGAGATAAGTGGTTTTGACTGGACAGCAACAATATCATATTATTATGTTCATCATTTTAATCTAGAGGGGCTGACTCATAGTGACTAACAGTATTCTGTTTGTGTGTTCTCAAACTAGGAAAACCTTCTCAAACACTGCCACACATGAACCCACAGAAAGTTAGGACTGGGTATCAAGAGGGCCCTCAGGACCCCCCACCGAAGCTCCATCAGGGGGCCCTGCAGGGTGCTTTGGCTCTGCCAACGTTCAGTGATATTATAATTGGGAAACCTTGAGAGCCAACACGGGCCATTTATTTGGAGCATATGGATTTTCCCATCGTTAGGCTCGGAGCCAACATGGCTGCTGGACTCTCCTCTGCTAATTGGGCCAGATCCTAATTAACTATGTTGGACACGGTGATCCGGATTTCATTCTTTCCGAGTCTTTCAGATCTTTTAATGGCTGGTTCTGTGCCACAGCTTTCACTGTGTTCTACTCCTTCCAAAGACCAAAAAAACAATCAATAATGTTTCTTTAATGGTCTTAATAAATTATCTATGAATTGAGGGAAAACGTGCCGTGGCTTTTCATTAACTGTACATGATGTTAGATTAGTGAGACTGTCACTCATATTAACTGGACACAGAAACAGCTAGCAGCAGTTGTGCATTAGTAAAAGCACGATCACTAAGAACACATATATGGATCATTGTGAGCAGCTCTGGCTGAATAAAAGCAGTGTAATCACTCCTCCTCTGACTGCATTATTGTATGCATGAGCCAGATAAATCCCATTCTCCTGCTCATTCTTATTCTTATTCATGTGTTTACACAGGCAACGGGCCACACAGAGAGACACAAGCATCCCTGAGCTTTGTGTTTTACAAATGAAAGCGTAGCCACCCTCCATGTTTCCACATAATCCTTCAATTTTTAACCCTGCATTAGAGTGTTTGACTTTCTTCTCTGGATGCCACCTTTCAGGACCCTTCATCCAATTCAAGCGCTCTGTCACAGTTCCTTTCTTTAGGCTTCAGAGACCCCCTTTCTGCTCGTTGGGTGCGCTCCAATGAAAGTGCTCAGGTGACCAGAAAATGAGGGCATTATCACAGGCATATGCTTGTAGCAACACAGGATCAGGCTAGATTAGGTCCTATCATGGCTCAATAAAGCGCTAAGCTGAAGAGCAAACCTGTGCTGTGTACCGTAAGGCTTCCTTCTCTCTCTGCTGGTCATTGTTTAACAGGATCAGTGGCTCGATCTTCACACACACACACTGGGCTTTAATCTGGGCATGTGGTCAGGACTAGATCCCATAGAGCAGCCTTTGTTTACCACCATTTTTCTCAATGTCGCTTGGATATCAGGGCTCTGAGATCAAGATCACAGCAGGAGGAGCGATCAGCGGGAGCAGATATGTGGGATTGCTTTGGTTTGCTTCATCTGTGGATCTAAACATTTCCCTCTGAGTACCAATGTCTGGGGAGAGAGATATAAAATTGTTTCACAAAGTGTCTGAACGGGCCGACAAGTGTTTCTGAGAACAGGGAGTGCTGCCCTTTGTTATCGCTCACTGCTGGGACAAACTGCTCGGTGATTTATTCATTTACACTGCCTGAAACAATTGCATTATCTCGGCCACAACAAAAAGACACAAAGGCTCTATGAAAATCCCCTAGGATGTTTATGAGTCACTAAAGAGTCCAATAACTTTCCCCTTCATCTTTAAGCGGCTGCGGAGGGTCGCATGCTGTGGAGGGCTGCAGGGCAAAGGGAGTCAGGAGGGGGATCCAGGTCCAGGGAGAGATGCTGATTATGGGGAGGATGAAAGGGACTGAATGGGACCCGGTCAGCAGGCCGTCTCATACACTGGCCTGCTCCATGCTGCTAGAACTTCATAAATTACCCCACAATTACCCCGGGGGGATGCCGAGGGAGGAAAGACAGGCGAGAGGGGGAGATAGTGAAAGGGGAAAGAGCAGAACCGGTTGCCGAGCAGACCGTCATCAGGAGGCGCAGGGCCCGGGTCCAGATGTTGGCCTTGCTGAGACCCAAATGATGCAGCGTCCTGCAAGCTGTCACCATCAAATGAGAAAGATTCACATCTTCAAGTGACACAATGTGCCGTGTTATAGAAAGTACCCACAAGTCATACTTGAGTTAAAGTAACAGTATCATGTAAAATTATTAATTTGGTAAAAGTGAAAGTCATTCATGCAAATAGTACTAGAGTAAAAGTCTTAAATTATCTGATATTAAATATGCAAAAAGTAATTTCCGGGCAATCACTGTACTTAGGTATCAGTACAAGTTAAATACATTTATTTATATGTACTGTATGTTATATTATGGGTCGACTGATTACCAGCCTGGCCAATTATCGGATCTGATATTCAGTATTTTTCAGATTTTTGGAATAAATGGTTATTAATGACAAAGAGACAAATAATTACTAAATGTTAAGGGGTCAGTGGTTACATCAGAAAACCTTTTACATTCAGTGTCCACATACCTGCTGTTTTAAAGGGTTGATTCGGTCAAATTCAGCAAAAATATTTCCATTCATGCACAAAGTTTTGGCATAATTTGTTGTCAGATTTGGAGATACTGTATCTGTCTCTGAAATTTCACAATTACACAATTACCATAAATGAAAATTCACTTGCAATAGCCACAGCATTGAAACAGAGTCAGACGGTGTCCCGTGTTAGTCCAGATAATCCACAGGACATGCTGTCTACAGTTCGATATGAACTTTTAAGAGCAGCGTTTCTGAAAAGATACTTGGCTGTTATAATACATCTGCATGGACAGATACCACATGAGGTAAGTAAGATGATATATTGGGTTTTTTAAAAGGTAATTTTGGTGAAATTATATCTATTGTCGCTTGTTTAATAAATAAACAGTACAATGATATGGATTTATTTTATTACAAGGAAAGCACTGTATAAGGATCCCTGCTGAGTCTGTATCACTGTGATCAGGAAAAGGATTAAAACAGTTACTTGGGAAATCATTATCAATCAAAACATCACACACACATGCCTTCAAGCCTATACAGATGCACACACTTTTACACAACGCACCCACAAAGTGTATCTGTTCCGCATTGTGCTGGCCACACTTCTGAACAGTTGGCTGCTCACTGGTGCATGGGGGTGGCTTTGTGTCGGCGGTCTGCGGGCTTCTGCCGCTCTGTGCCCCCCCTCTGCCTCCTCTATCCCCCTCGTCTCTCTGTCGCCCAGTCTGATAAAACAGGAGACCTGCTCGCCCAATAATCTCCCTCCCCGAAGCCCAGGCACGACTTCTGCCTTTCATCAGCACCATTGTTTCAGTCTGTTACCTCCGCATGTGCTCCTTCACCACGGCAACTCACACACACACCCTCCCTCCTCCCTGTCCCATCTGTGGATAGGCCTGCCATGTGTCTATTCACAAGGGTGCCAGCGGCAACGCCACTGTATGTGGATGGTACATGATGCTGTCCTTTTGTATGGGGCTCAGCCCTCAGCTACTTACCGCTGACCCCGGGGTCACCGCGCACAATAACAGGAGTGTTGGTGGCCACTGGCTATCCTCATTGGGCCGTGATTGACGAGCCGATCAATGGTCAGTGTGAGTGCGTGTGCGCCCACTTGTGTTTGCCTTCTATACAGTCTCCGCAGGCCCATTGAAGCAAGCGTGTCCATTTTTTAAGTAATGGTCCATTGAGGGCATCAGACTAGTTAGTGACACGCAATTGACTTCTTTGGCTTTTAGCTTATTGTAATGGAATGAGTAACTGCAATTTAGCTTAATGGGCACATGCCTCGTCTGGACATTCGTTAAGTGTGGAAGTCACAAGAGTTTATGTGATAGCTCTAATATTCTGTTTTTATCGTTTTTGCATCTTGTGTTTCCTTGTGATTACTTGGGCTGCTGCTCGTGTGCAAAAATCTGAGTTTTCATTCATCAGCCTTCGTCTTTTGCTGTCTTTTATTCCCGACCCCTTTCTTTTTTTCACGTCGCACACACACACACACACACACACACACACAGGCAGTCAAACACACATTGACTCCACGATCCACGCAAAGGGCTCAGGTGGGCGATTATGGACGCACATTAAACCTTAATTCACATATGGCTGGATCTGAATACTGATGAGGAGATCTGCTCCTCTGGCCTATTATCATCCAGTGTCCAGCATGGCTGAAACATAGACGGGCCCCACTGCAGATCTGCAACTGTGTCCCGCAGGAGTGACGGATAAAGGAAAACACACACTCATACACACAACATTTTGCACAAACTCAAAGTGGCCGTGTTTTTCTTCTCTGATTTGCTGACAACAATCAGGCCATGACCCTGTAGTTTGTAGACCTCCTGTTGTTTAACTAGTGGGGTAAGGAAGGGGACAGTGCTCTTGATATAAGACATAAGACAAGAGTCTTTTAAACAAAGCAGCCATGAGAGAACTTTGTAATAGTAGACATTTTAACGTTAAAGCAAAGCTGTAATTAATAAGGACACCAATCGTATATAAGTATGGGACATTTCACATAGTAAACCCAAATGTGGTGATTATTGATTTTATTTGTCACACCTGGATTTTCTAACTACGTCAAAATGTCTGCTGGGAAAAAAAGGCTTATTGCTTCATAAGACAAAATAAATGCACCAATGCACCAGAGGAAACCAATTTATACAATAAATATTTAAATCTTAATCATTGATGATGACTGAATAAATAATATTAACATCATATTTCTTATAGCTCTTGATTAACAGTGTGCTCCATGAATTAAATAGAGAACGTATGATTAGTTTCCAAATTAAACTTTTGCTTAAAAGTGATCTCAGGGCTTCAAGAAACTGAGATTCTGACGATAAGACGTTATTTTTCTATACAAGCAGTATGGAGCCATTTTCTTTCAGTTGTATTTTTCTAGTTTTCCTCATCTACTTCAGTTGTTTAGGAGAAAGCTGCAACAGTGTTTTGCTGTGAAGCTCCAGAAATGTTTTTGTGGAAATTTGACCTGACTTTCCGATGGCATGGGGGTGAGTAGATAATGACTGAGTTTTCTCATTTTTGGGAGAGCTTATCCTTTAAAAGTTACTGATTTTGCATTGTTTGAGTGGCAAATGTGGCCTCCTGCTGTTAGCTTCAAGCAGAGATGACATGAAGGCTAGAGGTCTGGAAAATTCACTCCACACCCACATATGCCCATTTGAACATCTTGAGAGTTACTGGTCGCTTTAATTGCTCTCTGTCTTAATGTTTGCAATGAACAGGTCCCTGACCGACACAAGAAATTGAAGACAAAAGCCACAGTCCTCCCACACGCCGCAAAAATGTGCCAGCAGTCTGATTTTATCTAATCATATTGATATCTTAAAAGGTTTCTACCTTTCCAGTGTAATATTCCCTCTTTGTGCTGCTATCCTTCCACCGCAGCTCAGCAAAGGAAACGCTGTGCAAAGAAACAAGAGGGCACTTTGCAATAAAATAAAAGATATATGTCTTTGAAAAATATCCACTTGATCCGACTGAATCTTAATTCTCCTTTTAGCTTTAGCTTGACATCAGAATCCAGTTTTTCACAGAAAGAGGATTGTACCATTGGAACCGCAGTAGAAAGGGTCTGACCACTATATCTTAGATTTCTGCTGATGTTATTGTTCCTGTAATTTATTTGTTTCCTCGAGCTCTGTAAAGCATTTTGTGACTCATTTCAGAACAGCAGTATAATTGTCATCATTACTCTTTAATCATTTTCATTTTTAACGCGTGGTTGCTAAGTGAACCATGGTGAGTTCTAGGTTTCACATTATTATGAAATGTTATGCAATCACAGAGTTTAATGCCATTTTACATCTGTTGTGCACAGTAGATGCTTTGGCCAATCAGAACAAAGAACTGGACCTTAAGGCAAACACATTTATATAGCACTGTTCACACACATGTGATTAAAAGTGCTTTGCCTGAGATGATACTTGGAAAAAAATTATATTTCTGAGTTTGTATTATTATCTCATTAACATTGTAAATATTAAAATTATATTAAAATATTAAAAAGTTTGAATTTCTTCTCCAAGGCTAAACAGTGCCCCATGAAGGCACTTCATAACTAATCAGTAGCATATACACTACATCACTGCATCTGGATAAGGTGGTACACTGATTTGACAACAGACGGCCTCAAGTACATTCCCAATACTAACACACTGACAGGCAGAATCCAGCTCTGTTTAGCAGTCCTCACTGGCAAATTATGTTATATTAACCTATTACCAGTTCTTCAGAAAACAGTTTTGTCTCAAATGACACCACATTTTTTGCGAAGGGGAAAGACATCTCTGACACTTCTGTAGGATTTCTTCCTTCAGAGCAAAGAACATCCCTCCTGTTTGACAGATGCCACAGATGCTGCGGTCCTATGGCTGTGTGGCCTCTCCATGGCATGAAGGCCCAGTGTAGCTTTACAGCACCTTTGTTATTGATATCATTCTTTGTCTCACTTTTCCTGTCTCGGAGAGGCACAGGCCTCTAAGTTTGGCCCAACAGGCTCTGCCCTGCTGAGTGCAGCATTAAATATCAATACATGTTTACGAGGGCCCGTAAATACTTGATACAGAGGAGAAGCAGTGAAAGAGAGAGCGCATATCTCCCATGTGGATGAGGACGGAAAGTGGGGCGAGGAGAGGTCTTTAATGGATACTGGAAGAGCCCTTAAAGGTGCACTATGTAGTTTTGGGAAAGAACATACATAATTATGTAATCAGCATTAATTAATGATTTTGTGAATGTATGTTTACCAAGCTGGCACTGGCATCCCTTTAAGTTTTCATTCTTCTTCACTTTCCAAGTAATCTAATATTCATGATGAGTTGATTCCTAAAAAGATTTAAGGATCGGGGAGTAATGAAGCACTGTAGACCTAAAGGCAGAGTACGCAGCACTTAAACAAAAGGTCCTGTAAAAATACAGCTCTAGTGACTGTGTGGCAGTATATTTGGGGGACAGTGGGCAGGAGGGGGTGAGCCCCAGCACCGGACTTTAAAAGATTAACCCTGAGCCCACAAAGGCACAGGGGGCTGTGGGGCCAGGCAGGGGCGTGAGTGGGCCGCTCGCTGGTTAAACATTGGCCGTGTTGGATCTCCTGTCATTGTCTAGTTAGGAGCTGTACCCGGGCCCCCGTTAGCAGCGCAGACACATATCTTGGCAGCCGGAGTGAGCCAATACAAAAGCTGTCGGTGTCTGAAAGGCAGGGATGGAGATGTATGGGTCCAGGGTGGGGTACTCGCCACGTGGGGCCCATGGTCGTAAAGCCCAAAGCAGGACACACTGGACAGCAGAGCCCCCCCCCCTCAATCCTCTTCTTTCTGTGTGTTTCTTTGCTCTGACAGTGATAAACGGGACACGCAGCCCTCCAAAACAACAAACAGACACTGCCTCATTTCCCCAATGTGGGCGAGGGCAGGCATAAAGGAGGTGCCATCCCATTAGAGCCTGGGCTCAATGCTGCTAAAGCTGAGGCAAAGGGAAGGGACAGAGGGCCGCTCGATGAGGGGCCCCCAACCAAGAGGGGGACCGTTCTGCTGTTTTGTTTTCTCCAAAAAAGTGTCATAAAAAACTCTCCTTAATTGGTGCTCCATAAAATTAGCATCTCCAAGCTGATTAGATTTCCTCTCTCCTCAGTCACCATTGTGCCTCTCAGTGACCCCATCCCTGCCATTCACTTTCAGCCCTTTCACAACTTTATTGGGCATCAGAGAAAGAGGAAACTCATGTAAGATTTTGCCCTTTGCCCTCCACTTCTCCTCCTCCAATTCAAGTTAACCAAGTTGGTCACCCCTTTGAAACAATCTCCTTGTGCTCCCCCTGAAAAGTCAACTCATGATAATACATTGAATGTTGTTATGTTAAACTGGCCGGAGGGGATGCCTTCGCTTTCTGGCTTAGAATTTGTGCAACACACTGAGTGAAAGCTATTGTGTTTTTCTTTATTTATGGTGTAAGACACAAGCCTTTTTGTCTGCGGCTAAACCCGACTTCAGCAGGACTATCACTAGCATGGAGGCCAGAGTGAGCGACTGAAAATGTAAATAGATGAACCACACTTCCTAAATGCGGAGCCATTGCTTACAAAAAAAATCTAGAATCCAAAAAAGTTTTTCCCTCAGCAAAACCCTGTTTATAGACATGTCAGAGCAGCACAGACTGAAATATAATCCCATTAACTTTGAATGGCAAGTCTATTACTGTGCTGCATAATGTGTCTCACACGGCATGGATAATTGCCATCTCGGTGGAATTGGTGGTGAGATAAAGGGATTTGTGATGCCTTGACATCTTTATGGATGGAGTAATACGGTCGGTGGGACCGTAAGAAAAAAGTTTGGGCCATCGACTCTCAAGGATGGATCGAATTTTACATTTAGTTTAATATGAAAATAAAGTTGGTCTTAAAGGTGCACTATGTAGTTTTTGGAAGGAAACTTTAATAAGATCGTTTGACTGATATGTTTTATGAACACACAAGCTAAATAAACAAACTGTCTTTGTGTTCATGACTGAATAAACAACCTGACCTTAAAGGACAACACAATTCATTCTGTTTTACTTTGTTTATATTTGGCGGACCCTGCCACCTTTCTAGCTTCAAACAGTGTTCTGGGGACCTTATTTTCCTCTGAGAACAGCTTGTTTATCCAGTTATTGAAAATACAAATATTTCTGAGTTTGCATCATTACCTTAGCTTTAAGGCGGGACATTTGATGATGAGCAGTCAGTCCATATCTTATTGAAGGATTGCTTAAAAACACAGTATTTGGACAATGTTAAACATGAATTATTTTACTGTTTGCTCACTTGTGGTTTGATTTCTGACATTACCATCATCCAGACAAAGTATTTTGATCTTAAGGAGAGTAATTATAGCAATTTGAGATTCACTGCTAACTCCAAAACATAGTTTAAAATGATATTTTTTATATGAATAGTTTCTGTCCTGGATTTCATCAATTAGAGGAAATGTATAACCCATGCCTTTATCAAGGTCAGATTTCACAGCCAAAATGAATCTATTACAAGAGTCAGGTAGCTCAGAGTGTGAGCAGTGGGAGACACATGAGGCTGTTAGGGAGGGAGGGGGGCCGTCATTGATATGTGCATATCACGGGGAAAGTGAGGGTTAAAGAGTGGGAACGTACCCCAACATTGTGATGCAAAGGGCACGGGAGGGTTAAACCAGGTTCTGCTCGGCCCCCTGACCCGCCGTCCCTTTGATGCCACAGCCTCCAGGACATGGGCCTCCAAGGGGGCTCAGTGTGGTGCAGCCCTAGGACCGGACCACAGCCCCGGAGTCAGCGGGATTCGGGGACGTGCCTTTGTCCCTAGAGAAAATGTACGTGGCTTTGGGTGGGGCTGGGGGAAAGGTCACATACAGGGAGCATGGGGAGAGAGGGGTGAGATGAAAACAAACAGACTGGGGGAGACACGTAAGATCACTTTCTCAGACACCAGTTGGTTACATGATGCATGAACATTCACTTGCCTCAAAGGATTTCTAATTAATCATCTAACATGGCAGTGGTAGACTGTAGCATCGTAACGTCGCATAGGGACACACTGAAGAGCAGTGTCTTGTTTTACAAAAATGTATCTGCAGAAGATAAAAAATGAAGGATGCTCACTTGAGATAAACAGTTTCAAGCGTGTGTTCTGCTGCTGATCCACTCCCCTACATCTGCAGCCACAGACAGACAGAAACCACATCGAATAAATATCAAACCCTCAAGACACATAATTGATCAAAGCTCAAGATCACTACTGGCAGATGTGCTGGAGTTGGTACTCAAGCTCAGAAGCTGAGGCATCACAGCAGTGAGGAGAAGGTATGTTTTTACAGAGAATAACTGGTTCAGACTAGAGACTGCACACTTGCACTTTCTCTTACCGACAACTTGTCTTTATTTGTAATTCTGTTAAATCTTAATCTTTCACTTATGTCGCATACATTTCCTTGAATGTAGATTGCTGCAGCTCATTTTCTTCAGGGTCTGCCTGCAAACAAAATATCTTTTTTTTTTGAGCTTCAAAGAAAATAACTTTGATCATCTGGAAACATGCAGAAACTGGGATATTTCACAGCAGGTAACAGAATAACTGATGTTTGAAGGGGCTCTGTTGAACTTCTGCAGACTCCATTTTTAAGTTGACTTCTGTTGATCTCTGTTAGTGAAGTGGAGAGAGGCACTAACACAAGGCGCTCGAGAACGTGCACAAAGTCCTTCACAAAGAAATACACAGTAAAGCAGCATTAAAACAACTTAAACAAATCGTCCACAGGCTTGTATAGGCAACCGAGAGAGCGGGGAAGGTCTCATTTGTCATGTCACGTTACGATGCGTTCAAATATGGCCAATAAAGAAAGTGATTAACACGTGAAAATTGCTACAGATTGTTGCGTAGAGCTAAATATAAGGATGGAAGGAGGTTGTGTTTTCACCCCTGTCCATTTGTTGGTTGGTTTGTCAACAGGATTGCACAAAAACTACTAAATGGATTTTCACAAAACTTGGATGGAGAATGGGTCTGTTACGGCCCTAACGTAAACAAAAGCAAAGACTCAAACACAACGAGGCCAGTAACATATAAAGGACGCCGACTCAGCACAGTCAATAACAAAAGAGGATTTATTTGATTAAAGCAAAAACGGCCGTAGCCGAACACAATAAACCCCGATAATTAAACAACCCAAAACAAAATAAAAGGGGCAGGAGTTCCTGGCCAAAATGAACAAAAGGAGAGAAGAGACCCCAGACCAGCCTGCCACGACCGTCGCATCCGGGGTTCCTCCCGACTAAACTGCCTAACCACAAGAACTAAGCTATAAAGGGAAAACAATAAGGACACGAAAACAGGACTACCAGGAACTCAAACCCAAATGAAAACTACAAAGCCTGGACACTCTAACAGGCCAGGGAAATGAAAGCAGACACAAATCAGGAAAACCACAAAAGACTGCGCGACCAGCGCCCACCTCCCTCCTCCGGCACCACACCTGCAAATGAGAGAGAGAGAGAGAGCCGCCCCGCTGCTGCCTCCTTTTAACCTGCTCAGGTGATTGCCAGCACCTGAGCTCAGGCAGAGCAGGGCGGAGACAGAGGACACACACATACAGGTAGACTACTGCTACCTGGTCACACGTAACACCCCCACCCTGAGCTTGTGAATATCAGGGAGGCGAACGTGAGAAAAACAAAAAGAAACACAATAAACACATTCACAAGCCTAACAGCGCGACAACGTGTCGGCCAGGACATTGTCCCGCCCCTTAACATGCCTGATCTCCACGTTGAACGACTGCAGGAAAAGCGCCCAGCGCATTAGCCTCTGGTTCGAGTTTCGCATCTGATTAACAAAAACTAGAGGATTATGGTCCGTGTACACGACAGTGGGAAAACTCGCAGAACCGACATAGACCTCAAAGTGCTTCAGAGCCAGAACTAAAGCCAACGCCTCCTTCTCAATGGTAGAATACGCCCGGTGGTGCCTATTGAATTTTTTTGAGAAGTATGAGACGGGATGCTCAACCTCATCCAAACCCTCTTGGAGCAAAACAGCCCCCCGCCCCAGCATCACTTGCATCAACAGACAGTTTGAACGGACGATCGAACATGGGGGCAGACAGGACCGGAGCACTCGTCATTAAAGCCTTAATGCACTCAAAAGCACGCTGACAACCCTCAGACCAACGGAAACACCCCTTCGGACTCAACAAATCAGTGAGGGGAGCCGCAACTGCAGAAAAATTCCTGCAGAAACTACGGTAGTAGCCGGCCATCCCCAGAAAACGGCGCAATTCCCGCCGTGATCTTGGAACAGGAAAAGAGAGAATGGCCTCTACTTTTGAATGCACAGGCCTAACCTGACCCCGACCAACCACCTTGCCCAAGTAAGTGACCGTAGCCTGGCCAAACTCGCACTTAGCCAGATTCAAAGTCAAGTTAGCATCACGCAAACGCCCAAACACAGGGATTTCAAGGAAACTGGCCAGAGAAATTAAATGCTCTTTAGTGAATGAATGAAACTCTTCTAGTGTCGGGTGAGCGACAAATTCCTCGGCATTGAACGCCATAATGACGCGGAAAAAAAAAACAACACACCGGCCAAACCGAAAAGGAAAAACGACAGCACCAGAAGAACACGGTGCACGAGTGCGCTGTTTGACAAACACACAGGTTGTAAACACATAGCAAACCAAAGCTACCATGAACGACAGTGCCAACACACACGTCACAACGACACAGCTTGCGCAACAATCACAACAACAAACAAGCCACGCACGTGTCAGTGACAACAAAGGCACACCACAAAGTCACCCCGGTAGGCTTGCACAACCCTACAAAACAAACACCGGCACTCATGGTTGGAGTCCGCAAAAGAGAAGACCCAACACGAAATGGAAGAGCCCCCAAATATGTTACGGCCCTAACGTAAACAAAAGCAAAGACTCAAACACAACGAGGCCAGTAACATATAAAGGACGCCGACTCAGCACAGTCAATAACAAAAGAGGATTTATTTGATTAAAGCAAAAACGGCCGTAGCCGAACACAATAAACCCCGATAATTAAACAACCCAAAACAAAATAAAAGGGGCAGGAGTTCCTGGCCAAAATGAACAAAAGGAGAGAAGAGACCCCAGACCAGCCTGCCACGACCGTCGCATCCGGGGTTCCTCCCGACTAAACTGCCTAACCACAAGAACTAAGCTATAAAGGGAAAACAATAAGGACACGAAAACAGGACTACCAGGAACTCAAACCCAAATGAAAACTACAAAGCCTGGACACTCTAACAGGCCAGGGAAATGAAAGCAGACACAAATCAGGAAAACCACAAAAGACTGCGCGACCAGCGCCCACCTCCCTCCTCCGGCACCACACCTGCAAATGAGAGAGAGAGAGAGAGCCGCCCCGCTGCTGCCTCCTTTTAACCTGCTCAGGTGATTGCCAGCACCTGAGCTCAGACAGAGCAGGGCGGAGACAGAGGACACACACATACAGGTAGACTACTGCTACCTGGTCACACGTAACAGGGTCTCAGCCCAGAATAGACCCCATTAACCTTTGGTGTGGATATGCATAAAGGACATTTTTCTCACTTTCCTAAACATTTTCTTAAAATTTCTCATATTTCTCAGGGAATAAAACATTCTGATAAAAAAGGAAGAAGTGTATAAAGGTCACTGGTATCTATGATTGAATACAATTTGATGTAGATCATGGCTGCCCATAGTTGGGCCAGTGGGCCAGTTGGCCCGCCATAAGGTTTGATTTGGTCCTCCAAGGGAAAAAGTTTGGGCACCCCAATATGTGGATAAATACGACTGTTGGGCCTTGGCAGAGGTATGAGCTCTAGTGAGTGCCATCATAACTGTTTATTCCTCTTGAGTGATATATTCTTCTGCTGTTCCCACCCCTTTCACTTGTTAAACTGTGTGTGTCACTGTAAGGGTACCTTTCGTGGATTTGTGAACATAAAAGTGGAAAAAGACATTAGCTCTTTAAAAGATTTGCATTTTCAGCTAAGTAAAACACATTTCCTTGTATTGCATGATTTTGCACATGAACTTCAGGGGATATAGTGATCATAAAGTCCTCAGGAGGTTGTGCATGTTTTTAGGAATTAATGCGCCCACTAGTGGTTACACCCAAACAAGTCCCAGAACAGGACACTCTACCCCTACAGCATGTTACAGTATGAGTCTTTAATGTACCAACAGTGAGACAACAAAGAGTGAGAGGGGGAAGCTGAAAATATGATTCATCTCATGTTTATTTGTTATTCTTGACAAGCATTTTTAAGATTTTTGCTTCTTGGTGCACACATCAGTCATTTTCCATTGCATGATAATAACACAGAATCAATTGAACTTTAATGCTTTTATCAACTTTTGTAAATTATGTGCACTTTCCTGATTTGACCACACACACACTCACACACACTCCCAGCCCAGACCTCTCTGCACTCTGCCACAGGCTCACTCCATCTATCTTAAATGAACATCTTATCATTTAAGATAGATGGAGTGTATTCGAGTCGCTCATTTCCACTTTCCTCATGAATAATGCAGTGATGAGGCACATTTGGTTGTCAAGTTGAGAGGCAGGCGTACAGTTACATAAGAGTGCCTTGGCTGAGGATGTCTGACAAGCCAGCCTTTGAAGACAGCACCCCCACCACCTTCGCCTCCCGCTGGGATCCATCGTCATCCTCGGAGGGTCTGAACTCACCACCTCTGGCTGGCTCTGCTGCTAAAGAGGATGCACAGTAATGATGAAAGAAAGCAACAATTTAAACATCATTCAGAGGCTAAATTACCCCAGAAGGCTTCTTTTGATTGAATATTAATATAGTAGAAACACAGGTCTGCATTTGACTTAACTGTCTTTGCTTTCATCTTAAGTCACTGCAACTGTTTAAGCTGCAGTTTTTGATTCAGCGGAAGGATCACATGGTTATTTATAGGTCGATAAAGGCAGGCATTGTAAGGCTAAAGGCTTTTTCTTTCCCTGAGAACTCTCACACTTGACATTTACATCATCTTCATCCAAACGTTACCCACCTCCTCTCATATCCATACAGTGGATGTGTGCCTTTTTTATATTTAATAGCATCAGTGTGTTTCAAAAAGAAACCCGGCCCGAGGTCGGCACGTGCCTCCTCAATCATTTATGAGAGTTAATGCCGGGAGCGAGGGCGGCCAGCAAAAACCTGCTGCCCCAGGAGACCTGCAGGCTCAAGGAAATTACAAATCAGCAGCACTATAAAGCACGCCGCCAGAAGGGAAGAGCTGTGGACTTCTGTGGCGTTCAACCTAAGAAGCTGCTTCCTTTGTGCATTATTAAGAGAAATGCTGATAAACCCTGAAAGACTGAACCTCCTGTTTGTGCGCTAACAGGCCCACAGCAGGTGCATTTCTGATTAAAGACCATTTAATGACTCAGACTTCCCTTTGGGTTTCTGTCTCTCCTTGCAGTGAGCTTTATGTAATTTCAAACTTTCAGTCACTTTTATTTATGTAGGAAACCAGATGTCATGTGTTAAATAAGCAAACAAACATGAAAGATTCACAGAGTCCTTCATAAGGGACATGAAGATCATCCACTCACCTTCAGCTAATTCTTCCCCACATTTAAACAGCACATCCCTGAGAAAAATCGGCCCCATTCTTCCTGGTGAGAGCCGGAGCGGATTATGGAGTCCCACTCATATTTGGCAGATAAATTGTCATATTATCGCCTCCCATTTCTCTCTAAATCTACCACACTAAAGCTCCTCTACTCTAGAAGGAGACAGCGATGATATCCTGAGGCAGAGAAAGCCTCTTTTTTCTCCTCTTCTCACTCTATGAAAAGTAATTTAATTCCGCTGCCAGTTTATCCTGCGAATAAAAGAGATGAAGAGGAGGAGAGGAAGAGCCTCGAAGGGCTCACGGTTGTGTTAACTTCGTCCTTCCTTTTACCGCCTTTCATGCTAAATTACAAAAGCTGTGAGCTAACAAGGATGTGATCACAGCTGCTGGATGGTGGTTGTGAAACATACAAATCCCATGTAGCTCTGACTTTGCAGCTCAAGGGCATCCAAGTGTCATCTCAGGTACACAAGGCCATAAAACGGAAATATATCACAAAGTTTTAAAATGTACACCTGAGCATGACACAATTACAAAAGAGCATATGGTTTCGACAAGGGCAAGGAAGGTAAAACAGAGACTTTCTCACATTTTAGTATCAGCCATCACACCCTGACCTTAGCCAGCATCTGTCTGGGGCGGCCCCGACCACATCCTGAGAGAACAGGTAAGCTCCTGATTAATGATATATCTCAGCGGTGGAATATTCATCTGTGTACAATCTCATGCCACCATCAGGACTCTCGCCCCGCCTCAGCAATGTCACTGTGACTTTGCAGAAACTGTCCCGCACTTTATGGTGTCTATTTTATGGTGCGTTTACAGGCGGACAACCATTACGCACCGTTCCAGTGACCTCAGGGGAGACAGAGAAAGCTGGAGTGCAGAGAGGTGGGAGGTGAGGTGTGGTGCTAAAGGGAGTTTATTGGACTCGACAAGAGTATATGCATCTAGTGTGTGTGTGTGTTTGATTGTGTTTTGCATAACATACTGGCTTGTTCAAGGACTGGATGCACACCACAACACAGCAGGACAGCTTTCATGCTGCTTTCAAATATCAACCTTGTCATACTTTCAGATGCTGACAGGGGGAGCTGTGGATCTCCTTTCCTGTCCAGCCTCGCCATAACATAGGAGAGGAGATGGAGCTGTCAGCACAGCCACAAGAACCAAAGACATGGCACAATACGTGGAAATCATTTATTAGCAAATATCAGAAATAACGATTAATTAAGAATGTCTTTAGTAAGCATAAAAATAGAGCAGCTCAACCTAGGGGTTAGGACAATTGTCAGGATAGGTAAGCTTATAAAAATCAGTTATGTGACATAAAATTATTGTAATTTGTGTTCTTCTTCTTTGTTTTTGTTTTTTTTTTCTTTACTGGACAATTTCACATCTAAAAATATTCAAAGAAAACAGGGAAACTTATTGACAATAGATTAGACAATAGATATATAGATATAGATTTAGGTGAGATGATCAATCCCACACTCATGTCTGTACATCAGTGTTTCCCATACATAGGCTTTACCTGATTAATGAACAGTTCTGGCCTTGTCAATGAATGGAGGTCAGGTCTTTTGAGGTGATTGGAAGTTGATGTCACACCAACCCAGACGAAGCCTCTAGATTCTTGGATTAAAGAATCCAGGGACAAGGACTGCTGACCTTACCCCCCTTACCCTAACATCATAAGCTGTACATGCCAGCACCTTATAGGCCAAAAAGAGTCAATTACATGGCTTTGTTTGTTTATTATTGAACTATATTGTTGTCACACGCCACATAGACACACAACACGACATCCCACATGCCATTACCACCACAAGTAAATTATCAACCTGTAAGAAACACTGATGCATGGAGCTGTATTTGGGATACGGTTAGCCTAGCTTAGCATAAAGACTTGAAGCAGAGGGAAACTATTCCTGCCAGTGCCACTTTTTCATGTCATATCTCCTTTGTTTATTCTGTACAGAAAGAAGAAACAAAAGGTTAAGGAAATAATCATACTTTGGTTTAAAATAACTACGTCCATTCTCATTAAGTTAGTTATGTAACTGGTGTAACTCTTCATGAAATGTCAGTGATGTCAGTGCATAACTTACGTGTATCATAAATTACCTATTTACGTATGTTAAAGCTGCTGTAAGCGTTTTAGCAAACTTCCTGGCTGTTTTGCAGCTAGCAATCCCTCCTCTCTGAATCCCTCAATCTATCTTTTCTTCAAGCGTTTTTCTTCACTTGGTAGCTTTCCCTGTCCCACTATTGCCGGTATCTAACAGCGATTACTATTGAACTATAGAGCTTTTGTTAATATTATTTTTTTAATTTAAGCCATTTCAAGCCCTCCAGGGCCTGCTGCCGAGAAGCATCCCCACAGCATGACGCTGATACCACCAGGCCTCACGGTGGGGATGGTGTGTTTGTGGCCATGTGTAGTGTTTGGTGTCTGCCAAACATAGCCTCTAGTCTGATGGCCAAAAAGCTCCATTTTGGACTCTTAAGACCAAAGAACCTTCTCCCACATACCTTTGGATGAACTCTAGTTGAGATTTAATGAGCTTCCTTCAACAGTGGCTTTCTCTTGTCCACTCTCCCATAAAGCTTTGACTGAGTGTAGTCATAGGTGTCTTGTTGGCCTCCCTCACTAGTCTCCTTCTTGTACGCTCACTCAGTTTGTGAGGGCGGCCTGCTCCAGGCAGATTTACACATGTGCCATACTCCTTCAATTTCTGAATGATAGATTTAACTGAACTCCGGGGGATCTTCACTGACTTGGATATGTTTTTGTATCCATTCCCTGACTTATACTTTTCAATAACCTCTTCACAGAGTTGCCTGGAGTGTTCTTTTGTCTTTACAGTGTTATTGTAGCCAGGAATACTGATTGACTGGACCTTCAGACACAGGTGTCTTTATACTACAGTCTACTACAGTCACTTGATTTAGCCACTTTTTGAAGCAGGGAGGAGAAATTGACTTCCACTGTCTTAAAATGACCTGTTTTGACCTGTTTTGCAATGACCACACCAAACATGATCTTGTTGTAAAGCTAAGGGAAGAGCCAGTGAGTCGTTGGGGCAGCCCAATATCACCAAGAGACTGTCAGGAACCAATTGTCTGTTATATATGACACTGTACAAATGAAAGATGTAAACCCAAAAGCTTGTGAGCTTAGGGCAGGACCCGAAAAGATGCCCAAGAGTCCTGTCAGCCGACTTACATGTATCACAGGTGGCAGAAACAGAAGGGAAAATTCAGTTTAGTCATGGAAAAATGCAACCAGTGAATGACTTTAAACTGAATGAGCTGAAGTGTAGCGTTGATAGAGGATGCTTTTATCCTATTTAGCCCTTCCACCCATAACTCATTACTTCATCATTATCCTTGATCCACGCTTCTTTAATATGGAGAGAGAGGGTTGCCGGAGAAAAGAGGTCAACAAACTGAGAGATGAAATGTTTGGAGTTGGGGCCTTTGGTCATAATGTTAGAGAAGACATGTTGTTCTGGCATCATATCAAAGCGAGGAAAAAATTGCCTGAACAACTGATGCAAAACAATTATCAATGTGGCGATCCTTGGTAGTAGATCTATCTGACCAGTGCTTAAAAACAGCATCCATCAGACCTGGCAGAAGGGGCCACCACTGGATATCTCATTATTGATTTACTGTAAATAAATAGTCCCTAATGTTAGATATCACATAGAAGCATATTATGCATGTGCAACTCACTAGGGGAGGGGGTTTACTAGCGAAGGGGGCAGGGCATTCACAGGGGGCCGGCACTTGCAAGTCAGGTGGCCAAGAATTGCATCAGGGGTGCTATAGCCACCCCTTGGGGGCAGCAACCTTCTCTCTTACACATCTTCCAGAGACTTAATCTTAACAGGGCCAGCCAGCCTGGTAAGTTTGTTGATCCCGTTGGTGTCCGCTGCTCTCAGCCTGCGGACAACAAAGCAAAGAACCAAAAAGTGAACACCACCGAATGGATGATACTGCACACATTGAAGGACCAGAGCCTGCTAATCTACACCTGACTCCTAATTTGCTAAGGGCATAATTAAAGCCAGACCTCCCACATGTCCCTGCGCTACATGGGAGCTAAAACACCATTGTAAAGGTTAAGTTAAGAAGGGTAATGTTTCTCAGGAGAGGAGCTCCTGAGCTTACAGCAATGTGTCCCAGGAGCATGTTGCTTGAATCGGTATTTGTCACAATGTGCAGTGTGATATGTTGCAGCTGAGTATTGAAGCAGATTATTTTATGAACATTGTAGTTTGATTGAAGATTACTGAATATTATTAAGAAATACTTGGATTTGTTGTACATACTGAGCAAAGATACACCTTTTGGTGCTTTAAAGGTGTCTCTGGCTTGAAACTCCACCTCTTTAACATACATTACTGTAGGGTTGTATGTAAAGGCACACATCCATATTACACCGGGTCAATTTATGAAGTTACAGGCAGAGAAGCAGAGGAGTGGGAGGAAGTGAGAAACCCAATCATACATAGATAAACAACAGAATATCCCACAAGAGATTGGGTTAATTGAATAAATCAGCCTCACAGGCAGTGTTGTCTACTAGTGTAAAAGCTGAAATTATCATCAAACAGTTTACAGAACATCACCAGCTGGAGAGATTTTAAAAAAGGATGGTCAAAAATACCGTTAATTGTCCCTTTTCCAAGTTAACAAGCTAAATGACTCCATTAATGCAGGTGATAATAATGCGGTGTTATTGGTTGATTCATGCTCTGGACCGATGCCTGCTGGGAGCAAACTGCTCGCTGGGTCTCCACGGTGATGAGAGAGAGTGTTGAGGTATCCATGGGAGACAGTGGGCGTGATGGGATCCCCAGGGAGCTTTGTGGAGGAGGTGAAGGAGAGCATAACGTCTCCACTGTGAGAGAGGGGACACGTGAAGAGGGGAGAATTGAATGTTTTCAGTTTTTTGCAGAGTGGAAAATACCTGCCAAGATGTCATTAACACAACTGGAAACCATTGGTGAAAATCATAAATGCTTCCTTTATAGGACTTACAACCTGCAACCTGTAGTAGTAGTATATTTTAGCTTCCTACCGTGAGTGTAATTCAGAGGAAAAGGACTGCCGGGTGAATATGGTCTAATGGTCTAGTTTGTAAAAAATCTCACTTGTGATCTAAAACACTCATCTAAAGCTCAATTCTGAGGCTGTTCTGCCTCCATTACAGGTACAGATGATTTAGTTGGTTGAAAGGGTACAGAAACAGATAAAAGTGTGCTCACTCACTCCTCGTGATAATCCTCAGTAGGTTTGTTACAATAAGCTTTCACATTACACATAGTTCAATCAATAGTTAATGTAAAATTATTGACTAGTGCTGCTTTAAATGAACACTGCCATTTTCATTTGCACATCCACAATGTAGCTTATCTAGCCTCCAACTCATCCAACACCATCCCACCTCATAGCACACGCGCTCATCAGAGGCTCTGTCGACGGCTCCCTTGTTATCTTGTGTGTCTCGGTTGCGGGTCGAGTCTAATTGGCTACAGTGTGTGTGGCTGCTAACACTCTCTGGAGCCCAGAGAGGTCAGCGAAGCCAGGGTTCATTAGCAGCGTATCCACTGCCATATTCCCTCAAGTATCTGTAGGTTCTTCTTCATTCCTTCATTTATACCTCGCCAGCCACTTACAGGTCATGCAGGCAGAGAGGAACACACCGAGACGGAGAGAAATCTCTGGTTGGAAAAAATTGTAAGGATTTACAAGAATGTGTGTCAGCAGCGGTGGTTACTGTGTGGTGTGTTTAGACCCTGATCTTTGACCTACCTCAGTAAACCTCATCTTATCTCTCAAACACACTGTACCTGGCTCCAACAGGAGAGAATCAGTAATCACTAAACCTTCTGCGATAATGCCCAGCCCTGTCCTATTATTAGTTTTTTCATTTTCAGAGATTGGGATGGAGGGGGACCCAGAGGCCCCACACTTTTCCCGCCGTCTCTCAGTGATGAGCTTCTAGTGATGGATGAGGTGAGCCCAATCCAGAAGCAGGGAGAGCAAAGCTTTCATTAGGCAATGTAACCAAGCAGTTATGAGCCATCTCCAGAGCCACTCTCCCTGCACCCAACCAACAGTGCCTTTCAGATGAATCAATGTGTTGTTCTCTTGCAGCCACCTCTGCACTTTCACAAACTGGAGCTTTGAGTCAATTTCCAGGACTGTCTGCGAGAGGGGAGGACTGTTTAGCTTCAGTAGCTGCTCACTGGTTTCTGCTGTGATTGAGGCCTTTAAAGGTGCAGTATGGGATCTTTGGCCACCTGTTAAATTCATACTCAAACCAAACAGGGGGCAGCATATAACCAGTGTAGCCGCTAAATGTTGCTAGCCGTAGCTGCCGTTAGCTAGTTAGCTCAGTTAGACGTGCAGCTACAGTAGCAGTCCAGATTGGGAGCTCAGGGACCAGGTGTTGCTCAGGAGCTTTGGACCGGGACGAGTACGGACTAGCTGTATAATAGATCCCACATTACATTTGCGTCAAAATGTGAACAATTTTTCTTCACATTCTGTTGATAATTTTAGTTTTTAATGTTTTCAACTAAGATTCTTACACAATTCCCGCACCTTTAATGTCCTCCTATTGGCTATTTGAGGTACCTTCAGAAAATCAAATCACAGAATTTTAATATTTGCAGCAAGGTCTCCAGAATCCAAGGACACGGTTTGAAGCTGGTGGCAGGGTTTGACAAATATAAACAAAGTTAAACAGTTTGGAAATGTGTTGGAGTTTCAGGTCAGTTAGTTTATTCAGTCGTGAAAGCTAAGAGAGTTTGTTTATTTAGTTTGTTTAGGCATTAACAAATCAGTCAATAAAGATCTTTCTCTTCTTCTCCCCAAAACTACATAGTGTACCTTTAAAATGTAGAGTGCAGAGGCTGGGTACATAACTGGCTCTATGGTTAATGATTATTGATGTCCCTTGGGGATACAATCAATAGAAAGCAGAGAGTAGGCGAGGTGTTTACCTCCAAAGCACACATGTAAATCTCATGTGAGCAGGGAGCTGAGCTTCATGTGTCTAATATTGTCTGTCGGGCTTTGCATGCAGGGACGATGTAACCAAGCTAGAGGCATTCACACGGAAACAACTGGAAGACTTCACCCTCTGTCTGGCGACATCTCCGTCCCCAGGGCTGTTTTTGTAGCTCCGTTTTAGCCACTCACGGTCCTCCCTTCCCATCTGTGCACAGTTTGGGGTCGTGTTTCATCGCAGCACAACACTTCATGGATGAAAATTTAATGCAGTTTTTTTTTCTCAACAGCCTCATGGTAAAGTTCCTTGAGCCTCTCTGCCAGGCGTCTGTAAGTGCCCCGCGAGTTCAAGGAGAGTGAAGTGTTTGGTAACACTTTCTAAGAAGTGGAAGGAGAGGCTTGTATCTAAATCTCCTGATAAGCTCTGATGTGTTCGGAGAAGAGAAGAGAAGAGAAGAGAAGAGACTGTAATGTCGCAGGAGATGAAAATGATATTGCTGTTTAATTGCTACAGATGTAATAAAATATTCAGCGTATTATAAAAAGGTTGAAACCACATTTAGAGAATGTTTTTACTATTCTATCTCTTCCCCCCTCAGTCAGACAGCCAATAAGCTCTACTTAAATATTGATGGAAATTTCCTGCGATTTGCCCAGTTTATAAATACCTTTGATCTTCTCTCATTTGCCCTCTTCTGTGTTTTCCTCACACATATTTTTCCTCGTGAGGCAGCTCATGATGCAATATTGTGTCTCCAGAGCAGCATCTCACTCATGTATGAAAAGTAAACCCATCTGTAGGTCATGTTGACATTTTGCACATCCACTCTCAAGTGCTTATATGGTATTGCTGTAAAATACAGACTCATGTGTGAGAGTGTGTGGGGGTTAGGTGTTGAATTATGATGGTTGTTGCAGAAGCAATGAGGCAGCGTGGCCCTGCTGGCTCTTTATAGGTCAATGCCATCGCTGGGGACGCATTTCAATCAGAAACATTTGATCAGTGACACGCTTACAGCCATAGACTCTGCCTGTCAAACACAGGGTCTCATGTAATGACCTGATCATAGACAAGAAACCTCACACAACCATCGATAACAAACAGGAATATCAGACATGCAGTCTTTACTCCAGGGCCATAAATAATGACTCATAAAATTTAGGGATACACACAGGGTGATGATGAAAGTGTCATAAAACTCACCCATTCAATCGCCTCAATGGAGAGCAATGCATGGCTGCAGTTTGATCCAATTTCAGGCCCTGCATAGCAAACATGTAATAAATCCTTGTAGTGCATCGACAGACTAGGTTGTATAATATGTGGATGTAATAAAGTGTTTTATTTATGTTATAGAACAGAATATAGGTCACCTCTTCGGACACTAACACATTAATGGATCCATTTTAGTAATTGCTTGAAGAAAAATATAAGAGACTCTTGCTGTAATAAAATATATCTTATTTACGAATCAATAAATTGCTGCACACGTACTTAAAGAACAACCTCGCTGTCCTCATCATCATCTCTCTTGTGGACCGGGTTGCAACTAAGAGTACATTTATTACAAAGTTTGCGTGTAAAGTCCTTCTAAAGTGACCGACAACTAGTTATTTTCATACTCATAATTCCTTCATCGAGTTGCACTGTTAAAACTTCTGAAATTTCTTATGTAGTTAAGACTTCAGTTATGTTTGAATTGGTTGCGAGAGAAAAATCTCAAGGTGCTGTCAAATAAGCTTGTTATAGAAGAAGTCATGTTTATTTATAAAGCGTATTTCACAGGACAGGCGTAGGCTCAATGTGCTTAAAAATACAAATAAAAGTAAACTATATATACATATATATATATATATATATATATATACATGACAAAATAATATACAATACAATAAAAACATAAATGATAGAAAAACATGTATAAAAACATATAAGATAAAAACATCAAATTAAACATATAAGATGAGAAGCTAACAAGGTATTATTATTTTGTTAAAAGGAAATAATAATAATAATAATAATAATAATAATAATAATAATAATAATAATAATAATAATAATAATAATTAATCTTCAAATGATAATGTGGGGACAATGTGACAAATGTGAAAGGGGTCACTCAAAGTGATGAACCTACAGTGATCTTATCGGTATCCTTCCATAACTTTACTGTTTTTGGTCCACCCTCAACTAGCATCATTTTCAGCCACAGCAAGCAGCTTTTTGAAACCCCACTATACACTGGCTGCCCAGCACCGAACATCAGACAGACACTAGCTGGGGAACATATGAAGCGTATGTAAATATTTCCCTCAGGAGCTGGTAGAGACCAAAAACAGAGCTAAGAGAGAGGGTAGATTTAAATTCATCAGGTGGACAGAAACATTAACTGATATTGTCGCCCCATAAATGCTGGATGTTTCCATTAGCAACTGTTTGCAGGTCCGCCATATCAATTTAAAAGGTGACGATGTGTCAATGTCGTGTTCACGACTTGTTTCCCCTGCCTGCAGGTGGCTCAAACATCGATTTCTCCACTTTATGTTCTTTAGCATCAGCGGAGAATATTTTATGATGCTAACATAACTGACGCTAAATATTTGATTTGCTGTTATGAGGGCTGTATTGGTAACATTTTGTTTTTTCAGTAAAATATAATTTTACATCTTACCAGTTAACTTCTTTGTCAAACTGAATGAGTTTCACATCAGATATCTCAACTGTATTTCATATGACCTCTTTCCCTCTTCAGTCGAAATGAGTCGTATGTGTATTAGTATTACTACTTCAGCGAGCTAACTTAATTTATCTGCATAACAGTCACATCTGGTGGCCACTGAATTGTAATCATTTAGCACCGATCTCTACCTAAGAACTAATCTGTGTGGCACAACCGGTTTTAATTTGTGAAATATATGATACAGCTAAAGTTAGTAAGCTGTCACTTTTAATAGGCTAAGATTAAAAAGATGGTGCAGCCTGCTGAATCTTAAATTCTCTGTGTGGGCAGGATTTTTGAAAGGTGAGCTATGAACTGTTTGTTTGCAGTTTTCACAGTGCAAGATGTTGCCCAGCTCTGTCTTTTTTTTCTAGTGTCTGAACTCTGGCGGTTGTTAGATGCGAGCAGCTGGTAGAGTGTTAGACTGATGAAAGAGGGATGACAGCGGGATGGAGGGATGGGAGATGAGGGCGGGGGGGATGTATCAAACGCTAGTCTAATGAGCCATCTGTAGTGGCAGTCTGACCTGCTCACTTCAGAAATTGTTAGCCACCTACCGCCACATGTATGTAATTCTTGGGTTTCAGTGCGTTATGTTGGGCTAGTATTTCCATTTTAAACATCAGCTTGTCAGCATGTTCGTCCATGCAGTGAATATTATTATTTATATTATTATTTGATCTTTTATCTACAGGTTTTAAACTATGGCCTCTATCATGGCCCTGAAACATCAGTAGCCTACTGTTATTCTGTGTGTTGACGGCACTGACCATGGTGCTGAAGCAGCAGACGGGTTCGGGTTATTCACCTTTCTCCTTCTCTTCTGTCAGTTTCAACTTAGATCTAAAATATTCTCTATAACTATAAACTATAAACACTCAACCTCTGTAACAAAATATTTAGGGGAGACATGACTACAGATACAGTTTTTGTCATAGGTTTACTGGAGGTTGAGGCAAACTACCAGTTTTCACCCTTAATATTAGTTATATTGATTCTTCTCCCCTTTCCACTGCCTCATGTAGCCCTACATGCAGTATATCCATCAGCCTAAGTGAAGCAGGGTAATAATCCACTGCCAACGGATCATTTCTCCATTAAGGTCTTAATAATCCCCCTCTAGGACATTGATCTGACAGGACATGATATAGAAGGAGAGACAGTTGGTTCTCAATACACATAAGAGGCTCTTGTTCCTCGTCAATCATAGCAGCATGAGCACAACTTCAGGGACTGATGTGCATGTAGGTGACTGAGTTGATGGATGAGGTCAGTGGGTTACCTTTAGACTTTAGTGAGTGTATAAACGACAAAAGCTGACTACGTTTGAGTAGAAGTTTGTGGTAAAACACAGCCTGATGAACCAATGATGCATCTCCATGAATATCAACTGTATCTATGGTTATCAGCCATCCCTGCTGTGCATGTGTACAGAGGCAGAAATAAGCATCTTTTCCCAGGGAAGCGCGATGAATAGGAGGAAGCTGAGGAGGCAAATGTCGTGCTCTATGCTGATGCGGAGCTGAACACTTAATGAAATTATTGTGCTTGACACCCTCCAAGAACAGCCAGCAACTACATTATCAATGCTTAGGTTGAACAATCCGGTGCTATATTCTGTCCAAAGGCCGAACACCCCAAAGCCATGGAAATGGGTTACACACAATGTGGCACAAAAGGATGCTGAGTCTTTTCTACTTTCATCTCGAGCCAGAAATACAGAGAGAGGGAGGACCGGGTGAGCCGGAGGCTAAGGAGTCGATTAGTCAATTGGAGCACTGAATGGACGCCTCATCGATTGAGGAATTGTGATGATTACAGGGTCCGCTGCTGTGTGGTAATGCAATAGGCAAAGCCATCACAGCCTCTACCGCTACAGGCCGGATGATTTAGACGCTGCCCCGTTAATGACAGCCATCCATTCTGTTCAAATGGCTGGGAATTTATTAACATGACTCACACATGAATAAACAAGAATGCACACACACATCCTTAGAGAAGGGGTGAGGGGGTGTATGGTTTGTGAGTGCTGCTGACGCTGCTTCTTGCATCCAAAAAGGCAATCCAAAAAGTCGCCATCGCCCCACACTTTTAAATGATAATAGGCACTGAGGGAAATTTACAGCAGGCTCAAGGCAGTTGTGTATGTTTTTAATCAGGCCGTGTCTGAACATCCACCGTGGAGCGGCTCTGCCTCTGGCATCATTTTATCAGGGTCAGTGGGAGCTCCGAGTTGGTTTAAGAATAAGAATAAACGATGATTCAGAGCAGCCAAACCTTTCACACGTTAACATGATTAAACACACGTCCATTTGTTAAACAGCCTCCCCACAAATGAATTACCTCGACCGTCAAACAGAGCAAGCGCTCCCGAGAGGAAGATGAAAGAGAAAGCAGAGTGGAGGGCGTTCGAAAAAATGACATGTTTGAGGCATTGCTATTCACAGGTTTACGCCCCATCCATTAATTATGCTCCAGAGTGGTCCTCCAAAAACGAGCCTGCGTGAAGAGCTTCTCCATGTTTGACCAAAAAAAATGAGTCCTCCTCAGGATAAAAGCATCGACTCACTGCAGTCCACAAAGTAATTAGGGCTCAGACATTAATAACTGTGGCGAGGGGAAGAAATGAAATGAAACACAGAGAGGATTTATTTCCTCATTCTATAGTGAATCTTATTTAATCTCTTTCCCACCAGTGTCCATTCTAAAAATGCCTCTCTCTCCTCTCTGTTACTCACTTCCTCCCTCATTCTGTGGTGCCTTTAAGGCAAAAACATTCCTGATCAATAATGTGCCGGCGGAAAAAAATTATTTATTCTTCCTTTTTCTGTTTTTTGCTTTTGATTGCAGTTTGCTCAGATCGATGGAATTCAATTGCAGAAGCGAGGCATCTTTGTCTGGGGCTGTAACGCTCCCACAGCCAGGGCACGAAACACCACACTACAGTGTTCATCTGGATAAATGACCACGAGGATGATATACAGCTCCATACTGTACTGCCCTGGGTTAGAGTAGAATAAGAGCGTGGTTAATAGTTTTGTCCTGAGGGTTAATTTACTCACCATCAACATAAAACTCCCCTCCCCGGCTGAAGCACCTTTATTACTGCTGCTGTAATAAGTGTATATTGTGAATAATGCCGCGGCGATGCTCTTTTGTTGCTGCCAGGAAACGTGGGAGTCGGTTATTATTTTGGGGAGCTGTCAGCTTGGAGTCCTCCCATCACAGGGCACTGTTAGTATTCCTGATGTTGGCAGTGATTACAGGCGGAGGGAGAGGGTGGCCCGGGAAAATGCAGGGGCAGCTCGGAGAGTTAATAGGTGCTGACTTACAGCCAATGATGAAGAAGTGACAACATTAGCTGACAGAGGGTCTGGGACAGATTCCAGCTTGATTGGATCAGGTACACTTTCATTTCATTTTATTTTCTGCTACTTTGTACTTGCTTGTCACTACATTTTTGAAGCAAATATTATACTATTTACCGACTACATTTATTTGATAACTTTAATTACTAGTTACTTACAAAGCTGTGTGTTAATTCAAATAATGAATTTAAATGAGTTGATTTTATTGGCAATCATATATTTTAACAAACAAAAAATAATAATAATTCAATAATAAAAAAAAAAGCTGAATATTGGATCCAATAGAAGAACATCGGGGGAGCACTTGAAACCTGTGGCTACCCAAACTGGACCTTTGTCAAAACTGCTAAAAGATCCAGAGAAGACGAGAAAACGGAACAACATCGTCATTCCTCCTGAATTTCCCCCCATAGTGCCCCTCGCCACACATAGAACAAAACATGTAAATATCTTGAGCCTGTGGTAACCACAGACCTTATTTCAGCCATTTAACTGAAAACCCATTCAAAAGACTTTGAGACGAGGAACCGGAAGTAGGAACATGCTAACTGATTTGCAGGTTTTAGGACTCATCACTACAGCACTCTATGTGAAAGCGGTTGTTCATAATGACAAACATGCAGAGAATTATTATCCAACGCTGTTCTCCTCAGCTCTCCACTGTGTTTTAGCATCTTTCAGTTCATTGTTTCAGTTTTCTGACCAAAATCTTGACTGTTTTGATTCAGTGGCACTTAAAATCTGTTTTCTATTTGGAAGTGAGTGATTGGGAAATCATTTTAAAGCCTGTTCGCACCTCAGACTTTGATTCTGACGTCTTGTGTGTGTTCAGCCTGAGAATAAATGTGTGAGTGGGATAACACAGTGTTGCTAATAATCTCCATCATCCCTCTCAGAGAATCATGTAGTGTGGATAAACAGCCATTCAAGTGCAAGGTGTTTTTTAAAATCCATCCTTTAAGCTGATGAGGGAAGTGAATGCCCTCGTCTTCCACGATAATATTTTCAATTTATTCTGGTACTGTCTTATTAGTTATTTTCTGTGTATTTTTGGCTGTCTGCGCTGAGTCTCCTGCAGTGGCGTCCTTGATTGGCAGGAGCTCCTGCGGCTCGCTAACCTGCAGCTCATCTCATCGGCACCAGCTCAGAAGAGCTGGTCTTCTCTTCTGGGCTGCCAGAACGTTAATCTCTCCACATAGTGGTATTGATGGCTTCACTCTTCAAGTAACCTCTAGCAGCCTTCTTGAGATTGACCTTGTTCTTTCTGAGACTAACCTGCCGAGCCACCACACAGATCCCCAGCTACAGTAAGTCAGCAGCCCAGCCACACGCCGGCCTCTGCTCCTACTACTTGCTTTGTTTCTACAATAGATTTAAACCTTTCCCCTGCCTTGGTTTTCGCTTTTGGGTCCAACGCTCACCTACATGAACCGTAACAGATAACACATACAGTTACAAATACATAAATGTAGAGTTGTATTTGATGTGCCTCCTGCAACTCCACCTGTGTGAACTTCTATTTCCATTATGCTGTACTATCTTAAAGATAAACTTGATATATCCCTTAGTGCACCACATAAAATGAATCTTCTCAACATAAATACCCACGTGCACGCACATGCAGGTACATGTTTTGAGTGTATCAGTCAAACAAGAACTAGCGTCACGCTGAAGTGTGCACACAAACAGATGCTCACCCTGACAGAGCCATAATTTACTGAAGTTACATGGCAAAAGGTAAACTCCATCACTGGGTTGTAATACAGAAAATACATAGACACAGACACATTATATATCAAAAACAGACATGGTTCAATTCATCATATTTCCCCACTGGTTCATAAATTGCACCAATGATGACAGCTGCTGCAGTTTAATGCCTTCAAGTCTAACAGATCCTCTGTGTTAAACAGTGTTAAACACTCACCTCTTAATATATAGCAGTGACATTAGCAGTTACTATTGTGTTAATGAGATTTTTGAAGATCATGTTACTACAATCTGGAACATCGTAGCTACATCATCATTCACCACTGTACTGGTAAGAAGTATATTCCGACACAGTGCTCAGTATCAGATCAGTTCATTTGTATGTAAGTCATTTGCCCACATTAATGACCTCCCTACCTTATACAGACTTTCTGCTCTTGATATTACTTCTCCTCACTTACTCCTTTCCAGCCCCAATAGTTACTAAAGCTGCGAGAGGTCGTCACCAAACAAGAAACGTCAATATGGGTCTAAATAAGCTTTCATAACAGCCTATATTGTTTGTATTTCTGATGAGGACGGGCTGTGAAAATAATAAAATAATATTTTATTATATTTCCATTGTTCGTTTGAAATAAAGACAATTCCACAACTTTCTTTAGGTCATTACATTCTCATTATTTAAGACAAATCTGATGACAAACACAGTTGACACGCCGTCACCTCTGTGTGACTTGCATCAGCAGCAGCATTTTCTTTCAGGCAGTGCCCACAGCACAACCTTCCTCTGGACTGCAATTAAATACAGCTGGGCAGAGCGGCGGGCCTGATGGTGTCATTAAACCTGCTCTCCTCTAATTGCTAATATGCCATCAGGCTCTGCCAGCTAAATGCTGCGGGCATTACAGCTGGCCACTGTGAGAGGGTAGAGGAAAGCAAGTGAGGGTTTGCTGCAGGCCTGTGAGTATGTGGAAAATGCAAAATTTGCACGTCACTCATTCACTCACTTATGGCAGCAGATATTTATGCACGTCATGTGGGTACAGGTGGGTTGCCTCTTGATTTGTAGTCAAAGCTATGCCAAATTCACAGCTGAACTCCCTTTTCCTCTCAATCGATCCTTTCTCCTGGTGTGTGGGGCCCATCAATAAGGAACCACCCGTCAGGTCTCCATCTGGCCCAGTGGCCTTTTGACGTGGTGAGGAAGAGGCTCCTCCATCAGTGACAACCGCCTCGCTGTCACCTGCCACTCCTCGGCTGAAGCCAGCGGGTGGACTGGTGTAGAGGCATTTTCATAGAGAAACACTCGGGAATTCAGTAAGACGTGTTTGGATTTGGAGGACGGTTTCAGTTATTTCATTTTTAGTTTATTGTTCACGATTCTTGCATTTTGTCACTTACGCAATACTTAAGAGTAAGAGCTCACTCAAGGAAATGTCACTGGAGGACGATTCCAGACAGAATTACACTGTGAATCCTTCTCTATGCTAAAGTTTCATCTTTGCTCACTCTGAAAATGCATCTATGAAACTTGGTCTAGCTGTCTTGGCCATCCTCCTTACAGCAGCAGAGAAAGAAGGTACCTAGAGTAAAGCTACTGTCCTCTTCTTTGTCTTTATCTTCTACCTTTTTAGACGTGTACAAATTATACGTTCTCATGAGTTTACTTTAAAACATTCAGAGAATGAACCTTATCTACAGAATGTGAAGAAACAACACTGTTGATGTTATGTCAAAGACGTCTGTGTATTGCTAACCCATAGCATGGTAACCTGTCTCATTCAGCTTGGAGATGTTTTCAAGCAGCAAGTTCGCTACTCTAAAGAAACAAAGTATTAAGAAAGGAAATATTCTTCTCATCCCTGGAGTCATAGTCCTCAATTCAATTCAATTCAAAAAACTTTATTTGTCCCCGGGGGGCAATTCAAGGCACGTGGAGCAGTTGTACACAACACAACA
Organism: Pagrus pagrus; assembly: GCF_965226575.1. NCBI lineage: Eukaryota > Metazoa > Chordata > Actinopteri > Spariformes > Sparidae > Pagrus > Pagrus pagrus. The sequence goes on from NC_140202.1 coordinate 9,686,479, forward strand.
CAACACAGCACTTAACAGATATACAACACAACACAGAAAAGTCAGCTAGTTAAAATAAAAATTAAAAAATATAAATAAATAGAATGAAGGGATATAAGCAGTATCTACATAAAAGGGACATCACCTTACAGTCCGCTTACATATGGCCAATAAAAATTGATTAATACACAACAAATTATAACATAGAGTCACTTTAACATTGCAATTTTTACCATTATGGCATGCTGATGTAAGCAATTAGCAAGAGGCAGTGATGTCAAAACTATAGGAAACTGGACTGCAATGGTGGTCAACAAGTGTGTGAATACTAATGAAAATATAACAATTCTCTGCATATGTTTAAATATTTTAGATGCTGTAATATAAAGGACTTTTCAGTGTGTAATTGCTGCACACATTCATGCTTATTGTACCTTTTGGACCTCATCCTTTCTCCACAGACGCTTCACCCAACTGTCACTCAAGCCAACCTCATTTTCAACTTCCTTCTCATTCCCAAGACGCTCTGCCACGTGCCTTCTCCGCTGACTCTCCCTATTCCAGGCTTTTCCCTCCCATAAATCATTTTAAGTGTGAGAGAAAAGTCTCATCTGCACCGCAGACAGATATAGTCTGTGCCGCCCCCTCCATGTAATCCCCTCAGTGAACAGAAAGGCACTAATCCTGCTATTGTGCCACATGAACTGCATGGGGAATAGTCCATACCATCACATGTTCAGCCCTGTTTCCCGTCTTATACAGTTGATTTGGGTGAAACTGTGTCAAGTTATATAAATGCATTTGCACTAAAAGCTTTAAAAGTGAACAAGTGCTTGTTGCTTCAGTGGGATTTAGCTAATAAAAGTTCTTTGTTGATCTTTATCAGGCCCATTTGAGGATGTCTTCTAGTAAATGTCGGAGGGAAAAAAATCTGCCTTTGTCATTCATGTGGATCATCACATTCTCCTGAAAATACCACAACTTACAGATGTAACATAATGTCAAATCTCCCGGACATGTTAATACACTCTTGCAATACATACTGTATGATAAGATGATAGGCAGGAGAGAGGGAAGAATGACAGACAGGCCCAAATGATTTGTTTTGTTTGAGAAACATTTTCACTGAGTTTCATTCGTCTCCTCGTGGGTGATTTAAACTGCAACTTCAGGAAGAAAACAGCAAAAACTGGCAGCGCTTCTGAATATGGCACTCAGATTGCAGTGGCTTTGCTTTGTATAAGCTATGGGCTGAGACATCATATTCCCCAAGGTCAAAAATTACTCATTTGCAAGGGAAAAAACACATAAGGAAGCAAGTTTTCGTCCTGTAGAGTATGTCATCAACACTGCCAGGGTTAGTGGCTCACCTCCTAATAACAATCACACTAAAAATGCATGAGTTATGGGTTCTCTGATGTCATACTGTAGGCAACATTATAATCACCCTTGGTTAGCAACCAAGACAATGGATGTTGCTCATTCTGCATTTGCACGGATGTTTTGACAAAGACTGTGTCAAAGTGAAGCATCATGCATTAAAAAGTGAGATTGTGGTTTTTATTCAGTTACAGTTGCCGTCTTCCTACCACATTGGACTCTTTGGCAGATTAATGTTTTTGACAGGCACCCCTGGCTCAAAAACATTGCTTTTGTTGCGTTTACTCATCGTTTTCCAATTTAGGTGTTTTTTCATAATAGTTAGAAGCATTGAGTTTGATGCCTAATAAAGAACAAGAGCTGATAAAGACTTAACAGTACAACACATTAATTATTGTGGCTTGAACATAGTGCTGTGCATTAAAATAATCTACACACATAGCTGTGTGGATTCCAGGCTGTTTGAGCTTCATGTCTAATATGTAAGACCACACATGTTCAAAACACTGTGTGCATGTCGAGCTGCATGTGCTCCACTGTTAGTAACTGGTAGTTAGTATGAGCTCTGTGTTGTACTGAGCACAGTACAGTTTGTGCTGCTTGGGGCTACCAGATGGAGAAAGCCGCACAGCAGTCTGCCTGCTCATGAGTGCAAATTAGCCAGAAGACACCAGCAGATGCTACGTTCCGAAAAGAAGTTTTTGGGATACTCCGGGTTAACTCCCTCTCATGGCCAGACAACACTGTTAAGCCTCATTTCACAGAGCTCTGCTTACGTATGTAAGTCAACCCAAAGTCCAATCATTCCTATGGGAACCTCTGTGATCTCGAAAGTGTTTGCAAAACTTTTTTTTCCCGGCTCGGAATGTGCCTCAAGAAAAAAATGTATTTTTTGAAGCAGATTTCGTACAGACCGTATGCAGTGCTGTGCAAGATCACACTTCACAAGAGCTTGCTCCAAGTTCAGTTTACACAGATTAAGAGGAAATAGATGCAGTGGTTAGCACTGTTGCCTTACAGCAAGAAGGTCCCGAGTTCGAGACCTAGTTGTGAGTTTGTATGTTCTCCCCTTGTGTAGGTTCTCTGCGGGTACTCCGGTTTCCTCCAACAGTCCAAAGACATGCAAGTGAGCTTAATCGGTCCCTATAAATTGCTCATAGGTGAGAATGTGAGTGTGAATGGTTGTTCGTCCCTGTGATAAACTGGCCACTTGTCCAGGTTGTAACCAACCTGTCGCCCAATGTCAGCTGGAATCGGCTCCAGCCCCCCAGCGACCCTGCAAAGGAGAAGCGGTTACAGATGATGAATGAATGAATGAATGAATGGCTACACACCCAATTATGTGTCGCCATGCGTTAATGCCCGATGGCCCTGTATCACTCAAACATTTTAATCAACCATAACTGCTTCACCATAATTTAAGCCCACACGACAACACATGTTGAAGAAAGTGAGATAAGATTCCTGGATCCATCCCTTTATCCGGATACACACCAACATGTAACTGGGGAGAGATCCATCCACCATCCAAGTTTTCTGGAAATCTGTTCAGTAGATGTTGTATAATCCTGCTGACAACCCAACCAACCAACCAAGACATGGGAGAAAAGATAACCTCTTAGACGGATGTAATGTCAGGTTGATATGAAAAGTATAAAGATTGTACAGCTGTAACAAAACAAGATATTCGGCATCACAAAAATTTACCAATGTCAGCTGGGATCGGCTCCAGCCTCCCAGCGACCCTGCAAAGGAGAAGCAGCTACAGATGATGAATGAATGAATGGCTACACAGCCAGCAGGCCATCCTCCTCAGTTATCACCTCTTTAGATTTCGATCTGTGATGCATCCCACTGCCATGTTAAAGTGTTCAAACTCAACACACAAAACCTCTTTACATCACGTACCGTTCTCATCTCCTTTCACTATCTGCAATTTTGCCAAACTGCCCTCTTACCTCCTTCAGTCTGAAGTCAGTGGGTTCCCCCTCCCTCTGCGGGATTAGATTTAGCCTGGCATGTCGCTCCCGCTCATAAATCATTCGCTTTATCATTTCTACCGCCTCAATAAAACTCCTCTAAATGGAAATGCACCGCCATCGTCGCCTGGGCTTGCTTTACGAGAATAACCATATAAATCAAGTTTGTTTAAAAACCCGGCTTCATAACTTGGCATGAAGTTCTGCGGACTACAGATGATCAGAAATGCGCAAGTGCGCACACAGACACACGCACAGATGCATGTACATACGTGGAAGGGGACAGCTAGGTATCTGACGTCTCTCTGGCATCTGTCCATACACAAGTGAGTTATCTACTGGGAGCTCAATCAGAGAGACAACATATGGCTGCAGGGAAGGACTGACAACTCTGACTACGTTACTGTGTATGTGTGTGTGCACTGTACATTTGTGTGTGTGTGTGTGTGTGTGTGTGTGTGTGTGTGTGTAGAAGAGAGAGAACAGGAGGGACTATATTTAGAGCCACAATCTGGCATGAGTTGGGGTAGGGTGTGCTGTGGATGGGGGTTATATAAATGATTAATAAGCTCGATTATAACATTGAAACTGCTGTAAGTAATATTCTTCAAGGCCACTTTTCCCCTCATTTAAAAAGAGATCTCAGCTAATCACTGTTCTGGGTAACTCATCAGTTAAATTTATTAATTTCAAGGTTCTATTTGTAAATAAAAATCATCTACTATACCACACCTGCATTAGTGACACAGTCTGTCCTTTGAAATTGAATGAATGTGACTTCTCCAGTTGATGTAGAGCAAAAAAATAGCTACCTCTGCAAAGACATATACATTTTGCATACATAGGCGCACCGGCCTCGTAGCACAAAGGAACCAATCAGTTAAAATGAAGAGCTTCATGCAGAGCTGGCATGCGAGAAGAAAGAGCTCCCAGCGAGGAGAAATAATTCACTGCTTGACCATTTATAACAGAGCTGAATGTCAATTCTGCAGAATGCCTCGACCGACATGTCCTCTGAGCGTGCCCGATGTGGAACAAAAGAGCCACTTTCATCAGGGAAAGAGTCTCTTTATTAGTACAAAGGGCCCACGCTCCTCCACCTATTCCCCTCCTTCTCCTCCTGCTGCCCTCCATCCTTTAGTTCATTAGGCGCCGGGTGTTGATGAAATGACCAATCTGGACTGAGATTTGGCCTGCGGATGCCACCAGAGGGGCCAAAGCTTTTTCTGAGGCTGATTAGGCCAGCGTGGAGGTGGTGTCTCCGCGGACCTCAAAGAAAGACAGGCTTCATTAGGACCACTGAAGCAGATGGCTGGGCGGCCAAGCGATGGGCAGGCAGGGTCGAGGACTTTGAGGCAGCCAATCACAAGCAAAGCGCCACTTGGAGAAGGTCTTATACGCCAAAATGAAGCGCAATCTTTTATTTATCACGGACGAACAATATCAGGATTAGAGTTGAGCTTTGGATTTTGGAACGATCCTGATGGACGGATTTCATAAAAAAAGATGAATCACCGTAGATCAAATAAGAAAAACAAACCTCAAGTCACCACCAAACTAATGCAGCTTTGATAAAGCTGTCAGAAGACAGGACCACCAGACATCAAAAGAAAATCCTTTTGTTTTGACAGACACCCTCATTAAACTCAGTGAGTCACCCAGCCACAAGACACCGCTGTCCTATTGAAGTTTGCTGCTGCTCCCCGGTGCTTTAAAGACAACAAAGAATAAGTCGCCCAGAGTATCTAAACTGACAAGACAACGCTGCGATGCCACGAAGAAGATCATTTTCTTGTTTTGTGATCAGCAATCCTCTTTTCCAGCCCCGGCGAAGCCCTTCTTGAATGCGGCCTTCACTTGGTTCAATTACAGTAGTGGCCCTCTCCGTGGCCGGCAGCGCTCTCTTTCAGCCAAAGAGCCGGGAAACAGAGGTCGTGCGGGGTTAACTTCGTTCGACTGCCAAATTCCACTTTGCAATTGTGTTCCTCATCATTCACACAGTAGTCAGAGTGCACTACAGTATATTTAAGCAGTGACGATGACAGGTTGACAGCCTGGCACACTATTTCAGCGACGTGCCTTTTAGTCCTCCTCAGAGGGATCAAATGAATGACAGATTGATCGCCTGCCTGCCCGCCTGATGGATGTCATATCTGTACTGTACATTGTTTATGACTCATTTTAGACTGAGATGTGCTGTGATGGTTAAGAACAGCCTTTGTTATCCATCACCTGCTAATGAATACTTTATTGAGCTTGGACACATTAAATAAGAAGTACTTCATCTTTGCTCTGATCGATCCGATCAAACCGAGTTACTTCACTTTCTTAATTGCTTCAGCACTTCTATTTATTTGCATATTTCTGAAGTGCATTTCTTCTGCTAATGGAGGGAAGTATGTTTACAGCACTAACAGGGTTTAAATATATTGATGCTGCAGGTATTTAGATTAAAGGCCCGCTGCCAAAGAGAAACTCCAATCAGTGAATCAAATTTTGGGCAGCATTCTGTCACACTGGTTTAAAGTTGTTTCCTGCAGAGGAGGACATTTTTTATTCACTTCTGTCTTTGCAAGGTTGTGTTACAACTTTCTCTTGAAGGAGTAGGTTCACCAGTGATATAATATAACTAAGTACATTTAAAGGGGCACTATGTAGTCTAGGTTTTGACCTTCACAAGTTATTAATTAACTATATTAGTTATTAGTTAACTATTAATAAAAAAAAATAGAAAATGGCATCTGTTCTTCCAGTTAAAAGACAGACAGAGCATCCATCCAATCAGCAATGAGGGCTTCCGTCGGAGGCAGGGTGTTTATTGAACAGTGGAAAAACAATGAGGTGAACAAGGAGGGCAGGCAGGTAGGACGGTGTGGTCAGGAGACAGCGGAGAGTGTGCTTGCTTTATTTTTAACAACAGCATCGTGAACCTTTACCTTTTAAGCTATTCCAAAAAATGAACCAAACCGCCTGTTTGGAGGGGAGGGGGGAATTAATTCACAAAGTCTACCGGCATCTTTTAAATGAGAATAATTCCTCGCTTGCAGGGCCGTAGCCAGGATTTTATAAATTTGGAGGTCATGCATAGGGCTACTAGAAGGAAAAGCAATAAAAAGAAATTAAAAAATCGTATTAAAAAAATCTTTAGCTGCACTATGACCCAGAAGAGACTGACTTCTCTCCCATTTATATATTTATATAAATATAAATAGACATTAATATGAGATACAAAAATAATGAAAATGATTAAAATTTAATTAAAAACTGAGTTTAATGTTGACATTTCATCTCATAATTTCAAATAATAATTTATCTCATGACTATAACTTTAATTTCATAATAAGGCTGGTACTTTATTCAAACTTTTGTCATAATGTTTTTCTCACTGTGAATATTTGTGCCACTGAACATGAGAGAGCAGAAACTCCTGACTGACTTTGTGCACAAAGCCTGGACATGTCACATTTTAAATGAATATAGGTAAATAGTTTGTTGGCTCAGGTCCTAAACACAGTTGCTGCTTCTGTTCCTGTGCTGTAACTCTTATAGTTCACGACAGATCTGGCACATGTAGATACAGCCTTTGTGTGCGTACACACTATATGTATATCTTGGGAAATTTTCGGCACATTGCACATTTACATGAATATTGCACAGGCACATGCACACAGATCCATCTGGTACATATAGTATTTCTATTTCACTCTACTTTTTCTATTTATTTGAGTAGTCTTTATTTTATTCTTTTTTATTTTTCTCTCAGTTAATTCCTACCTTGCACTGCTGCTTTCTATATTATTTGCACACTGTTTATTCCATTTTGCTGCTGTGCCAAATTGAATTTCTCCTACTGGGGATCGATAAAGGTAGATCTTATCTCATCTAATCTCGCCTCCAGAACTTGTAGTCTTCAGACCCAGCCGACACTGACTCAAGTGACATCCCTTGAGGCAATTTATCAGAGGCTGCACAGCCCCCTCAGGAGACACAAAAGTTTTTGTTTTTTGTTTTTTTACATGTGCAGCAGTATTCCCCAACCCCTGTAAGCAGAGATTAAAGTTCTCCTTTAAGGCATTTAGTCTGATTGCATTCACACACAAATCAAAAGGATCGCCGATGAAGTTGAAAAGGCAACAAAAACTGTGAAACTTGGAGTTGCATCTCTTCCCTGCACGTGTCAGTCCTTTCAGTGCTGATAAAGCTGTGCGCGTTGCGTGTGTTCACATATGTCAGACGCTTCTGCTGCACAGAAACTAACTTCCACTGACCCGACTGCTCAGGTTCATCTGACACACCCCTCTCTACCCCTCTGTTTTGGTCATACCTCACTTCCCAGCTGCCATCATCAGTATGTGTCACTTCAAGAACAACTGCCATCCTCTCATTTTTCACTGTCGCCCACTGTCTGTGTTCATCTATCACCGTCTGCTGCCCTTCGTTTGTCTGCACATGCACTGCTATCCTTTTGGCCGTTCAAAATCTGTGTATTTGCTCCTTTGCCCACTGAAGCTCTCTCGGCCCTTTGTTCTCTGGCCAAGCAAAGGAAATTATTTATTTGTTAATGCTTCCATTCTTTCTGCCTTTCTCAGCTTCTGCACACATCATCCTGCTCTAAATATAAAGAGAATTTATTGTGTGATGTCTGTGTGCATGCGCATGGCGTTACATCAGAGGAAAGGGGCTGGAGCGGTGCTCTGTGGCTGTATCAGCATGCAGCAGGCAGGTCTTTGTCAGCCCCATGCTGAATGTTTTGTACGAATAACCTGGGAGACACAAAGACAATGAGGGACAAAGAAAAGGACAGAATGAGACTGACAGAGGTAGAGACAGATACAAAAAGAGGGTGACTTGAACGTGTTTATTTGGCCTCACAGTCAACTACAACAATGGCTTTATTTTTTACATTTTACAGTTTATTTTGAGTACATTGTGATGCAAGGGACATTTTAAAAAAGGAAGGAGTGATGCAAGTGTGGTGTCATAGAGAGAGGGAGGGGATTGTTGACTGCAAAACTGATAGGAAGCTGAAGCTAAAGCCTGCTGTAAGCAGTGCTTACAGCAGGTTTAAGCTGTTCTCCTTTTCAACAAAGACAAACCTCGCACATGTAAGTTTAACAGGAAACGGGACAGCTGACTGAGGTTCAAGCACAGCGCGAAAATGGATGGAACCATATGAATAGCTTGTATCACTACTAGTCGTACTACCATGTGATTGTTGCCATCTTTAGTTCAATGAACAGGAGGGTGTTAAAGAGTGTAGGTGTGTGAAAGTGACCTGTTACATCAGTGACTGGACTGAGGGGGCGTTTAGCTTTCGATTAGAGGCCAACGTTCAACTCACATTTTGAAGTGAGGATTAGTGCTTCGCCCGCTGCAGCTCCCAAGTGGGCTGGCATCCTTGAATACGCAAATGCTCCTCCCTCTCTACTACACACAAACACAGACAAAAGCATACGTTGGTTTATGCACCTGGAAGCCACAGAAAGAAGGAGAAAAATGAGGGTGAAGAATGAAAGACAGAGGCGGTAATATCAAGAGACAAGTCATGTTCAATCAGCTTGAGGAAGCCATCCAAGACAAGTCACCAAAGACGTGTTTCATTTTGGATTCTAACAGCGCGCCTCAGCTCAGCTGGCGGCTGATTTCACGCAGGCTCAAAATCCTGATCTTCAACTCATTGGCACACATCTGATTAACTCTTCATGTCTGCCTCAACAAATACACAGGGAGTGATTAATAAATGAGACACAGTTTTATATATAGAAAAAGGCAGGAAAACAGACAAAGAGAGGAAGTGGAAAGTGAAACATGACACACGAGGAAATACTTTCAACATAAAACAGGAAATCACAAAACTAAAACCCCAAACCATGAGACGAATTAAAAGTTCCAGACTTCTACATTGGTTGTGCTGTTGTAGACGGACACCTCTGAGCATCGAGAAGGTGTTTCCCATTCAGAATTGTGAAGAACTGAATAGAGGAACACACAGGGTCCTTTTTCTGAGATACCAACACACGTCTTGGACACACATTTAAGCATGAAAGTAAAATGTACAGGATGTAATCAAGCTTGCAATGTGATGCCTATATGTATTATGTAAAGAGACTTCATGCACACCCTAGACGTCCGATAAAACCTAGACGTCATCAGAGTTATAGATGTCATAAAGATCATCAACATTGTGGACGACCATGATGTGGCAGACCTTCAAGAAATCTATCACTTGTGAGGAATATGACAATGAGACATAGGGTGAGTACTGAATACCTCGAATCGTTCAGAAAGCATCTGAACGGAGAGCTGATGGATGTTTAGTTGATGGTTGGTTGAAACAAATACTCCAATGAAAAATGGTAACTGTCTCTTATTTGCATACTCATACTGAGTTTGTCTTTCTAGGTGAAATATAATCATAGACCTTGTGTTCGTCCTGGACCAAGATATGACAATATGAAACTTTTAAGACACAATGCAAGCTGAAACGTGCAAGCGATAAAGAGGCAGCAAAGTCCAAAAACTAAAAAGAAATACAATGACTGAAGAGAAACCAAAAAGTCAAGGGGAAACAAATCGGGAACACAGGGAACACATGGGGACAGATGCTGGAGACGCAGGACGACAACAGACAAATCAGCCAAGAGTGAGGTGAAGTCACAGGCTTAGTCAGGGTGAGCCCACACAGGATCGTATTTTTCCATGGTTAGACAGCCGTGAAGAGATCAGTGTCACTAAGGCTTGTAAGTCAGGCTGGCTGTTCCTGTGTGACTGCAGCTGCAGACAAATGCAAAAACATATGATCCAACAAGGCAGACAAACACAAGCATACACAACATCCCTCCACCCGTTGGCTCAGCTCTGCTAACCCGCAGTCCCTCGCCTTGGAGGAAATCACTCCTCACAGATGAGCACTGGTGCTTAGTGGTCCATTTAATTGAGAGAGGCACTGAGTGACAGGATGATGGGGAGGCGGCTGCATGAGTGAGGGTGGATATGTGGGGATCCTGCTCTGTGTAGTTGCCCTCAATTTACTGACCTGCCACAGCCACAAGGCAGAGGGAAATGGCAAACAGATAGTTAGAGGCTGCTCCTGCAGCTTTTCTGTGTGGACTGAATATATATTTGCGCCGTGCGTGTGTCTAATGCAAATAATATATAATCAGTGTCTTTTATCCTTAAAATCCATATGGTGGGTAATACGCTGGGTAATAACTACCAGTGTAAATTGAGCATATGGCAACTATAATCCTGATGAATGATGTTAAATCCATGTGTTGCGCGTGGAGGCTTAACAATGCTACCGCTCAGTGTATCCATGTCTGAGATGGAAAAGAGGCTGAGATGACCGGCCAAGTGAAAAGGGTGGCCAACAGAACGCAGCTGCAGCATCACCCTCGCAGGGCAAAAAAAGGCAAGACATACACTCACACTCACACACACACACAGTTGAAGGGCAGTGTTGCTTCGAGTTTGTTGGGCAGCGCATCATATCAGCAGGGAGACAATGATTTCGAGAGAGGTACTTTAAGAACACGGCAGCCGACGCACTGCAAATGAGCGTTGTGGTTAGTCAGTGATTGTGCTATTCGAGTCAGTGAGTCCACCCACACAAGCTCAGTGTGACTGCTTACAGCGCAACACGAAGGGGGCATTTCTTTTCTCTTGTTGCTATAATTTGTGCTGATTCCTTCTGCGAGCCCCCAGTCATCTCCTCAAATCCTCAGCTTCTAATGAGTGTGTTTGTGTGTGTGGACAGTATTGGCAAGACTGGGGGGAGCTTTAAAAGGAAATTCCAGTTTGTCACATTTAAGGTCTTCTTCTCAATAATTCATTTCTGTCCTATCAGTGGTAATTATACTTTACTATACTACTATACTTTACTCAACAAGTTAATTGCAGGGAACATGGTGACAAATGCTGCGACAAAGTCAGGAGCACAAGTGTTTGTCATCGAGCCAACAGTTTAGATTACCTAAGCTGCTTGGGAGGTAAAACTTCTGAAACCGTGAAAAGCCGTGAAGAAAACAGTTGACAGAGCCGTAGTGACGTCATCCGTTAGTTTCTCAAGAGCCTCAAAGTGGTTGGCTCTGGCCATCTTGGCAGGTGAGTTTGGCTGCAGGTTTATTCGCCCCAAACACCCAGAATACCTGACTGTACATCTGCTGTAAGATAACCAGGATTTCTTTTTGGTGATACCTGTAAATTGATGACCATAAAGTAATAATTCTCAAAAGGATGGCTGAAACTTTCTATGAAAGTCCAACCCAACTTGTGTGAAACCAGTATTTCTAGTAAAAGGTGCACTATTTTGTGTCTTTCACCAGCATTTATGTCCATGGCGAGTCAAATTGAGCTGTGCCGATTTGCTATTCCATCACCAGTTTAACTACAAACCACTGAGACGTTTGTCAAATGTGCACTTTCATCATGTCGTCAACTTTTTGACTATCTCATGGACACACTCACTCACAAACAACACCTCACCTTCCACACAACTCTTCCTACTTTATGAATATTCATCAACAGCCGAAGGTGATGTCAGCCCTTTTTTTTTTTTTTACCCCAGCAGCCGCAGTAGTTTTCCTGAGTGCTTTCTTGGAGCGCTGGAACTTCAATGACATTGCAGATCAAGAGTCGGAGTTGCAGAAACCAGATGCAGAAGCAGCTTAGGGGATTTCTCTCAATCAATCGCCTGTGTTTCATCTCAGATGATCTGTGCACTTTGAGCTTTTAGAAGTGGTGGATTTGGAAGCGGCTCTGATTAACACTAGGGGGGAATTTGCAAATGCCGATTTTAGTTTGGATGTTTGATCATCTTGCAGCGCTGCATGTAAGCAGAACATCGTAGCCCAGAAAGTGAGAGGTTTACTTATCGGGCTATGAATCAGAGAGATGGGTGCTCGCACGCCTACGGAGAGTTACCCAATCTGTTCTGCTTTTTGTTTTTTTCTCTGCTCCTCTGATGAGCATTTTGGAGCATCTATCACTGTCATGTCAGCAGACTACAAAGTCCTACCCCCTAAAACCGGTAAAAAGAAATTTTAAAAAGCGGTAAATAAAATAATTGCGGCTTACGGTGCAGTTAAAATCAATAAAAAGTTCAGAGCATGTCTACCCTTCCAGACAGCACATTAAGGGTATTGGTTTACTATTTTTTCTTTCTGATACACAGCAGGCAGGTCATTTCCCTCACTTCCCAGAGTAAACATTAACTCTTCCCCAGTAACGTTAAGATTACAGTCTTGATGAATAGGTGCTGCAGCAAGAGTCAGAAAGCTTTATTCCAATGAGGCCTGCAACAGCCTCCCATAAAACAGCGATGCAATTGTGCTCTATGATGCAAAACGTGGCCAATTAAATTGACTTCCCTGCCAAGGAAAGAAATGCTCCCTCTCCACTGTAACTATTCCACCAAATCAAATCATTCAGCTCGGGCTAACCTGAGAGCAGGCGCCTGTGACACTCATTACAACACAAACAGCCTCAACTATAGTTTTATCGTCCACTCGTCGAGTTAGTTAAAGGCAGAAGTGCTGACTGTGGTGCTGAATCCAATGGTTGTCTCATTCATGGGTTGATTTACGGCGGCTGTTATTTGTGTGGACGGCCCTGAACAGCCCTGACACGTAGACCTTCCCCAAATCTCACAGTCTCATGTGGGCAAACTCTTAAAGACTGGGGTCAAAAAGTTAAAAAGGATTAAGAAACAAAAAGTGAAGACAGACAAGACAGTGAATATGTATAGATGTTTATCGTCAAAGATGATGAAAATAAAGGAGGGGAGACTACATTGAACAAAGACTAAACCCAAACAATAGGTGGAGAGATTAGATGCTCTTGTGGTCAAGGGGGAGTCAGTCAAAGAGGATGTAGAGATGAGGAGACAGGAGACGGGGGGAGGGTGGAGACAGCAATGGCAGTGAGGAGAGTGGGATCAGTAGACTGTAATAATTACTGACCTCACTTCTTTTATCTGTCCTGGTCTCTTTGCCTAAGAGAGAAGTCACGTCTGCCTCCTGCCCTCAACGATTTGCAATCTCCCGGCCTTCAGCCTCGTTCAGTCGTTCACACAGCAGCTGCAGGAGAGCTAACACAAGCACACAGCTGCACAGACAGTATTCTTTCTTTATATTGGCGTCTAAATGTATGTTGACAGGCAAAAGCTAAATGCAACATTACACTTTTTTCAGCTCTTACTTGAAAAAGTTAAAATTTAAAAAGTGACATTTACTGCTCTAAAATGGGCATGCTAACATGCTAATGTTAGGCTATAAACAGACTGCATTGCAGTCACATGACTCGAACATCACCACCACTACTGTGTCTTACTACACAATTACTATACACTTTTTCTATAAACTGATCACTAGAAGTTAGAGTGAGTAGATGAGTCTCTGTGTTCGGCATGATGACATTTAATGTCCGTGACAACATCTGTAATCTCATTTAGCCACTTCTTAGCAACCGCCATTTTTCAGACACGTAAGCGCTTTCTAATAAAATGAGAAAACATGATGCAGCGTACTAACGGGTGCCCTTCAAATGGAAAAAAAAAAATAACATGAGGCAGTGCGATCTGAAATGCCCTTTCAGTGGTTAGAAAGTAGTGGTTGTCCAAAATGCCGATTTCTACATAATGTGTCTTTAAATCTGAGTGACATAATGAAATTGAATTTCAACCACTTTTGGTTTATACAAGACTTGAGATAGTTTTCACCATGAATGCTTCACACATTTCACCACATGCAGCTGTTGCCCTTGATGTTTTTTACCACTCTTTCTGTTATCCTGCAGTCACTTTTCTATTCCCCATCTCCTGTCTGTACATTCATGAAGAAAAGTAACTTTACTATATGGTACTTTTCCTCGATTCAGCAGTCAAATAAGAGAGTTATAGCACATTACAGTGGATTTCAGCACCTCTGTGGCTCCTTGTTGAAGGTGAGAGTGAAGATATATCCAGTTTGTAACCCCAAAAGTTCACAGAACAAACTCTGTACCCTCCTGGTGTTTTCCTCCAGAAGCTCCAGCTGTCTCCACAGCGCTCACCAGTTCAAGCAGCTGTCTGCCGGTTATGCTAGCAGAGTCAATTATTAATCCAAAACACAGACCTCTGGCCAGCCACTTCGGTCTTTTAGTCCAATTAACCACAGAGAAGGACGTATTATTTGTCCGACATCTGAATCAAAATCTCCAAAAGGCATCAACACTACAAATACTGCCCGGAGATCAAGTTCAGTGACTGCAATAAGCTATATTAATAAGCAATAAGTATCTGTCACTCAAAGCGGCCATGCTACTAATTATGCTGAACTTAAAGCATCAATATAATTAAAATGTTTAAAGTTATGTAAACATGCACCCGTCCATACAGTTGTCATTAAGGGATACATTAGGTATAGAGACAAAAAACATTTTTTGTACCAGGCTGTAAACTTCTTTATTTCTGCTGTAAACTTAACTTAACATGGGTTCTTATCGGGATTGACTCGCTTTAGGAGCCAGCCTCAAGTGGCCATCTGAGGAACTGCATTTTTTAGTACTTCCGCATTGGCTTCAATTCGAAGAGCATGAGTTTGGCGCTTCACTCACAACCAATGAACGGAGGCAAATAGCTTAATAATTTGCCATCAACATAACTGGACAAATTAGACAGTAAGAAAATGTTGTTATGCCTCTAATCTGCCTCAGGAGAGAGTACATTGACAAAATAAGGCATTTACTTCTTGCCCATCAGAGGTGCCGGTGCTCTCTTATACTGTTAAAATTAATTAAACGTAATTTTCGGTCAGTTGAAAAGCTTCATCTTCCATGTTCTGCCATAAGAAGCTTTGAGTCAGTGAGCTGCTGCCAGTTCAGATTTAGTCTTCACATAAAGCAACACATGAAGTCTGAATCTGCAGCACTGTAATGGGATTATGAGCAGGAACTCAATCATCCAACGTGTCAACAGTGGGTGCCAATCAAAACGTTCACGCTAAGACTGAAGAGAGGGAGAGAAAGTAAATACGTTTTTTTAACCTTTTCCATGTGTGGACTATAATTCTTCTCTTCCTCTCGAAGGTTTAATCACACCTTCGTCTGCCGTCACAGCACAATTTTTGGTTGTGTGTCCTCTCCCTGGGCTGGAGTCCCAATCCTATCAAGCTGAAACAGGAACAAAGAACGCGGTCCCTCGCTTCCTATACCCTCCATCCCTGCTTCCACCACACACCAAATCCCCTCTTGGTCCTGGTCCTCACCTCTGAGCGACCTGCCAGAGCTCATAATCCAAACTCATTTGGAAAGGCAGAGAAGTCATAGTAAGATCCAATGTCACGACAGGAAATGTTGGTGCGTGTTAAATATTCACGTCATGGTCTCGTTGCTGTTACATTCTGCGTTTAAGAAAAAAAAATGCTGCATCAGTTTGTCGATTTTTGCAACAGTTCTGGTGTCTTGAGTTTTTATAATCCTCGGTGGCGGTAGAGCTTTGTCCGATGGAGTTTATACTTGGTGACTAAAAGTGATGATGGCTGAGCTTCATGCCTCAGCAATTTCAAATTAAATGCATCACGAAATGTCTGAATTGTCTCAAAAAACATGGACTAATGCCCCCTGCCTGCTATATACATGGGGTTTTATTTTCCATATTGAGTAAAAGTGAACATATGCACTGTTATATAAGTTCATGATTGAGATTTGTTGTTGACATTTGAACAACCACCTCATAATGTCGTCATGGTGCCAGCAGACTATTAGGAAGATAAGATATTGTTATTCCCAATCATCTCCAGCTCCTCTTGGGGTATTCTGATGCCATTCCCAGGCTGGATGGGAACACAAGATATACAATTTTAGATCCAATCTACAATTTATTTCCAATATTTATCATCAGCACATTCTGTATTGCATTTTCAGCTGTTGATTATTGACATTATGGAGATTATTGGTGTTGTGCTATTTAAAACTAACATATCGTGAGTATTTTATAGGCTGCAGATTTTAGTAATTTTTGCCATGAGATGTTTGAATTTGACTTACAGGTCAATAGATATTGAAGATTAGGTACTTCTCCACCTGTTCCTGGTAGTGTAGAAAAAAGATTTTGTCAGATTTGACTGGTCATTTGATACTTGCAGTTTTATTTGTCCAGGTCACCTTTAAAAGTGAAGTTCTGGCTCTCCCCCATTCATTTAGACAGGGGGTTGGTCTTGTTAGCCCAAAATAACTGTTACTAAGATGGCTGCCGAGTGGCACGACTAGGACTTTGCTTCGAAAAGCTTAGACTAATATTCCACTTGACGCCCACCATACCATCCCCATTTCCCCTGGCAAAAAATGATAACAGGGAGCATACAAATCCTTTTCCCTTGTCAAACGAACAAACACAAAAAAACCTCACTACCACACCCTCCCTGAGATAAACACTGTCTCCCTGCACTGTACTGAAGCTCACAAAAAGACGGATGAACTGGAACATCCATACAGACATCAGATTTATTGCTGATATTCTGCTTGATCTGAGTTTAATGTCGAAGACTGTAAAGTATCAGTGAGGCCAATTTCCAGAAGCAAATGACTCACTTGGGCTGAGTCCTTTATGTGTTTGCTGAGTGTTGAATGTAAAGACGATTATCATTCTGTTGGCCCGGGAAGCTGAGAGATCGCTGACAGGTCCACGCTATTGAATCTGTTGACAAGTCAGCGGGCTGTCTTCATGCTGCCTGGGCGTTGATATTTCAAGATAAAGACAAATTCTTTAAAGTTTGGGAGTCGCCAGCTGACACATATTCACCCAAAAGAGTCAAGTTGACATTAGTTTATAACAAGGCTGGTGACGGCATATATTTTTGTTACTGCCAACAAATCCCATGAATAATACGATAATAATAAATCAATAAATTGGTGCTGCTGCACTGTATCGCTCTCGTGGCCAAATGCATTCCTATGAGCTGTTCACTGTCGATGTCCTCAGCCATTTTTCCATTTCTTCAGTGAAGCAGAAGCGTGTGTGAAGTGGGCACTCGAGCTTGACCGTGCATTGAGGGTGTGAATGTCTTTTGAAATCAATTTGAGATCACCAATTTTTCCTGCCCAGCCGAGATTTTTTTTTTTTTCCTAGTGTTTCCAGTCAGCTGGATGGACATGCATGAATACAGGGTAAAGGCCTGTATACACTTCACATACATTGTAAACAGAACTGAAAATACAGCTCTGCATTCTTCCCATGAGTAGAAACTATACACAATTGGATCTCTTAAAGTCTTATTGATCTTACAAAAAATGAAAAAATTAAGGGGAGAAAAATGAATAGATAATTCAGTATGTTCAAACTCCTATAGATTAATGCTTGGGGGGATAAAACAGCTCATAACCTGTCAAAATAGCCCAAAACAATGCCTGCACTGATGGGGAGCAGCGCCAGAATGGGCAACAGAATCAAAGCCAGTGGGCTACAGAGCTGGGCTCAGCAGCCTCTACGTCATGACAGAGGCCAAGAAATCAAAGAGAACGTTGACGGAGGAAAGAGGAGAGTGATCACCATAACTTTGAATAACATTAAGGATTTCTCTTGGTTTGCACATGGTTGGAAACATTTAAGACCATTCACAACTCAACAAAATATATAGCCAATCAAAGATCTTATCGTGCTTATATCCAGAAATGTTACATATTACATCTTTAGGCGATCGATTGCCATTTTTTAAGGGGGCACAGTGTAGTTTGGGAGAAGAAATTCAAACTCAGACTTTTAATATTTACAAAATGAATGAGGTAATGTAACAAACTGTGAATAAGTGAATAAACAAGCTGTTCTCCGATGTAAATAAGACTTCCGTTAATGGAAAAATGATGCTGTACATATCACATCTTTAAGGCCATAGATTGCCATATTTTAAGTAAGATGAAGTTTAGCTAAGTCATGCAGGACACAGAGACCATATGCCCCCAGCTGTAGTTGCTTTTATTGTCTTGCTTAGCGCTCACTCGTGTATACCCTGGGGGTCTTCTCACTTATAGCTGTATGCAATAGTTGGCAATACTTTAACATTCTTTAAATGCAGGACTTTTTTTTTTTTACCTGTAAAGAGGTGTTTCTACATTATTACTACATGAACTCAAGTGAAGGATGTGAACACTTCCTCCACCTCTGCTGCTCAGGGATGGTGGCGATAGAGGGGTTTGTGCAAGTGAGAGAGAGGAGAGTTTGTGCAGACATTACCAAACACACGGAGGAGAGAACAGTATCCTACAGGAGAGTGAAGAATGCACAAAAAGCAGCACAACAACCCCAACAACAACAACAACAACAACAACAACAACTACAGTGTTCCTCTGCAGCACTTCAGAGGCAGCAGGCTGTGAATCGAGGTACACTTCATGGGGACACAGCTAGGGGACAGTGCCGGGTCTCCTGAACTTCTGCTCCCCGCCACGCACACGGACACACACATCCCGGGAAGCTTCAAGTCCACAGCGCGCTGCGGGGACATCACCAGGTACTGTAACCAGACTTTTTTCCCACTTTTGCAGCCGCTTCACCGCGCCTCTGAAACAGTGTGACGCGGAGGGGTCAACTCGGAGTTGGAGCCGAGAGGCACCTGTTTGTTTTGGAAGTTGGAAAAAGCAGTCCAAAGCTGAGACTTTATCTCTGAGCAGGCGACTGTTTGCGTGGGCCAGTGCATGCATATTTAATCGAGGAGTGGGCAGCAATAATCCAGAGTAGTGGCTCACCGAGTGGGCAAGTGAAGCAGGGGGATGAGAGAGAGAGAGGAGCCGGGCTCGACAAGTTTCAGCTGCTGACAGAACTTTGCATACTGAATTATTTCAGCTGGTGTGTCTGATTGTGTGAAATATGGGATTGAGATAGTAGAGGACAGGGGGAATCTGGGGCAAAGACTGCTGCTTCAAATAAAGTATTGGCCTTAACTGTTCAACAATAGAGACCAGTGGGACCAGGACACTAACAATCATTTTAAAAATCCTTTTATTCGATATTTATTGACTTATATTTGACGAGTTATCTCGCCAGGTTGTCTTGATTGTCTTGCCGCCTTCCTCCCTCACTGTAAACCCTTCAGGAGTCAGTCAGTCCAGGCGCTCATATACAAAGCCAGCACGTTTCACTCTGCAGCAGCAGCCGAGCGGTGCTGAGGCTGAGCACCACCTCCAGCATCACCACCTCCAGCATCACCACCAGCAGCAGATCGGGGAGGGTTTTGAAGCACAGTTGGAGGGCCGACGAAGCAAACGTAAACCAGCTCCGGACTCGAGCTCCAGTCGGTGATGACGCTCGGTGGACGCCGGCCGGGGGCTGCTCGCTGGTCGCCGGCGGCTCGCGGACAGTCGGGGCTGCTGTGTCGCTGAGCGCTGTCCGAGGTGCTGAGGAGCCGCCGACGGAGCGGCGTCCTTCCGCTTTTCCAGTCCAGACGATACGCACGAACTGACGTGAATGCCGAGCAGCTCAACGAGGCACAGCAGTCCGCCGGGCAGAGTAAATGGGACCGCACGTCGCCCCAGCGTTAGAAAGATGGAGAGATTTTTCCTGCTCGTCCTCAGCGGTCTCTGCGTCTCCCGAGTCACAGCGGGTAAGTTTGTGTTTGCGTGCGATCGGAGGGGTGTTTGTACGGATCCGGAGACTGGTGTGCTCCCGACTAATCAGACGAACCGTGGAGGGATTGCAGAGGCATGTGTTTGCGTGAAACCCTGCTGTTTTGTGTTACAGTAATCGGTTTTGTTGGGAGACGCTGCGTAGTCTGTGGTGTTTGTGGAGAGGCTGGCTGTGTGTCCGTGCTGCTAGAGGCATCTGTGTGTGGTCATCACAGGGTGACACACGGTGGTTTGGACTATTCACATGTGAGACAGTTGTAGTGTGCATTGATTGAGATCAGTGGGGCCAAACTGACCCTTAACGTGACATGTTGTTGTCAAGCAAAGCAGTGTGTGTGTGTGTGTGTGTGTGTGTGTGTGTGTGTGTGTGAGAGAGAGAGAGAGAGAGAGAGAGTAATGGTGTGATGTGAGCCAAGCTGACCTTTGAATCTCAATTTCAGGCAGGTACTATAAACTGCTTCACACACACACACACACACACACACACACACACACACACACACACACACTTGAAGCTTGATGTTGACCTGAGCCATGTATTAATAACCAGGTTTGGGAGGATCACCTTACTCTGATATAGTTACTAATTACCTGTTAAAAAGTCACAATTATCACAACATTAAAGTAACGTAACTTGATTACTTTCCCTTACTTTTGGATTACCTTAACACCAAACATATCATGTGGTGACTTCATTTAATCTTAATATTTCACTGGAGACCAGAGTGATGTTGTGTGAGACCCATGAAGTGTTTTTACTAAATGTATCTGTAATCAAATTACATCCTTTTTCTGTAACATCAACGGAATACAGTTCCCTTGTTTGTATCCTAATTATGTAATCCCATTACATGTATTCAGTTACTCCCCAAGCCTGTAGCACAGTCTGTCAGTATGAAAATCAGATTTTTTTTAAATCTGGAAATGTGTTATCTTTTCATTACTACGAGACGTTTCTGTCCATAAGTGCTGATAATGTGACTGTAATGAACTGCCACTGGCCACTGGAAGCACATGATTGGACTGCAGAGGAAGGACAGTGGTCCTCACATACATCCATGGAAATGACACTGATGCGTGCTGTGTTTGTGTGTGTGTGCTGATGTCCAACATATACTGCATGTGTGCATCTATTAAGCATGCTTGTTAGAGTCAATACTACACCCGCACCACACACTCCTGCTATCATAATGCACCTCTGGTTTGCTCGGCATCCTCCCACTCCTCTGCCTCTCCACTGACGAGGGATCGCTGCGCTGCACACTCAAACACTCGCCCGTGTACAGTTTACAGACACGCAAATTACTCGCACACACTCTGTGTTGTGTGCTCTCTTTCTTCTCCAGCAAACAATTCTGTTCCCACATTGTAAAGAGACTGTGTTAGCATCACAGCATTTCAACTGGCAGGTAGTGGGGTGTTTATAATGAACGCTGGCACTTCATTGTAGTAGCTCCACTATATTGGAGAGGTGGAGAGAAGAGTATAGATCATTTATTTAAATAAAGAAAGGTAGTCCTAATGTTTTGAAATGTTTCTCAGGTGTACCAAACATTTCCTGCCCCTTCTGGTTTGTTATTGGTAACACCTTATTCCAGCTATTACATCAGGTCATCATGTGATCACATGTGATTTGCTTAAATGTTGATAAAACAATCTTACCCTACAGTCCATTTAGTAACTATTCTGATGTCAAACTATCTTCATTGTGACCCAATCACCAGAATAAATGTTGACAATGTATGTTTCTGCAAACCACAGATATGTACGGTTAGGGTTAGGAAAAGATCATGTTTTGGACACAAACACATCTGGAAACTGAGGTCTTAAACATGTAACGTGTACATGATTTGTACCATGTTGTAGAAATGTCAATATGCTACGTGACACATGACACGTACAAAATGTGAAGGTATCAGTGGTTAGTAGAAACGTTAACTGCAGATGACAACGTTGCACCTCAACTTTTAAGCCAGCATTGACGAGACGTCCTCCCGACCTTATTTGAAACTTTGTTTAACTGTCCAATGACAATCGTGCACCTGTTCTGGATTGACGATACATCGGTTCACCTTACGCTTTTGTTCATTTTGAAAGTAGTGTCAAAACGTTCATGCTATGGATTGAGCGATATGGTTCTTCAGGGTCGATGCTGATTATTAGTGATCAAGGAGAACGATAACCACATGTCGAAATGTATAATAACCAGTGATTGAATGTAACTTATTACAGTTTAATCATACTGCCCTTGAGTAACATTTAGAGGTAGTTTACTTAAGTATTTCCATTTTCTTCTTCATACTTCCACTCGACTATGTTTATTTGATAACTTTAGTTACTAGTTACTTTGCAGATTCAGAATATTCAGTGTTGATAGGCTATTACTTGTGAGATGTAACCACTTACTGTTGTGGGTGGGACACTTCGTAAAACCACAGAAAAAATACTGATTATCTGGCCAGGGACCTTTGTCGCATCTCTCTTTGTTTCTCTTTAACTCTTGATTGATTGTATCTAAAATAGAAATTAAAAAAATTCCATGACAACTAATTTTCCCGTCATCTGCTGATAAAAGACCATGCGAAATGACCAAAAGCTCCAGAACAGCTACTAAATGGGCTTTAAGGGGAGATTGTCAACTGCTGTATTAAAGTTCAAGAAAAGATTAGGAACCTTACTGAGTCCAAATGTTGATATGATACATAAATAAAATAAAGATATGATCAGTTGAGAAAAATTGTGAGTAACTGCCTCACTTTTGGATTCACAGTTCAACTTGGTTCAAGTGTTTGTGTTTGTTTTATCACTTAGTCAGACACCTGCACCAAGAAAACCAGGCCAATTTGATGTTGAGGCGGAGAGGTGGACTTGTAGAAGTGAGTGGGTGAGCACCAAGGCACCATAAAATTTACACTAGGCTGACGTCTTTACAGTGTCTCGGTTTATAGAGACTCATAAACAGTCGGTTGATCCTGGGAAAGGAAAGGTAATGTTTCCATTTAAAATGTAAATCGACTCTCTCACACATTCAATTAAATGAGGCCATAAATCCTTGCAAGCAATTTTCTCCGGTCCCTAACAGTTCTGAGTTTTAAGAAAGGAAATAAAAGGAAAACATCAATGAATCAATAAGCATATTGAACAGTGATGCAAGCGATGTAAAGGCTCCAGGCTCTGAACAGTGAGTGTGGTTATTTTTTTAAGCTGTAAAATAAAACAAAAAACCTGCCAGGTGATAAATCACCTGTGAGGACAGTGTATTATGTGTCAAGTGTTAAGTACTACCATCCATAGAGAGGAGTTGCAGGCCTCAGCTGTGAGAGCCACAGTTTGTAAAACCTACTCAACTTCTCTTCTCTAACATTAAATTGTCATCAAACAAGAAACTGACTTACAGTGTAAATATTTCTGATCAGACGTCCAAGAAGTCAGAGAGGCAAAATCAAAATGAATGTGGTTTCATAAGGTTTCATTTCAAGGTTTAATCAGCAGTTTCTCAAAGACACAACATACTGCATTATGCATTTTAGAAAAACAGCCTTCAGGTCTGCGATGTTACTGTTTCCAGATGGCAGTTTGTTACATGCACAAAACGAGCGAGCAGCCCTGAACACATGGAGACTCCATCACTGGTGTCAGAGGATGAGCGGACAGTGCGAGGGCTCGTTTCCATGGTCCCATACTGAAACAATCCAGTCGTTACCAGCAGTATTTTCAGTCATGTAAATGCAACACTTCTGCCCTGATTTTATTCTAATGTGCGTCCTTAAGACCTGCTGGGTATCTGGGGGAGCCTCCTGATTGGAGGACTGAGTCATTGCTCTTTAACAGGGCACAGAGAGCGTGAGAGGAGGTGTGAGTCGTTGGGGATGCAGGATTGCGTGAGTGCGTGATTATCTGTTCATTATTTTCCCTCTGGTCAGTTGTGTGAGCACATTTAGCTGTGTGTAATTATTAGTTGTTTGTAATCTTGTTTGCAAGTTTTTAAAAAGCAGTTGGCTGCACTTTTGTTGCAAGAGCCTATTACAGTACAGTTACAGGTCAGCACTGATGTGTTGCATCAGATCTGGGCAATCGAATGTTACAATAGAATTACAGCAATTTTTCTGACTTTTACTAACAGCACTATTTTTAACACATTATTTACAAGAAGACATAAATACACTTTGGCAAGCCGCCACTACAGTTAACTTACGTAAGTGTCGAGGCTGCAGTAGACACACACACTAATGCATCTCTGCTGCTCTTTAAAGGTGCACTGTGTAGTTTTGGGGTTGGAAATAATAATCATAGGGGAAAGATCTTTATTGACTGATGCCTAAATAAACAAACTGACCTTAAATGACAGTTTTGTTTTACTTTGTTTATGCTTGGCAGACCCTGCCACCATTCCCCTGGGGACCTTATCTTCGTCTGAGAACAGTTTGTTTATTATGGAAAAACATTTTTGAGTTTGTTTTTTTACCTCATTAATATTGTAAATATCAAAATTCTGTCTATTGTGTCATGTCGAGACACCAGAAAAATCATAAAAGCCAGATCCAAACTTCTGCTCCTACATTTTAAAACAACATTTAAAAGGTTAAAAGCATAAAGAAACCCAAACTTTAATATTTTTTCCAAATCTGATTTCTTTTCCCTGGCAGAATATGCTTTGTGTACACTCCCTCTGGGGTCATAAATAGGCATGGGACACAATTATCTTGGCCAATATGATTGCGGTTCACAATATTATTGCATGTGTTGTGATTTAAATGAAGAAATGTTGTATCTTATATTGTACTATCCCCATTCATTAACCAGAATATTTCAGGGTTTGTAGAATACAAAAGAAGCTTCTCTCAAGTCACGCAGCTCACACATTTGTTTTCCCCTTGAATATCCTTTATTCAGCCAAATTCAAAATCCAGAAGAAGAGTATCAGCTCTCAGCTAGAGTTGTATGTATATTGGTATTCTTTTTTTGTTTGTTTTTTGGCTGCTGGTGGCACATAGGTATTTTTGCTTTGTGTATGTAGATCTGTGTATAAATACAGAACCAGCTTAAAACACAAAGATGAAGCTACAACTAATTTATAAGCCTGACTCGACAGAGCTGGTGTATTTCTGGAACACAGCACCGAGGCTCAAAGTTAAAAACAAAAGAAAAAGATAATGTTTGGGAAGTCAGTCCTCGCTGTAGCTGTGCTGTCATTGTCGTGTCAGTCCTGCCCAGATAATCTCTCTTGATCTTTCTCGCACCCTGTCACGTTTTAATTGTCACTTGTCCTCTTACATAAGCGTCATTGCTGCTCAGTGTATCAACAACGTAGCGCTGCTGCTGCTGCTCTTTCCTCTGGCACCTGTCTGCCTCTTCTTCATTTCAAAAAGCCTCTTTGAGCTCCTCTTTGAGAGCTCGCCCAATGGCTCAGCGAGCCGCGGATGAATAAGAGCGATGGCCTTGTGGTTGATAGCGAGGGCTCATATATGCTAAAGCTTTTAGATCTTGTTTAATGTAAGGAGGAAAGAAGGTGGTTTCGTTTTTATCGAGAGCAACACTGAGGAGACCAAAAGAGCCAAACTTCAAGGTATAAAAAGTTTAAAATCCCAGCGTCCCTTAAAAGCTGCAGTCCAGTGTGGTGTGGGTGCAGCAGAGAAAGGGTGGTTGCTTGTCAGTCTCCCTCCCTCCGCCGCCTGGTATACCACCGTCCTCTGCTCACCTCTGCCTTCTTTCCTTTTGTTCTCCTTCTGTGCCAGTCTCATCATCCCTAACATTTGGCCCAGGTGGTTGGTCCCACCCGTCGAACCATGCCATCGGTCCCTTGCGCCATTCTCAGAAAACCGATTGGTGGTCACCAGTGCCTGTTACAAATACAAGAAATCCACCAGGTATAGGTTATCAGGGAATCACATTAGTCAAGGGGAGTGCAGACATCAAGCAATTAGCAACAATAACAGCATGCAGTACAACAAAACAGGCAAGCAACAATATAAAATACTTAAAAACAGTCACAGTCTTTGACACTTGTGGCAACACTGCACTGCAAACAGCAGGAGATTGAAAGAAAACAATTTTGATTTTTTTACTGAGAAATTGTGTTTAATGTAATTGTTCTCAGAAGCGACAAGTGATTTCAGGTTGGTCTTTTTTTGGAGAAAACAGAATGAAGCAGGCTTTAGAGGACAGATTGCAATCATCTGGACACCAGGCCTGTGGGAGAAAGAGACGGGATGCCAAAAGACTGACGTGGTAGCGGCGGCTCGCTGACGCAGTCCGTCATCTGTCCAGTTACGCATCTGTCATGTCGTGTGCAGGTGGAGGAAGGTCCGAGCTACCATCTGGAGGGAAATAGATGGCATGTATGTGAAGGAGTTTGTGGGGGTGTTCAGTGTGGCAGACTTGTTGGTCTGTTCTGGGGTTTTTCATATATTAAAAGCATGTTTAAAACAAGTCAGAAAAGTTGTCTACACAATCAAACAAAAGGCCTTCGTCAAATATGAGCACCAACATGAAAGTGTCCCCACCTCTTCCTGTCCAGTTGTCACCCCAGGGCAGCCCGGGGAGTACTGCTCCCAGTTTGGAAGCCCAGCTGTCCCTCTGCAGTTATTTTGGTGAAAGTAACACAAAAGTATGATGCATTACTCTGATTGAATTGATTGTTGAATGTATCTTATTGAACATGAAGCCACAGGTTGTGTCAGCATAAAACAAAAGGAAAGCTTGTTTACCTGTTTTCCAAATACAGAAACAGTCAGTTTCGAATGATCGACCTTTGTGCCGCGAGCTGAGAGTCTAGCTCGGGCGTGGGACCTTAGTATTCAGTCAGGGGCCAGTAGTCAGTCACACGGCATGTGTTTCTCTCAGGGGAAGTCTTGCTGGAGAGAGACAAGGAGATGAAGCCAGTGATGGATAGAGAGAAAGCAAATTAATGTATGCAAAAGGGAGATAGTGCTGGCAGCAACAGAAGACAGTGAAACATGGAGGAATCAGAGTGAGAGTATTCTTCACTTCCCCCACCCCCACCCCCTTCCACCTGCCTGCATGTGACACCAATCCTCCCAGGCAGCTACTGTCGGCGTCACTTTACCAGCTGTCCCCAAGTCCTCAGCAGGACTGTGAGACCTCCACAGAGAGACACTGCAGTCAGTCTGAAGTGAAAGACAGACAACAGAGGGAAGTTCTAATATCATATTCACAACCTTAAATCAAGCTGTGAGCTCCTTCAGCGTCGTCAGCCTCATCCGTATCACTGCTGTTTCCCTGCCTCGTGTGTGTGTGTGTGTGTGTGTGTGTGTGTGTGTGTGTGTGTGTGTGTGTGTGGGAAGGGAGGGCTGCAACTGATGTGCGAGTAGATTTCATTAGCAGTGGGCTTGTCAAATAATCAGCCTCATGGCGCTCCTCCCTTGCCTTTTTGAATTAGCTGGCTTGCGTTCTGTGTGCACACAATGCTGCATTGATTTTCATACCGTGCCTTTTGACATTTAATTAGAGAAATGCGTTTGTGTGTGTGTGTGTGTGTGTGTGTGTGTGTGTGTGTGTGTGTGTGTGTGTGTGTGATGGAAAGAAAGAAAGAAAGATTTCTCGGCATTCTCGTGACCAGCGGGGTTGGAAAATTCATTTCCTTGGAGTAAATAACTCATTTCTCTACAATGGGATAGAAAAAGCCTCAGGTGTGATTGTTTGACAGCGCTGCGCTGCTGTGCATGGACGCAGAACAGCCCACGGAGAACACACGGGCTCCATTTGGCATGCAAAACATGCCGAAAACACACACGCCTCCCACACACGCAAACAGGCGCTCTGTGGCTGCTAAAGGAAGACATCTTTAATGAATCTGAAAATGAAAACCGATAGACCAAAAGGCTCAAAACAGTCTCAACCAGCTGATCGGCAGCCCGAGTGTGAGCGTGAGTGGCATGAGGCTAATCAATAGCAGAATAGTACATGAGTGAGTCAGAGCTGGGCTCCCGTCTCCCCCTTTCACCCACCGTCTCCCCCTGCGCCCAGATTCCCATTGAAGTGTCAGTTACAGGCGGAGAGCTTTACACACCAGGCTGTGGAGGAGCTGCCAAAAAGCCCCAGTGTGTAGTAGCTGTAGAGAAATATATAGCGAGGCGCGTCGGAGAGACAGACAGATGAGAAGAAAAGAGAAACAAAAACAGATAGACGGCGTGGGTGTGTGTGTGTGAGGGGGAGGTTTAGCACCAAGTGTCCATTGCAGTCACAAAGATAGAAAGTGAATGGAAGAAGAAATACAGGAAACATATGAGGTGGATTCAGAGGTAGTGGATCCAAAAGTTCTGGGAGCTGAATGGTACAAACAGTGGGACAAAGATAAAGAAAGGCAGACATCCACAGGGGAGCTCCCTTTTGTGGTTTATGTAAGACTTCAAGCAGTCGTATGGGAAACAGCAGGCAGCGTAACAGCGCGGCTCCGATGTGAGCGCACACGTTTCATTGCATTTCTAAATGACCCACCAGATGCTCTGGCCTACAGATGAGCCACATTAATGCCTGGTGTGCAGGTATGTGTACATGTGGACCACGTGCAGAGGTCTCGCCTGACACATGAAAGGGCAAACTCCAGATCAGCACAAAGTCCTAATGGCTCTATCATGGCACATTAACTATGAATGAGGGGGGGAGCCAACGTCCCTGCCAGCTTGTATGGATGCTGACCCCAGAGAGCACGCTGTAACCGCAGCTTACATGGCTACGAGGCTCAATAACAATAATACTGTTAGCAGGGGAAAAACAAGAGGCGAGCAGTTGTAATTCCCCCGGCGCTGTCGTTAGCTGTGGCGCGAGACACCGCTGCGCTAATCAACATGTGCTAATTTGTAGCCGCTGACTCCCCTGTGGCCTCTCACTTTCTAGCTGTTATGGCTTTAGCACAAAGTTGTAAGTGTTCCTTCAAATGCACACCGCTTTGATATTCACCCCCACCTGCTGGTTATTACACACCTTCCATACAGAGTGACTGTGTACTTACTATTAGCCTTGAAATGTGCTAAAGCTGTTTAAGATGCTAAACATTAATTAGCAGGAGCAAAGTGGTTCCCGAAGGGATTCAAAGAAAAGGAACAGGAGGTAACAAACACCCAAGGCCTGTGCCCATCTCTAAAATGGCAGAAAACAGAGGAATAGGATGTAGCCAACAGGCAGTTAGTTTATTAGTTCACAGGCCTACAAACTCACTTATAAGCGTCCCAGGGAGGGGAACCAGTCCAGGGGCCTGACTCTGGAAATGTATTTCTAAGGATTGCAGCGCTGTAAAATCAGTGATATCTCGTCCTACATTTACAGGTCGTCAACAACATCAACATTGGTGACGCATCCTTGATACAACGGTTCCACGCAAATCTGGTGGAAACACAGACTGGTTTGCCAGATGGCACCAGGGTTCCTAGATCCAGAGCTAATTTGGTGGAAAAACACCATGTGTGGCCGATTGTTTTTGTAGTTTAAATTGAGATGGCTCCCCTCCTCAGGCTTTTTCACATAGTTTTATTGTTGACGCCGCTGTTATAAAGCCAACTGTATCATTTCTGTTTTCCTGGATTACTGGTTGGTTGGTATGTCAGCAGGATTACACAAAAACTACTGAATGGATTCCCACGAAACTTGGGTGGGGGATGACCCTCAGCCGAGTTTCTATGTCTGAGCACAATTTGATGCAGATCCTAGATCCAAGCTAATATCAGGGTGAAGCAGTTATGGGTGGTTTAGAGTAATGTAGGGCTATTGAGTTTGATATTGGATTAGGCTTGATTGAATTAAGGGGGGCTGGATGGCCTTGGCGGAGGTTTGCGCTCTACTGAGGGCCATTACAGTTTATTCATTTAGTCTATAATAAGACATGAAACCAGATAGAAGTGACTGCAGGCTGCCAGTCTGACTGGCTCAGTCAGCTTTCAGTTTCCAGGGAGATTTTGTGCCTGGTGGCAGACAAAACAGCACGGTGAAAGCGAAGTTTACAGGAAATCACTCCCTGATAGTGTCATTATTCTATAGTCATTACATTGTGCAATCAACATTTTCTTCATAATGATATGTTAAAGCAAAAATTCTTAAATAAATGGCACATTAGCCAATTCTGCACCACTAATGCACAATATGAACTGAAACGATGGGGACGTTAAAGTGAGCTCTGCTTTTTTTATCTCACCTCTAGGCCCAGTATTGTAAAAATGGCCCTGTATGAAAAACTAGGTGTAATACCTTTATTGTTTCAGCTCTGATTATGCTTACATGGTGCATGAGCCTAAAATGATTTATGTTTACTTAAATTACCACAATCTAGCAGATGCACTCAGAGTACTAGTTGTTTTTCAAAGCTGCCATGTGTAGCCTTACCGTGTGCCCTTTACCTGATGATTATTTAAAGGGAAAAGCAGGCACAGTGCAAAGAGATGGGGAGCCACAGCTCAATCGCTCCCTGGGGCCCTCTGGTGGGTGAATCTGTAACTGCCTCAACCCCATTTACACCTGGTATTAACGTACGATCTGTTTCAGGATACATTTTCAACATCCCATGTTACCTGAAATATTTCCCCATCTTTAATTCCACTCATAAATTCACCACCTTTAAAAGCAGTGAACTGCTCTTTACCCAGCTTTGGGGAGTGTGTGTACACACTGAACAAGCTGAAAAGAGATGCAGAGGAGGAGTCAGGAGGGAGGGATGACAGCAGGCCTGGAGGAGGTGTGGGAGGAGTGATCCTGTCTTTCTGAGGTCGACGGACAGATGAGGAGGACGTTCATTTAATAATGAAAGACTTTATGAAGCAGGACTGTTCACTGTGTGTGTCTATGTGTGTGTGTGTGTGTGTGTGTGTGTGTGTGTGTGTGTGTTTGTGTGTGTGTGTTCACAACATGTCCGTGTCCTGAAGCAGCATCTCGGCTTCCTCTCCTTGACCTTATGTAGTTTCACACACGTCACCCTCCCTCCCAATGAGTTCTCTAATGAACGTGGATATTAAGGAGCTGTCACCTTTCACACTTCTCAGCATGGGATAGACAACTAGCTGTCAGTCTGATCATCACCGGGCTAACAAAGACACACACACACCAGGGACACCCGTCACCGTCTCCTCAAAGTCACCCCTATCTCTCCGGGTGAGGCCAACTGTGTGCCACTGCAATGGGAGAGAGTTTATGAAGACATCTGTCTGGTGTTTCATTAGAGCTGACTCTCATGTCATGTGGATATTTTAGGCCCACGGTCATGGCCAGCGTCCACGCTTGTCATCCCTTGGCGCTGGAGATGGACGAAGACAGACAAAAAGTGACCGGAAGCTGCGGGACCTGAGGACACTCAGAGAGAGGGTTTAACTTTTGTTTAGCAGAAGGAGGAATGTGGCACTCTCCTGCTTTTTTTTTTATCATTTGTTATTTAATTTTGCCGTCTCAGTGGAATCAAGTTCTGTTTTCCAGGAGAGATGATAGTTCACTTATACATTCAAACAGGCAGTCAGCAATACAAACAATAAAGGGAGAAGAAAACAAAAAATATATGAAGTATCATATTTTAAGGTCATCCACTGGGAGAATAATTTGCAATTTCAAAGGGCTTTGCGGCAGGCTACTCCATTTTAAGGAGCAAAGAGAAAGTACTCTCAGCGAGATCAGACATTTAAAGGCTTTGAAAGCTCATTGAAAAGCCAAATTATAGGATTTCAGCAGGATTTAGGATTTAAAAGACAGGAGGTGTGTGATACAGAGCTTCAAGCACAGCCTTATAGATCAGACTGTGGCGTTGAGAGGAGAGCGACGTAGAGTGATGCCAGACTGTTCCTATTACCACATCAGCTCCTCTTTTCATTACTCACTTTTTATTCTCTTCTTTTAAAGTCTATTAAAGAGGCAGTTCACCAGTTTTACAAATGAAACTAACTAGTCACAAGGAATATGACGCCTCGAACATAAGGATCTGAAAAGTAAATAAAGCTGTCAAATTAACATAACAAAGTAAAAAGTACAATCTTTCCCACTGAGACACTGTAGTAGAAGTGTAGAGTAGCGTAAAATTAACATACAACATAAGCAAAAGTACCTCAGAGTTGCACTTGAGTAAAAGTACTTGTACAAAAGTACTTCATGACTACTCCTCTCGCTATTTAGTTATGGTTCTTTTACTAACGCTGAAAGAGAAGAGGGGCAGTATAGATATTTGCAATTATAAACAAAGTATTTATATGTGCAAACAAGGTAATGGGCTGATGTCGGAGTTACAGAGTTAATTTCCCAGTATTCCTTGTGGAGCATTGGGATCTAAATGTTAACTGTCTCTGTGTGTTTTGAGAGCAGCGTCAACACATGAGAGAATAGAGCCAACCAATAATGAGTTTAATTTGCCACTACTTCAGTCTCATTACCACCCTCCACCTAAGACGCCATCCCTCAGGCTTCTCAGGAAACAGCAAACAAACAGCAGCCAGTAAAACAAAAGCAAAGCCACTTCAAACACCCGAGTACCCGCTGATGAAGAGATGCAGCAGGTCTCCGTCCTGTCATCTGCTGTTAGTCAGGCCATTCATCAAAACATCAGCAGCAGGTGGGTGGAAACGTAAAACCGAGGCCTGCTCGGATGCGGTGCGCTGGTTTTGAGAGTACAGTATGTCAGTGCGTACACAAGCGCTCCAGCAGCCCATCATCCTGTAATTACCAGCTGTGTGATTTGTACCCGTCGAAGGGCAAGTGAGCGTTAACCTATTCAATAACTCATTGGCTGCATTCGGTGGGCAGAATTAGATTTATACTCCATTAAAGACAGAGGAGTCGCATCGCTGAGAGTGACCAATTCTCTTCGTCCCTATTCATCTCTCTCAGTTCTGCTCCAAGGTACATTTATCAATCGATCCCAAAACTGCTTGCTGCAGCGTGAAGGTGTAACCAGTCTCTCAGGGTTCAGTGTGGTACAGGGTACAGGCTTTATGGTTCAACACACATATGAACATAATTTGAATAAAAGCAAACTGTGACAGTATTTTGAAACATCCTCCTGTTTCCTACATGAAAACCCTAACCCTAACCCACTTCCCAAAATATTTCAATGTATTGAAACAGGTCAGTGCGCTTCCAGGAAAGAGTTAGCAGTAGTATTTAATGAGGACTTCTGGTCAGTTTGAAGACTTTCATTTTGTTCAACTATAAATCAGCCCCACCAGCTTCCATTAGTGAGAAAGAGATCGATTGATGAAGCCATATTTCTTTGGATTCCACCAGGGTGCCTCACAAAATGAAATTAAAACTAAGATTTGAAAGGCCGAGTTAAATTAGAGTCCAGGGTATATCCACTGGGAGGGACTTTAAAAAAGTGCAGAATTCTGCTGTTTGATGTGAAAAAAGGATAGAAATCTCAGCAGAAAGACAGACCAAACAACAACAAGACACTGTTGAATCCAGAGTGCAATACAAAAAGATTTCATTGCCTTTCATTGGTGCGAGGTTGCTTGTAAATGTGTTAATCCATGCATGCAATACTGAAAAGAAAAGCGTTGAATGCCTGAGAGGTGTTTGTTGAATGTCAAAGAGATACGACTTTATTGAATTACAATGTAAAATTCACAAAACAACTGAAAGTCAAATTCACAAACTTTACATTTTAAGCCCCATGAGGCTGTAGGTCTAGTGCTTAGGCACAGCATTGAGCTAAATGCTCACGTCAGCGTGCTATCACCCAGGTGTAATGTTTACAGTGTTAAACAGCTTAGGTTAGCATGTCAGACATATTTGCTGGTTATCACTACACACTAAGCACAGCTGAAGCTGATGTGAATTTTGAATTTTGTCAGACAATCTTCAAAGTGATTAGAGTTCCTCCTGAGGGGTACAAGAATATCTGCACCGCATTTGACAGCAATCCATCCAATGGTCATCAAGATATTTCACTCAAAACCACAAATGTAGACATCTAGATGGCGCTCTCCTTAAAAGTCAGGAGATCAACAAAGTCCATTGGATTCATCATCTGGGGAGAATGAATCCATCCATTAAATGTTGAGATATTTCAGCCTGGATCAAAGTGGTGGACTGACAGACCAACATTTCGATACATAGAGACACACTATAAGAATTGCTGCAAACTTTAAAATCCTACTGTCTTCCAAATACTATTTTTAAACTATTAAAGATTTACCTTCATGAAAGGTGAGACAGACTTTACCTCACAGACTACACTGATCCTCCAACATCATGCAAAGCCTTGGGCACTACCACTGTAACACTCTGAGGCATTGTTTTGTTTCTATACTCTATCGCTTCCACCTCACATAATGGATTCAGCAGAGCCATTTATTCACACTGCTGAACTTGGCGTCCTGCCATTCTGGTGGCTGTATCTGCACTCCGGCAGACGCATAAAAGGAGCTGATCTTCTCATTTGGTTCATACGGCAAAAGATAAAACAAGCTTTTGTTTCTCTCTCTGTGTGTCTGCAGATAGCTTGTCGCCTCCTGTCAATGTGACCATCAAAGCGGTGAAAGCAAACTCTGCTGTAGTGACATGGGACATCCCCGAGGGAGACCCCGTCATTGGCTTTGCCATCACACAGCAGGTGAGCAATACACACACAGAGACGTATCTCCCACTGCATAAATATATATGTACCAACGGGGCAGATGTAGTTGAATATGCAAGTATAAACACACATCAGCATAAACAATCATTCAATTAAGTTGTGGTTCATCACTAGCTGTGGCTGCCATGTCCAATTCTCCTTATGCTGTTGCTGTTCCCCTGCTCAGAGTCAGTGAGCATAATGGGAATTATCCGAGGGCGCTGCATCCTGTTAGGCCTGTCTTCTCCATGACAACAGCAGACTCTGACAGCTCTGTGAAACGGAAAAAAGTTATATTATGTGCTGCTGTCAGGCTCAAATAAACATACAAACTCACACCCACAGACATTAATCACAACACTTTACAAGCATGTCTTTACAGACACAAACACACATACACGCTTGTTCACAGGAGAGGGGGGTGACATGAGTGTGGAGGACAGCTGCAGGGTCAACGTGGGTTGCTTTCACACAGCGGCACCAAGGTGTGTATACAGAGGAAGTCGTTTCTACTCATTCTGCTGTAGAATTGTGACATTGTGAAAATGCAAATAACAAATGGCATTTTGTTGTTTTAGCTAAAGTAGCACAAGAAACATATATCTGCCTGATACATTTTACTGATTTCTCTCATCTTACCTTACTGTCTGTTGCAATACTTTTTGTCAGTATTTGCACAGCAGTAGATCATATTTTTAAAGGAATAGTTTGACATTTTGGGAAATACGCTTATTCGGTTTCCTTACAAAGAGGTAACGATGAAAAGATTGATGCCAGTTGTGGACGTTTGGGCCGCTCAAAGGGGCTCTGTGTAACAATTTGCAGCAATTTAAATGTATTGATCACATTTTTATTGGCCATATGTGGGCGGATTGTGACTACAGCCAGATAGCAGTTATTTCAACCTAGCATAAAGACAAATAGGGAAAATAAGCCTGGTTCTGTGCAAAGGTAAAATAGATAAATAAAAAAAAATCCACTTATCAGTAGCACCTAAATCTTACTTTTTAACAAGTTATATCTCTTTTGTTTAATCCTTACAATAAATAATTAAACAGAGACGGGCTAGCTGTTTTCCCCCTGCTTTCAGCCCTTTGTGCTAAGCTAACAAGATTCTGGCTCCATCTTCATATTTACAGTACAGACGTCAATCTTTGCATTTAACTCGAGGCAGGCACGCAAATAAAGGGGCTCTGTGGACCTTCTGTGTTGAGCTGGGAGCAGGTAATCGGTTTATGTTCGCGGACTCCATTTTCCCCCTTTAAGCATAGTTTATAACATGTTGAAGCAGTGCTTTGACAGGGAGGTGTTTATGAATAACAGCACGTACAACAATAGCATTAATCTCAGTGACATAATACACCAGTGAAGTGCATTTTCTTATTCAACCAGGACTTCCCTCTGTCATAATAGGACCCATCAATATTTATGCCACAGTGTTGCACCAGAAGGCCTCTCGAGAAGCCCAAATGTCCATTAATGCCCCACCGAGTGGCCCAGTCGTCCCTCCCGTTAGCCAAATTATCATATTTGTGTGAATATAAGCCAAGAATCCTCTAAATGGTTGCTGGTGCCTTTTTTATTTTTACCATTGAGTCACCAGTGTTGTAGAGCCTGATGGTTGAGCACAAAACATCTGCCCTTCTGCTGAAAATAATATTATATAAAATATATATAATGTAAATAATTAATATATGACATTTCCCATGTCATACTCTGACAGAAGAAAGACGTGCGCATGCTTCGATTCATCCAGGAAGTCAACACCACCACACGCTCCTGTGCATTATGGGACTTGGAGGAAGAGACAGACTACATAGTGCATGTCCAGTCGATCAGCATGTCTGCTACGAGCCCGCTGAGCGAACCCCTGCGCTTCCGAACGCCGAAGGAGGCCGAGACTCAGGCCTCTAAAAGTAAAGGTAAAGTGGCACGAAGAGACTCACACAGACAAATGCTCGGTCACCCAACATATCCACACACACTCTGATTCTATCCTTTTCAAGACAGTGAGTGCAGAGGGGACTTGGCCTTTTGGCAATATCTTGACTGATTTTGTCTGAAGACCGATCAATAGACACAAAGCGTGAAATGAAATTTCACAAGAGAGTGCATCTGAAACTCGCCGCCACTGACCACAACTCGGGAATATAACGTCCGAGGGGGTTGCATACTTTATTGTTTATTGACATGCCTCGCCAGGCCACTCCCTGCAAGTACCCAGCGCAGCTGCACGGTAAACCAAAATGAGGAAAGGCATTTATCAGTCACAGAGAGGAGGAAGTCAGAGCTGCGAGAGGTGGCAAATCAATGTGCCTCTGGCTCAAGCCCTGCTACATTCCTCTCATTTACACTCATCTCTCATGTGAGCTGCTGTTATACTGTACTTCGATGCCTCCAGGCTGCGGAGCCAGAAGAGTCTAAACTTTTGTTATGGTGGCGAGTAGGCCGGCAGAGGCATGTAGAATATAAACACGATCATTGTAGAGTGCTGAAGACATGATCTTCTCACTGTTGAGGATGAATTACTGTAGCACAGGAAGTGGTGTCTGTGTTGTTTTTGCGAGGGGAAGAATATACAGAACTCAATAGCTGCACAGGATTGAGATGAACAAGTGATTTTATTCAGGATTCATCCTTACAGTAAATGCACGTACTTGTTTCCTTGAAGTTGTAGATACAGTTGAAGCCACCTCGATGTTCGCCTCCTAGCCAAAGGCTTTTCGGCTGCCAGCCAACTTACAGCCAGTTCTAAGTTGATTCCCAGCCACTGGGAGTCCTCCCCCACCCCACCCAAATCATACATTTCTTAGAGGTCCAGACTGAACCAACTGAATGCCCCTCACCCTCCCCTATGGTGACCGCTAAAAATGTTCCATCTGAGCCAGTGTTCTGTTCGTCTGTTCTGGGCTACATTACAGAAATGGTGGTGAAACATGGACAACTCCGTGAAAGAGGACCCCCCCACTCTGTAGATATAAAAGTCTCATTGTAAGGTAACAAAAACACAAAGATTCTTAGTGTCAGGTGAAAACATACTGTAGTTATGAATATTATAGTCCATTTCTGCCCCTAAATATTACAAACTTCACTTGTAAAGCAAACGTTTGGCATTCACATTCTTGCCAAGAGTTATTGAAGGAGTCCTTTAAAGTCCTTCAAAATGACTCCCAGAGGTTGAGCATCCAGCTTGTTAAGTCAGGTTGTTGAGTCGTATGAAAGTAAATGCTTCTATGAATGTTTGTTTGCCTGTTTTATTTGGAAGGCTGTTAAAGGAAGCAACGCTCTGCCTTAGCTCACTCACACACAAAAATGTAAGATTCTCACATATTTTGCAGGCTCTGCACCTACACACACACACACACACACACACACACACACACACAAAGCGAGTGAAAGTCCTTATTCAGTGAAAAGAAGAAACGATTACCCCACTCCTCCACACATTTCCCACCATGCACTCAGAGAGCAGGTCTGTGATTCATCATCCTTCACTCTCACTCAACAACTTCACAGTTTAGCACAACACCACACATCTTTCTCAGTCTCATTTGTAGCACTTGCTCAAGGATGTCTGTTTAATTAGCTTAGCTACGCCGAAACAATGAAAACCTTTTAATGATAGATGAGCAGACACAGTCATTTTTTTAAATTGATTATAATATGTTGGGCTTTCATACTGAAGGGCTTTATTTCGCATGATGTAGTCGAATTATAGGCAATTACTATTTCAGACATTTAAGACATTTTAAGAGATTAATACAATGATTCAGAGTGACATTACTTGCTCATTGTTCTGCAAACTGCATCAGCAGAATTCATATAAAATAATATTGAACTTATTCTGAATGAAGTTCTTGTGCTGGAGAAATTACAGAACATAAGAATGACAAAGAAAACACAACAGAGTAATGAGTAATAAGTAAAGTAATAAGTCAACTGAACAAATTAGAAAATGATACTGAGATGAAAAAAAGTAATACTGGCCATGATAAATTGTAACACCAAGGTAATAATATAGTTTGAACTGTTACAACATTTGTAAGATTGCCTTTCATAAACATTCATTAAAGCTAAGGTACAACCAACCCTAGCAGTGGGAAATGAGCTGTGTGGTGGTGTAAA
This sequence comes from Pagrus pagrus, assembly GCF_965226575.1. Taxonomy (NCBI): domain Eukaryota; kingdom Metazoa; phylum Chordata; class Actinopteri; order Spariformes; family Sparidae; genus Pagrus; species Pagrus pagrus. The sequence goes on from NC_140202.1 coordinate 9,725,074, forward strand.
GGACTGACACACAAAGTGACAAAAAGACAGAAATGGAGTTTGTCTTCTACTGCAGATAATTCGCAGGGCAGAGTGTGGGAGAGAGTCTTTCAGTACGGCTGTTAGTCCATTGTCTCGATATGACAGGCGGACGTCTGCAGAAGAAAGGGGAGGCTTTCACTATCTTCGCTTAACTGCTCAGCCCTTCTGTTCTGCCATATCATGCTGATTTCAGTGGAAGGGATGAGCCTGAAATGCTGGATTATTCCACATTTTCTTCTTATTTCCTCTTGCACAATGGGTTTAAACTGCAGGAGATCAAAGGAAGCAAGACAGACGGGGGGAAGCACAACCTGTGCACAAAACAGGAGGGGAAGACGAGGAATCAGAGAGAGGGAGGAAGTGAAAGAGGATGCAGAGGTGCAGGACAATAAGAAATCCTGTCAGTGAGCAACAGGCCATTAAATTCAGTTAGTACAGTTCACTTGAAGACAGACATACACTATCTGTGGAAAGATTACTCGAACCCTGACACTGTGAACTGAAATAAAAAGGCTCATTGGTCTCCTCAGATCTGATAGAAGGAGAACTTGTGTCTCTTTGGCCCACAGGAAAAATCTCAAAAATAAAGATGTTTCTACTTCCTTCTGCCACATAGCAGTTTCATATCTACGTCAAAACAGGGCTGCAGTGAAAAACTGTAACACAGCATCCTTCAGCTCTGCTGCATCCCATAGGATGAACAACAGGACTCCTGGGTTTTCTCTTTGTAGCCACTGAAGTAGAAGTAGCCACATAATGACAAAGGAAGGACCCTCTGTATATGACTTTGGCACCTTAAAGGGATAACTAAACATTTTGAGAAATACACTTATTCCCTTTCTTTTCGAGAATGAGGTGAGAAGATGATTATTGATCTCATCTCAGATCTAAGTCAGGACACATTTAGCTTATCTTAGCATAAAGACCGGAAATGGGGAAGAAACAGAGGTTATGTTTGTAGTGGTGGAATAAAAATCAGATCCATTAAAAATTCATCTTGAGTATGTTTACAACAATTTTCAAACCCAGAGAAATACAAAAGTTTAGTCAAGGTAATGGTACATTTAATTTTGTCACCTGTTGCTCTAATGTCTTAATTCAGAGAGTGAGGAAGGAAGTCTGTGAGTGTGATTAATCGTTACATGAATAAAACTAAACTGCCCAGTCCATGAATATTTGTGCCTGTGTTTTTTTTGCCCTAACAGCCAGATCATGTTACTGTACATTACCCTTAAACTAGCAAGCGAGGAAAGGCAGAGTTTGAGTACCTGTGTGTTTGTAGTCAGGTCACCAGAGACTCCAGTTCCCTCCCTTCATTTTTCCCTCTTATCTCTGTAACATTATGCTCATGAGGCAAATTACATTTCCCCTTTGACTCCAGACAGCAGTCGACATTACAGAACATAATTTCCCAGCAACGGCAGTCACCTTGGCGGATTGCTGCTGCAGTCAGGTTAAAAACAGGATTGAAGATAAAGCAGAATTGGATATGAGTCCAGGTGTTTATTCCTCCAGGCTCTGCACCCAACACTCAAAAACATATATATTTTTATTTTGATAGAGTGACCCCTAGTGGTACAAATTACACGCAGTATTGTGCATTAAAGTACTAGTCCTCAGTATTTCTGTAGGATATGGGGACCTGATGTGCAGTATACATTTTGCAATTTATAGCTCCACAACCTTACAATTTATTCCTGGTGGAGTGGAAAACACTTTCACATCATGTAGAAACTTTTTTATGAATAATAGCATAATTGAAAAACAATCAACTGAATGAATTAAACATCCAAATTAAAGGAAAACCTTAGAGAATTTCCAGATCAATTGATAATTGATCTAGAGTGGAGGGACTTGATGCATCAGAGGTGTTACATCTGACCAGCTGGCCCCAGTGGGGCCGGCTAGCAACGGTGTCAGGCACCCTGGGCTGTTGTGCTTTGATTAGTTAATACTGGGCAACAGATGCCGATCGATCAGCAGAATTGCTTGTTGCTAAAAGCTACTGGAGCGTTGGGTTCCTGCCACACTGGGCCCTCCAAATGTCACCCACTGCATCTAATAAAAGGACAGAAGTCTCTACGCTGCAGTGAAATTTAGATCGAGCCTCTGACTTCCACAACCCTCAGTAGAGCAAGAAAAAGTTACTGCATGTTGTTGCTCTGCTCGAGAGAAACCTGCAGGCATCCGAAGGCAGACTGCTGCATGTGCAAACACTCGCAACTCTCTTTGATATTTCTGATACCTCTTGACAACTTCAAAAGTGATGATTGTTCTCTCTCTCCATCATGCTCTAGTAAGCACAATTTCATGTGGCCTAAATTAAGCCTTAACTAATCTCTTCATGTTCTACCACTGTGTGATATTTTGACTCCAGCAGCTGCTGGCAGAATCAGGCCCATTAGTGTAGCTGGTCATGTAATGTATGTGTGTGTCTGCCTGCCTGCGTTTTAATGGTATAAAATGCCTGCCTGTGTGAAGGCTGTCTTTTGAAAATCATGCACCAAGGTCCTTATCAGCACCTGTGCTGCTCCCTACTGTGCTGCACCTGTAAGTTACTGTAAGAATGAGATCTGGACGGGGAAGTTCAAGATCTCAGGAGTAAGAATACAGACTTTAAACTGCAACTGTCTGATTTTAAGAGTATGTCAACAACACCCCAAATTGATTAAAAAAAAAATGATGTAGCAGTATTATAGTTTAGTCAAGTCTGCTGGTGCTCTACAACATGTACTGAGAACTTGGAGAGCAAAGAAAGAAGAATCGTGTCCTCGCAGGACCAGCAGAAAACACAGAATAATGTTACAAGCATAACTTTATGCCATATTTGTGTAGATAAGTCGAGAGAGGGAACGCTGTGCCCTCTCCACACTGGGGATAATTACCAATACTTCAGCAGAAGCAAAGCCGATATCTGAAAATGGTCAAATGTTAAAGAACTGATCCAATTATGTCCCAATATCTCAAAACGTAGCATGCAGTCATTACAACTCTTGCTAATAATTATTGTGTTTCTGGCAAAAAAAATTCACAAGAGGTGCGAATGCAAACATTAGAAGTGGAATAGCAACCCTAAATGTGTGTCATGATACAATGCTGAATGCTCCAGCACTCTTTCATACTGAGAGAAACTGCATATAAAATGCTGAATGAGAAATAGAATATCAGCCAACTTCTCATGACATATTACATGAAATACTTTATCATGTAAAAGTAAGATATAGTGGAAACAACTATTGTCAGAGACATATAGTTTACAGTATATGTTCAGGGCATTTCAACTCAATCCAAGGCTCAGAATACAAAGAATTACAAAAATGCTGAAATTATGCCTAGAGTGCCGAACAGAAATTCATAACTTTAAAAGTATTTGGAGTACAGCTATAGGATTTTGCAAGGTCCCATGAATTTAATAGATGTTTTAATTTGATTTTTTTTTTTCCGAGGTCAATGACGTGAGCTGGGAAATGTTCTGAATTCTTGAATTATGCCATTGAGTTGGCATACTGGAGGATGTGAATACTTCCAATACCCGTGAAACCTCCTCTGCACACTAAAGCAACAATTTACAATTATCTGAACTTTGGGGAGGGTTAACAAGGGAAGGCTGAAATAAAATCTTTGTGGTGATAGAAAGATAAAACATGCTCCCCTGCTCTCTTAAAAGTCAGAGTACTACTGCGGCAAAAAGTAAAACCAAATAACCTCCCTTCTATTCTGACCCCTACTCCTCTAATTGTTGTCAGACAGTCCTTTTATAACCATAAGCAGAGGGAATGGATATTAGTATTTGTTTACTGTCTGATATCTGGATGTTATATCAGCTGTGTCAATTTTGAGTTATTTAAAATACAATCCTCTTCTCTGACACGACATCCTGATCTCTCAAGCACGTCATGGTTGATGCAAAGTTATTGATTTGTGTGCTCATTCTATGATAGAGCAACCAGGCGATTCTTATTACGAGAGACTTGTGTTGCATAAACACACTGATGCAGACTTACTTGCCTCCGAGCGTGGCGCACTTCAAGTGTCAGTCATTAAAGTCGGTGAAAACGCTGATTTTTTAGCAAAACATTTTGCTGATATGTTGTAAAGTTTTGCTTTTTGGCTGCCAGTTAGCAGCTGCTCGTCTTCCAAACAATGATTCGCCTCAAGACTCAGAAACTCAGAAAGCTGCGATGATGCAAAAAACTTTACGACAGGCCCTCGAGTGTGAGGGGGAAACTGTCCAAACTTCAGGTCAGGAAAGGCCAGCTGAGACAGTGAGACAATGGACATCACTATCATGTTGTTGAAATCAAGAGACATTTTAATTACAAAGTTGCTGGTAATTATGGGTTCTGATGAAGACCAGCAGCACACTGACGGTGGCTCTATTACAGTGCAAACACACAGTTGGTCCCATATTGTAGAAAGTGGGATTTCCATGTATGTATAAAGCAGATCCAAAGAGACACTATGACAGTGAAGAAAGACGGAGGGTGAATAGAGGTGCTGCAGCAATTGACAGTATGGGAAAAATAACATGCTCTCTGAACATTAAAGCATGTACACATTTTCTAGTAGATGCCCAAAATAAATATATATACTGTATATATGATAATGTATAATATGGGTTCTTTAATGAAAATGGTGAATGTGTTTTAATTTCCTCTATCTTATTAAATGATAAATAATGAATAATTGTTTACTTCTCTGCTGTTTTTTGCATATAACACAGAAATCTCTGTTCAATCCTAATCCACCTCCAGTAACAGATAAACGTGTCGTCCTTTGACTCCTTTAGACGAAGTGACAATGGAGGAGGTGGGCCAGACCACCCAGCTGAGGGCGGGGGAGCTCATCATCATCGTGGTGGTGCTTATCATGTGGGCAGGTGAGCTCAAATCTGTTTATTGAACACTGAAGCTTTTCTGTCATAATCTGACTCGAAACAACAGAAACCCCTGATGTTGCTTTAAAAAAAGCAGCTGTGCCTTGGTTTGTGTTTGGAGGATAACCAGAGTTTGGCCCGTCATGAATATCATCCTCTCCTCCTCCTCCTAGGTGTGATCGCTCTCTTCTGTCGCCAGTACGACATAATCAAAGACAACGAGCCCAACAACAACAAGGACAAAGCCAAAAACTCCTCAGAGTGCAGCACTCCTGAGCATCCGACGGGGGGGCTGTTGCGCAGTAAGGTATAACCCACCCCTCCTCCTCCCCCCGGGTGCCTCCCACTCAGCGGCGCCGGGCAGGTGAATGGTCCCGGCCACTTCTAGACTCTTTCCATGCAAAATCATAGTGTCGTCTGAGCGTCAGCTAAACTCTGCTTCGGCATGACACCCGTATGTGCATGAGTCTGCAGCATTCACAGAGCAAACACACGAGCCATGGCTTCTGATAAATGACTGTTTGATTAACGCACAGAGCCCCATACCATATCCATTTCTTGTGTTGCAGAAAACAAAAGTCAAACAAATGCATTCCGTTCACTCTCTTACTATAAACATCAATAAAGCATCCGGGTGCAGAGGCTTCCTCATGCTCATTGAAGGTGCTCATTGTGTGATTCCTGTGAGTCCTCCAGCATTCTCACACCTGTCATTTTCCTCTTTCCTCCTGCAGTTCCCCAAGAACAACAACAACAATAGGATGCCATCTGTCAACATCATTGAGGTGTGACTGCCAGGACGTCTTCTCTTTATCCGAAAGACTTTGTGCTCTCACAAACATGTGAGCTCCTTTTAAAGCCCATCTGCTCGTCAGGATGAGGCCGGGCCTCCGGGTCCCTCGCTGCAGCGCTTACTCCCCTTTGACACGGGACCCAGCTCGGAGGCAAAGCTGCAGGACTACGGGGGGTCGGGCACTGCCCGGCCAGTGCTGGTCAGAGAGCAGAGTTGGCAGTGGAGCGTTTGGCGACTGAGCCATTCTCAATGACTACTGTACCATGGGGCAGCAGAGATAAGGGCGTAATGGCTCCGGCAGTGAAGAGTCTGTAGATAAACCAACCCATGGGACCAAAGGGACTTTTCTTTCTCTCTCACGCCCGCCGTCTTTGAGGGCGCCATCGACGACCACAAACCAGGATCATCTTATTTTCTTCACATCCTGTTTTCTACGCTTTTCAACACTGTAGATCATTCAGTTCTGGTTTTACTTATCAGACTTTTAACAAGGTGCCACCAGAACAGCCCTGCTGTTCTGATACCCCATTCTTTTTTTTTCTATCTCCCCTCTGGCAGAAACTCTTGTCTCTGGTCTGCCGTCCTGTGGGAAATGCTTTCATTCTGACCAGCTTGTTTCCCCCCTCAGGGAGTCCAGACTCCACCTGGCTAATGCGGGAGCCATTGCGTAGATGTGCTGCAATGATGCCAGAGCAGCTTAGAGGGATCGCTCGGCTCGCCGCCAGGCGTGAATCATCCAATCTTATCGGAAAACTCATTCACTCATATTGAAAGGAACACATACATTTATTAAAGTCAGCACTTGTCAAACTTATTTCCTGCTTTTATTACAGAGCAGATTTCTGAAGTGTTACATTCCACATCCAGGACAAGCCCTTTAGTATTCCCTTGTGTCTTTCTCTACGAGGGTGATGAATTTCAAAGCATACTGGGGAGCAAAAGAGAACTGCCATGATGGAGTCCATTCATCTACTTACTGAACTTTTTAAAAAAAAAAGGGGCTGGACTCTATGGATGTCTATGGAGAGGTGAACTTACCTCCGTGGAGAGATCCCTCGTATCAGCAATAACAGCCTTTGGAGGAGCAAGGACTCAAACTCTGTAGCCTCTGCGTCCAAAACTCCACCTCCCAGCATGCAATGTTCAGACAGATGAACAAACTGCACATCCAAAATGAGGGGTCCTGAGCCTCGTTTGCAGGCGATCCATCTCCGGACCTTTCGGAGAAAAGTCTTTCAGCGCTGTTGTAAAAACTTGCATTTCTGGTGGAAAGCATGGAGAAAAAAAACCTTTTTACGAGCCCAACTTTCAACCCCCGAGACATCCGTCTGACATCCTGAACAGAAGGGCTTCTACCAAAACTTTTTTTCACAAGGTTAACATTTGTGTTGAAACTCTGTGGCTAAAAACAACGATAAGGGATCAACGTGTGATACTGTGCACTGTATACGGCAAGGATTTTAAGAAAGCAAATGGTGTATTTGAGGGCTGATTCAAACTCAGTAGTGCTGCCTTAAAAATAACTATATCTTATGAGTTATCTAACAGGACGGAAGGCCCTGTAGCTCATACTTGTGTCATATTCATTAGCTTTCACATGATATTTAAACGTGTGTGCAAAGTAAAAAGGAAACATGACAGATTGATGACCTGTAGAGTGAGCTGAGGCATTTAACGTGTAAATACATTTTATATTTCATTCAGCCTTTCATGAGACATGAGAAGACTAATGTGGAAAATGTATAGATGCCTGATGTAAAGGGGTAAAAGGTGATTCTTAATACACTGCTTCTTTCCATAACTCTCTTCTACTATTATGTATTTCTATTACATCACGCCATTGTGTTGTTTATGTGCAATAAGAAAAGACTCTTTTTGATGAGGAAATTGATGAAAAGATAATCTGGCAAATAGTTATTTATTGTCAACTCAAACAAATACATTTATGCTGGAAGAGCAAGGCACTGAAGATGGTTAGAATGATGACTAATGCAATGGCAGGCTCCTATCACTCTACTTCCACTCTTAATAGCAGCGGAAAAGCTCCTTCAATACGCACTGATTCATGTCAGAGGCGAGAGCGGCTTTAAAGTAAAGTCATAGAGTGGGAAAAGGGAGAGTCGCAGGGGCCCCTCTCCTCTGACTGATTAACACAGACACTCAAGCTGTTGCCAGGACAAACTTGGTGAGGCATCGAAGCATTGTTCTGCTGCGTTACACAGAGTAATCAGCACTTCACTGAAAACTTCTGTGGCCAAAAGTTGAATCAATTTCTCCCCAGGAACACTGCACCAGTAGCTGGCTTCTCCGATCAATAGGCCTCCGTCCACACAGTAACAGATAATGATGATCGTCTCCCTAGGTGATTTCTTTGAACTAGGAACACATTTTCAGTTTGCCAGCAATGTATTTTTCAATAGCATTCCCTGTATGCAGTTTTATTATTTACATCCCTCTGTTTCAGGCTGCTTAAATGAGTACACCTTCAGCTGAGCAACATAAGAGATTAACTTTTAAATCTGAACAGAGGTTCAGCTCTGAGTGTGTTAGAAACTCCAAATGATGGCTTAGTCCTCTGTGTTGCCACTGTACATATTGTATTCCTTGTTGCTGATTTAAATGTAAGGCTATTGTGAACATCTACTTTCCAACTTTACTGTTAGAGGAATAGTTTTACATTTTGATAAATATGCTTTCTTGCAGAGTTAGATGAGAGGATCGATACCACTCTCACATCTGGTTAGCGTAGCTTAGCATAAAGACGAGAAAAAGGGATCTTGGTACCCTTTGGGCGGAGCCAAATTAGCTGTACATTAACTAGCCCCATTTCCAGTCCTTATGCTAAGCTAACACTTTGTTACTGATTTAGGCTTCATAATGTAAGTGTGAGAGTGATAGCTTCTCTTTTAACTGTCGACACAAAAGCAAAATGTCAAACTATTCCTTTAACTGCATAGAAGTAATGTGTTTGAGTGAGCTCTCCTACACAGCTGTTTGATTCGACATGGAAGCGTGTTTGACCATGTTCAGAGCTACACAGACGTCGTGCATGTTGGGTGAATTATCTGGAAGACATTTCACACCTGGTGGTGGAGTCAGATCCTTTTCAGACCTGATAATACCATCTGTCCTGAGTGATCTAATCACAAGTGGACAGCTCTATATGCAAATAAACATGTACATCACAGGGAGAAACAGACACAGTAGTTTTTACACACAAAAAAAAGGAGTATAACATTTGCATGTATATTAAAGCCCAAATAATCAGGAATTTATCATAGACAAAATCACCAATTTTGTAAGTGTCTCCCAACTCAACAACTCACAAAATTGTGCAATTTTTTTTAAGGGAGTCTGGGGACTTTCTCCACAGGCAACAAAGTAGATTATATTGACTACTGTTTACTTTATTTGTATAATTTCACATGTTTAGCATCAATAAAATGTTGTCTTCTTTCATAAATTTGCCACAAAGCAATGCCACTACAAACTGACACCTTTTAAAAGGAAAGAAACAATGTATTGTATTCAATGCAGAATTTACAAGAAGGTACGAATGATTTACAATTGGTAATTTGTTAAGGGAGTCTGGGGATATTGTGGTTACTAGTTCAATGGTTAGATCTACAGAAACAGTGTGTTCACAGCTGCTAACATCGCTAGATTAAGAGAGAACCAAACATGCAATTTCGCATATAGTGAACCAATTGGAAGACAGACCATTCTGCCTGTTGGTGTGGTTTCTTGTTTTACAAAGGACGTCAGATGAGTAACAGTCCTTCAATGTAGCCCAGGACACGTGTACACACTGCTAAGAGAATGTGGTCACATGTGGCCCAGACCACCTGGTTTGAACCATTGGATCTCAAATGCATCCTCAGTGCTTGTTGGAGCACTTAGAGTTGGCCACTTGTAATCGGATCACTCAGGACAGATACCAATACCAGGTGGGAACAGGGTCTGTTATATATAGAGTTAACCGTTACTGCTGTTAAAGAGAGAAACTAATCATTTGGATTCAAGGTGTTTCTAGCTGAGGACATCCAGCCACTTTTGGTATCTCTGTTGAGAACAGGTTAAGCTGTCGACCACATATGAAAACTTTTTCCTTAATTAAACTCGACTAACGGTGACGACTGTATGAACTCGACATTCCACTTCAGCCCTGTGGTGGAAAACCACCTTTAACACGCTGCAGACTTTCTTTCAGTGTGACAGGCCCAAGACGTTTTCTCATGATACTGTATGTATGATACAATGCCAGGAAATACTGTTTGCTCGGTAGCAGTGATGGACTATTTTACAATAAGACAACATGATAGAAGGGGCGCTGGATTTTTCAAAACTCAAATAATTTGTTTTGTATGAGTATAGAAATGTGCCTGGAAACTAAAACGCATCATGGTGATATTAGAGAAGTTGGACTTTTTCATTATGGGTTCTTGAAATATAGGAATGAGATCCAAAAAGACGCATGGTTTCGATCAACAAACTGCTTTATTAGTGCTTTCATGTTAAGTGTACAGCAGTCATTGCTTAATGAGGGCTAGCATGGTTTAACTATTATGCACAAGGTTACACAACTTCAATTCTGAAGGATATGGTGTATGCTTACTTGTGTATGCTTAAACAAAATAAAAATATTTTCCACCAAGAGTCTGCTTAAACGTAACTGGGATCATATATGAAGTGGAAACAGTCAAAACAAAATACAATATTGTCTAAACCTTTCTGGACATACAAAAAACAAAAACAAACAGGTTGTGAACGGCTTTTTTGTTTGCATTTTTTTAACAATAAGTTTCACAGAACTCAGGAAGACAGGTATTTTCTTTAGTGAATAATACATGTGAATGAGACTTCACCAGGCTTCAACTGTCAGTTTTCTCCTTCAAAAAAAGCACACAGACCTACAATTGGTCCTCCTGTTACTGCTGAGGAAAGGAGTTTTGCCTGTCCTCCTGAAAAATTCACCCAACAACATGGTTTAAGGCCCCTATGTACATTTACTGAAGAGTCAGCACCTTGTGTAAGAAAACGTGCCTGAATTTGTAATGAATTAGAAAATCAATGAGACCTTAAGAGCAAAACACAACAAATCACTCAGATCTTCAAGTCTCACATTAGGTCATGTTTGTTTTGTCCATGCATCAATACAAGAGTAATTGTTTGCTTGAATGCTTGGCTGAGCAGCAGAAATGAGGCGCTGCAGATTCTGTAGCCGACGTGCATGACTTGTATCTTGCATAGTCCTTTGTTTTTCGTAGCGCAGATTGTTTTGACAAAATCCAACACAGCCACTGAAGAACTGTGAGGCATGTCAGATAAACACAAACACTGTTGCTGATGATCTGGCTCAACCTCCAGAGGGGAGCAAAACATTGTTGCAAGGTGTAGAGGTGCTCTGGCTGCTTGGCTGCACACGTGCCCTGCACAGCATGTGTCACGAGGCCGTCACTGGCACCCACGCCTTCTGGATGGCTGGCCAGGGACAGGATGCCCCACTATCCGTACAGACAGGATTACTTTAACAACCTGTGTTAATTCAATGGGAGCCATGCTGATAAATCCATGCATTATTGCTGAGGTCACTCCTGTCAGCCTGTACCTGTGCACAGTACTCGGATACTGCAAAGCTGAAAATGCAGCATTATTTATTAAACATTAATATCAGCAGTGACACAAACAGTCCTGCTCTGGCTCAAACGTACAGAGATAACCAGGCAACTTATCTGGCACTTTTCTTACGTTACAGAGTTTAAATGAGATCAGTGCACAGAGGACATCATGGTTACTGGTGCTCCACAATCAACGAGGTCAGTTCACACAAATCACTAAAAACATTTTGCCATTCAACCACCTAGTAGTAGTGTTTGGTAGTTTTAGTGGTCAGGTTTTGAAATCTCCACCGAAGACATCTGCTGAAACCACACAAAGGGGGAAGAGAAGAGTTTTGTTTGTGGCCCCACTTCTGACATACTTAACAGGGTTTCTGAGGACAATTTACAGACTTTGCTGTAAACAGTTTTCCTATTTTTTTTCCCCCAAATATATAATTAAAGCAATAAAATATCCAGAAGTCAATAGATAATCCAGATTAGCCACAACATTATTAATGGGCTCAATTCTCCTATTATAATTTAAAGTATGGCTTATAAATGTTTATATGATGTGGGTGAATCAACCGTCATCACTTTCTGCCAACACAAAACATGAATATCATACCACAATATGAATTACATAACATATTACACTGCTTTGCAATGAACTATAACTTCAATCAACTTAACAACGGGCTTCACCTTAACACTTTGATATGTCTGTTTATACAGCTAGCTGCAACATGAGTGATTAACACCTTCGCACTCAATGAAATGTACAAAATGTACTTAAATACACAATAAAACGGACAACTTCAAATAGAGTAAAAGGCAGGGTGCTTGAAACCCAATAGTGCTTGCTCCTCTGCATAATTCACACAACACCAAAACCCCTTAAAACATGCATAAATATTCACATACAAGGACATGCATAGTTTAAATAATTATATGGAAGACCCAAACTGACAAACCAAAACTACACACCAAAGAGAAAAACAGTACAAACACTGATGAGCCCCCCTTGTACTCTTATGAGGTGAAGTGCAACTGGTTAACAATAAAAGAAGAATTACAACTCCTAGTTTACAGAAGTGGACTCCGTTTGAAAATCGTTTGAACCTTTGCAAAGCGCTTCTGCATCTTGCAGTTCTTGGCCTGCCATTCATGGAGGGACATTGTTGGCACCATGTTTCCGAATCGTTGTTGGTAGTTTCTGAAAGTAAGCACAAATCCAAGGGACAGATTTTACATTGTTCGAAACAATTTGGTCTTATGACTAACTACAACTAGGCCTGTCACGATAGTCAATAAATCCGGCCTTGATAATTTCCATTTGCATGCTTGTTTGTTTGTTTTCCTCGTGTCTCTTACTAGATCCCTCTCGTCAGTCACTAGCCTCATTCACACTGCCGTTTGCATGCGGGGATCCTGCGCCAATTCTCCGCATCCACCTTTGTGTTAAAGTTTCAGATGCAGCGAGGGGTGAAATTTCGCCTTCGGATGTAGTATCAGAGGCGCAGTATTGGCGAACCGAGCCGGCAGCGCGGAGCGAGGGTGTGTCGATCTGATGGTGTTGGTGTCTGATAACTATACAGATCCTTCACTCAAAAAAATAAAGATGAATGTCCCATAAAGCAACGTTACAGGACCAAACAACAGTAACATAGTAACTGGTCGTGTCTTTGGCAACTTATATGAGGAAAATAATACCGCCTGCAAAACAGCGTCTGTCCCCGGCAGAAAACTTTAACTCACCAAGTGTTTGTTGTTGGCTGACGGTCAGCCCTCCCGACTGAGACTTAATGAACTTTGTGAACTCCACGAGTGAAATAGTCAGACAGCGTCCTGTTTACTGATGGCAATTATGTAATTATGTAAATTATAGAAACACGTAACTTTGTCACTTTCCAGGATGTTTGGTGGGTCAGGATCTCAATCACAGCACATTATAACAGCATCATAAGATTATAAACAGACAGCTGGTACATGTTTAGATTAACAGGAGGACACGGAGAAACACCTTGGAAAAAAACACATACGTCATCATCATGATGTGTACCGTCACGCCTCCGCATCACTACAGACAATGGTGCTAACATTGTTGCTGCAATAAGGAATCTTGGCTGGCCACAACCTCCATCTTTGGATATTTAAAATGTCTTCTTCACGTTCCAATGTCAAATCTTCTTTAGAAATTAAGGTTTATTGATCTTTGAAAGGGTGTACTTACATTATTATGCCATTAACATTATATTAGTTGAAAAATGGTCTCAAAGCGACAATATTATCGTTTATCGCAATAATTTCTAGGACAATTTATCGTCCAGCAAAATTTGTTATCGTGACAGGCCTAACTACAACTACTACACTAACTACAGTGAAACCCAATCTGAATTATGTACCTGCTTGTAAGGTCAGAGGGATGCTGCCACTGTGTGCCATTAGGGCTTCGTGTCTGGTCAGCAACATGGGTCATCAGGTTTAGCAGCTCCTTCATGACATCTTGACAACGTGCTTTTGTTAAAATAAAAATGTATACTTAGAAATCGGTCTACAAAATGTTGTGACGCCCCTAAACCAGAACATCATGAGAACAAAACTAAACATGATTCATACCCAAACAAACATCATCCAGCACCATTCTCACATTATTAGTGCATCAAAGCGAGATCAGGGTCATACCTTGACCTGATCCAGAATTCTCATTCAAGTGTCTGGTGACTGAATGGAGATACAACCGTTTATAACGCTCCAAGTCCGCCTCTCGGTCCAAGTTCACCGGCCTGGGTAACAGACAAACACAAACAAACAAACAAACATACCCCTATACGTGCATTCTTGACAAAATTAAGCCAGTCACACAGCATTCCACAAGAGTAGTGAAATCAAAACCAGTCATAGACAGTTAATATAGGCCTATAGAAAATGATGACAAAAAGGCAGACTGGTGAAAATATGAGACTTATCAGGGACAGTTGCCCTTACAACCACTGCAAGCCAACATTGGACTTTACATGGTCATATTGCTCCCCCTACAGCTGACAGACACCACCACCACAGTACCTTTGACTCCTGGCACTGTTGACGCATTGGTGGGTCTGGAAAACTCTGCTCGCCTTTGGGCTTTGCTTGGTCGGCAGAAGAGGAGATGCAGGTTTACTGCCAGAACGCAGCTGACTGACAGGCACGACAACTGACTTCACCTTGAAAAAGCAGAGGTTGTGTGTGTGTGAACATTAAGCATGCACACTATAGCGTACAAAATGAACGAGACAAACCCGACTGCATGTGTGTACGACCACAGCACATCAGCTGTCACACTTACCTTTACATTGAGAGGTAAAGTTGTTTCATAACTGGTGTCCAAAGAGGCTTCTTCTTCACCGAGTGTGGCCTGACACACAGGCAAGGGCTCCACCATTCCTCCTTGCACCTCCTCTGACACCTCTATACTCCGCTCACCAGCAGCATTACATTTCACAGTGAGGTTGTGACACAGAGAAGACTCAAAGATGGGGAGACCAATATTCCACACCTCAACGTCATCTTTTAAATGCTCTACATTTGGGTTCACTGATGGCAACAGTGGCCCACTTACAACAGGATCCAAGTCTTTAATTGTGAAGGAGTTGTCTGATCCAGACAGCGCAGCTTGTTTATGACAACTTAGCAAAGATGAGCTTTCAGAATGGGGCTCCTTCAGTTGAGGCGATATTGACAGAGATAAATATCCCCTGTCATCTTCTCTTCCCATCTCTTGTTTGTGTTCCTCTGTGATTAAGAGTGCCTTTTGAAACTTGTTGCTCCTGGGACTTTTGCATTCCTCTGGATTGTCAGATGATCTTCCAGAAGGACCAGTGCTACTGGGATTGAGGCACAAGATGCTGTCAACGTCACCATCAAAATCAGGCTGTGTGTGGAGGTGCACAGTTTGTTTCATCTCAGTAGCTTCGGTCTGCAGTGCAGGCTTAGAGGTGGAAAGAGGAGAGGCAGAGTTTTGTCTGTCAGGGGGGCTGTAATAGTCCATGCAACACCCCATGTCAGGGGACAAATTCTGTGGAGTAAAGGCCTTTTTGGCCGGTGTCTGGAAACATTCATCAGCCTTTCTTTTCTTCGCAATGTTGTTAAGCAGCCCTTCTTTAATATTAACCAAAGGATCGCTCGGATGCACGTCAGCATTTTGATCACACGTGATCGCCCTTGAATGCATCACGTCTGTCAAGGGAAAAAAAACAAAACAAAAACATATCAGATCAGTTATCAACATTCTGTAAGATATGAGGCTACAACTAACAATTATTTTTAATGTCAATCTCAATTGGCTTCTTGATAAATCAATTCGATGTTTGATCTATAAAATGTCAGAAAATGGTTAAAAACAGGTTGATCAGTGTTTCCTAAATCTCAAGCTGACATCCTTGAATGTCTTCTTTACTTTTACAGAGAAATAAAGAAGACGGAAAATATCAACATTTATCAAGCTGGAATCAGATCATTTTTATTTTCTTAAAAAAATTACTCAAACCAATTATTCAATTAACAAAATAGTTGATTAACGTATTAAATGACAACTTAGGCCTTTTTTCCATATGGCGTTTCTTTCTAGTAGAAAAACACCAGCAGTATGCTTGGGAACGCCGGGTTGAAGTGCTTGTACAGTGAGAGAGAGAAAAAACAAACAGTGCTGCTGGTTGGTTTCAAGTGACATTGACAGCAACATTACGGTAACAGAGGGCTGACTACACAACTTACACCAAGCTCATAATGCATGGGGTGATAAAAGCATAGCATTAATCAGCAACATTGAATGCCTGATCAATCTGCTCCCATCTAATATATGATTGGTTGCCTGGAGAAGACCAAGAGCAAGACACCTTTCTGAAAAGTTTAGAGATTTTAGACTAGAAGTGCTCAGTGCGGCTGCACAAAGTAGTCAATACTGTCTCTAGGCGGTCGCATTCTGCCACTTATGGTCTTTCCTCATTGGGAACAATTGAGAAAGACTACGGTGCTCAGAAAAAACATCACGCGGACACGGGCCATGATCAATGAATTGTTACAAAGCAAATAAAATATTTTATCTTTGTAGTAATATTTTAAACTAAGCCACTGCCAATAGTATTTCTAATAGTAGTAGCTCAAAAACAACAATTTAAAGTGTAACTAAACCCCTAGATTTTGGCTGAGGTGCATCTCTGCTGGAAATTCAAAAAATGCCTTCATTGTGGGCGGGGCTCCAGCAGCAGTTAAGACACTCCAGTCACTCTGTGCAGCCTCCAACAAAGCCAGTGGTTTGGGGGTTTAGTTACACTTTAAAAAGGGGGAAAAGGGGATATTTCTGCTCACTACATCCTACACAAGATTCAAAAACACTCTCCCCCAATAACTGAACCCATCAGACAGCTTCTGCTACTCACCCTGGACTGTCTGTGCCATGTCCATCAAGTCTTCAGCGCTCTTCTCAAACTCTGTGTCTGAAACAGAACAGGAAACCTGACTCAGTCTCACACAGTATCATCTACTGAGCAACTAAAGGGGCATTTACTGCTTCCTAAAACACGTTTTTTCAGCTAACACATACTCAGATGGAAAATATAATGTCAGTATAGTCGTGTTTCAATTTTCTACATCTTTCTTTGGCTTTTTTAATCATTCTATTATAATGCATCTTCAGACAGGCTAAGCAAATACGCTGATAGTTTAGGTCACCATGTTACACAGACTAGTACTCATTAGTAGGAGACCTGTTAATAAGTACAAAAGACTATCGGGGACCCATTTGAACAACAATATACACTTGCTATTCTGGTGAGTTTATCTTCAAACTTAATGTAGTCGGTCTCTGTTCAAATCTACCAGGAGATTATACTTGTTGTTATTTTTAAAAAAAGCATTTTTTTCTGTTCAGACTCATGTGGTTACGATGATGCAATGGCGGCATAATGGCGTCCTGGAAAGAAGCATTAATGTCTTTCATTTGAAAATTGTCAGCAGAAACGTGCATTAAGTAATGCAAATGTGTTTGTACCACACAATTTTAGGACACAATGAGTCCGTCATTTTCTGGACCAAAGCTAAAAGTCAGAAATTAGCTAACTTGTCAGGGGAATTAGCCGACTCGTTGTTAGCTTAATTAATTCCCTCAATGTAGCGTAAGCAATTAAAAGTGATGAAAAACTTCTAGTTGCACTTTATCATCACAATAGCTAAACAAAACTATCATTTTACAACTCTCAGCTAAGCAAACTAATGGTTGTTTTCAATGGCAAATGCTCGGCGGGCATTTATGCTAACCCTACCTAGAGCTAACGTAAATGTTAGCAAGCTAGTTAACTTCATTTTATTTAGCAATTACTTGCAAAAGGAAAACTGTACGCGGTTAAATACCTCCAGTGGACGCCCGCCAACTGAAGTTGTCAATCCTCCACCAGAATGATACAATGCTGACATGAACTGAGCTCCTGTCATTAATTGAAAAATGCGCTGCTCTCTCCTCAAGCTCGGGTCAGGCGGCCACGCGCTCAGGTGCGTGAAGAGCGTGCCAAGCGGAAGTCAGAAGGTGGTGGGGGCAGGGCACTGATCAAGTTCAAACCTGTGGCTCAAACTTTATCAACATTGCACTGCATTGTTGTCATTTCGTTCACCTCAGCGATTAGCGACCTCTGGGTTCACTTATTAAATCATATCTGTTCTCTTAAATTGAAAACAAATGTAAACTCTGTCTCATTGTGCTCATTTGGGATGAACAACTTCTTAATTTTAGTTTTATTTTGGAGGAGAAAACGGGCCAAGACAGATCACATAGTGGCACCATCTTATTCAAGTGAACAGCGCCCCCCTGTGTTGGCGTTGATTTCATCTGGTCAGTGCTGTATTATAATTATATTGTAACATTTAACATTAAGCATGATACACATTTTTATGTTGCAGACAAAGATGACTGCTTGTGTAGGCAGCAGTTCTTCAGAATAGTTCAGAACAATGTCAGTGCCAAGATAACCCATCAAGATCTTCATCAGCTGCATTCTGACTAAAGCTCCAAAACACATAAATAATGATGGCTTACAACTGTTGGGTCGAGGACTATAAACAATATTAAAGAATAAAACTGAACTTTCATTGAAATGTTTTTAACTGTATTAATTTAATTACATCCACACAGAAACAAAATGCCAAAGACGACACTGAGAACCATCATCAGCAGAAAAATGGTAAAGAAAAAACAGTAAAATGTAACATACAGTGGTAGAGTAAATAAAAGTATTCACTCCCTTGACTTTCATGTTTTGTTTTACCGCTATTAATCAGACAACTAAAAAATAAAGAAGAGACATTTTATGTATATGAGGATGTAAAAAAAACATTTATTCGAATCATTTAGAACTGAATTAATGAATAAACTTCAGGCCCATATTTTTCCAAACGCAGGACAGAAAACATGTTGGCTTGTTCCTCACTGTGATCAGGGGGCCTTTCATAGGTCTGTCAGTCCACTGCCAGCAGATGGCAGTGATACATTATCACAGCAGCATGTTACCTCAAGTCTCACTCGCATGACCTACAGTAACCCTGACAAAGAGACTGATGTGATGATTATGATGTCAGTAATGGTGAGAGGCATGTAGTTCAGATGAAGTTTGCTTTTAAAACTTGTTAAAATTGATCTAATGGTAAGATGAGGGCCAAGATGCAATATA
The DNA here is from genome assembly GCF_965226575.1 of Pagrus pagrus. NCBI lineage: Eukaryota > Metazoa > Chordata > Actinopteri > Spariformes > Sparidae > Pagrus > Pagrus pagrus. The sequence goes on from NC_140202.1 coordinate 9,744,061, forward strand.
CATTTAATTTTAAACTTTGTCAAAAGCTTTGTTTATCTTTATAAGGGTTATAAATGTCCACACTGCCAAGCATGGTTTCCTGAGTGTTACACACACACACACACACACACACACTCACACACACAGACAGATGTTCAGATCACATGATTTAAGACTAACAACCCCCTTTGATTTTTCCGTAAATTGACGTCCCCTGAAATCTGAGCCCTGTGTGTTCTGGTAAATTATGAGATTTTACTGTTGCAACTACTGTCAGGATACATCTTGATGAACAGTTCCCAGAACAGCAACACAACACACCTCCCCCACTAAGCTGTAGCTGAGTCATTTCTCAAAAAATTATCATCACAAAATGTGGTCATGTGTACTGTATGCCTCGTGCAGAAAAATGGTCAAAAACATCCTGTGTGCTGTGACCTGTTTCCTCCTGTCTAACAAAACAGTAGGAAGCCTCAGCTTATTTACACAAGAGACTGATCACAATTACGCAACTTCCGCCACAGATTCATTTCACTATTTGAAATGAATGAAAGAGATTTAATCTTTAATGTGTTAGGATACTTCAATAAGTGTGAAATGAGGGTCAAGATAGATACATTCAGTCTGCTGAGCTATTTAAAAATAGCCCAGGTCGGAGAGGTTTAAATTCTTCAATATGATCACTGAACACTGATAATGGAAATCCCCATTGCTCTCGCCAAACTCCTGTGTTGTTGATAAACATTAGTGTTGTCTTAGCAACCACCAGCTAGTGCTCAGAGGTACACAGTACATCTGGTTCTTTGTGTTCCTATATTGGCCCAAATAAACTGCATGACCCAGACGTGGGGCAATATGTAAAGCTCACCTGTACCCATGAGACAACACAGCTTCAGAAGTCAAATCCAAGCCAGTGCCAGAGCAGGGTTAGCCCTGAGTTTGTGGGGTTATCCCCTAAAATTGACTAATAAACACAAGGTTACAAGGTGCCAGTGTGAAACCAGATGCCATATGTTTCAATGGACATTCAACACAGGGCTGGTAGAAATACAGTGTGAATCTTAGGTCCCTGGGTTAAGGTTAACCATGGGTTAACAATTTGTGTGTAAGAAGGGGCTAAGTTATCCCAGGTTAAACACTTAACCCAGGGCTATCTTTGGCCCTGGACTAAGAATTTAACCTGAGATAATATGCCGTGTGACAAGCTGTGTGACAAGGTCCTAAAAACAGGCCAGGATCCTGATGACTTCAATAGGCGCGTTTCCACCGCAGGAACTTCGGGGTAATTTTACGGGGCCGGCCCCGTTGGTGCGTGTCTCCACTGCAGGAACCTCCCCCACAGGGCCATTTACAGGAACCTTTACGGGGGCCAACGGAGTACTTACTCCAGGGTAGGTACTCCGTTCGGCCCTGAAAACCTCCTGGGTGGGGCTTGAGGTTAACCCGGCGCTGATTGGCTAAAGCTAGAGCAGGCTCTGACGCCATCAGAAAGCACCAAAACAACCGGCATTTTTAAAATCCAGCAGAAGGGGAGCATTAGCCTAGCAGACGCCGCTGTAAACAACAAGAAAACAGAAGATGTACAACAAATGGACCGAAGACGAGGTGCAGGCGTCACGATCGAAACTGTCGCACAACGATTACGCGGCAATCGAAACTCATGACGCCGCCGAGGGGTCCGACTCTGCAGTGGAGACACGACCACTGAGAGGGCCGAGTGAGAGGACTGTTCCTGTAGAAGTTCCTACCCCCTCCTTTTACCAGGAACTCCTGCAGTGTAAACGCGGCTATTGCATCACACACAGAAGCCTGTGCACAAATATTTTTTACTCCAGCAGTTGAAATGGCCGTCATCATGGTTGAAAGAACATCAACTATAACTCATTTTTATTCACTGAAGAAATTCAGAATGTAATACTCTTTTTGATTTGCTGATGATACACACCAGTATGTGAGTAAGGAGATTACTGGCATTGTTTTCTTTACACTTAAAGCAATGGACACCATTGTACTGAACGCAATGTTTCATTTCGACTAATGGAGGAATCCATGCTGAGATGCTGATGTGTTTTAAGCCATCTTAGTGGCACTGCTCTAAGGATGGTGGTGTTCAGTCTATTGGTTGGTCCAGTGCTTCTGTCAAATCAGAAATATCTCAACAGCTATAGGATGGGTTGCCATGACATTTTATGTCTATTCATTAGGAAGAATTTTAATCACTAAGGTGATCCCCACCTTTTCAAATTCATCAAAAGCTGTGTTTAATGCTAACATTAGACTTGCTACACTAAACCACTATGGCCATCATCATGTTAGCGTTGCCACTGTCAACATGTTAGCATGCCGGCATTAGCATTTACATATTGTGTTGTGCCTACACACACCCAAACTGTCATCATCTGTAGTCTTGGTAACTTATTGTTTATGAGTCAGAGCCACACAATCACAGCAGGTGTAAAGTCTATTGACAACTCTCATCTTTATAAGTACTTAACACAGCCACCTCCTGTTGTTTGATGTTATGTTTATAACATCTGTTTATCTGACTGCATACCTTACTTTGAGTAAGAGGTGACAGATGACATCATCATGAGGTTTGTCAGACAGGAATTCCTGTTCTCATTGGCTGAATCAGTCACACCACCACGTGAAGTTTACCTCATCACCTAGTAGGTGTCACACGACTTCCTTCTAGACTTCAGGTCATGACCCCAGCGAAGCAGAAGTGGAGAAGTGGTTTGAGTAGTATCTTCTTGTCTCCTCTCTCACCTCACTCACTTTCACTGGCTGAGGCATATCACCAGATCTTAGGACACACCCACTTATCCTATTTCTTTGGGGAAAACCCTACACCTACTGTAACATTACATCCGACAACACTAACAATAAAAACAACAGCGATTTTCAAATTTTAGTGTTTTTATAATAAGGAAAACAAATCACAGTTAAACAGCTGACACACAGTATTGATTTGATGAATAAAATTCATAAAGCAGACAAAGTTAAAAGGACTCATGATGAATAATTTAAGACTAAAAGATGAACAATGACTGGACATAGCCTCCTCACAATTAATGCAATCAAATACAGCTTCTGTATAAATATAAATAATATAAATACTAGGCATCATTAAATAATTTATATTAGGTATATTATGTATACACCAAATGTATTTATGTAACAGTATGAAATATAAAGTGTATACATAATAAGATATATATGATATACAGTACATCAGACATATTTTAAAAATACAGTATCTCGGATATCTATATCATCTACACCTGGCAGAGTTTATATAATGTATCTATATTTCTCTGTGCAAGGAATGAGTGAGGTATGTCAAGTCTTCAGATAAACTTTCAGAGGGGTGCTGTAATGCTGTAGGACACTGAAAGGGCACTCCCTGGTGCTGCAATACAAGTTCCTCAGCTTCCACAGCTTCGTTTCAAGTAAAGACCAATAAGGGAGTCCTGACGGTTCCTGGGGAGGTTACTGCATTGCTACTGGGCCTTGGTCCTCAAAGTGCACTCGCTGGTGCAGCAAAGAGTCTGAGAGCTTCCACAGTCTCGAGAACAATTCAGCTGTGCACCAATTCAACTACTGGCTGTGTTGTTGTTTTTTATCAAGGCTGAGAGTGTTAAAATACTGTGCTACTGAGATTTAGTGCTTCAATGTCAAGTAAAAATGCTTAAATGCTCTTTCTTCTAAACATGAGACTGATAAAAGGCCACATGTGGACTAATGAAGGGAAAACTTTTTGGGCATATTAAGTCTCTCATATCTTAGTCTTAAATGAAACAGTGAATGAAGCATACAATGCTAAGCTACATGACAAACTGTGACTCAACATCTTTCACAATCATGTAAGTCTCTGCTTTGCTAAAGTGATACACAAATAACCATATATACCTAAATCACATTACTGCATATGATTGTTGAAGCTATCAAATATATATGTCGGCTATATAATATAAGCAGTTCCCTTGAACTTCTACTACAGCTGTAGCTTGTCGACATGATGGCGGTGAGGTAATAAGAATTACGTCTCTCACACATTCCCCATCTCCACATCAGGGTCATCCTTCTTCACAGCAGTGTAGATGCACCCACATGTGCTCCTGCTGCCACAGCTACAAATGACAACAGAGCATTATTAAAAACATGTCACATGAGGGCAGTGCATGTCATTTTTGAGCATCATTGAACTTAAAAATACCTGGGGATTTTATCTCTGAATTTGTAGCACAGGAAAACTGGAAGCAATACCAACAGGATAAAAAAAACAAAGACAGCCACGGCAGCAATGGCAGCAATGGCACCACTCGGGAGAGGGTAGTGGGAAAACTCTGTCAGGAGCAAAGAGAGTGTGACAGTTAATCTACAATCAGACACTTTATTTCACCTATTTGTGTATTCAAATAATGTCATTATTACTTAAAAACAATTAAAGTCCCTCTTGGTAAACAGTGTGTCCTAATAGTGTCATAAGTTCGGTCCCTACAGCTTCAACATGTTCTCGTTGCTGTGGAGTGGGAGCAGAAGAAACTTTTCTACCGGAGGCCTTCTTAAATCACAACTACTTGCTGTCTACTATTTATGAATGGAAAGTGTTGCATCTGCGATGTTGCAATTGAACTTCAAACTCAAGTACAAAGGCGCTCCTGCGTTCACTCACAAACAAACAGGAAGTAACGACACATGATGTAATCTTACAGTCTGAATGGCTTGTGCTTAGACTGCAAACCACAAGTCAGACTAAACAAAGGCACTGCTGACCTTTCTGCTCACTTTAAATCATGTTAAGACATGATTTAAAGTCTGATTCTTATCTCCTTAGCAATTCATATGTTTGGTAGGACGTAACCCATAACTTGCACAAAGATTAATTACTATTTAATGTATGACTTGAACTCTATTCCTACCTTTGTCTTTCAAAGACTGAGCATTTTCAGTGCGGTTGACTGTAAAAAAGAAAAGAAAAAAAGAAACACATCAATACATTGGATAGATGGGAAAACATATTTCAAAATACTCTAGATAAAGGAAGACACTGATAACATCAAAGATACAGCTGGATGAGTGAATGAGACAGAAGGTAAATGTGAGAACAAAGAAAACGATCACTCACTCAGACAGCGGGCAGCGAGACGCTCCCCCTACAGGGAGAAAACATAACGGTAAGATTATCACTGCCTGGAGACCGGCGGAAACAATTTTCAACTTCATAAATTCAGCTCCATACTCCATCTACCGTTTCTCTCTTCAGTCTCCTAAACTCACAATATTATTTGGACCGAAACAGTTTACCTCACAAAATCCAAAGAACATAGTTCTTAATTGAATCATTTTTACAGCTCTCATATGTTTGCACGAAAACAGCTTAATTTATGAGTTTGTTAGTGTGAACCGTACAGTAAAGTTTTTTTAGCCTGTTAAAAGTGTAATACCTCTGAGACAATGATTCCTGTGTAGACGACCCCTTCAATGAATTCGGAGGTGATGAGAATGGTGTCGGCGTTCTTTAACACCAGCCCAGGGTTTTTCCCCTTGTGATCAGCAATCACGTGCCACTAAAGACAATATAGAGAGGGGGGGGGGGGTCAATGAATCGCACAAACCAAACTGAAACAAACCCTCAGGCACATGCATGTCCCTGTGAAGGTACCGGGACATAAAGGTAGTCTTGTTGTTCATCATCAATAATGACTACACTCACTTCAGGTGTGCCTGTGAAGGGCCCTGCTGTGAGATCTCAACGAAAAGTCAGAAAACAATGAGGTTAACTCATCTGGATGGTCCAACTTACAGTTGAGTTGGCCCATGTGTATTCCCAGTCTCCAGCTGAGACTTGAGGCAAGTCTGAGGCGCTGTATGTTGCTCGGCCATTATCCAGAGTGACACTGCAGTTGAGTGCGTGGCCAAGTGTTAGAAAGCAGGCTGGGGACAAAACGACAAACACGTCACCAGAGGCCAACATCTGTGCGATATGGACAATTGTAATAATACGAACAGACACCTGTGAAACATGACATTAGTTTACAACACAAATGAGAATTTGACTGCCACAAATACTGATGAATCAAATAACTAAAGTTAGAAAGTGAAATTTAAAAAAATGCAATTTTAACTATTAATGTGTCTCAAGGATTTTTGAAAGCCGGCCAAAAGAACAAACAGTCACGTATCACTATGCGGGTATTCCCCCGTGCCCTGTGCCAGCTCTCCTCCTGCCCTGCACTGAGTTGATCACACCATAACACTAAGCCCGCCCCCTTACTACGTACAACCGCCTGTCACTCCCTCCACGTGTGTGTGTGTTTATAACCCAGTTGCTCTCTCACTCTCTGCTGATAACATAAAGCGTCATCTGTATTTCATCCGCTCGACATAAACGTTAAATAACGACGTAGTATAAATACACAATGCTTTAATAAACGCTACAAAGTAAATGCTCAGTACTCCTCAAACCATTTATCATGTCGCTACAGAGTGGTTAACATCCGAGTGCGCTATGTAAACGTCGGCGCTATGTAAAAAGGTTTCCTATTAAAATATTAATTTCACATCGGTCATCGTGCACAGCTCATAAAACGAGCTGAGTGTGTCATGCAACCGACTGACGCGATAAAACGTTGCTACAAAGTCAGCAGAGAAACCTTAAACACTGGAGGTCTTGAGACTTTGTTATTAATGTTACAGGATTTGGTTTCAATTAACCGTTTAAATGAAACATCATTATTATTACTCACCTGAAAGTAACCACAGCTCCAGCATCTCGTGCCTCATCCTGCCTGTCTTGCCGCCCCTTCTGTATGAACCACTTCTGAAGATGTGTCTCGTGATCCTTGAGAAAGCCCTTCAAAATAAAATGGCCGCTGATTTTTTTAACAGCGTGCGACAAGTGACTGAATCAACAGCTGTCCAAATACAGGCATACGTTACGGTGGGCATTAACAACTGTGAATTTATGAAGCGCACCAAACAGTGTTTGAGTCATTGAATGCAGCTTTAATGATCACGTTCGGAGTCATTTCCTGGTTTTCTTTTATTTTGAAAACCGGTCTGCAGCATTGTCAAAGTTTGGAAGTATGATGCAAGCGGGAGGAAACGCAGAAATTGGATGATGAAATGTACTTAATGGTACAATAGTAAATTGGATTGTTTTATTTCGCATATTTTGACCAAATAAAGGGCACTGTGTAGTTATTTCCTCCTGCTGAGTCCGTTGGCAGACAGATATCTGCTCTAATCTTCATCTGGATTATATGTCTTTAGGTCAAGAAATGTATTCCTTTTTTTCCAGAGAAACAACAAGTGCCTTGCTACATGATAATATCTGCTATTCGTGTGCATTACCTCTACTGTAAATTACTATTTGAATAAGAATTACTTTACAAATTGTGACAGACAATGATTGTTAAGATGCATTTAAACTCATCTGCAGCAAGAACAGTTCAGTTGAGGCTACTGGTTTCCCCCCTTCCTGCTTTCTTTCTTTGATTTATGAACAATGTCTCTATAGTCGTTTGTCAATGAGCAAAGGGTCCTGCAGAGGTGAGGTGATTTGATCTCATCCTCTGACACCTACAACCTCACTTTTTCTGAGCAGGAGGTCCAAGAGAGTGGTGAACACAGGTACTGTACATAAATCTAAATAAGTTTGATGCTGACTGACGTTGAATTCAGATACGGTTCAAAATGGGGGAAAAAGAGAATGTAACTAAAAAGATTTTCATACAAAAAAAAATTCAAAATATTAAGATGTTGCTGCCCAAATAGAGTCCTTTAACATATACTCTAGGCTGTATTGTCTTTCTCTAGTATATAAAGTAAGTAAATAACATATAATATGGCACCACTGAAATTTTTACCTCACCGCTCCAAATTGAGCCACATTGAAGGCTTCAAGATTGCTGTGGCTCAAAAGAGGGGAGCCATGGAGTCATAAGTAGCTAGCCGTCTGGAAACAAGGTTGCGCCACCTGGAGGAGGGCAGGGGCGAGGCCAGGGGGGGAAAGGTTAGGACGATTCCAAGGGCCCGGCACTGACAGGGGGCCCTTTGAGGGGCTAATAATATTATTATCTATCTTGAATATTTTAATCTGTCATGGGGCCCAAGATTTCTGGCGGCGCCCCTGGAGGAGGGTGTATGATGTTGAAAGACCCCAAACACCAACATGCCAGGAACATCACTGAAGATGTGTGCAGAGTTATCAGAAGATCTATGTACACAGTCATGTCTCAGCTTGTAAACATATACACTGCTCATACATACACTTTCATAAATGTCATGCTGTCTGAGCAGCCTGCTAATGTTGTCCTTCTCTGGTAATGTAGATGTAGAGGCATCAAAGAGACACTAGACTGCACCACTGAGAGGACAGTGTAGCATGAAGAAGGTTCACAAACGTCTATTTATCTACTTCTACATTTTCCAACCACCATTTCTCCTCATCATATCAAAATTGTCTCTTTGTGCAGTGAATGGAGTGAATTCTGTGTCCTCTTAGTTCCACTGTGTTGAAGTCTTGAGGGTTCACCACAATGTCCTGGACCTGGGGGTTAGTGTGAGACTCAGAGTCTGGAGGAACAATAGAAAATAGCCATTTTATTAACAACTGCTGAGATGAAAAATTGCCAATGCTCAAGGTTGATATTGTGGTTGAAATGATTGTATTTCATTGTAGAGAAGTGAACAAATAAAAGGTGGATCAACAAAAGGTTGTTTGTTGTATTTTTTAATAGAATGATAAACACAAAATAGAGTATAACAGTCAATCTATTTCAGCTGAAAGGACGGACTTCTGTACAACAGAGCAGTTCTGTGTTTATCAAAAAATAATTGTGATGAAAAAAGGCACAATGGTCAGATATGACTAAAAAGGTCAACTCGGTGTCTTCAATCGATGTCCTCTGTGAAATAACAGGAAGAAGCCGCAGCGACAGGAAGAATGGATTACACACTCTGATTTCGCCTATGTTATCTATTATCTATTTAAATTATCTATTTACTTCCTGTTAAATCATCAATACCACAGTTACAATGTTTGATTTAGTTAAAGTTATTAACGCAATTCATTTCAATCATGACGAAAAGTTCAACAAGAGGAAAGTGTGACAAAAAATAGTTCCCTTGTTCACTTTGCTACAAACACACGAAAATACCATTTTACTTGACGGTTTACATACACTCGTAACGAACATGAAGTACAGTATATGATGGCAGTCTTCAGTTCCTATGATTTCTACAGCTCTCATTTTCTGTGGTGGAATGAGTGCAACACAAACTGCTTTGTCACAAAAAACATTCATGAAGTTTGGTTCAAGTAGATCTGCTGCTCTAAAGAAAGTCAATGGAATAATGACGAAGGTGGTAAAGAAATGGCAGAATTGAGATTTTGACCAACCAGTTTATCTCTTCTTCTGTCAGAAGGGATTGGTTATTGAACCAAACTTCATGAGTGTTTTTGTGACAAAGTAGTTTGTGTTTCACTCAAATCCATCACAGAAAATGAGAGCTGTAGAAATCATTGGAACTGAAGACTGCCATGTTTGTTCTTTACAAGTATATGGAAACTTTTGATCATGACTGTATATACTGTGTAAACACATGGTTTTGGCTCACTGTCACATCTCTCATTCAGTAACATGGTACTAACTCAGTGCAAACATGATGAGCATGAGGCAGAGAGAGAAGCATGATGAGGATGTGAACACAGTGGAGGACTACATCAGGTCCTGCTGCAGAGAAACTGATGAAGCACAGGGATCAATCAACTGTGGGCTGCAAGTGAGGGACTTTTCATCCAGACAAGTCACAAGTGTGTTAATGGTAAATTACCCTAAAAGTGATATAAAAAACAAACAAATTAACTGTCATCCCATATTTTTTCCAAACTCAGGATGGAAAACATGTTGGCTTGTTTCTCACTGTGCTCAACAGGTACTTCAGAGGTCCTTCATCACAGCCAGCAGATGGCAGTGCAGTCTCTCACATTGCAACAAAAAGCTGTCCCACATTCAACATTTTAACTGACCTATACAGTAAGATGTTTCTAAGGTAGTCAACTTATTACATTTTGAATGTTTAGTGTAGCAGTTCCAGGGTAAACTGAATGTCTGTCATGATAATAGTTGTTGAGATATTGTGATCCAAGGGAGAGGCAGATTGATGCTGCCTCTTCTGTATTTTAAATTTATATTGTTTTTGCAGTCTGACAAAACAAATGATCTGAAGAAATTGCCATTTATTTTTTAAGGAAAATTATTTTCACTATTTTCTGACCTTTTACAGAACAGAAATTCATAAATTAATCAAGAAAATAATAGGCAGATAATGAAAGTTTTTTTGGAGCTCTGAAAGGATTCATAACTCAGTGTGTTGCCTTAGATAGTGGTACGATTACTACAACTAAATTTTGTTTCCTGCCTCAATAAAAATGTTTTCTTAAGGGAAATAAACTGTGGGTTCACTGAAGAAATCAAACATGTATTTTCCTGTATCTCATCCTTCTTTTTACAGTCTGCTTATGTCAGTAGTTCTGAAATATTCAACCCATTTACCTCCACTGTATTGGGGTGTCTGCTCGAGTCTCAACAGCAGATACCTCAAGACCTCGAGAAATGAAACCTGAATACCTGCATGGAAAGGTTTATTTTCCTTTGCAATGCATGTGAACTTAGACCTTAATAGTAGAGCCGTAGTTGAGTTCACTTGTTTGTGCGTACTGTTAAAAAGCCCAGAAAGTAAAGAGGTACATCAGAGTTTACAAAAAATTAAATAATCTCACTATGAAATAAACATCACACATACACACTTTGACTTTGATTAAAATTTATGGAAATTAATGAATTAAATTAAATTCATACATAAACAAATGCCAAAAATAACACTGGGAACCATCCCCCCCGGAAAAAGAAGTAAACTAGCAAAGTCAATGCAACAATATAATTTAACATAGAGTGCAGATAAAACACATTTTCCCTCTTGGACTTCATGTTTTGTTCTTCAACTATGAATTTTGTGACTTGCTAACATGGTCAAAGAAAACACTGTAATGTTAAAGTGAAAAGAAAACAACTCTAGACTTTCCCATCCAAGTCTTGTCCATGAACCACAGAGAGAATCGCAACCTTTGGAGAGTCACAGTTCTCTACAATGATGATAAATCTTGCCATTGACCTCAGAGTAACGTGATTATTGTGATTCAAAGTTGTAAAACAATAAAACAGTAAAAAGTCCAAGGGGGTTGAATAGAGACACTGTATATGCATCTAAATAATGAGTTTGAGTTAACGGACATAAAATTCCCTCAAATAAAAATATGCGCTTTTAAAAATTAATGAATGCTGAGTGCAAAAATAGATTTTGCATTAGAAAAAAAATAAGATTGTCATTTTGTCTCATCAACTCACACACACACACACACACACACACACACACACACACACACACACACACACACACACACACACACACACACACACACACACACACACACACACACACACACACACACACTTTTTTAAAGCTTTTGTTGCCCAACAACAGGCTGAATCCTTGAAGCACATAGGTAGTAACTTTACTGCTTTGCCCAATACTGGAACTGCTGCATCGGTGGCTTCACCGGCGACTTTTCCCTCGTATCCAGTTCCACTTCTCCATCTCTAAGTAAAGCAAGTATGTGACAGCACCCTTCTTGACCTTTACCTTAGTGACACGTAATGAACTGTTCCAAACTCATCTCACACCATAGTTCTTATGTCTCACTTTGTACATTCACACCTGCGCACGCACACACCCAATTTGTTTTACGCAGTGTACACAAGCACATACCACATACCACAAACACATTACAAACAGTGAATGGGTAAACAGACACAAAAAAGGAAGTAATACACTGACTGTAACAAACATTAAATGACTGCATGTCGTTTCATAGAAAAGGGGTAAATTGGTTTGTATTGCTTTGGCCTGTTCTGAGAGCAGCCTGCTCGTGTTGTCCTTCTCTGGTTGTGTTGATGCAGAAGCATCAGAGAGCCACTGAGAGGACTTGGCAGCAGGGAAATGGTGGGAAACCCTACTGATGTCACAAATGTCTCTTTTGTCACTCCAGTTTCCATCCATGCTTTACCACCATCTCACCATCTCACATCATTCCCTGTTTTTCTTGGCAGAGGCTTCACATTAGAACCCAAAAGTGTCTTTTTGTGCAGTGAAGTCTGTGTCCTCTTGGTCCCATTTGCCTGGGGACAGGCACTCTTCAGTGTTTAAATCCTGAGGGTTTACCCCAATGTCCAGGACCTGGGGGTTAGTGCGAGACTCAGCGAGTCTGGAGGAACAAAGGAAAACAGACATTTTGTTAACAACTGGAAACCTGGTTAATGATCAAGATTCCTTGTATAATGTAATGAAAAGAATCCTGATAAAAGCAAAGTCACATGTAGTGATAAGACTGGTTCCCTTCATGAACTCAACATGAGACAGAATTATATATCTTAAAGGTCCCATATTATGGTCATTTTCATGCTTTTAGTATGGGAATCTAATAGAAAATGTTTATATACTTTATATAAAAAAAACAAAACACATTGTTCTCTTATTGTCCATTGCTGCACGACTTCTATTAAGCCTGTCTCTGTTTTAGTGCCTGTCTCTTTAAGGCCCCCTCATGAAAAGCCAAGTCCACTCTGATTGGTCAGCTCTCATGGACCTGAGCAGGCACTGACCACTGTGGGTACTTCTCATTTCACCTACATTGTTTCCAAGTTTCCCCTCATAGACGCGAGGAAACCACGAGAGCTGAGAGGACCGAGGAAATCTGTTTTAAGACAAATGAGAGGTCCTTTCCTCTGGGCGTCACGTGAAGCGACATCCATTTCTGATGACGGCTGCAGCTGGTCACAGCTGGATCCATGGATAAAAACGTGTGTAATTTAAAGTGTAATCAGTTCAGACATGTATGTGATTAAAGTTATAGTGAATATAGTTGTGGCCTCCACTTGGAAATTAGATTGTGATGAACATGATTCATGGATGGCTTCAAATAAATATATGACTTCTTTTGCAGTTAGTACTCTGCATTATTTCACCTGCTGTCTCTGCCCTGCATTATAACCAATCCTGTCCTGAGACACTCTAAAAGCTGGATCTGTGTCCCGCTTTGCTGTCAGGTTTTGCGGTTTGTGCGAGTCCAGTTCCTGTTTCATTCTCACAGTTTTATCACTCATTAGACATGTCGGGATGTGATTTCTTCCGATATCCTGATTATTCATTTATGTGCAAGTGAAGCTTCGGTCTGTCTACACATTACACTTCCGCTGGATTTTTTGTTTGTTTGTGAACCCACAACCTTAAAGTTCAAACTGCCCCTGTGACTTTCTGTCTGTTACCTGTTTAACACACAGCTGCAGTCTGTATTTATACTGTGTACTGTGTCTGCTCAGAGGCACAGGAACCATTTCAACTCACAGAATGCATTTATATATTTGTTCATTATTTGCCTCTGTATGCATTGATATAAGAATAAGAAGAAGAATGTTTCAGGGAAAACTGAAGTGATGCAACATGTGAAAGCCGATGCTCAGGAATGATCAGCCTCACGTGTTTAAAACAGACCTAAAAAAAAATGTTTCCAATAAATGAAGATGTCTGTGGTCCTGTTGTTCTCCTACAACCAGGCTGACACATGTTAAGTCGCTGGTGAACCAGAAAACAAACAAAATATAAAACTTGTTGGTGATAGACTCGAGTTTAATCTGATATCTGTCTTCACTCCGGTATGAAACTCCAGTCATGTTGTGATGTGCGTCCAATCAACAGCTAAGGGGGTTGGGTTGGCTGGTAAAAGACTTCCGTGAAGGCTGCTCTCGTGTCCTCGCTCCTCGCTCAAAACGAAAAGTAAGAGAAAAGAGAAGTACCGTCTCTATCTGCATCAGTTCTGCTTGTGTTTTTGCAACCACAGCTGTGCAGGGAGCTTGGCTGAAGGCGGTGACTGCATAGTTGTGACATCCCAACCTAACATAAGTGGCTTGTTTAAAGGCACTGTTTCTAAATATGGGCCGTGTGGATTGAGCATTTCATTACTTACACTGCATTTATATAGCATCTAGACCTGCTTCATAATAAAAAAAATGACATGGAAAGGAAATCTCACTTTCTGCAATATGGGACCTTTAAACACAAACATGTTAGATCTACATGTGAACACACACCATTTTTTATTCACCATGACATCTTTTAGCCAGCGCCACAGCACTGGCAGAGTGCACATCTGATGGATGTGAGGCGGACACACATGAAACATTTGTGATGAAGACGTGGACACAGTGGCAGACCACATCAGGCTCTGTGGTAGTTGTCTTATGAGGCTCAGGGATGGATCAAACTGTGACAATGACAATGAGGGAGTTTTGCCCTCTGATGCATCTCTTAGTAACTTTTACAAGACTTGTTAATGGGATATGGCCATATAAGAATGTGTGAAACGACATGAGTTTTAATCAATCTGGATGAACACTGATATCCAGACAGATGAGCAGGTTTGATAGTGGGCTGACTTGGGGAGAATGGAAGTCACTACATCTGGTGAATGACATTGTTACCTGAGTAGGATTCAAAGCTATCCAGACTGCGGCTGGGGGTGTAAAGGAAACATCACAAGTCAGGCAACAATTAAAGTCTGAACTATTCTGAACAGCATTATAGAAAAGCTAATGGATACATTTATTGTGGCCGCTGTGACTTTTACTTCCAAATTCTTATGTCATTGGCAAACAGGTCTATTTAACCTCAATCTTTACAAGATAGGAAATAAATAAATTGCACATTATACCAAAAAAATGGACACAGCCACAAAAATTTAAGTTACACAAATATTCCTTGTTTCCTCTTTAAAGGGGCTCTGTGTTGTGCTTGAAGCCAGTTGTTAGTTTATGTTAGACTTCATTTCTAAACTAACATTAGGTACTGTTGCTCTCTGTTAGCTGAGAGGCACTGAGGCGAGGCACTCAAACACGTGCATAACACGGAAAATCCAACCGAAGTCCGAGTACATTACACATTGTTACATACAGCCCCTTTAAACATTTTACAATTTTAATTTTCCATCTTGTATTGTTCAGCATTTAAATTTGGTAAAATCAAATCACCCTTACAAAAACAGTACTGGTACAAATTACAGCTGTAATGTTTATATTCTACAACATGTGGGCTGTAGTTTAATATAAAAAAGCCATGTTTACTGTAAAAATGTAATCAAGTAATACTTTTTTAGCTCCATATTAGTTAAAAGATTTGAAAGTGAAATCTGGTTTGAGTAAAATTACCTATTTTTTGTAATCTAATTATGTTATCCCAATTACATGTAGTCTGCTTCCACCAAACCCTGCGCACATCATACTGATCTTCCTGTTATGATCAACAGATACTCTACATCCTCAACTGTTCAACGCCTTAACACCAGCAGATGGCAGTGCAGTCTCTAAAATGCAACACAAACATCTCAACATATGAATTTATGCAGTTCATAGTGAAAGAGGGCAAAACTGCTCATCTAAGAGAATTTAAATGTCACTTGTCAAAAAATAAAAAGGAATTTAAAGTTAGCAACATCCACTTTGAACCACAGGATTGAAACTTTGTAGTTGCAGTGAGGCACCAGATTTTTCGGTGATAACGGTCACATGTTGGGAGGCATACAGAGTACCTTGATCAGATTTAGGATTGCATAATCTGTCACTTGGGAAGCATAAAAAACAATAAAGTAGCAGTATATGATGCATGTGTTTCTCAAGATTAAGCAAAGTTACACCCTCTGACCCCTCTGCTGTTTATAGTCTTTTTTTATTTAAACTACTCAGAAGGAACAGTGATGACAATACAGGTTTTTGCTGCTGAACTATAAGCGATCTGTTAATCAAGAGCTTATTTTAAACTTCGCGCTAGCCTGTATGTGCCACACACCAACTATCAGGTACAGTGACGATAACACAAACACCTTCATTCTGCAATATCCTCATTAACAGAATGTGACCTCAAAGTCAACCTGTGCAATCAGCTGTTCCTGATGGACATCAACCTGTCCCTCGGGCCCCTGACTTTCCTTCCATTACAGAAATCTTCATGTGGGTGCATCTCTGCTCTGGGAACATCTTCATTAATCACAGAGCGGGAGATTAACGGCGTTAGGGTGCAATTACAGTGTGTAGTCAAAAGAATTGCCTGATAACAAGGCTAAAATGGCCTCTTAGCACTTGATTACAGCGACTGAAGAGCCCACTCTCCCTTTCACTCAATTAAAAGTGAGAGAATAAGAAGCCCCATTGTTGAATTAGCAGGGTCAATGAAAAGCAGAGCCAAAGGAAATAAATGCACTCACTAAGTGCTGAAAGACGGTCCCAAACAAACAGCTGTAAACAGTTGCACTGTGCAACCTGACGGTGGACCACCACAGCTCATCTGAGTGTGCTGCCGATACACGCTAAATTGAAACATTAATCACAGATGACTCCAGCTCCATGCTGATTAGTTTGTTGATGGCGTAGACGGAGTTTAAGGAATTCCAATCAGCAAGAGGCAGCTGGCTTCCCACTTTACCGTCAACCTTGAACCTAGAGAGCCCAGAGTCCTGATCTTCTTTCAGAGTTTTTCTATGTGTGTTTTTATTCTAATACAACACTCTAAAGACTATTATTTACCAAAAATGACCTACCCTCAGCAGCCCCCTTTGGTAATCACAGGCTTAATGAGCTCCTGTAAAAATCAGTGTGTGAGCCTGAGATGTTGGTAAACTGAGCCTACAAAAGCAGCATGACTCAGGGTGGTTGTTGGCTGCGACCAGGCCTGTAAACTGAGCCCGTCTCCTGCCTGTGGGAGTGCACTGGGTTGGGCCAAGCAGAGGCAGCCCTAACCACAGGTGGTTATTTCCAGACCAGCAGCCTGTGTGGCTGTGTTTAGGGAAAACTCAAAATCACAGTGAACCTCACCTTGAGAAAGCCTCGTCCAGACCGTCCTCCAACTCCTGCAGGACAGAACATACACATGACGGTTAAAGATAAAGTTCATGTCCTGACAGATAATAAGTAGAAGCATATTTATTCACCAGATGCTGAGACACAGACAACTCTTGCTACTTTTTTCCAGTTTCAAACTGGAAGTGAAAGTCTTAGGAGGTTAATCTAAACTGCCTGTAGCCCCACACCCTCTCCTGCTATGTGACCATTATGAGGTCAGTCTCGTCAATGGGTTATTGTCTGACTCTGCATAGCAGCGGCACAACTATAGCATCCACTCCTTGAAATACAGCAGGTATAGTACATCACCAGGCTAACTGATCAGTGTTTCCTGCGTGGCATTCTCGTCTTCCCATCTTATCAAGCCTAAGCAACTGAAACTTCCTGGCCAGCCCGACTCTCATCTTACCCATACAGTATTGTTGTTCTCTGTTGCGTGATTATGCACCATAAAGGGATCCGATTCAGTCTGCTTTGTTCCTGAGTGGACCAGCGCCACGTTGGCTCCCTCTGCCAAATCCAGAAGTTTTGCTGTGGCTACCTCTGTAACACAAAACAAACAAGCAGCACTTTGAGAAAGGCTAACATATAAATGTGCTAAACTTGACTTGCAGCCTGGAGACAACAGTGTAATATTGACGATAAATATACTCCCAAGTGCTCATTTGATTGGATCCTCTGATTATCATACAGGAAACAGTAGCCATGGTATTTGTTAAAGCCCACTTTAACTTATGAAGGCTCTAATGTATGTCATGGATGCAGCCATCTGTAAATTGTCACTTTGTGATTAGTGAGCATAGAGTAACCCCCTGACTCGCACGCCTAACCACGGTGACACCACTGATCTGTAATGGGATTGGCTTGTAATGGCCCTGGCTGATGATTAATGTGCGTCAATAACTTGTGTCAACACTAATTTCTGTCTAGTCTTTAGGCTAATGCTGCCCGTAGAGACCTGGAAAAACGTAATGACTCTTCTAATGACAGCACAATCCGACTCCGTTACACTCGCTCTTCAATGCTCAAACTTAATATCGTTAAATTACCTTTTCCTCCCATATTCTACATTTCAACGAGAGTCCCTTCAACCTGTCCTCTCTGTCAACACTGTCTTCAAGGCATTTAGAGTATTCTGCTGTTGTGAAGAAGGCAATCTTGTGGGACTAGGACTGTCATCCAAGGGGAAAGAAAGGGGGGATCAAGGCTCATCTGTTGGTAATGTCCTTCATCTAACAGCTTAGATGTTTGTTAAGGTGGAAGTGGGGCTATGGGAGTAAAGCACAGCTGGTACATTTAACTAGAGCTGCAATGATTTGCAAGTAATCAATGGAAAGGAAAGTAATCTGCAAAGGATTTACTGCTTCGCTTTGTCATTTCGGAAAGTAAATAAATGTCTTTCTATTCTAAACTCATGGTTAGACAAAAGCAACGCAGATATGTCACTTTCAGCTCTGGAAGCTCAGGTCAGAAACTGTGACCATTTTTTTACTATTTCTGAAATGTTATAGAATAATGGATTAATGATTAATTGTGAAAATAACTAGCAGATCAATCAAAAAGTTGAACAATAGTTGTGGAGTTGGGACTGTGTAAAGGCAGTCACTTTCAGGCAGGCAACAATCCTGCAACAATCAGAGACTAACACAAGAAGAAGTGGCATTTCTGTCTTCCGGCAACTGTAAGAGGCCTGGCGTCAGGGGAGGGTTGAAGGTATCATGTCTCACAGATAAAAGCTGACTCACCTCTGACAACGCCACTGATCCTGAGAGTCCCTCTGACTTAGCAGCAGTGGAATGCCATCTGATCAGCCAAAGTGAAGGGTACATAACTGTAACCTACTAAAGTCCTGTTGTCCCCAATCACTGCTTTAGAGAAATGCTCTGCCTGTTTCAAAAGGCACTCAGAAGCTTCCACCATGCATTTCTCTGCGGTACAACAATTTTTTACAGAAATGCAATCCGCTTGCAGCTGGAAGACGCACCGAATGGTCAGTTGAGTACATATCGCACACCAGTCCTCTCTGTCACTAGAATCTGTTTCCAAGTCCTACTTTGTTGAGTCTTCTCACCATGGATCATCCTTAAAACCTGTGTCGGCAACTAAAACCATAAACATTCAGGGCCACATATAGTGTCAGAACAGATTTAGAGAGATCCCTCTCTGGCTGGAGGCCACCTGGCCCGGCAGAGGGGGACACTCAGTACACAGCTGATGTTTTCAGATGTTTTCCGGAAAAAAAAAAAAAAAAGGACTGCCTCTATCTCAAAACCTCCAGCAGCAAAAGGAGGTTTTTCAGTCATACGAAGTCTGACAGGAAAAAGGCACGCACAGAACAGACTAACAAAGAGAGAGCATTATGAGGACTAAGTGTACAGCTATTGTGCTACGGGCAACAGGACGTTCAGATCTCATTGTATCTGAGGCTGTGGACAAAATGTGGCGCTAATAATGCCTTTAGGTCGTCTGGCTCACTGGATATCAACAGTATGTTCAGAAAGCCTGACCGAAGAAAGCGCGCCCCAAGCCCTGGAATCTTATAAATCTGATCGACAAGAAGGTCACAGGAAATGTGGGTTTCGTGATTTTAACACAAACAGAACCATAACGGTACTTCCAGAGTCAGACTGAATGTTTGTCCGTGAAGAGCTCTCTCTATCATCATAAACTGTCATGCGGATCAGTGAAGACAGATTTGTTTTTAATGGGCCTCAAACACAGGGAGGGAGCTTAATGTTTTCAAATTAAAGAGAGCTATTATCATCATACATAATCACTTTAAAAATGTCATTGGCTGTTCACTGTAATGATGCTAGCGAGAAAGAATAACCTCGAAAAATTCAGATTGTCGTCAGCTGACCCACAGCCTCAATATCAGCCAACCTTTGACAAGCGGCAACCCTGCCCCGAGGCTACGGTTGCTGCGATGTGGAGGGTGAGGGGGAGAGAAAGATGTGATGATGGGTGACACGACTCACCTCCTCCCTTCAGGCTACCCAGGCTGGCCGAGCTGTCCGACTGCGAGCTACTGGCTCCCTCCCCGTCTGAACCCGACTTCACTCGTTTCTCCTTCTCTGCGCGTGGACGACAGGCAAGTAGAGGAAGACAAAAAGGGAAGGAAAAAAAGAGTGGTTAGTGAAGACAAGCTGTAACCATGGGGTCAGTGCACTCAGAGTGCATCTATAAAGGGAACTGTTTACTTTTTCTAGCTGCTGTACAAGTGGATATTACATGTTTCGTTAACGAAGCATAGAACGTGTAAACAAGTTACTCAAGCCATCTGTCAATTGAAACCTACTGTAGGAGGCCTGGCCTTCAAACATTGTAACACATGCTTTACTTCATACAGCACCAAGTACAGTAACTGCAGCATTTAAATAGGGGAGGCACAGCATCTGGGTCAGATGGATAATAGGCTCTGCTCGCTCTAAACACTCTCACCTGCCGAGAAGAAGGTTTTTCTACACAGTGCAACGAACAGCTTTCTGTTTGCTGCACAACACTGTTCTCTTAAACTCAGTGTGCAACAATGCAGCTTCAGAGCCCCTTAATCACCCCTCGGAACTGCGCTGAACGTTAACCAAGGACTAAAACACTTTTTATAGACTAAGTTTTATGAGAAGGTAGAAACTATGATGACATATTACAATTTAACAAAAAGACAGTGGTAAAATTTAATTTGCAGAAAAGACAACACCATTATACAGGTTAATAACTTACATTATCTTAAGATTATACTTTATTGATGGGGTCCAAAAGTCTGAGACCACTAGAAAGCTTCTTGTTATGTCACAGAATGCTTGGCTTCCTTATTCTTCAAATGCCCGCCTATATGTTCAATAGGGTTGAGGTCAGGTGACTATGGAAGAAAGTCCATGACAGTCTGGACTCCTTGGTCTTCTTTGCTCTTCAAGTAGCTCTTGCAAATCTTTGAGGTGTGGTTGGGCTCATTATCCTGCTGCAGTATCAATCTTTCTCCAGGACTGTGTCAATTCTGGAGGAGGCAACACAGCCCCAAACTTGAGTTTTCCCACAGTTTGATACGCAGTGGTATTTTTCTCTCTCTTGCTTACATACAGCCTTCTGTTACTGACATAAATCTCTAACTTTGATTCATTAGTAAATAGGACTTTTTATCTTTTCATCCACTGTGAAATTCTGGTATTTATTAGTCCACCTCGAGCATTTGGCCTTGTTTCCTCTCCCGAGAAGTGGTTTAGAAACTGCTACTCGTCCCCTGAGACCACTACAAGACAGCCTTCTTTAGAAAGGACTGATTGGAATCTAGAGTTGTTTATTTTGCAAATTCTGTATCTGGGAACTAAGCTTGATGGATCATCTGATAGTCTGGTCACTTTGGGTCTGCCCAATTGTGCTTTGGATACAATTTGATCCAGTTTCATGCACTGCCCCCTTAGAAACCTTAGTCTAGCCATGATCTGATGCTCAGAAAGCCCCTCATAGCTTAGAATAACAATTTAACCTCTGACACTTTCATTTACTCTCTGAATCCTCAAACGTTTTACTTAATTCCAGGTTTACGTCACAATATAAGGGATTTGGTGAGATTTTTCTCTAGAGATACCTTGGTCTAAGACTGTCTAAGACCCACAAGAAAATCCGCCCCATATAAAGCACATATTTAACAGGCACACAATGCAAACCCTTGGTGCACTGTGGAGCACCTTTACATGAAAAACAAAGAGTCTTCTCTTCTACTTTCCAATTTACAATAATGTCTAGATTGGAAACAGCAGACCCACAAAAGATCTTGCAAGAGTGATCATTTTAACTTTCCCTGACCCTGAGCAGGTGTTTTTGTGCCCAAACCAACCAGATCTTAACCACATTATTGTTACATTATAAAACATCATTTCAAAAGGTAATTCATTTGACAAATCTTGCAATAGTCTTGCAAATCTATGGTTACAACCCAGCATCGACCCTATTTCACCTCTCATCTGCACCTACATGAGCAGAAAATATACAACATTAGTAAATTGTTACGGTGGATCCTCTTGTTTCAAATGTTACAGCCATGCTACGATTTGAAACAGACTTACTGAAAAAAAGTAAAGAAGATTTAAGGCCACGTAAATATGTTTGCCCTGATGTAATTAACTTGAGATATCCTTTATGATAGAGCTGGGAGACATGATTGTGTTCAAAGATGTTTCAGTCCTCTCTCACTGAGAACCCTCATCATGCACATTGTGAAACACATAAGTGTCAGTTAAGTTTGATTAATTACTTCCTTAATCGTTGGCTCTGACAGAAGCTGCCTTCTCCTTATTACAATAAAGTGAAACACTGAAGACATCAGTTTCTGCAGGAACAGCCGCTTTTTTTGGTTCCCGTGGATCCCACACAAGTTCTGTCTCAAATTATATTCAAAATTATCTTTTACTAAGCTTATTGTCATCAAGTACTCCTAAAATATCTTGCATCTGGTAGAACATTTTGGCCTGAACAACATCTCCTGGTAGTCAATACGATTTCTGACTTTTTCCTACTTTGGGACTAAGTCTATGCACAAATGCATGCATACACATCTCTGCCTTAACTCAAATATCACAGGAAAACATGAGACTGCTGTGATGAAGTGTGATAAAATGCTAACCCAGCCTACCTCAGACTTTCAATACTGCAGTTACAGACTAAAACTCAATTTCTGTCCATCCGAAGAAACCTGCTTACAGCAAGTAGGTGTTTTTATTTCATCATCATCCTCGGGGGCTAAAACATCCCATTTCCCATGAGCCCAGGTAGCTTAGCGATGGCAGAGTTACAAAAGCTTCCCCAGGCACACGTTTTCCCGCATGGCCTTTCCTGTGCGTAGTTTTCCGTCTGACTTGAGGATCAAACTCCTGCTAAACATGGAAGCAACCCTAAACATAACCCAGTTCAAAGCTAGCTGTAGAGTTTACAGGGAATATTCTATGAACAGAGATGGGAGCTGTAATATACAGAGGAATGTGGGTCAGGAATGTGTGGTGGGCTGTGGAGAAACACTGTGGGTGGTAGAGGAGAGTTTGTAGGAAACAGAAGCAGGAAAACTAGACTCACATACAGTAGATACCCCCTCTTCCTGCCCCCTTCCTGCCCCTTCCTCTGGGTCTTCTAACTTTCATGAAACAGACTCGAAAGGATCTTTTCCCCCCCCAAGCTTTCTCTCTTCCTCTCTGCCACAAGAGAACACCACTACTTCTATTTTGAAAAATAATCGTCCTTTCCCCTCCACAGCCCTGCTATCAGCGAGGCGTTGGTTCCCCTTCATCAGTGACACCACACTGAACTAGAAGGGAAACAGCTTGGCAAATTAAAACGGGTCACTAGACTTGGAAGAAAATGAAGAGGAGCAGAGGTGAATGTTGAGGAAAGGAAGGCGCAAACAAGGCAGCAGATTTTAATATTCAACTCAAAAGTACAAACAAGCCAATGAAGAGGCGTGAGGCAAGGAGGCTGTGGCCTTGATCTTGGGGAAAATAATCCCTCCCCAGAATGGAAATGTGCCCACATGAAAACATTCCTGAACACCACAGTAGAAGAAGAAGAAGAAGAAGATGTGGAGTAAAAAAAAGGCTGCTAGAGTTATCATACAGTGCAAGTGTGTGTCTCCAAAGGACTGAATAAATAAGCCCGCCTTCACATCAGACAGGATCAATGGCACCGACACTGAATCTGTCAGGGGGTTGAGCTCCCACTGACACACGCGCACAATCATTTTCCTTTCTCTCTTACACCCCGACACCCCTCTCTGCCCCGCCTTTCATGCTCTCTTGCCCTCTCTCCTCATCCCCATCCCCCTCTTTCACTCGCCTCCTCTTCGCCCGTCTCCTTCTTTATAATAAACCGAAGCGAACGCTGCGATGGGGGGAGGAGAGGGAAAAGAAAATAACTCGACAGGGAAGGGGGAGCCAGGTGCAAAACAAGACGGACAGCAACAATGGGTAATCATAAAATTCAAAGAGCACCTACACAGCAACACCCATGTAAATACGGTGAAGAAGAGTGGGAGGTGGCGATGCAGATGCCAATATTATGTGGCGAGAACCACTCATTTACTCTGGAGTCATACATGCAGTAAATTACATGCGTGTTCTGCTGAGCTGTACAAAAGAATGTGTGCGGCACCGTCCCTACACAGCACTTTGACTGCCCGAACACGCCCCGTCTGCTTATCTCCTCTGTGTGCTCAGACATTTAACGAGGTTGAATGGTTTACAAGTTTGACAAAAAAAACAAAAAAAAACAGAAAAATAGAAATATAACGTGGAGAAAACTAACAAAACCCAGCTCCCACACGTATGACTACTCTTCTCACTGTGAAGGAAACAGAAGATTTACTCCAGTCAGCCCACCTCTGCCCCAGGCTGGCCTTGATTCCACTCCACCCCTCCTCACGTCGATACCAGGATGAGTCTTTAGCCATGACTTAGCTGCCTATTATAAAGAGGCATCACTAAACTAAAACAGGTCTCTGTTCTCTCTGGGAGATGATTTAACCACTGTGGGGGGGGGACTGGTTGAATCAATGGGGACATTCCTCTAATGTGTGTGTGTGTGTGTGAGAGATAAGAACAAAGGTGACTGTCAGGAACAGCCGAGCGGCCCTCCAGTATTTCACATGAACCCTTCTTGAGGATGTCAAGGCCAAGGCCAGAAAGGAAATGTATGTCTCCATGTTGTGCCAGAAACATCGGAATAAAAGACAGGATTGCTGTTTGGCCGCTAAGAAGGAAGAAAGAGGATGTACACAATAAGTGGAGAGAATAACAACAGTGGGGGAGGAGAGGGAAGAGGGAAGAGGGAAGAGGAGAGAGACGTTTTCACTCATCCGTCACACTCCTCTGGTCATTGGAGGAGGCGACCATGCGTACCTTCTTTGGCAGCCTGCCAGAATTCAAACGCCACTCTGAAAGCCTGAGCCACTGTTAGGGTTACCGCCTGCGCCTGTTGGAGACACAGACAAGAGGGAGATAAAGTGAAGAATTAAAGGAAGATGAATAATACTCATATGCATCTCATCCACCCGATGGAAACGGGAGTCAGGAAGTTGAGGGTGAGTTAAAAACAGGAACTGGCAACATACACAAGGAGGAGTTCCTCCACAGACACTTGAAGAGGAGGAAGAGAAAACCCGTGAGCTCCATGACAAGTTGTTTATGTAACTGGGAGGATACGTGGCCTTTTGGCTAGAACTAAATTGGTGAGGGGAAGGAAGAGGAGGGAGTGGCTCACTCGTTCTCCAAACCTCCAGGGATGGAGAGAATGCCAGAGAGAGATGACAACCTCCCCACCCTTCAAGCTCTCACTCCTCCTCTTTCTCCTGACTTAATACCTAGACATCTGCATGCATACAAGGAGAGTGTGACTCAAAATGTGGCAGTACAGTTGTTCTTAGGTCTCTTCGCAACATACTGTAGCTGCATGAAGTGCTTACAACAGATTGCCAAGGGCGAAAGCTGAGTCAATACCTGAATGCAGAATTCTGCCCCATAAGAATCTGTAGCCTGTATTCATAGAGACAGTCTGTAGCCTTATTTCACAATACATGTATTTATATGCAACTAATGGCTTTAAAGGAATAGTTCAAATTCTTAGAGTTAGATGGGAAGATAGATACCACTCTCATGTCTGTATGCTTAATATGAAGCTCCAACCAGCAGCCAAATAGCTTAGCAATGGAAACAGCTAGTCTTAAATACTAAGCTAGTTTTAAGTCTTAACTGTCAAAAGGCAACAAGATACAGACACGTATCTGCATCTTGTTTGATTACTCCAGTTGTTTGGATGTTGTGTGGGGTTTTAGCTGGCCAAGAAATAGTCCAACACACAACCACACGTGACAGGCAATAATAATTTTTACACTTGGGCTTTTCTATGGATTAATTCAGCTTTAATTGAGCTCTAGAGGTGATGGTAGGCAGATTCTGACCTTCGGAAAAAGACATGCTAGCTCTCTCCCCTTGTTTCCTATCTTTATGTTAAGCTACGCTAACATGCCGGCTGTAGCTTCATATTTACTGCAATTAACAGACAGTGTGGTATAGATTTCCTTATCTTACTCTCTACAAGAAAGAAAATAAGTTAATTTCATAAAATGTTCAGCTGTTCCTTTAAATTTGATCCAGTTGGTTTCAAACTCTTTGTCCACTTACAGTAAACAGCACGCTTGTTTACACAGAAATGTGATCCCACAGACTCATTTTCTTACCATTTTTCTCTTGGGGCAGAGGAAGGCGTGACACTCCAGAGTCTCATTGTGTTGGCTCTGGACGATGTAGGCAAACACTTTGTCGTGCATCTTGTCCGCCGTGCAATATGATATTCTGCACGAAAAACACACAGATGCACTCGCTTTAATAAAAACTCTAAGACTTTACAGAGTGATCACAGATCAAGAGCAGCCATCATGCAACTTCATCTGCACTAAGCCCTTAAGCTTGTCCAGCAATCTGATCCAAACTGTTCAATCTAGCATTTCTCTTAAATGTTCCCGGCTGCACTTATAATCTCACTGCTCGGCACACGATCAAATACACGCCCCAGCTGTGCACAGGTACCAAGCTCAACAATGTCGTGAATTTGAACTGAGCACGTGCACAGGGGACATCTGTGCCGTTTGACGGATGCCGTTTCTTTCTGCTTTTCAAAACAAGTTACTACATCATACTCCCACTGTGTCCACCTGTTTAACAGCTTTGATACACAAAGAGTTTTGAATTAAAGCTTTTAGACTGGGCCTGGCTCCTGTTAGACACATGAAAAGACTTGTGCAGACAGAGGCGATTGTTCCTCGTCTTGTTGTGGTGTAGAAGGTCATCTTCTAAATGGAGATTTTTCTGTGGCCTGTGTGAGAGAGGTATTAGTCTTGCTTGTCAGTCTCAGGTGCAGGGAAGGAGTTTAAAATGAAGCTGTAATGCTTCACAAATAGATTTTCTGCACTATTTGATCACCATGTCATCATCGTAATACCAAAGTGACAGCGACACTGGCCAGTTGGGGAGGGAGACCCAAAACGATGGAGGGAGGCTATAATGAATGTCTGCCATCTGTCCTTCCTTTCCCTTTGAACATCAGCACTGTGCTCAAACTTCACTGGGGGATAGTTGCCCACTCGGTTAACTAATGAATAGAAGGTGTGGGAATGCTAAATGAATAAATAAAAGCAAGGGAGGAAAAGTTTAGAGAGGTTTAAGAATCACGGCTGCCGTCTGCACAACACACCGGAAATTTACGGGCCCATGTTGGGGAGGGAGGGCGTCTGGGAAATTGGGTGTCTAGGCAAATCCATTTCTTTTATTGGTCATCCATCTTCCCAGCAGATGTCTGGGGAGGAGAGCTCCAATGGGGTGCGAGATACAACCAGCTGCTTTATGTCTTCACACTATCCTGAGGTCACAGCTGGACTCACCTCACGCAGTCAGCCTTTTAACTGCTGTCGTATTTTCCTCATATTCCTCGAATGAGAGAATCCATTATTAGTGCAGCATTTTACTGGAGAGGCATTCAAAGATAGGGGTATTTTTGCATATAAACTAAAAGAAAAAGTTGCTGTAAGTAAAATTTTGATTGATTTACATTAATCATATATACAGTATGTGTGTGCATGTGTGTGTGTGCCTGTGCGTCACTCACTGTCCCTCAGGTTGTGGCATGTTGATACATATTGGGCAGCAAGGTATGCCCTGTCTCCTTCTCCCAGGAGTATTTTTAATTTTGATATGTCGTTCAGCTCTTTGAAGTCTGAGACTACCGAATTGAACTTGAACTAAAATAAATGTTCCTCGTTTCGTTGAATGCTTTACATTGTAGGAGAAAGTGCATCTCTGTCTCAACCTCACCTGTCGAGCAGTGATCACATGTTCTGTTTTCTTTTGGTTCCCATGCCGTGTCTTCCTGTGTTTGGATTGTCAGTTTGTGGTCACTGAGCCTGTACTTGGTGAGGATCTGTCTCTGCTTTCTTTCTCTGACAGTAGAGAGATATTCTGCTAATTCATAATCTCTTTTTAGGGCTAGATAACATTCTGATCTACTTTGGCTTTTAGTTTCTTCTTTCCAATGTTCCAGGTAGGTTTCTTTACAATGTGTTATACTTTGCTTTACTCTGATTGGTGTTTGGAGAGCAGTGTTGTTGTGAGGCTGGTCAGACTTTGTCTGAGAGGGGGCAGTTAGCCTCAGTACCAGCTGACATAGGGGACTCTTTTCTGGGCTCAGCTCTTGAGTTTGGAGGGCTTTGGAGTGGCGGGTGTCTCGGGGACTGGATTTCAGGTGGTTGAAAAAGTTGAGCGTTCTCTTTTGAATGTTAATTATCGGTGGGTAGCTGCCTAATTCTGCTCTACATGCATTTGTTGGTGTGTTTCTGTGTATGTGTAAAACGTGTCTGCAGAATTCTGCATGTAAAGACTCAGTTGGATGTTTGTCCCAATGGGTATAGCTCTGATGACTGAGTGGACCCCATACTTCACTACCGTACAGCGCAATGGGCTGGATGACACTATCAAATATTTTAAGCCAGATTTTGACTGGAATTTGGAAATTATAAAATGTTCTCGTAATTGCATGTAGGGCTCTTCAGGCTCTTTCTTTTAGTGCATTCACTGCCACTGCTATCTCTCTCTCTCTATCTCTCTCTCTCTCTATATATATATATATATATATATATCTCTGTATCTGTCTATATCGCTCTCTATTTCTTTCTGTCTCTATATCTATGTCTCTTTATCTCTATATCTGTCCCTCTATCTTTATATCTCTATATTTCTCTTTATATCTCTATCTCTATATATATCTCTATCTCTGTCTCTATATTTCTATATCTCTGTCTCTATCTCTCTTTCTCTATATCTCTGTCTCTATATTTCTATATCTCTGTCTCTATCTCTCTTTCTCTATATCTATATCTCTGTCTCTATATCTATCTCTATATCTCTGTCTCTATATCGATCTCTCCGGCTATATCTCTATTTCTATCTCTATCTCTATATATATCTCTATCTCTGTCTCTATATTTCTATATCTCTGTCTCTATCTGTGTCTCTATATTTCTATATCTCTGTCTCTATCTCTCTTTCTCTATATCTCTGTCTCTATATTTCTATATCTCTGTCTCTATCTCTCTTTCTCTATATCTATATCTCTGTCTCTATATCTATCTCTATATCTCTGTCTCTATATTTCTATATCTCTGTCTCTATCTCTCTTTCTCTATATCTCTGTCTCTATATCTATCTCTATCTCTCCGGCTCTATCTCTATTTCTATCTCTATATCTCTGTCTCTATATTTCTATATCTCTGTCTCTATATCTATCTCTATATCTCTGCCTCTATCTCTATATTTAAGATAGATAAATGCTGTATGTCTGAGAATTTAAATCCATTCTGATTACCCTTGAGCTGCACAGCAAGGTAGTTGTTCAATAACTATAATAACTGAGCAGTCTATCTAATTAGTCTCACTCAGTCTATCTCAGGATGAAAAAACTTCTCTAAGGATCACAAAGTGACACTGCAAAGCCAGAAACGTAGTCAGTGTAGACAACTTGTAAATAAAACTTTTCTAGGATGATGATTTTCGATAACTGTCAGCAGCTGAGTTTTTGTCCTCAATCTGCCAGCTTTTAGAAGAAATAATTTAACGTAAGCCTATCCATGCTTGGAAAAATGATGGAAAGTCCCATCTCTCCTCGATATGTAGACTCATAAATGCGGAATTTTAGAAAAGTGATTCAAGCTTGGCTCATAAGCTCGAGGCCAATGGAGGTTAGGCAGCTTTAAGCTTGCAGGCTGTGGCAGGCAAGTTGGATCTGTAGGCATTTACTAGAGAGAATGCGCATGTGTATGGTGTATGTGTGCATGTCTATGTGTGTGTGTGTGTGTGTGTGTGTGTGTGTGTGTGTCAAGCTCAGACATACAGCTGTTGTAGTGCTCCCAGGAGAGTTGAGGGTTGAGATTGATGAGGAATACTGCTGATAGACTGAGTACTCTCTCTTTCTCCTTTGTGTACCACACCTCCTTACAATGATGGATGTGAGCAATGGGGGGAATAACAACTTTTGTTTTATTGTAGGTGATAAGGACAAGCTTAGGGTGAAAGTATTTCATAACTGGGGCCGCCCAACTGAATCAGGGTCACTGAAAGTGTCAGGAACAGTGGCAATCGGAGGACTGACCTGTAGATGGAGATGTTTTCTATCAGCTGGTTGGAGGCACTGTCATAGAGGATGATTCCTCGCGGGGAGACCTTTAATGTGACTTTCTGGAGTTTTTTTCCACTAGCTTTTGCCTAGAAGAACGTAAACAAGGAGAAACAAAGGGTGGAGAAAAGAGGGTGTGAGAGTGAGATGGAGAGATTAGAAAGAGAAACAATCTAGCAAGTGTCAGCCTTTAATTCATGCAAATTACAACTCAGACTGCTACGTTTTGATCAGGCAAGCCAATCAAAATCGATACCAGGGAGGTCAAAAGATGCCAATCAAAAGATAAGTTAAATCCATGGATATATGATAAACCATCAAACCAAACATCACAACGGCATCATGCTGGCATCATATTTAACAAACTATTATACAGTGTGACAAGTTAAAAAATATCCCATTCAGCAGCCTAACATCCTTTTCGGAGCAACACCAAGGGCAGCCAACAGATTAAACCCAATCAGAGCCTCCGCCTTGCTCTCCATACATCACCGTGTCCCGAGTCCCACCATTCTGCCACCGCTAACTTCATTATCCACTGAGCTGCCAGATCCAATAACACTAAGCCTTTTCTACCATGATTAAGCTGGCTGAGCTATATACTGAGCAACAGTGTCCAAACTAATTGCATCCTCCTCTAAATGTCAGCCTGGGCCTCGGGGGGGAGAAGTAGGCAGGCAAGCAGTCACTTTTCACCAAGGTGTCAGTCAGGTCATAAACATGAGAGAAAACTACTGGATGATTATGATTTCCAACTAGCAGTGGTGATTATGTGGGGAGGATATTATATGTGTTTGAGAGAAACTTTCTGGGAATAGCTCTCTGAGTGTGTTTAAGCTATTCCAGGTGTGTGGGTGCGTGTGTGTGTATGTGTGGTCTCTCACCGTGGCCACTATTCTCTTGACAGCAGCCGCAGACAGCTCCTCTCCTTTGGGCTGCTCAACCATCGTGACCCCCAGGTACTTGAGCTGGAACACCATCCCCTCCAGCAGGGTCTCCCTTGTGTCCGTCCAGTTCTCTGGAAGCTCTGCAGATGAGAGAAACACACCAGTGACACTTCTGCCAACCAACAACCCTCACTGCTTGTACTGTGAGGTAGGCTAAGAGATACTCTATTAGACATGTGTCAGTACAGCACATTTGCAGGATCGGAGACCCAGCTGCTTTAGATGCGACAGCAGCAGCCAAAACATAGCCTCATAGCCTATGGGTGTGTGTGATGAGCACATGCTTTTGCTATTCCTCCTTGCAAGACAGTTAAAGCAAGTAATCTTAATGAAAGTTTGTCTTAAATCGAAATAAAAATCCAAATTGTAGTTCTGCTCATCTGGACTGGATTGTACAGTGAGGGGGAAATGGCAGGGAAAGCAGGTGTGTGGACAGACCAGACTGTGAGGGCTATGTACAGTATTAGCACATATAATTGAACAACACCTATTGCTGTTCTGAAGGCATCTCCAGATTCCTCATAGATCATCCAACCAACAGTTATAACAACACAAAACGGGAGCTTTTATCTCGATTATACAGTTTTTATAAGCGTTGGAATCCCAAATCTTAACTGAAAATACATTTATTCGCCCATCCCTGACACTTTCTACAGCTTTCATACATGTTGAGAAGACAAATCTGGTCCTCTTGACTGTTTGCCAGAACTCATTTACGATCCTGTCAACTACTGCCGGTGGAGTCATTCATAAAAGATAACCTCCTCCAGCATCATAGATAATTACACTTATCCGGGACTCAATATTGTACATTTTTCTGAAGAATGAAACACTAAGGCTGTAGTTTCATTTCATTTCTTTTCTCACAGGAATGCTGGGTGAACTGCTCTGGGCAATGTCCTTCTCTTCATATTATATCAGTATGAAGATAGCCGGAGGTGCCTGGTCACAGGACTACACCGTCGAGAGGGAGCAGTGACTGAGAAAACAACTTGTGTGAGCTGGTCTGCCTTAAATAACCCCAAAACATTAAGACTCGCTTTATAATTCTGCTGACAGTCAACACCAAAACTTCAGTATTAGGCAGCTGCACGTGTTTTCTGATACAGCCAAAGCAGACACAACATTTCAGAGTGGAAGGTCGCATAAGTCAACAACAAACGGCTTCAGTATTCAGCCATTTGCTCTGACAGTAAACATGCTAACTTCTCCTTGAAGCTCATAAAATGTTTACTGGCTTCCTACTATGAGGTGATAGTGAGTGTGGGCAGAGAGATCCATTTGAATTCACAAAAAAGCTTCTGATCACGTGCTTTACAATACTATCAATGGTCTTAAATATTGGGTTAATGCAAAAAATGTTTTAAAAGAGACAGAGTCTTCACTGAATGAATACTTTGGCCTTCTGTCATACACTTTGCTGCTTAATTGACAGACAGAAAAATCACTGGTGATAATGTTGATAAGTCGCTTAATTATTCAAGTCAATTGTCTGGTTCCAGCTTCTGAAATTGGTTATTTGCTGGTTCCCTTGGTCTTATATGAGCCTGGGAACCAGACGAATCTGCCAAGCTCATGTGTTATTTGTTCTGGCAGATACATCTGGTCCCCCTCCAGTTCAGACAAATTTCCATCTGATGTCGTCCCTTTTGGACAAATCACTACCCTTCATCTAATATGGGGTGAGTTTTATATGAAGACTGACAGAGGAGCGTCACTGGTCCAGATATGAAAAGTCACATGTAATTTGTTTCACTACTCTGATTGGTTTGAGATTTATCTGATCCGTCCAGCGTAACACCAGGTTCAGACAGGAAATATGGATTTGTGAATTAGTCAGGCGATGCCTTACATGAAAGAAAAATCAAATGTTTTTTTAGAAATTTTGAAAAAACAAAGATTATCAATAACGGAGCTGATTAATCCGTCAGGTGATCAAGCACTCAAATAAAGGTTCAAGATGTTTTCCACGTTATTGCTTTAGTGCTTTATTTTTCTTTCAGAGGTTTTTTTTTTAAACTTGTTTGACTTAAGCAATACCTACTGTGCCTTGCTGGATCTTGTTGCTTGCTCATGTTTACGGTTTAATTCAAGCTTTAGAGGGACGGATTTAGCCTTGTAATAGCATTAAATGTCAAAACAGTTATTGATTAGCATTTCCATTTTATATGCATCTTCCACTTATAAAATGTGCAGAAAGAATAAACGTATAATAACAGACCTATTTCAAGGTGTTTTTTACTAATCACCTGCAAAATGGCCAGATGTCAGCCCAGTGAATGAGTTATTTTTAAAGCCTTTTGAATGTTACACTCTGTGATCACTTAAACCGCAGCAGAGGCTAACCTCTAATATTGCTTTCCCTTCTAGCCAAACCAAGCCAACTGTGAGTGGTTATGGAGGAGGGTTTATAATGGTCTAAATGTAGCTCTAACCAAGCCCATACTTAAGTGATGGGTGAGTCTGACAGTGAACACCCACTCTGGGGTCAAGGTCTTTGAGCTCCTCAGTGTGGGGAACAGATCAGTGTGTCCTCTTCTGCTGATCTTGTAGCTACATTAGTGCTCAGATAAGTAGCACCCTGGCTGTAATATAATCAGCAGTGAGGAATCATTAGCTCCTATTCATGACTTAGATCAAGTTACCAAGTGGACAATCAATGTCCATTACACGGTGTAGCCACTTAGGACATTTGCAGTCAGTTACACAGATATGATAGTGATGATTCAGGCTTATCCTCACCTTGCATGACATTTCTAACCATTCCTACTTGCTGGAGTCGAGAGTCCAGTCCAGAGATATCCAGTATTAACGAAAGGCAACATGGCCAACAGGTCTGCTTCAGTGGATTTCAACAATCTTTCAGATGTGCTTTGAAAATGCTCTGAGTGATCCATGGCTTAGGAGAGATGTCATACACCTAATAAAAACAGCTGCAGCAGCAGGCTTGTGCTGGTTCAGTGAAGATATCAGAAGCGAGCCTCTACACATCAACTGCCCATACTAATGCTTGCAGGAGGCAAGTCTCTGGGGATGACCAGCAGTTCACAGTAGCCCTTTTCACACAGAGACTCCGCATTATCTCCGCAGCGGAGGTTCGCCAATTCTCCGCCTTTGTTTGTTCACACAGAACCAAGCAGCTCCGGCGTAAGGCTGCACCAGTGTGTCAATTCATACAGCACGCCGGTGCTGCGGGTCCAAAAGAGAATTTTGAAACTTTCACACAGAGGAGGATGCGGAGAATCGGCGCGTGATCCCCGCACTCAAAGGGCAGCGTGAATGGGGCTACTGGCTGCAGAGTTTTAGGAATGCCTTCATCCCAAGAGGACGCTCCTGCAAGACCAGACTACACAGATGATGGAAATCCTTAAAAAAAGATGAGTAGATCAATATTTCACTTGTTTCACATATTTCACAAAAAATAAATAATACAAATATCTGCAGCCTCGCAGTAGCAGTTTGAGTGAGCAATGAAACAACAGCTTTGTTCAAAAACGGACACAATGACAAATGTTAAAAGGAGTGGAAATAGCTCTGTTTCGAAGCTATTTTTAGACTGGTGCATATTCACAGAGTGCTGTTTTGTATGGAATAATAATCCAGCTTCATATTGGTCACATTTGCATTTACACAGCCAACCCCCCACCCAACACCAGCAGCAGCAGCAGCAGCAGCCCCCTCCACGGCAGCTCACTGCAGCTGCAGTGCTGATTAGAGCAAACTTCAAAGGCTTCTTGGCTCCGCCGGAGCTCTGGCTGGTCAGTGACACTGCTCGCCTGGTTGGGTGACACTGCCTGTAAATGAGCCAGAGAGAGCAGGCAATGGAGTACTGATGTTTGCCGAGTGGAAGGAGAAGGGACTGGGGAGGCAGGTACAGGGCTGCAGCTGCTGTCAACATCGGTGAGTGTTAAGACATGTGAGGGTTTGTTTAACCAATCATCTTCAAAAGCTAACATGGATAATGAAGCAGTGGGGTTCATTTGGTCTTTCATTTTGCACCTTCTCCAGCAAGTCTTCACAGGACCAGGTGCCTGCACCAGTATCCTCTGGAAAACTTTTCACAGCTGCCCAGCTCGCCACCTCTACAAACACACAAACCATGCCATAAATGAGGATGAGGGAAATGTGTGTTACTGACGAAGACTCCGTGGAAAGAAGCAAAAATATCTGATGGGTGACCGCCGAATGATGGGGATTGAAACATAAGAGTTCCCAGCATCTGTCAACATTGGACTCACTTCCAGATGAGATTCTTCTCAGTGATGGGTCTTCTAAATAAAGAAACACTAAAGCCCTCACCCAAAGTAGTGACAATCTCCCTTGCGCTGTTGTCGGGCTTTTGTGAGAAGAAAAGGAAATCCACCCTAAAACACAATTCATGTTGTGTTGAGTTTTTCAGATATCCTTTGACATAATGTACAGTGTAATCAATTTATGAACATTGATAGTATTCAAGCAAGCTGGAACATGTGTTCTAGTGGACTTGTGATGCTTTAGTCACACTGCTCACTGTTAAGACCACCTGTTTTATCAAGGACACCTTGAGAGCTGATTTGTGTAATCTTGGTGTCAATAAGTATCCCAGCATGTATTTTGTCAAGAGTTAGACTCTTTTTTTGCAGTCAATTTGGCCGTTAATATAACAGAATTTCGGCCATGTAGAACGACATCTCGACATGTTTTCGATAGCCATGTATAACGTACATTTAGATAGCAATAAAATACAAAAACACAAATTATATGATCCGCAATGATTTGTCATCATCTTATAGGTCACACTTTTTTAGGTTGTTTAATATGCTGTTAATCAATTTATTTATTAGACATATTTCCAACCTGATATTTTGGCTGCTGATATTTTCATCTGTCGCACAGCTACACATGATACTGGCAAAAAAGGCTGCATACGTAAGCCTTGGTTGTGGTATCGTATACAAGACCTTGTAATATCACAGAAGCCAAGCTCTCTACGACAAAAAAGGCTCCACCAAACCTGAGCTCACCAGAATCATGGAAGAAATCTCAGGAGGCGAGGAAATTATAACTGAAGTTCGGTTTGATGTAAACCACTCTAAACTTAAGAAATTATCCTTGTCAGAGGCAAGAAGCTATGAAAAAGAAAAGTAACTTTTCCTCCTGTGTGAAAAAAATATAATACATAAAATACACTTTTGGCTAGTCAGCTTAAACTGCCCATAATGAGACATTTCAAATGTCGTTTGTGATAACAGTCAGTCACAAAAAAACCCATTGGCAGTCACTCATTGAAGCGTAATCAGCCTGTAATCACACACAGCCAGTAGGAAGTCCACTCTGCCAGTCAGATGGAAACCCACTCCGTCTCCCCCTGCCTCTGACAAGTCTAAGCACTCCACCGCCAAGGCTCGTCCCAGAGAAGAGGAGAGGAACAAAGACAGTACATGCAGCTACTTCCTCGCTCTGCGCTTCACCTCATCTGAACTGTGGTGCAAGTCTACAAACCATTAATATCTCTATATCACACTGTCAACTGATAAAGAGTGTTAAAGTTGGAAGACAGCTTTAATAAAACAGGAACATCAGACTTCTAGATAAAATGTTCCGGTAAATGAGTGCGATGACACGTCATTAAGGCAATGAGGTTTCTTCACCAAGTCTGGTGGTTTTTTAGACTGCATGAGGATGTCTGAATACGTGAACGCACATTTCAAGTTCCTAAAATTTGTGGTATTTTCAATGCAATTATCATTTCAAGAGAAGTAGTTCACACATCAATGAAAGAAAACTTCTCAAAAACTAAATGGAATTATTCAAGACTGCACCTACGCCATATCAGACTACCTTTTCCCATTTACTTGATTTGCCAGATTTTTCTCTGATATGCAAATGAACACCAGCATCCAAAAGAGCAGCCAACCATTGCAGAAATCAGCCAGGTTACTGGAGCTGTGGGGTTCAATGAACCTGTGAGCAGAAACCCAGAGAGTTTGTTGTCAGGGTGTAAAATCACGCTGTGGTCATCCAACTCCTCTGGTGGTTAGACAAGACCGTTGTCGAAGAAAACGCACTAGAACATCTTTAAGACCCGATCATTTGAGTTAATGCATAAGCCTGGACTTTTCATGCAGCTTTAATGAAGCTAAAACTACAGAGGCAGTCGGGCCGCTTTTGATGCAACAAGAGATTTGGAGAGGCAAGACAGCACAGAGGTCTCAGCCATTATAATCAAAGGGATGTGAGGGCTGAGCCTGTGCAGCAGCAGAGCATGAGAAGGGGTGGATGATGGTATGGGTATTTTGGTCAAAGACAACACAGAGGAAATGACGCAGGCGATTTGGACAAGCAAGGGTCAGAAAGGAACAATATAGCTTTCCCCATCAACAACCAGTGGCAAAGACAGTAATGAGAGGGAAGACGACAGACAGTCAGAGGGAGAGAGAGGGAAGCGAGGCAGGCGGAGGCAGAGAGACATTCATATATGAAAAACAAGCAGATAAAAGAGAAAGAGGAAGTGAGGCAAGCTGAGCCTTCACTGTACGTTATCAAGCCAGAAAGATTTTTCAAGTCAGTCGTGAGTATTCACAATTAGCCCGTAAATGGAAATTCACTAGAATCAACTTATCCTATCGCATTTTTCCCGCAATAAAATCTTGTATACTCCCATACAGATGAATTCAAGATGAAAACACCCACTCTTCATCCGATCAATGAGACATTCCTTGACCAAAAGAAACACTTCAAGGTGACAAGGCTGAGCAGGTGACACGACTATGGTGACTCAGAGCCACAGTGACTATACACATCATATAATAGGAGTTAATGTTGAAGCAGTATGTGGGAAAATCATTTTACATCCCTGTTATTCTACAAGTGATACCAGATTATGCCAGTTAAGTTAAATTAAGTTAGGATTATTTTGGGATTCTCAGGAAGGGCAGGTGGACTTGGTTTAACATACAAAAACAAATAAAAGATTTTCAGGTCAACAGTCAAAGCCCCACCACCCACTCTACAGCTCCAGCACGCTCCACGAGTCAAGCCTGCTGCATCAACAGTTTCCCCTTTGTTAAGATTTGAAAGGAGCTTCTGAGCACTGAGAGCTCTCCGCGTGGTGTTGCAGTGGTGTTTCTGAATGAGTGAAGAGGAGAGAATCCAAACGCATTCATCTGACCCCTCTAAAAAACGCTGTTTTTTAGAAAAAACTGTGAATGACTCATTGTTTACATGCCTGCCCACCTGCATATCTTCGACTAAACAAGATGGGAAATGATTAAATCTCCAGTGGGGCTTCACACTGGCTGCCAATCAGTGAATCCAAATAACAGGGTCTCAGTTTTTGTTTTGTTGGGAATTTGCATCACCCTGGGATATTCGGAAAAGGTGTGTACACTGTGCTGCCTTTCATGTGGTCCTCTCAGAGGTAACGCCATCTGCTCACCAGGGACGCTTTGTGTGTTCATGTGCATGTCGCCGACAATTCTCAACCCCCAAAAATTGCCATGGTAGGAAACCACCTGCTGTCAAATCATGTTTGGCTGCAAACAGCACACTCTCTTTAAGTAGAAATGTCCTTAAAAGCTGGGCATTGTAGTTTTTGAGAAGATGCATTTGTTGGAGACTATTTTCAGTAATGGATTGATTCACATTTTATGAGCTAGCACTTGCTGCAGCAGGGCGGTGTATTTGGAATCGACTCCACAAAACAAAATGCTCATCATAAATGAACAAAGAAGTTTGCAAAGGAGGGGTTCACTGAAGTGTTTTATTATTCATTGGCCAGCAATGGCAGTCTGTAGCACAGAGAAACACAGATGCACACACAGTATTCAGTGTGATCGATCCGTTGGTTTAGCTCTTTACATGGAATCTGATGACAACAAGAAAAATATAGAATAATAATTCAGTGGAACAAACCTCAATGATCACATTGGAGATATTTGCTACAAAAATTGTTTGGTTACTCAATTACATAACTCGATGTTCAAAACCATTAAGACAACTGTGAATGTAAGAGACAGCGGATTCGAGACTTAGACATCTGTGATGAGACATCTCAAGAGGATGAATGGGGTAAAATATGTTCAAAAAGGCCCAAACACAAACCATTAACACTCAACTGAGATTAATACAATATAACTGGATAACGAGAAAGTACGTCTCCGCCCTGAAGTTAAACAAATTTGATCTTAATATCCCTGACCAATGCTATAATTGCAATATCCATAAAGGTACTTTATATCACTGCTCATTGGATGTGAGGAGATTAAAAGATTTTGGAGTTCAGTGATGCTATAAACTGTGTATTTTTTATTTCTTTTCAAGTGATATTTCCATATTTATTATTATTGTTTTATATACTGCCATACGTTCACCTTGAGCGAAAGTTCAGTTCAGTTATGTATGAACATTGTCTTAAATGTACAAGAGCAATAAATATTTTTTTTTAAAAAGAAAAACATTGAATATTACCTGACTTGTGCTTTACAATAAATCACAAACAACCTTTAAAACAGGGAGGTTTTCAAAGATAAATAGTCCCAAATTAATGATGTAATCAAACTGCAACCAAAGTTAAAGTTTGCTCATGTATCCTCAGGTATTTAGGGCCTCAGCTGACCTGTACAGAGATGACCCTGCTCTTATCTCACGACAACAAGACACGTGCAGAAAAGACCTATTCCAGCATTATTAGATTCCAATCAGGACACTTTGGGCTAATTTAGAAACTGCCGACTCAGATGAGAAGAGATGCCTGAAGGGATACACAGAGACACAGCACAAAGCTTGTTGCGGGAAAGAGCCTTAGACAACCTCTAACTATGCCACAAAGAAGTTAAGTCCTACATCGCTATTCTTCTGTGGTTGAGTCTTGGGCAACTGTGTGATACACTGCACTGTTGATTTCAGTGCATGTCAGAGAGGGGAACCATCATCATTACATCTTGAAAAGAGATAAAGCATTACAGGAAAAGGCTGAGATGGAGCACTGTTAAGAAGAGAAAGGCTGAGTGTTACTCCAAGGGAAAAAGTGTGTTACTACACATGGGGGCAATTGTCACCGTCTGTCTGTGCCTGGTACAAACACTCATACAGTCTATTGTTCCCCCTCCTAACTTCAGCTTGTATGGAAAGGATACAGGAAATGTTCTACATATTATAGGAAACCCAGGTCTCTGAGCAACACACACAAATACACCAACAGTATCAGATACAAATGACCACAGAGACATAAACTAGAGGCCAGTTCACTAAAGGAGCAATCGATACAAAGTAAGTAAGATGAACAGTCAGTGGGGATCCTTTATGCCCAGCAGCATGTGACCTCTTCTGTCTTTGTCCTTGGACACCAGAGTGCTTCTTTAATTTCACAGCAGGCTTATGATACTCTTAAATATCTGAGTTGGACCGTTCCCAATACATCGGAAGTGTTGCATGACTATAGAGCTATCCGTGTTTAATTTGATGACCACCCAAAACAATTCCAGTTGGGTGAGGGAAAGGATTTGCAGAGGATAAGAGTCTTATAGTCGTGGTTTAAATTGTAACATGAGACAAGCGTCTTTCAGTATTGGTTAAATCCACTCAAAGAAGGAAAGTGATGAGAGGGAGAGGCAGGAGAAATTAGTGGTCATGCCAGTGAGGGATTACAGCTGATGACCAGCTGAGGCCAGAATGTACTCTCAACAAGAAGCAGGGTTATGAAACTGATCCTTAAAGCACCATGGGCACAGCCACGCTAAGCACGAAGAGTCAGGTTCTATTGCAGTTCAAATGACCATGTCAAGTAATGACGCAATTTTTATAAAGTGAGGTGCATCAACAAGTTTATGAATATGAAGTGAAGAACATACTTGTAGATAATATTAACATGCAAACGGGGGGA
The DNA here is from genome assembly GCF_965226575.1 of Pagrus pagrus. Classification (NCBI taxonomy): domain Eukaryota; kingdom Metazoa; phylum Chordata; class Actinopteri; order Spariformes; family Sparidae; genus Pagrus; species Pagrus pagrus. Next base: position 9,785,064 of record NC_140202.1, read on the forward strand.
GCAGCAATACTAAGTTGCTTAATCGTTTCATCAATAGAATGAAAATTAGTTGCCAACAATCTTATAATCTAATTATTCGTCCAGGGGTCACACCTGATTCATTAGATCAGCTCCTCATCAAGCTCTGCTGAAGCCTGAAAAGGACCCATTCATTTGAATCAGGTGTGTTAGGGTACGGACACATTTAACAAAACGTCATTGACCCAAAAAGCCCAAAATAGAGACAGACAGCCAACACTGGCAACAAGATGCACAACCATCTTCTCAAATGTGAAGATTTTCCTGCTGGTCTCATTTGCCATCGAAAGTCTGTAACGCCTTCATAAACACATATATACACCCAGGAAACAATACTGTGGTGCACAAGAGTTCAACATCAGGTAAACATTGTCCATCAACTTTGACTGCGTGCAATTACCAAGCATTAACACTTTGTCAGCTCAGAATACAGTCTGCCTGTCAAGTGAAACAGCTTGATCCTGAATGTTGTGGTGATCACAACAGTATCTGATTGTCCCATCCTTTCCATATTCCTGTGATCAGACATTAGCCTGGAGCAAGATGGATTAGCACTCTTAGACTCTCTTCCGCCCTGGGGCGGTGCGGCTGGTCAGGTTGGATAGTCAAAAGATGCTGTGGGTACTGGTTGCTTAAAAGACCGCTGCTCTTAATTCAAACCTTGCACTTTATTCTCCATTCTTGATGAATGTGTTTCTGCCATAGCCAATACACGTTCCAGCAACAAAGCTGGGAAAAAAACAAAATTTGAAGGAGCTACTAGGCACCGCATCCGAATGCAAAACGTTTTCAACAATTATCTCACACACACACACACACACACACACACACACACACACACACACACACACACACACACACACACACACACACACACACACACACACACACACACACACACACACACACACACACACACACACACACACACACACACACACACACACACACACACACACACACACAATGAGACCCTACCTGGATCCAATTAAAGTCAATATAATTTGGATCTGGCCTGACCTGCAACCAGGGTCAGGTGTCAGAACTAATAACTGAAAGGACAAATGAGGACCTCTACAAACCAGTACAATACAAAAAGCCTAAACTAACCATTCAAACAAACCATTCATTCGGGTTGACTGTTTGATTCGTTGACTAGTCACATATTGCCCCAAGAGCTGATGAAACTCCTTCTTGTTCAACCCGTTAGTGTTTGAAACACAGGACCAGAGACTTGCACAATCTGGCCTTGAATGATTTTGGAGCTGTGCATGTCAGCTCTTCTGCAAATCTCCTCTCTGCATCCTTGATACATTTACGCACTTAGTAGAGACACGTTTCAACTTGTAATTTTTGCACACAGGTGGAGAAAGACAGGTCAGTGAAAGGCAAAGAAATCTGCCATTAATAAAAACAATCCCCTCCGCATTCCTACGGTCTTCATACACAAGATGCATTTAGGGTAAAGGGTGTGTCATCTGAGGTTTCATAAGATCTCACTACCAACGAAACTAGAGTTTTCTCCAGGCCGCAGCTCACAGGAATGTTAGGACCTTGAAAAAGAAAGAAAAGACAAGTTTTGGAACAAGCATCGGGTAAAGGGTGTGGGGGAGGGGGAGTGGAAGGACAAGTTGATTCATCAACTACCTGAGTTTCATTCTCACCTCCTCCTTTCTACCCAGAAGACATCCATAGACCGACACAGCTTGACTAACAGGTTAGAGAGAAGAAGGCTGTTCCTACTGTGAGTGCAAAAAATATCTTGCTCATGCTTTAGGAGTTCATCATGCCTGCAGTAGCATCTTGTATTAATAACTCCCTTGCTCAGAAGAGATTAAAAAGAGAAGAAGTTGTAATTGTAGAGGCCACTTAAGGACCAATAGCCAAACTACTTTAAGGCTGAGATGGATGTCTAATTATACTGAATCAGGATTTGTAGGCTTTCCCATTGCTGAAAAAGTCTCAGATGGTGTTAATTCAGGCCTATCGACCAAGTCCACCTGCTAACAATGAAGCTAAAGAACTACCACACTGACCATATGTCTAGACATATGGCTGAAGGAGATTACATCAATTATTTCTCACCAGGAAGGTGAACTGGTTAGCCACTGTGCGTCCTGCCCATACTTCCAGTCTGCCTTCACAGAATGGTGCACTGTAGTCTTTCAAAGTAGTCTCTACTGTGACAAATACGAAGACATAAAAGATGTTCCATTTCCTCGATTACAGAGAAATCATACAAATGTCTTTTAAAGTTGTATGTATCTCTTTCTCTGTTTCCTCATCTGACACTATGAAAACCACAAGAAAATAAAAGACATAAAAGGTTCAGAACCCAGTCATTGTTAAAGTCTCTCAAGCTAGTGTCCATTGATAAGCAGTCCCAAACACGTTACTACATCAGAAATGTGCTGAAAGTGACTAAAATTACTGAACATGTATCACAATTGCCCATGTAAACACACAAAAACGACATAGTAATGTTTGTGTCTCTTGGATCACATGTAGAACAACATTATTTTGGAGCCATATGCGCTTCCTCTGCAGCCATGTTGGTTCTGACCCATGACATCACCATGCGTCATAAAATGTCACATAGTGCCCTTAACTCAAACTCTGGTCCTGTAACCTCTGCAAAAAAATAAAACCTTACATTAAGAGCGCTAAATGTCTTAAACAAATATCATTTTAAGGGTTAATGTTTTTAACAGATTATTTTAATCAATGTTACCTTTTTAAAACTTTATTTCTTACATTTAATCACTTTTTAATGGCTTTATCAACTCAAGTAATCATGAATTTATAGCAGAGGCATATACAAGAAAACATCTCAACGAAACATGTTTCTGAGCGTTACACTGCATTTTCTGTGGGGTTTTTAGTTGTTGATGTCTTTTGGAGATAAATTAGCAGTTTACACACTGTGAATTTAAAAAAAAAGGAACAGATGTACATTTTTCTAATCTCCATCAGCTGAATGTAATATAGCTTAGTGAACAATAGATGCAAGTGGATGGTCTTCACTTCACAAATTCATCATCCTGCAATTTACAGCTCAGCTTAGCCTGTGCCAGTTACTGGTGTAATGACAGAAACTCTGATGTTTAAAGTATCCTATTTTCCCTGCTGTGTCAGCTGAAACAAGAGAAAGTCAAACACTCATTTCCCTACGAGATTATAAATCGTCCTCCGAGAGGGAATGGTGACAAAGCATGATTGTGCAGTCCTGTCCGCAGACACATGTGACTGACTCCATGTGCAGAGGCAGCCTACAGATACAGGAGATCTAACAGGACTGTAAATCAGCGTGGACTTAACAACTCCATAAAAGAATCCTGCAGGAAGCAATCTCCATTACGGCAACCCACGTTGGATGACTTTGTGCAGGGGACACAGCACTGGCCGGCCGGGGCAGGGCCAGAGGTGCCTGTTCAGTACACACACTGAAACATGTCATTAACCATTATGCCAACTAAAATAAACCTACAGATGTATTATTTAACACCAACCCCAACTTCTGTCACTGCACCGACTCTTATCTGAATAATGTACTAAATGCAAATTAGTCAACTGCTACACCAACTACCATCTCCTCTGGCAGTATCACAAAACTGGCTCACACATTTTTGGTGTTAAATATGATGCAGCCCACACGGTTGAAGATCACACACACCCCATTAGCCATCTGCATGGGTCGACTGACATCCTGATATGTAGCTGCTTCAATATTGACAACCCCACAGAAGTCAGCTCCTTGACCCGGAGCGTGGGAGGGAGCCGTCTCTCTTCAATGCAGACAGGGATTTTCGGCCTCCCACACTTTTCAGCCTGGTTAAGGAAAAAAAACAGGGGCTTTGTGACCTATAGAGATGGCTGATGTTACATACCAATTTTTCACCCTCAAATTTGGAACAATTTGGATGTAATGGGGCAGTGCAGATAAACATTGTGTCACCTCCACAGACTGGCAGAAAGCAACACAGTTGTTTTTAAAACTATGCAGGAAATGACACAGCGGACACAAGCTTGCCCGTGCAGAGGAAGAAGTCTGCAAAAGCAAGGGAAATGTCATGTTACTTGACATGCAGCAATCATTAAAGAGAGACACAGGGCGGTTTCATGAAAACAATACTGGAACCTGTTAAGATCCAACACTGACAGTGGGAGCAAAGGAATGCAGTGCTGATAGCTGCCAAAGAAGTGAATAGGCAGCTCTAACAAGGCCAAGCCTACACACATGAGGGATAGACAATCTTAGTGGAGACATGAATCAAAACTTTGCCTCAAACTTTACCCTTCTAAACCTAGATATGTTGTGTTTTAAGATGATATAATCCAAACCATAAGGCACATTATTAAAAGGATTTTCTGTGTCATATATTACAGCCGTATATGAATGCATCTCATGCGAAAAACCTGGTCCACTTTGATGCAAAAGCTTACTGACACTACAGGATGAAACAAGTTGCCTTCTTATTCATGTCTCTGCAGTTCACTGGTGCCTTCTGAGACACAGTTAAGCCTATAATTATAGAAACAGATGAAAAAAAAGACAAGATGAAGGGTTAACTTGATCGCATAAAAAACAGGAAGCTCACATGCATGAGTAATGTGGGTGAAGAAATGAAATAACAGATATAGAATTATTGACAGGACCAGCTTCCCTCTAATTGACTTTCGTCATAGAAGGGGGGAGAATATGACTTTTGCAACAGATTGAACATGAAGTCACGGCCAAGTTTCACATCAGCCTGAGCTGCCAGCATCGGGGACTGAGTGGCCGTTATTAGCCCTCTCTGTGACCACTGCCTGGTCAGATGTGGAGGCATCACATCCCCCCTCCCCAGAGAGGAGGAGTGGACCAAAACAAAGCATCAATTGCACTGTCTGGCACGCGTCACATCTTGCTGCCAATTGCTCCATTGTCTATGGCATAAAACACGAGGGGGGGTGCATGCAAGCAGGGGACATTGCTCCTTTGTGTAAGCAAACATAAAAAAACATGTGCATGTGAAAGCCACACTGGCATAGTGTGTGCGCTCATGCTCAGCTGATTGTACACATTGGAGGCTGCAGTAGCTCGAGCATATAGAAATAAATAAATAACAAAACCCAAGGTGGCTTTCATGATAATCAACCCCCTAATACGAGCTTGGCACCAGGATGAACTATAAGATCTCGGCTTTGCAACCACTCCTCACGCAGCCTCTCTTTTTATTTTTTCTCTTGTTTCACACAGTGTATCGCCTAGCAACAGTGCGTTGCGAGGATCCTACATCCTTGCCAGGAAGAGGACCACTCATCCCTCCGTGCCTTTTCACTCCCGTGGCTCTCCTGCACCCACTGACAGTCCACATCACAGCATTTTAGCTCCCCCGCTGAGCCTCTGGTGTACACATTACCAACCCGTGTCCGTCAGTCGGCTCAGTGACGTGGCAGGCGACAACAGCGTTTCACAGGACTCAGAAGTTTTGTCGTGACATGAGGTCGCTTCAGGTCCGAGCGGCCAACAGTAAGCAAGTCGTGAGACCACGTAAATGCGCGGACGACCAGTTTGGGAGCTGAACTCGCTAGGAAAGCCCCGACGGGAGTCAATTTACGAGCCGAGGAGCGCTGCTGTCAGTTTAAATGTCAAGTTCACACATATCCGACTTTAAACACTCCCTCTAACGTTGAAAATGTTCACTTCTCCGGTTGCCAGGTCTGACAAACACCCCGCACACTGACCCTCAACATGAAGCGGATGTCTGCAAGACGAGTTGTAAAGTGACGCTAGTGTGAAGTATCGCCGGTTGTAGTGTTAGCTCCGTGTCAAGGCTAGCTTGTTTGGCTAAGTTAGCCTTCCTTTAGACAAATTAGCACCAGCTAACGCCTTCATGGGAGTGTATTTAACAACAGGGTACTCACTTTTATGTCTGCCCGCACCCCACGACTGTTTGGCGATGCTGGGGCTCCGTATAATTGCCCTTCCAGCGGATTTCAAAGCGTCCATATCGTAATCCAAAAGTGGGGCAAAGAGCCCGACAAGCGCCGCTTCGTTTCTGACGAAACACTTCGCTCGGTTTAAAACAACCCTCCTCCGTCCAAACTTTTTTTTTTCAGCTGTTTCTTCTCCCCTCCGCACGGTTTGCTTTCAATCGATGGCAGATTATCATGTTCGTCCCCCTGGGCGGCGTTATGTATGTAAATTAACCGGATAATGTGCGTGACGCCCGTTTGTGGGATCACGCGAGTGAGGTTGTTGCAGAGGCGGCGGCGGCGCTCGCATCCCTGGCGGGCGGTGCTGCTGTTTCTGTTGTTCCTGTTAACACACCCCACGGTGTTGCTCCCACCCAGTGTCTTGTGTGACAGATGATTTGGTAGTCACATCACGGGCTGTGGTTAGACCTCTCATGTTTAATTCAGCCACATGGCCTCTTCTTTATTGAGCTTCTAAATTCACCGTCTTTTCAGTGGAAATGTCAGTAATGTCACCAGAGGTAGGCTGGAGGGTGGGACTACTTCCATTCAGGGAACTCATCTAGTCAGGTTGATTTAGCTCTATAAATATAATATCTCACCATCAGTAATTAAAACATGTATTAATGTGTGTTTTATTAATGGGTTGTTAGTATGCTTTCCTTTGGGAAACTGGCTAAATATCATCCTACAATAACTCCAGTTCTCTATATATATATATATCCTTTCAATGTCTATTTTTATTATATACTCACTTGATATAATATTATGTCTGATCAAGTGCATCCTATTCCCTCTAGTGTATGTGACCCCAGCCCCCATACTCTGCCCCAGTGCTCTGATGGCTCATCGTACAAGTGAACAGCTGCAGGACAGGAAGCCTGTATAGTGTCTTTCCTGGAAAAGATGTACCTTGATGTAAACTGTTCAAAATTGAAAGCCACGGAGACCCTGTTGGACATCTGGAGGAGAGGTGTCTCCTTATGGGAAAAATAAATAAAGTTAGTGAGATCCAGACTGATGATTGCAGGACTGAGGAGGACACCAGGTCAAACTGACCTCTTTTGTGCATGACTAAAAAATACATGTTTAATGTCATAAGGACAAGATGTGGTCAACTTAAGTATGTCAGCGGAAATTTCTCTGAGATCACGCTGACCGTTTTTGACCTTTTTACAGTTTCACTTTCTGCACAGTGTGGGACCTTTTAGATGGTGTAAGGAAACAGTGTGCATGTTGTTTAGTGTGATAGGTCAAGTCATTTTACAGGCACCACCATAGCAATGAATAACATATTTTTTGATTTGATTATGATTGGGTTATACTTCAATACCATTTGAGTGCTGACAAAAATATGTCCATTACACATTGTGACTTAAAGGAATATTCACCAAAAAATGTAAATTCAGTCATTATCTGCTCACCCTCACGCCGAAGTAAAGTCAGATTAAGTCTCGTTACATTTCTGGAGCGTCGCAGCAAAACAGCATTGCAGCATTCTCCTCAACAACTAGAGTAGATGGGGACTTTTTCGATGGGTCTTTATACAGCTTGTCCGGCGTAAGATCTCAAATTGAAATGAAAAGCAATATTTACACCCTCGGTGAGTGCTATCGCTTTAAACTTTACAACTACAGTGAAGATTTCGGCCTAAAAAAGTGTAAATAATGCCTTTACAAATCAAATCTCGGGGCTTCCAGAGATTTGGATTACACCTGAAGAGCTGTATTCATTTTTGGGTGAACTTAGATTAAGCATTTTTTTAAGTAAAAGAATCCTCCTCAAAGTAAGATTAAAAAAATAATATTTGTGTGTTGGTGTCAAAACTTCTGCATCACAAAACATGTTATATCACGCCAAGCCATGTTCTGTATTTACTTTCAATGTGCTTGAATCATCACCAACCAAATGAATCACTCAGAGGAATTTCAAAAACTCTTGCAGGACCAGATCTGTCAGAGATGACGAGCTCCGATACAACAGTGCAACAGGCTAATACGTCACCAAGGACATATTAGGCAACACTGCCGCTGTCTTCAATCTGAAGCCCAGTTCAGCAGTGACATATTAAAGGGTGTATTCTGTACAAAAATAACTCCAAGGGAGAAATATCACCACATCAGTGTTGCACTGTAAAATAAACCACCCCCCTGTACTCAGGCAGGTGTTTGCTTCTAAATCACTGTTTCTTTGTTGGCAGCTACAACCATGCTTCACTAAGAGGCTTGAGACAAAAGAGCGCGCTCTCTGCTAGTAAATCTGCCACTTACTGAAGCGTGCAAGACATATCTTGACTTTTAAAGCAGCAACACGGGTAATAGTTACAGTAAGTGCGTTTGGGAGGAAAATCAATGAGTTTCGGCTGGGAAAGAGAAAAAGGGTTCAACTGACAGAAAAGAGGTAGCTGGTTGCCCAACATCAAATAGAGATGATTCTTCAGTCTAGAGGTGAATATGAAAAACAAAATACACATGATTTATTCATACATGAGGACAAACACGAGTAGGCTGCCTATTATCATCAGCATTGAGAGTATATCTATACACTACTATTCAGAAACACTCTGTTTCACCATGTTCCTTGTTTCCCAGAGGAACAGGTACAGAGTCAGGGGGTGGAAAGTGTATTTCCACCATGAGAATTACTCATGGACTTTGTTAATTGAGTAGGTCAAGAGAAACAGGAGAGCTACAGTATATCTGGAATTTCCCACTACTGAGAAATTTCTCCTCAAACAGCTGGATTTGCTGTAGATTATATTGGGCCTAATGCCGTTGCGAGTACAGCTGTGCCAAATGCAAACTGCTAGAAAAGACCTATCATAATCTGTTAATTCCACATGCTTGACTCTGCCAAACAATGTGGTGCCAAATTGGAACAGTGATAAAATATAGAGGATAGAGTATAAAACAAATTTATGCCTAACCTAGGCACTGGTTAATGCTGAGGAAAGGAACAAGGAGCTTTACCCACATTTGTCTCGCTGCACAGGTTAATCAAGCGTATTTGGGGAAGCCTGGCATGTGACAGAATGCTGAGCAGAGGGCTTCTTTCATGCATTGAAATCCAGTGTCCTTGGCAAAGGGATTCTTTATCTCCCTCCCAAAATTTCCAAGTGCTTTAGATGAATGAATTATCACTCAAATCAAAACATGTGGCAGCCCATAATTTGCTCCCTTTCATGGTTCCATCACTGACTGCAATCTCGAGCCCTGAGGTCAGCAGAGCCCAAAAAATCCCTGATGGTGATTATTACTGAATTTGAAACGCAGACAAGGAGGAGAGTGTGGAAAGGTGTGCTTAAATGCTGAGTTTTAACATCAAAGGCTGGCATTCCCCTCTGGCATTATTTAAATGGTGCACACTCCCAGCTTCATTTACCTACCGGCCCAGTGCTGCTGGATAGCTTCGTGGGAGCGCCAGTGGTCACCATGTTTTGACGAGCTGTGATTTGTGGTAAGCACGAATAGATTATTCATAAAGTCCTTTTGTCAGAGCTAAATGGGATTTCTGGGCTTGAAAAGAAGGAATTAGCAGGTCTTGACAGAGTTAATAACCAGAGTCTGTGAGGACAGATTATCTCCTTTAAGCTAATTTAAAAGGACAGACACTGCCTCCTTGTGGCATTTAAATGACAGTGCAGCTAGTAAGGAATACCAGATTCTAGCCAGATGAACAATTTTGTGAATTGTTTGAAGATAATCCATAGTTAATATAGTTTTATTTCAGCTGTGCTTGATGTCTTTCATTAACCAACTACCCTATAAGAAGAATGCAATTTTCCTTTAAATTTCAACAAAAGGAACTGATATTTGGGATGGCATAATTAGGGTTTCTGAATACTCAACTTTTATGTATTACACTTCCATAGAATTTCAATTTACGAGACAGATTAATAAAAGAAAGGTCAAAATAGAGGCAACATATGCTGAGGTATCCTGGCTTTGTCTCCGAAAACACTACCTATCTTACCCATAATGCAATAGTATGTCATTAGATCCCCCTGCCTCCTAAATTCCACTTATGTTAAACCCCACAACTTTAGTTTGTGAGACTCACCCAAATAACAGAGTTTGGAAAGCAAATAAACTGGAATAACTGTTTAAAATCTGTATACATAGCAAACTCAAAGTTGACACGCTGTTTTGACATGTTTAGACATACGGTTAGAGTAACAAGCAGAGAAAAGTGAATTTGCAAGAAAAAAATGTTTATTCCTTGTAAACCTCACAGAGCGAGAGCATAGCCAAGGTCAGACCTGGGGAGAAACAGAGCAGTGACTGTGGGCATAGAAAACAAAAAACAAACAAAACAGTTCTCTATGCTTCCAACAATCAGTTGACCAAACAACTGACTAAACTGTAATTTTCACAACATTTTTTCCAGGACCCAATGACAGCAATCTGAGCGAAAATAAAAGCTTCTGCATTTACAGTAGGTGAAAACCACACGCACAACAATGACCATTTCAGATGACGGTGAAACCCCATCGGACTCGAGCGTCTTTCTCCCTGCAGGAAAATAACATGAATACCAGAAAACAGGAGTACGGAAAACTGATTTTAACACCCATCTGGCCAACAGCTGCAAATACTGAAACATTCACAAAAATAAACTTTTCTAGTCCCTTACTTTTAACTACACGGTCTACTACAAACAGGTGACCACTTTCTCTACCTGCTTAACTGAAACTTCCATGAAGTAATATTCAGCTGAATATTTGACCAACATGTCAGCCAATGTATCTGCAGTACATTCTTACACACTACTAGAGAAACAAGCATTCCTGTCTTGGCACACAAACCGAAGTGGAGGATTAATTAAATAAAATTATTTAATTGCTATATTAAAGTTGGCAATTCTAAAGCTTTGTTTACATTGCACGGTCCATCTTTTACACTTTTTCCCTTTCAAACAGCGCGTTTTCTGTTTCCTACAGTGCAACTTCAAATTGGAAATCAAAAAGAAACGAGCCAGGCAGCAGCTAAAACCGAGGGAGTTTGGGGTTTAATAGCAGCAGAGATGAGCTTCTGTGAGTGGACATGTGACAAGCCGGAGACCTGTGTGCAGTAGACTTCATGTGAATAGGCAAATAGGAGTATAATAAAAAGTACTGGAAATGGTGCTGTCCATTGTATCGGTTGAATGTGACTAAAGTGAGAGACAAAGCTGCCCTGAGTGGACACATTGGATCAGCTTCCCCACCAGTTGGGAAATCAGTAGGGATTCCAAAAGCCAAATCAGCATCTAAAGGCAACTCTGTCCCACGTCACTGGGTGAGGTCAAATTCGTATCCGTTTCAGCTTAGCCAGATGCTTCCCCGCTAATTCAGAAGGGCTGGGCCGAATCTCATAATCAAACTCACTCTATGTCCTCGACTCAAGGCACTGTGATCATGAGAACTGATGAAAGACCTGAAGAGTACTGAGAAGCTGGCACACTTGCACACACAGACTTCTTCTCTTACTGCACTCTTTCTTCAACTCAAAAACTCATTACGAGCTGCTTGGGTTTGTTTAATTTTCCAACACAAGATCTCCTCCAACTTGTTGCAACTAACACATCCAGCCTGTTGAAATCAACACTTAAATCTTAAAGAGTGAACAAATAGAACCATGTGACACGCTTTAAAAACTATTTACCACCAAATCCCAAAGCAGCTGAAAGCAGGGTTGATTTGGCGTCTTAAAAAATTATTGAAACATAACAGGGGCGAGAGTCTGTGCCAACTTTGCACTACATTCCTCTGGTTGTAAAGATGTTGCCTTAATACCTTGGGAAAAAACAATCTGTCAAAGAAATTGGGATAAGTAAGGCTGTATGACAGTATGATAAAGGAGAACTTTTCAAATTTTTAGGAGGGAAAAATCGACTGAAAATAATAAGCAGCTACTCCCCAGGACCAAAGAACAGGTAACTGCTTGCAGATGGTTTGCGGTGGGAAAGGGAGAGCAACACCCTTGAGATGAAGATACATACCCGATTCTGTGAGGTTTCACTAGACACTTTAGAGAAAAAAAAAAACCTTGGACTTCCTAGTTGACATGTGATGTCCGTTTTTAAGTTTTTTTTGTCTTTTGTTTTAACTACAACAAATACAGTCACACAATACAACATCCTTCTGACCTGGCGAGGAGGAAAATAAAAACCCAAGAAAAACAATGTTCTCAGCCGCAGACATGCCGAGCAGATTGGAAGGTGGTGGGCCTGCAGGAAAAAAAAAAAAAATGATGGGAGGATGGAGGGAGGCGAGAGGCGAGACGAAGCTTTCACTTTTTGAGTGGCTGGTAAACGGAGGCATTGGGGTCGAGGCCGGAGGAATTGGTGTCCATGAACTTGGAGGAGTAGTGGGGGGCCACGGGGGTCATGCTGCTGGTGTCGGCTGTGTAGGAGATGCTAGGCATGACAGCCATCACTTCGGCTATCTTCTGCTTCAGATCTTTGATCTCCTGGTCCTTCTGCAGGATCTGACCTGTAAACAGACATCAACATGTCAGTCCAAACACAACATGATTGAGAATATTGTTCAAAACCAAAAACATTTGTAGGTGTGTTCACACAAAGTTTAAGGCAATCAGGCTGACCTTGTGCAATCTCCAGCTGTCTCTTGGCGTCTCCCAATGCAGAGAAGAGGTCCAGTTTGATCCTGGTCTCTGCACTCAGGCTGTTCTCCAGGTGCTGGGTCTTGTCCTGCATGGCTGACAGCGCTGACATCAGCACCTCTGTGTCTTTTTCATTCTCTTTATATTTATGAAGCTCCTGGAGAAGAAGAAGAGGAGGAGATACAGTTAGGGTCAAGTCAGGGGTTCACTTAAGCACGCTGGTGATTGAATCTTCTGTTTGGCTGCTGTTTGCTTTTCTAACATTTTTAGACTGCTAGATGCAAGAGTAGGCACAGAAGCAATGGGATAGTGCAAATTGTACTCATTTGCATAACTTTGGTAACTGATGTAAACAGAAATTCATTCTGACCTAGAATGTAAATTCAAGATAAGTATGCATCACTGCAATGAGTCAATGCAAACAAACTTCAAAAACCTCACCTGTTTGCACTACAGTGCTGTGGTAAGATACTTGTTATTGACTGAAAGAAATCCTTTACCATGTTGACTAGCTCCTCTTAGAAAGTCTTTATGGTAAATACAGAACATCAACCTGTAGCTCACCGCTTGTTTCATGTCTACTGTTCTGTATAACATTTACATTTAATTTGATTCTGCTTGTCAGTTTGAGATTTCATTAAATCCTTATTCTGCCCTACTAGCAGTTATATGTCTAAAATGATTAGGTGTCTCAAAGTCAAAAATGTTATATTTCCTATGTTGCCATGAACAATTTGAATATTAACAGTTTTTACACTGTTGTGGACTTGTATATCCTGGCAGGATGGAGCACGATAACTTGGACAGAGCTCCAAGAAATCCTCCATCATTAAATTGTATGTAACATTTTGTGTTTCTGTCAATTGTGAGGCATCATCACTTTTGAGCACTAGTACTGGCCCACCCTACTGCAAGACCTATTTGCATGCACTGACAAATGGCATTGCAAACTGGCAATGTACAAAAGACAACAGATTATACATTTGAAATCCAACACTGAACACCTTTACTGTGCCTGGCAAAAAGCATTTCACACAACTGAATGAACAAAGGGACACAGATCATTTGTATCTGTACTCTATGGTCACAATTCTCATAAATACTTAATAAATCCTTACCTGAACTTTCAATTCAAGCTCTCTGATCTGATCCTCCTTTAGCTTGATGTCCATTGTTAATTTCTTACACTCTGTTTCTAATTCAGTGATTCGCCGCCGCAGCGTGTCTGTACACTCCCCTCTGAACAAATAGAGGGAAAAAAGTGGTTAATTTATACCAGTGCTCATAATACATTTTAAGAGCAAGAAACAAGCAACAAGGCAGAAGTTTATATTGCTGTATTTTTACCTGGATGCTGCTGCTAGTGCTACTGCTCTGGCTGCTGTGGCCTCCTCTAACTTCTTTCGCTTCTTTTCGTCTGCGAGTTGTTTCTCTGCGGTGGCTCGAGCCTCCTGCTCTGCTTTGAGCCTCTTCTCCAGTTGGCCCACTGCCTGTTTGTCCTTTTGCTTTGCCTGCACAGCATTATGGAGCCTACAAGTGCACGTACACATATAGAAGAGCACATTAACAAACAGGAGCTACAGTGTGGCAGGATCAGCATTTCTTACTTGTATCCATCACTGTTTGAATTGTCACTGTGTTTGAATCACAAGTATAGAATATATTTTAGCAGCTCATACAAATTGTTTGGTATTTTTGATTTTATCATGTTGTCCTTGTGAAACTCGACTGTAGTCTGCAATCTGAGGGACCTCTCTAGCAGTCATTACCTAATTAGAAGTTAACTTGTGAATGCAAACCCGTTTAAATGTGATGATTTTTCTGCTGCCAACTGTTTTTTCCCCTACAGGCTTAAATTTATTCTGATGCATGACAATAAACACCCCAATGCCCCATTTAGCAATGACCAAAAACCAAAAGCATCACAAGTATGACCTTGCTTTGATCCAGTAAGTCACCCCACTCACTTGTTCTGCAGCAGCTCGTTCTCCTGGCGAAGTTGGCCCAGCTCAGTGCGTATGGAGCGCTCAGCGCTGCCCAGTGAGCCAATCTGGCTGCGCAAGTCCTGCTCAACCTGCCGACTGGCCTGCAGGTCTGCCTTCAACTTCTTAACATCCTGCTCCAATCTGTCCCAGGTGGGTGAGTGAACAGAGGAGAGACACATTCACATACTGCTTACATGATGACAGTCAACATGAATTAAACAATTGCTTAAAAAGTGCACCCTCGGATTCCAAGTGATGTTATTGGAGATGCACGATATGGATTTTTTTCAGCAGGTACTAAAAACCGATAATAAAATAGTTTTGTTTTTTTTAAAGTTCCTAACCTGTAGTTTATGCACATCTCAGGGTGAGAAAGGCTAAGATGCAGTGCACAAAGATGGATGATTTAATGTCCCATAGGTCAGACTTTTCCCTTCCAAACCAACTTTAAAAAGGGTCACACCACCACCTATTGTATTGTGCACAGAAGCTGCGCTTGTTAAGTCAATAAAAGCAATTTGGCTTTGTATTATTGACTCTATTTATTGAATATAATTTCATTATGAGCCTACAGCTGTTAATGATCGTGATAATACATTTTTGTCCTGTTACATATTGTATATTCTTAAATGTTATACCTTAGTGTGGAGACATTTATCCAGATGTGGTTATTCTTACTGAAGCCAAGACACATTCATATTCAGTCTATACAAACTATAAATAAAGACTAGCGTACGTCTTCAGTGAGTCGAATACAGTGGAACCAAGAACCATTTACTTCATGCTCATGAACATTGTAAAAATGGTAATGTCTTTCATTCTTACAGGATCTGAAAGCAGGTGAAATAGTAATTTTTTTGTCCTACTTAAAGGACAGAATATTCTGAAAACAAAAATGCTACATAAGGATATTGGTAGAAATTCATGCTGGTTCATCTGCTGTCATATGTGACAGTCAAAGAAAAATCTGCAACAAAAATCTACATGCAAGGAGTAAAACACTGACCAATTAAACTTGAAATGTGCATATTCTTTGATATTTTAGATTATCTGCTCTCATCATTTCTACGCTAAACCTTCTTTTACACTGGAAAAATAACTCCCATAATAAATATTATTCATTATTAAATCAACATTCTGTTATACGCGCTAATGATTTCAAATATATCAGGAGTGAAATCAGATGTCTCAACACCCACGGTCCAATTAAATCACTCCAGCCAGAGATCCTCTTAATGGCCATCGGTTTGTAATATGCAATATGCGTCACAAGCTGATCAGAATACGGGGCCAATTCAGATTTTTTAGCATCAAAGAAGCTAAATCAAATTTATATCTTTTGTTTGTTTGTTCCAGGTGCACCAGCATAAAAATGCTGGAACCATTTACTTTTATGGGTGAAGCATAAAATAAACAAGCCATGAAATAAACAGCATCCTACTAAAGAGTTTCAGTTCATTCAATTTCAGAGTGAAGCAGCAGCAAGTGAGGCAAGAAAAAGCAAACTCAAACACTTACATCATTCTTTGAAAGTTTTAAACTTCAATATTCTGTTCAAGATGTTGTCCAGAGATATTTGGTCTTAAATTTAAAAGGCGCAAGCCCTTAAAATGTCAAAATGCGTTGTTTATTTGTTAGTGAGGCAGTGCAGTGTAGTATACACTTCTTACCTAACAAGTGCTTCTGGCTTGCTCAGCTGGTTGTTGGGGATACAGTTGTCTGTGGGATCCCTGTGGGAGCCACCTGATGTCCCCTTCCCCACCGCTAACTTGTGCTTCTTCTCGTTCTTCCCTGTGGACGAGGAGGATGATGGTGCAGAGGAGGGCACGCTGCCGTTGGTAGCGCTATGGCCACGGGGTGAGGAGTTGAGTGTCGCGGCATTGCTGCTAGCATTTTTGTAGTTTTTGGAGGAGGAGGAGGATGAGGATGAGCAGGAGGAATTGTTGTCCTCTTTAAGCAACAGGTTCTCTGTGCTGCCCAGCTCTGTGGTCAGTCTCTTGTTGTTCATATGGTTCTCCATATACTCCATCTCCTGGAGTTTAGAGTCCACTGATGGCAGGATGCTGTTGCTGTTGTGCTGTTTTTTAGCGTCCCCGCCGCCCCTTCCCTCTTTCCCTTTTTCTCTATACTCTAACTCCGGCAGTGCCGATGTCTTTTTATTGGCTGGGGCGCCATTTTGTGACACTGGAGGTGTGTCCACTTCAGATATTCCTTTAGCTGCTGCTGCTGCTGTATGAATAGGGGGGATACACATGAAACACATATGACTAACTGCCATGACTTTATGTAAATGGTGTGAACAGTGACACAGGATTTGCACGTGCTGCCTAAGTGTTACTTGTGTGAAATGACCAGATTTTGTGTAAGAAGTGCACAACACAACTACATATTGCTAGCTAATGTTGACAATGTTTTTACCAGTTTTTTGTTCAGTGAGAAAATGAAAGCTCCATTCAAATCTTTGACTAATCACAGCCTTAGATGATCATTATGTGCTTGGTGAATTTGTTTAAACTATGCGGCAGGTGTGAGTGCAACCACAGACTTTGAATAGAGAATAGAGAGGGAAATGCTGCACATGCTGATGTTCTTTGGAGTAATGTTAACATTCAGATTCAGCACTGCTTCAAACTTTTCATTACTAGAGAGTTTGAACTCTAGTAACTTTACAGGACAAAACACTACTGTATCAGACAGGCATTACTGCCTCTTTCTGGCAGCTACCTTCATCTCCATCAACACTCTTGAATGACTGACTGAGTGAAGGAAGACTGACTGGCAGATCTTTCAACTACTCAATCCATGGCTGTGTCATCACTGACTCAAGGAAGTGAACTAGCTAACTAAACAGTTAAGAGAAATCATAACACAAAATGCCTACTTAAATATCTAAACTAATAGGATTGTATTGTTCAGTCCTAGTGCATGTTGTATGCAAGCCTTAAATCTCCTGAAACAGGTGTTTCCTGTGTGCAGACAGTATGCATGTATGTGTGTTTGAATCTTACCTTCTTCTGCTTCTCGCTCTTGCCTTTGAAGCATCTGTTGCTCTGGAGGTAGAGCCTGCTGCAGGAGCTGCATGTAAAACTCATTCTCCTTCTGGACCTCCTTCTGCTTCCGGAGGCGCATCTTATAGCTTACGTAGCTCTTGAAGCCGAAGCCCAGCGTGACCACTGGGTAGCCAATGCTAAAGAGATGGACACAAGTACACTCATAAGTTGTTTGGTCAAAGTACTGACCAAACAAGGAAACGATGCTGTAAAAATGCACTTAGATAATCAATATGTTACACATCTTCATTATAGTGTAGTAGCCCAACTTCACAGCATAAGATAGGTTAACACAACCAAAGCCAAATCTAGCTTGAAGGTAGATTTGCAGACCTCTCCTAGATTTACACAGTATACACTTTTGCACTGTAGAGGTGCTACTATAAACCTCTTTCAGGATTTTTATAAATATGATGTCACTTTATAAAAATAGTCTTAAGGAGAATTCAAGACATGGATGTAAACATACAGTTCTCTGAGCTAATGTCTAACATAA
The DNA here is from genome assembly GCF_965226575.1 of Pagrus pagrus. Lineage (NCBI taxonomy): Eukaryota > Metazoa > Chordata > Actinopteri > Spariformes > Sparidae > Pagrus > Pagrus pagrus. The sequence continues at coordinate 9,803,173 of NC_140202.1, forward strand.
CAAATTCAGTGTCGCACAAAGCTGCATGGCACAGCAAATATCTCAACACTGCATACTGCTAAAAGAATATTGAAGTGGATTTATTCTTTGAAACTTTCAGGGAATCAAGCCATACACTGATTCATCATGGACAAATTAGCAAAGGGAAGGGAAAAGGGGCATTTGGCCCACCACATGATCCATCATGTGACATTATTGACTTTATGTAGTATGTCACAATAAGTTAAGCTGTGTGAAAATTTAGATTAGTCCAGATAATGCTGTCTTTACTTCTCATCATTCCTCTGCAGCATGCGGACATAGTCAGCACTAAACCTAGACATGCCTTTCAGTCAGAGCAAGTCTGTGAAGGACAGTGTTCCACTGCCGCTAGTTGAAAGAGAACAGTGGCTCACCAGTGTGCAGCAAAAGGACGACACAGGTCCACGTGGAAGTTCTTCAGGTCTTTGAATCTGATGGCTGCCTCTATGTACACAAAGAGTATCCATAGAGACACAGTGGGCAGACAGACTCCTCTCTCTGAAAAAACAAAGCAAGACAAACATGTTATGAATGAAGATCAGTACTGAGTACCACCTGAATTTTGTCTGTAGCAATGAGTACCAAAATAACATATATTTTTTTTAAGAATATGAACATTGGCAGAGTCATTATGGTTATCCCCCGACTGTTAGAGTCCTTCCTGGGCTTCATCTAACACATCCTTGCTTGTTATCAAATATGCACTTTGATAGTGAATGGTCCAAATATATAGATTTTTCTTCCTTGGCTGCAATTAATTCAACCACTTACACCACCAGGCTGTTGAGTGGTAAGAGATATTAATACTCCAGCAAAAATCCTATGGATGTAAATGCCACTGGTGAGTAAAGTTAAGGAGCAGAGAAAGCAACTGGGGACCACTCAGTGTTTTTCCCTCCCCCAACTGGCACCAGGATTTCAATCTGACACCTGGCCTTTGGTCAACACAGGGGGATACCGCTAAATCAGACTGACAACTAATCCGCAGAGCGCAGCTCACTTACACTCGACATGCAAAATTCTAAGAAGCAAGCCAACTATTTGTAAATAAGATAACACAATGTGCATGGGTAACGCTTTTCACACCTGCTTTTCCCTGAAGCACTACATGGAAAAACAACAAAAAACAGTCCAAATTCTAAGATATGGTGTGGTCTGTAAATTAAAAGAAATTATTTCAATAGCCCAACATGTGATTACACTGAAAGGTTCTTCCTTTCTTCATCTGCATGTTTAAACAGAACTGATGTAGAGAGAATGAATGTAGCTTGTGTGACAGACAGAGCCTTTTGCAAAACATCAATGAAGTTGATCACTGGCATTTGTCAGTTTTCTTATATGCAGTAAGACAACAATACATTGAAATCTTTTACCTGTGTGCCAAACATACTGCACCCACACATAGGTACTGGCAGCGAAGAATAGCCATTGCACTGGGATGAAGAGGAGGCAAATGATGTCCGAGGTAAACGCAACACACACAAAGAATACTGAGAAGGCCTGTTGGGTAGAAGAGAGGTGGTTACGATAAACCAGCAGCAAATGCAGTAAAGAGAGATCTAAGTTTGTCACTGTTAATATTGCATGTTCAAAACTTAAACCATTTCCTTAAAAAATAAGAAAGAAACATTGTTTTCAGGCTAGCAGCCAGCCTTAAAATGTTGGATGCCATTTAACAGAAGGGTTGGTTGTCAAATCTTAATCTTTTCTATCGGAAGTGATCTGGTCCTTGGTGATTAAACTCCATGTTTCATTGATGAAAAATTACATTGGTTATACAGATTGTACATTTTTGGTTTTCCTCTGTGAGACACAAACACACACCTCCACAATGCATTTCAATAAGAACAAGCTGTCCAGCATCAAAAACAGACCCACGGAAAAATAAACTATGATACATTAACATTAGCATACAGCATTTAGATAACAGGAAGATGAGGTCTGTAGTTTGTACATTATGTCAGATAAGAGTTAGGCAGCAAACAAGTTAAGGTGAAAAGGACTTGTCATTTTGAGAGTGGTACAACTCAATTTACAGTAACTGAAAGGTTCAGATTATTCGAGGATGGCCGTGTTCATAATCTGATCATCTAATAGTCATTGAACCCCTGCAGCAGGTTCTCAAGTAGTCTCTACTCGTTTTATTTGGGGTTTGGCAGTCCCGCAATCAATGTTAACATCTTGTGGGTTATTTTATAATTGTGACAGGATATCACCTGACTCATTACTAAACACTATCACTTTTCCCCTTTCTAACTAAGAAAAAAGCTGATCATCTTTGCATGCAAACATGAAATCTGATTTTTGGGTGAAACCAGGTAAAGCAAGATATAACATCCATGAATCAAAGCTAACATGTTTAGGTTTACTGTAATAATGCTACAGCATTAAGATGTTTATATTAAGTTCAAAGCATGTGGACCACAGTTTGGTACTGTGGGCATGTGTCAGTATTTTACAAATAACCATAAGCAGTCCAGTGGTGGCGTATGACTTAGCGACAGCATTTAGACTTTTCTTTGTAGCTGTATTTCAGGTTTAATCTGATTTAGGATTTAATTACTTACTAAAAAGACACACAGTACCACACTGCTATCAAAGCACCATTTCTGTTGTTCTGAATATCTGTTGCACAAACATTGTTAAAAGCCCAGTTAAGCATATACGTACAGTATATGGACAACAAGTCGTATTTCACCTACAGAAATCTATCTGGGCTTATCTAATTATTGCTCGCTGCTGTTTCAAATGACATTCAATAAAACAGGTTACTGCAGAAACCCCGCAAAACAGCATGCAAAAGCAGTGACTGTTACAGCAAACTCAACTCTGAAACAGGCAAATCCGAACAGGATGATAATCTAAAACTGAACTAGCATATTTTACTGCAACCTATAAAAATCAAGTGTTGAAAAAAATTTGAAAGGATGAGTATGTCTCAGACCGTGGTTTGTCTCCACCTTTATGAAAGCATAATAAATAGTGAGAACAATTGCACTTACCAGCCCCTGGTATCTAAAGGAGTCGTACACGCTCCGGATGAAGAGCCAGAACGGCCAGAGGTACTCAAACCTGAACTCCAGCACAAAGTCTGCCAGTAGAACCAGTGCCCACACCACCAGGAACTTCAGGTACAGGAAGGTACTAAAAAAATAAAAGATAAATTGTATGACACAAGATGTTTTGGAAAACAAATATGCCACAACAGTGTTTCTTATTCTGGTATTCATCTTACCTTCAGAAGTGAGTATATGGCAGATAAACATTAAGTCATTACATCAAAGAGGTGTGTGCCGGAGGTGAATCAAGTGTAAGACGTATGTCTGGAGCCTAGTGCTGTTTGGGAGTACACCAAAATTTAAGGGGCTACCTGGAAGAGGGAAATGCCTGTCAAACTACAGTATATTCTGTTGTGGTATTAAGGTTTACACAAAGAAAATGGCAATTAGTTGGTGACTCTTTCCTTGTGCCACAATTAACTAAGGTAGATATATTTGACAGCCATTGACATTTTTTGTTACAGCACTGAGACCCATAAAGTGACAAGGTAGGGGTGTTCTTTGATCTCAAAGCATGACTGTGTTGTGAAGGGGGCACCTGTTCTACAATTCAAGGAGGGCCCCACACCTCTTAGTCTAGATGCCACGTGTGTAAACCAGTGGCCCTTAAACGTTTGGTTATTCAGAAACATAGGAAGTCGCACAGAGGTAGGACCTGTCAGGTAGAGCTGGGAAGGACAACTATGCATCTATAAGTCAACAGAACTGAATAGTGCAACACAAGCTCCTCAGAGGTCAGACTAACTGACTGTGTCTCATCAACTCATGCTTAGAGTTAGTGTTAATATACAGTATCCCTGAATAAGTGTGGAGAAGTTGGCAATGAGTAGACAAAGCTGCTGCGGTGCTAGCTACCACAAGTTACCTTTGCTAGCAGTGAAGCGGCTAATTTTGACGCTGCAAACAGATGACGACTGGCGTGGGCACACTGTATATAGTCAGGGTTTAATATTATCCAAAAATCCACTACAACTTAGTTCAAACTTTAACACTGCTGTGAACTGACCATTGTGACATGGTTCAAAACAGGCTGTTTCGGGGCCTAGCGCTACAGCTAGCTTACCAGCTAACGTTACTTGCTAATGTAAAGCGAAAACATACTGCTAGTTTTCGCTAATGCTATTACTAGCAGCTAGCTAGGGTAATAAGATAGCTAGCAGTGGCAGTTCATTGACATTAATGGTAACGTTGTGAAGTTATGCGTGCTGCAGCTATCAAGCCGCAAACATCCCCATTCAGTGGCCCCCATTATTGTCGTGAGGAAGACCCTCTTGTCAGGCTCCATATAAGTTACCTGCCGTATATACCCTCAGTGATTCGGTTCCGTTTTAACGGCCGTCGGAGTTTGCTGCAGTCCGCATTGCGCCGCTTCATCCTCCTCCCCTTGGCTTTGGCCTTCGAGTAACAACTGTAATCTTATCCAGTTTTCTTGTGTATACGGACAATGATAATAAATGAAGTGACGGTGGTATACGTCGCTGTTATTATTTTTCCCCACTGGAAACAAAGAAATAAATAAAGGACTCTATTCGGGAACCTCCTCTTTTTCTGTTAGCGCAGACTCTGTAAGTCCAAACAGCGCTGTATCTTACGTCCACTTGTCAGACGGCTGGTATATCCAATCAATCTGTCCGCCGAGGCCTCTCTCAATGACGGATACAGAGATGAGCCACTGATGTTGTGCCGTGGCCGGTCGCGCAGCTCTTCTCCGCCAATCACAACAGGGGAGAGCGAGGGGGCGTGGGCGGCTGCGTGTGGAAGGTCTCACCGTTCAACCAATCAGATTTTTGTGGACAAATTGGGCATCGCTGATCGACCAATGAGATCGTCGCGGAGGCGGGCTCTTCTCTTGGAGCCTCTTCCTTTGGTTTATTATGAGCAGAAAATATGCAGTCTTTGGGACAAAATTCCCTTTGTGCCCCGCACAAAACATCCATTCCAGCATACGGGGGTTATTTATATCAGTGCCTTTGTGTGTGTTCATGGACAGACTTGGCTCAAGGCCTTGTATTGCAATTGTGTTTTCAGGTTAAAATGTAGGCATAGTGTACGTGGGCATAGTGTACGCGCGCGTGTGCGTGCATTTGATCATAAAGTATGGGATGCAGACAGTCATCCTTGTTTATGCTGAACTTTACGCATGGCATTTTGTTTACCATTGTCTTTCGGACCCTAACAAAGTGGCATATTAAAAATAATGACTAGAGAGATGTTTAAAGATGTATGGCCAATTCTGCAGTGACCTATAATATATGGCCTACTGTCAATGTATGGAAGCCCGTTCCTGCTAAATATAGATGATAATTAAAAAATCCAAAAATATTAAAAAATAAAAAGTTTTAATTGTGATATAAAATGTCAATACTATGAAATTAACAATTTAAACAATTTCCCCCCGGGGATTAATAAAGTATTCTGATTCTGATTCTGATAAAAACCGAAATTATGAAAGTAAATACTGGTATTTAATTTAATAATTTCGGTTTTAATTTCATGTTTTTCAATGTTGGTCAACATTAGTATAGAAAAGTTACCCAAAAAATCGATAATATGGGATTAAAAAGTCATAATTATGAGATAATGAGGGTTTTTTGATCTCACATTTATGATTTATCATGATGGGAATATGTTTTTGATCAAGTTTAGTGTACGTCTTACTTTCCATTTCTCTTTAACTGGCGGAAATGGGCTTCCATAAAATTCTCGCTGGGCAGTCTGTAATTTATTTTGTGACATAGGCTACTTTTAGGGTGTTTATGAGCCTAATCAGTGTACAGTCTATAGTTGTCTACATGTGGTGGTATTATAGGCTAATAATTTGACCTTTCTTTCAGTTTCCCATAGAGAGGGTCTATAGAGAACTATAATGACTTTACTTTTACATATTATGAAAGTGTTGCTGTGTGGCTTTGTTTTCTCATCATTTGCAATTCAAGACAGGCTAACATGGTTTTCAAGTCAAACCAGACGAATCAGACGTCCAGCAGCTGATAAAAACGACTTTGAGTTTCGGGCTGCTCCCTACTCAAACCGTCGGGGCTTCAAATGCGTCAGTTGTAAGGAAAGTGGTCAGGGAACGTGTCTAATGGCTCCTCAGTACGCACCGAGTCTGCGCTCCCGTCTGGCACCTTTGTTGCTTTTTCTGCAGATAGGCTTCATTTTCATATATGCCTTTTACGCTGAGATCGACAGCAATGTAAAAGTACATGGGAACACTTTCAGCAACTTTTACCCAGGTAAGTAGTGGGTTTGGAAGAGGGTGGGTGGGTTAAAGGGTGAGATCATCTGAAAAGAGTAAATATCACGTTACATTTGTATAACACAATAGTGTATTAAAAAACAAACAAACAAAAAAAATAAACATTTTAAGCTGTGTCATTCGTTCTCAAGCTTGATATTGACTTGAATCCACGAGTATATGGGGAGATACGACAGTTATTACTGTTGGGCACTGATAAGCTCATACAGTTGCTGGTTTTTAAGGGGCAGATGACCTCAGCTGTCTCCTGAAAGTCCAACCCATCAGAAGTGATGTATTGTATAGGACTGTACTGTGATTTGACACTTTTGAAAGCTTTTCACTACTTTTCTCTTGCAGAGTTCCAGGATGTGAATGTGATGGTGATACTTGGTTTTGGCTTCTTGTGGACTTTTCTTGTGCGATATGGTTTCAGTGGCACTGGGTTCAACCTCCTTGTGGCTGCTGTGGCCACTCAATGGGCTGTCATACTTAATGGAATTGATTCCTGGTATTACAGAGGAAAGATCAGGATAAATTTGAGAAGGTAAGTCACTATTGAATCACTACTACTACAATCACTACTATTTGTGCTTATACAGTAACAACAGCTTGGCCTGGGTAATATTTCGATATAATATCGTTATCGTAATATGAGACTTTTATCTTATTTTTTGGATATCGTTCTACAGTGTTATGGTATGTCCTTTCCTGGTTTTAAAGCTGGATTACAGTAAAGTAATGTAATTTTCTGAATTTACCACAGTGTTCTACTTGTTCTAATACTTGCCTTTACCTACCTAATCATTATATCCACATTACTGATGATTACTTTTCAAAACTCTCATTGTGTTAATATTTTGTGAAAGTACCAATTGTCATACACTATATTGTTGCAATATCGATATTGAGGTAATTAATATATGTTTAAAAATATACTGAAATTTGATTTTGTAGCATAGTCCTAGCATTTATGAAGTGCTTTTGAGGAGATTTCAAAATATCAAGCTATATATCATGTATTGCAATACAACCTAAAAGTATTGCAATATAATTTTAAGGCCATATCGCCCAGCCATACCTACAGTATAGCAAAATAAAACGTCACTTAATTGGAATTTATCAATTAGCATCAACAAACTTCTGAAAAATTTCAAACACAATATCCAGAAGTTTTTATTTTTTATTTATACAGCTCTGTTATTTAAGTCAATGGTTATAATGTTTTATTAAAGCTTAGTAGATGCAGAGATGTGCGCAGCCTCTGCCCTCATTTCAATCGGAGTTGTGCTGGGGAAGACCAACCCTGTCCAACTCGTCCTCATGGCCCTGCTGGAGGTCTTAGGGTTTGTCCTGAATGAATGGCTCCTCCACACCCTGCTGCAGGTGAGCGATTTCTGTGTGCTTCTAAGTCAAAGTCAAAGGGTTTATTGTCATAATGCAAAGAAACAAGTTTCCCTTTACAATCAAAAGTCTTCCTTTGCCCTCTATTCTGAATGCTGTTTTACAATGAAACATGAGATATAAAAATATCTTAAAAATCTAGAAGTACAACAGTATAAGAAACATTAAGAATCATCAGATAAAATATGTAAAAGATATATATATATACGTACACACACACAGACAGACACACACGTGTATGTGTGTGTATCTGTGTGTGTGAACTGGGGTCAGGCAGCAAAGTGAAGCTTCCTATATGTTGAGTTAGGTTAGGGTCTACAGTCTCGAGGTCCCACATTTCACACGTCTGTACTTCCTGCCAGAGGGTCAAAGGGTGAAAACCCTGTGTTGGAGGTGGGTGGAGTCCTTGGTGATGCTGCAGGATCTTCTGTGGACTCTCAGGTGGCAGATGTCCAGTAGAGAGGGAAAGGATTCCCCCGAAGATCTTCTTAGCAGTCTTTACCACTCTCTGCAGGCGTTTGCAGTCCATTACAGTGGTGCTCCAGGGATGCAGCTCTCTATAAGATGCTCTCTATAATGTGGCTATAGAAGCCACAACTGGCCTGTAGTCATTCAGACAAGTGAATGGGCTCTTTCTGGGGACTGGGATGATGGTGGTGGTTTTAAAGCAGGTTGGGACTGCGGCCTTTGCAAGGGGAAGGTTAGAGATGGTGGTGAGAACATCAGCCAGTTCTGTAGGTACTGAGGGCCCGTCTGGGGATGTTAACTGGGCCTGCTGCCTTATGTGCTTATAATGGTGTTTTCTTACTCTAGGTCGAGCCTTTGAAGGACATGCGGCTTCATATCTTTGGGGCCTTCTTTGGACTCATGCTAACCTGGATCCTGTATCGGAATGGATCAGAACAGCAATTTGAAAAAGAGAAATTTGACCGCAAAACAGGATTATTCTCCATGTTGGGTGAGTATTGTCCAAGTTTTTTTTACTTGTAGTACTCCTGGTGATTCAAATGGGAGGATTATCAAATCATGAATTAGCAAAGCAGAATCTGAATGGAAATCCTCTTTTCTCCAGGGACTCTATTTCTCTGGATGTTTTGGCCCAGTTTTAATTCAGTTCTCGTGGATGCCCATACACCTGGGAGGAAGCTGGGGGCTGTCTGCAGCACCTACCTGGCCCTGGCTGTCAGTGCTGTTACAGCAGCTGCTTTGTCTGTGCTCTCGAGTCCCAAGGGAAAAGTCAACCTGGTATGATAAGACACTGATGTTAGCTCACGATTACGCCTTTTCACAGAGTCACTGTTTGCTGGAGTGAAATGATTTTCACCTGTTTATGTAAAAATTTTAATCAATCAATACTCTTAATACCAGTGAGATCTGATACTGTATATCTCCACTTCTCTCTCAGATCCATATGCAGTCATGCATCCTTGCTGGCGGAGTTGCTGTTGGGGTTTCCATTTCAGGGGTTCATCAGCCATGGGAAGCCATGACGATTGGATTCACTGCTGCTGTCGTATCAACCATTGGATTCCGATATCTCAAGGTTTCCATCACCACATGCACACCTACCCTCTTGAATAAATAATCTTTGCATCATAACTTCTCACAAACTCTTATTTTCCAGAACCACTTGCTTCTTGTGTTTCAATGCCATGACACCTGTGCTATCCTTAGCACACATGGACTCCCTGGTCTACTGGGATGGCTAGCACAGCTCCTCCTACAGATAAGAGATCGTGATGATCACACAACGTAAGAATACAACTGTCATATGATACAAATACACACACAACAGGTGTGACACCCTGTGTAACTGAACCTTTTTTTTGTAGGGCAATCCGATGTGCTGTGGTTCACACTTGCACTGTCCTCTTCACCGTTTCTCTAAGTGTGTTCATGGGCATTATTACTGGTAAGTCCTCTCTCTATCAACAGCCTGGTACCATCAGAAAAGACAGAAAGTCCATTGTGGATGACACTATTAATTATATTTATTATTATTTTGTACTGCCTTGAAATGTGTATGCCCTTTTCTATTGTCCCACCTGTTGACTGCTCTATATGTACTGTGCCTGGCAGTTTCCCCCTTGGGGAATGAATAAAATTGTTTGTATTATATGTCATATCTACCAATTGTGAGTTTCCCTAAATTACTTTTATATGTCATTGTTTAAAGGACTCCTACTCAAGTGGAACTTCTGGAGACCGCCCCAAGACAAGAAGTGTTTTGATGATCAGGCTTTCTGGGAGGTAGGCGATCGAGTCTTTAACTTCTCACAAGCAAACACATTATGAGCTGAAAATAATTCTATATCTGCACTGATAAAGATATCATCAATTATAATTAGCTATAGTGAATGCACTTGACACTTTGGTTGTGCTATACCATAACAAGCTTGATTCATAAAACACCACATTTTCATGTTTTGCAGTTTCCCCATCTTGCAGTGCGAAAGTAAGAAGAAGGAGAAGTCTGCCCTTGAAAATACCAACTTTTGATATACATAATTTTATTTTTATTTTATAATTTTACTTTTGTGGAAAGTAGATCGTATATGTTTTTGTGTGTGCAAGACTCGGATAAATAAACTTCAAAGCTGGAACTCTGCAAGAGAAAAATAGTAGAAGCATGAACGTAAGAGTCATTTACTGCTCAGTATGTTTCTGTTTAATGCTGCCATGGTTGTCAGAAAATGACCCCATGGATTGGATGTTACACAAGTAAATGGATAAGTGTTGCAGTCAAATACAAATCTCCAGTACACATACAACAACCGACAGTTGTGAAACCCTTTGTCGACTTCAGGTCAACAGTATTGAGCTACTTATCTGTCAACAATAAATCTGAATGACTGCAAAGTTTCAGAGCTGATGTTATTTCAAGAAAAATACAAACAACCCCATATGGTTACATTCAGTAAATGTGTACAGTATTATTGAATATTGCCCTCAATGATAATTTGTACCATAATAATTTATGATATTTTCACTTAAGAGACAGTTGAAATTAAAGGATGTCATAAAAGTAAGTATACCAAAAGGAAATGTGGACAGTAAAGCTCCCAAAATACACTTTTTTTATACAGTTGTAAACCATTTTAACAACATGGCTACACAGTCTGAGTGCAAACAGACACATTTAAAGATGTGCCACACTTGAAAATATTCAACTTTCAAGGAATCTGAGAATTTGTGCTTAGTTATGGTTAAGCCATTATACAGCAAATGATATAAATTAAATATGTTAATTGGAAAGCTAAAAAAGTTGATATATAAAGTGAATAACCGCTAAAGCATATTGTGTCATACAATATAGAAAGCAGAGTGTAGACAGTGGACATAAAGACACACAAGAGTCGATCACTGCCACAGATCCTCTGTACGTCCAAACTTGAAGACCAAACCCCTGATCAGAAGACAAGAAGACAGTATAAGAAAAATAGTTCCACAAAATAGCATTGGTTTGAAGTAAGATGCCACTGAGGAAAATTAGCTTACCCGAAGAAAATGAATGCATTCTGGAAGAAAACGGCAATTCCAGGATACACAACAGGCTTTTCTGCAAAAGAGAAAAGATTATACCCTCAATGATGTGTCAATTTTGTATTGTAGTTCAATGGTTTTGTATCATATCAAAGTTAGAAATTTCAGTACCACTAATGCTAATTCATATTTATTGCTAGTACTGACGGTACTGCTATGTTGATCAGTGTTGATTACTTGTGAACTAGTATTGAGACACCGGTTTAACTACCTGGGGACTGCGCCAGACTTAGTTTTTTAAAAAAAAGTTGCACACATCTCTTTATTGTTGCAACAGTCCTCTTTTGATTATATTTATTTCTTTGATTTAAACAGCATCCACTAGCCTTCTTCCTTTGTAGTTGGCCTTACCTATTTTCATTTTTAACAATTCTTGTCCCCCTGTAAATAACTTTACTTTTACCAACAACATATTGTTTTATATTGCTTCTATTTCTCTTATGAGCAGGGTTGTAACATTTATAATAAGTTACTGCATCATACTGGCCTCTCTACAATAACATTTTCAAAACACACTTCTGAGTTGCTACATACTGTAACATGCCTCTCAATGTCACGCCTCAAAACTGCTCACTTAACTGTCTGTACAAGCTGACAAACAGGACTTACGAGGCACTACGAATCCTCCAAACAGAATCCACATGGAGGCGATGAGGGAGCCAAAGGCCAGCATGAAGCCAAGGAAGAGCCACACTCGGGCGCCTGCAAACAGAGATAAGACAGGGTGGGTCACTGAGTGACTGCACACGGCGCTTCTTTTTAGGGTTTGTGTTTACTGCATGTATGTTGTAACAGTAATAAAATAAACAGTTTGTAAATAGGTCACAAGTACGGTAGAAAAGGAGTGACAGTTTTAAAATATCCAGTCAATATGACATCGTTGTAAATGGTAAATGAAGAAAATTAAGTGTCTATAAGGAAATATATTCACAATATAGAGTAGTTCATCATATCCTAACATACACACCTGTCTGTCCCATGCAGCCTTCACTGTAGCTGTCTCCTCTCACTTGGCCATTTGAAACAGCATTTATCCTAGATGAGTCAAATGATATAAATAATCATTACAAATAAATCAGATGCTACGTAGTGAATTACATTTACCTAATTGCTTATGTTGACAGATCCCATGTTAACATTTAGATAAGTATGCATGTCCCTTAGACTGAAAGAATTACACATGGCGTCAAGAGGTAACAGACACTTAAATGTAATGTGTTTTGAAGATATTTTTAAATCAAATTTAAGACCAATAATCATTTTATTTTTCAAGCATTGCAGGTAAATATAAAAGGTAAGCATTATGTGGGAATATGGTTATTGGAATCAGTTAGGTTTAACTACATTTTGCCAACAGATAGGTGGAAGTAAGAAGTAAAAAGACAGTATTAGGTTTAGTGGCAGGTTATAAGATTTGTAACATCAGAAAAATGAACTTTCACACAGAAGAGCTTGCTTCTTTTTGACAAAAAGAAATTACAAGAAGGACAAATAAAAATTAAATGAATTGTTTGTTTGTGGCAAATAAGATGTCACAAAATCAAATGTAAAACCATTAAATGACTTTTAAATACCTAATATTTATAAAATTAAATGTAAGACATCTTGAGACTTTGAAAGTACCTGCAGGCAGTCTGAATAAAGGCATTACATTAATTAAAAGCTGAAGGATCAAACAAGCTCAGAAATAGATTAAAGATGGTCCAATTACTTGGTGTATCAGAAGCTTTTAGCCCCAAGTCATGGCCCTACTTAGCAGATGGCATTGCTAAGATGTCATGGAGATGGTTTAGTTGTTATCATGTGACCTAAATATAAAATTTCAATCATGTGATAGCAGCCGTTTGTGAACACTAGTCTAAAATCGTTCACAGCATCGATTGACTTCACTGAGTAGTCATCAATCAGGAGTCAGTGGACAGCCAGTGAAAGATGAAGGAGGCTGCCCACATCTGACACCGGAGACTATCGCTGAGCACAGACGAGGGCAACAACACCACCCCACCTTCCCAATAGGACAACCACTGATTATCACATGACTAAAACCCTATACTTGAGTCACGTGACAGCAACAATTCAATATCCATGACAAATGAGAAACATATGCTGAGAAAGACCTGGAGATGGGTTTTAGGATTAAGCAACACCAAACAATCAAACCCTGTGACGAAGAATCTGACATTTTCTGTGACAGACAGTCTGCAAAGTGTGTCTTACATGAGAAAGGCCACTGTAGCGATGACTCCACAGGTGTGATAGGCATGATGAAACGTTCCCTCATCAGGATACTTCACTGCTGCATCGATGATGATCCACCAACCAGTGAAGAACTGCGAGAACAAGATCCACAGTTAGCCTGAGTGCTTTAATGACAAGTATGAGCATGCATGTCTAGTGTGTAATACATCTGAATCCCAGTCTTTTAAAACAGGAATCCTCAGCTATGCATACACAAATCATGTGTAACTAAAGGCCAGGAAGACAAAGCAGAGTTAGGCTACATTTCTCCTCAGTCTCTTTGGCTTAAATTGGGAAATGTGTCAAATACCAGAACTCCAGCAGCTACAGATGCGATGGTGTTTCTCCTCTCTCCCCAGTCCACATTGCACTCGCAGTCTCCGCACCGGATTCCGTCCAGAAAACCAGACATGACTCTGGGAAAAGGGCGTTAGGTCCAACAAGGCGTCAAAGGGATCACAACATCAAACACTTCAGAGAAATACTCAGTCATCTCGACAACACAAATGTTCATTATGATTAAAAGCCAAATTCAATTACCCCACAAACTGATATCAGAACTTTATAATACAATGTAAGCTAAATGTTTGTGCGCAGTCGCTGTAAATACTGTAGGAAGTATGATGCTCAACTCCATAGCTTTTACACCAAGCATCTACAATCACCAGCTCCTGATTTTTACACTAAAGCTCGTTAACAACTGTCCACAACAAGTCTATCGAGGTGTAAACTTTATAGCTGTTAAAATACAGAGTGTATTGAAACCGAAAATAAAAACACGGCAGTGTCGTCGGATTCTTTTGTTCATTGCTTTGGCACTAGCAAACATTTCCTTGAAGCTTTCTGCTAGCAACGAAGTCGCTAAAATATTAGAAAAACTCAAACGACAACGGTCGTACCAAGCAGAAACACTCACCCTGGCAGCATTGGTGTAATGTAATGTCATTTTCAAAGCAATTCTTACCTTTTATTTTTGGTTTTTGTTGTGGACCCCCTGGATAAATCCGACTTAGCTTCCGACAGAGCTCGATCATGCACATGCGCAGTTGATCCACACTCGTTTGATGAGGGAGCCTCTGACGCTGTTGATATTGGTGCCTTCAGGTGTTGTGGACAAAATAGGAATTTGTCCAACATTACAAGCACACGAACCACTCAAAATAAGGTCAAAGACGTGATGTATGAGTATGCGTATTGATGTGGGCAGGTCCACCTCGTAACAAGTTCATACTAAAAGAGATTAAATATAAATCAACAAGGTGCAACATAGTTCATACGAAACCATACTATACTACACATAGTTCAGTGTAGTATAGTCTAAAGTACTGAATATATGTGATACTTATCTTACAATCACCCAAACTATACATATTGTACTTCATAACTCTTGCCTTCATAATTTACAAAGAAAATGCTTACATTTCCGTACACAAGGGCTATTTAGGGGTCAATACGTTGGAAGTACGAGCTTAGCACTAGTTCCTTAAGGTAGCACAATGGATGAGTCTTTTATAGAGCCAATTTACAATAGTTTCACATTCTTTTGAAGCTGTTGCAGGTTGAAACATAAGCTGGACTTGATCCTGAAAATAATACATGAGAGGCCTACTAAACTAACACATATCTACGCTCATAGATGAACCCATAAATATGCATAATAGACATAAATAATATATAATATACATACACCGCCTATAATAAGTATTCACCCCCTATATTGTTTTCCAGTTATATTGCTTTTATAAATGGAAGCATGGTCAATATACAAAAAATATACAAAACAAAGAATTTACAACAAAAACAACCATTTAATGTCAAGGTGAAAACAGATTTATACAGTAATGTTAATTAATTAAAAATATATAATGTAGAATAAGGGATTACATAAGTATTAACCCCCTTCAAGTCCATAATTGGTATATGCACCTTTGGCCTTAATCACAGCACTGAGTCTGTGTGGGTAGGTCTCAATCGGGCTTTCTTACAGCTCTTTTCACAAATTCTCTATTGGATTGAGGTCTGGGCTTTGACTCAGCCACTCCAGAACCTTCACCTTGTTGTCTTTACACCATTTCTGTGTAGCTTTTGCCCTATGCTTTGGGTCATTGTCTTGCTGGAAAATAAATCTTCTCCCAAGTCGTAGTTCTCTTGTAGACTGAATCAGGTTATCCTCCAGCATTTCCCTATATTTTGCTGCATTCATTGTAGGCTACCCTCTACCTTTGCAAGCCTTCCAGGGCCTCCTACCAAGAAGCATCCCTACAGCATGGTGCTGCCACCACCGTGCTTCACAGTGTGGATGGTGCGTTTGTGGTTATGTGCAGTGTTTGATGTCCACCAAACATTGTGTCTAGTCTGATGGCCAAAAAGCTCCATTTTGGTCTCATCAGAGCAAAAAACCTTCTTCCAGTTGACCTTGGAGTCTCCCACATGTCTTTGGGTGAACTCTGGCTGAGATTTAATGAGCTATCTTCAACAGTGGCTTTCTCTTTACCACTCTCCCATAAAGCTTTGACTGGTGAAGAACCTGGGCAACAGTTGTGTATGCAGTCTTTCAATAACCTTTTCACATAGTTGCTTAGAGTGTTCTTTTGTCTTCACGGAGTAATTGTAGCCAGGAAAACTGATTAACCATTGATTGGACCTCCAGACACAGGTGTCTTTATACTACAATCATTTGAGACACATTCACTGCACGCAGGTGATCTCAGTCTTACTAATTGTGAGACTACTAGCACCAATTGGCTGGTCCTCTGTTGAATCAGGTCAGTTTATTTAGAGGGGGTGAATACTTATGCAATCACTTATTGTACATTATATATTTTTAATTAATTCACATTACTTTGTAGAAATCTTTTTCACTTTGACATTAAAGTTTCTTTTGTAATTTTTTTGTTTTGTACATTATTTATATGTTGACCATAATTCCATTTATAAAAGCAATAAAATGGGAAAACAATTAGGGGGTGAATACTTTTTATAGGCACTGTAAATATGAAAGAAGGTTTATTACATAATGGATGTATGCGTTTTCTTGAATATAAGCCTATTTGCATTTGACTGTGTTGGTTTAGTGGTGCAGGTGCAGAGCAGTTAAATAAATGTTTAATCATGCTGTTCATCAAATAACAGGAGAAAAGTTTACTCTTTGATTATCTCAGAGGAAACAACTTTCTGGGCACAATCAATAAAACATTTTCTTATATGTATTTTTATATTGTCACAATGACGAGTAGATCTTCTTTAAGCCATTTGCTGTGCGCTCTAATGGGAGATTTGTTCCTGAGACATCATGTGTGAGTCACATGGGGCCGTCATGCCTGCTGCTGAGCCTTTGATTATTCACAAACTAAAATTCCTGCAACGCTGAACAGAGCACTGCTGGACAAATATTTGGTGCTGTAGCATCAGTCAGCATCCACTTTATTGTTCATGATTACATTCCTAACAATATTGGAATATAAAGATATCAAGTTAGTGGTCCATAAAAATATGTTTGCATCATAATTTCACATTAGCATTTGTAGAATTGTTCAGCTTTGATACAGTTGGTACACTTGAAAATGCAATCCAAGCCAATATAAATGAGTAAACAAGATGACGATCGTCTTAAAAGACTCCAAGCAGTTGCAAGGCGACACATATGGACAGAATGATGACACCGAAGTATCCAATGTAGCCGTAGGCACCATTCATCCTCTTTGCTGGATCTAGAACAAAACATAAAACAGGACAAACTTTCAGCAAAGGAGAATTATATGAAACCACAATGAATACGATGGATATAATACAATAAAATCATTGATTTTTTTTTTTTTCAAAAGGGAATGTTTTGGTCTGATTTTGAAATTCTGAGCAGGTTATACTATACAGATAACACATTAAATGAAATTCGTTACTTGCTCTAAAACCACTTCAGCTAAACAATTCCCATAATTTAGTCATTACCTTGAGCTCATATCCTATCTTCTGTAAATTATTCACCAAAAAAGGGTGAGGAGCAATAAAAGTGCTGGGGCAGTCACTAAACTGTCACCTCTTTGGCAACTGGACTGCAGCCTTTACTATTAAAGTGACAAAATTATATTTTGCATTATCCTTATTTTGTGCAATTGTGAAATGATTTATTGAGAGTCTGACAAGACTGTTGGGATCAAAATACACTGGTTGGTACTGCAGTAATTTTGTGACCTACCAAAATACTGGCAGTGCAGTGATAGATAAGAAGGTGGATGACTTATGACCTTAAATCAGTGATCATTACAAAAACATCTGACTCAGCACAACTTATCATACTTGGTGTGTTATTCCTTAAGGGCCCTTACACTTTGACACATATACTATTATATTATAATCAACATTAGGTGGTCTCTATATAAAAAGGTAAATGTTTCTTCAATTTTTCATAGAGAGATAAAAAAGAGTGGAATAGCTGAATTAAGGTGTTTTTGCTCTCCATTAAGTGCTTCCCAATTACATTTTATAATGTCATTCTTACCTCCTGTGTAGTAGCCCCAGGCATAGGACAACCTGCTGGTAACCCAAATAGCCCCCAGCACAGATGCTGATAACTGGGATCATGAACAAAAACAGAAAGAATTATACAATAGCTGAGAAACACGGTTTGATAAAAAATATGCTGAATCACTGTGACACTGTCTTTTTGAGCATGACTGTTATTTGCAGGATCTATGGCAAAGATCATCAGGATTGCTTGCCCCACCCACACATCAGACATTATGTGTGGTAAAGGTCTCTAAACCCAACGTGTACGGTGAAAGGATATAGACAAAGCACACAAACTAGTTCCTGGCTGTATATGAATAAGTGTGCACAAATGATACATACCGGGTAGACGAGAGCTGCAATGGTCTGGAAAACAAGCCACTGAGGGTACACCTCGAGGGTGTTCTGATGTGCTCTCTGGATACAGTTGAATACCTGATCCTTGTCACTGTACATATTGGGATACTGCAGAGTGAAGGAGAGTTCAAATATAGGTTGAATTAGCCAGAGACACTGAATGAAAATGCATTCTGAACAGCAATGAGCGTCCAGTATTAACTTTACTCAATCAAACGTCTTATCCAATATTTCCACTCATTTCAACGGACGTTACCTGAACATTGTACTTCTTCCTGGCACCCCCAACCTTGACTGCTAAGTACCCCAGCATCACCCAGCTGTATAGGTAGGTAAATATGACATATCCAAAGTTGGACGGCAGCACAGTCAGAATATCCATCTCTGCTCGATCGTTTGCAGGTTACAAAAGGACGGCGTGCAGACGACACGGCAGGCAACTTTATAGCCAAGTGAAAAGGGAGGAAGCAAGGTAAACAGATTGGGCGTTACATAAAATATCGCGAGATTGCGTGCCTGGCGAGGTTATATTTAAAGGGCAACACCACCAACTTCAGTCCACATGCTGTTTTCAATTCCCCCCTCTTAACCCCTCAATAAGAGTAGACTCATCATCAACATCATTTGTTTTGTTCCTTATCTCACTCTTGTCACGTGACCGTGTCTAGTCACACTTAAATACAGCACTCGTTTTAAAGGGAGACAATATAACCTCTAATTTAAGAAACATCCATGAAATTTGGCATGTGTATGTGTTTTTGTTGCATGCACTCAGACACCAAGGTGGAGCTTGATTTTACAAAATATGCATTTAGAACAGATACTGCTTTCCATATTCTACCATATTTTCACTATTTTTTGGCGTAGTGGATCCAAACACTTAGTTTTCTGCTGGTTTGCCAGTTGGACTTAACGAATGATTCTTTTGAACATTTTAGACAGAATCAGAACGAGTTGATGTTGAATCGGCTTTCTTTAGTCCCAAATCCAGGTTCACACATTATAAGTTAATGGCACATGTGGCAATGTCACTTTGGAGAATCGTGGAAGTTTAAATAAAAGTAATATTTTTCGCCCGACCGAATCGACTCCTCTCATTTGTACCAAACAGAGCCGTCCGGACAGTGAGTCGTTCAAAAGAATCAAATCGTTCAGTGGAACACGTGACTGAGACGTCACATTGGAACACGTGACTGAAACGTCCCAGAGGCTACTCAAAACTGGTTCGTCCACCATTTACGGACTCGCTTGTGACGACGGTTGAACGCGCTACCTCGAGGAAGAAACTCTTTCGGTATCGTAAATATTATACTTCAAACCAACAAATTTCAGAGTTTTGAGTTATATTTCTAAATCATCATCTCGAATAACGTTTGTCGACCAGACTTTCTACATCGTTTTCACCGACGTTATCAGGACAAAGGTTTCAAGCTACAATCGAGCTGGTAAGAAATTCACAGGCCGCAACTATAACTTTGTTTGTCAGTCTATTGTAACATGTAGCTAAACGACTGCTTGTTTTAATCGTTCTTTGTTAAAACTGATGCATTGTTCATGTAACCGTTATAGTTATGTAAACATTGTTTATAAACATAAGCGAAGGAATTAGATGGGAAGTCTTTACCGTGCTACCAGGCGTTAGCTCAAGCTAGATAAGCTATCATTAGCTTGCGTCATCGTGGAAATTTCCAGCCTTCTCCTGCCAGCTGTTGCAATGACGTTGCTTTGCTCGCTAGGGGCAGCACTGAAAAACCTGTTATGCAACAGGCTTACACACAGCCACAAACAATGGCTGATATCATCAAGGCACTTCAAAAAGCATCTATGACGCACTTAATTGCTACTATGACTGCAAGGGGTCCGCTAGTTAAAGGTATACTGACAACTGTATAAAGTTATATTCTGAAGGACTTTTGTTTGTCTCATTTCAGCTTTTAGCAGAAAACAAGACAATGGCCAAGGTGAAGGATTCACACTCTGAAATGGCCCAAGCTCGCCAGAGTGATGGCATCAATGTGATCTTTGATCAGAAGAGCCCTTCATCATCTCGCTCCCGTTCCAGAAGCCCCGGTGGCAGCAGCCGCTCCTCTGGTTCTGGTCGCCACAGAGGACGTGGCAGCTACAGGGGACGTTATAGGTCTTCATCATCTTCCCGCAGCAGGTCCTCCTCTCACTCCAGGTCCCGCTCTCACCCCCGATGCCACAGACGGTCCTCCCGCTGTCGCTGTGACAACCATCCCAGAAATGGCAGAGCCCACTCTCGCTCCTTCAGCCGCTCACCCTCGCCAGACAGGTACTCGCGTCACAGTCAGTACAGGTCATCTTCCAGGTCTTCCAGTCATCAGACCAGGCACAGGAGAGATGTGAGCCGTTTAAGATGCAGGTCGTCTCGATCCCCATCCAGAGCCTACAGGAGCCACTCGAAGTCCAGAGCCTCAACACACCCCGTCAGTTTAAGTTCAGATGGTAAGTTGATTGGATAAAATAAGGGAATAATATTTACTGTATTTGTATATTGCCTAGGGAGGCAGACTTTGAAGTTGACAGAAATGTTGAACTGCAAATGTTAAATCTTCTCTCAAATCTTGGTTGTGTTCCCCAGATAAAAGGGAATTCGTCAAAGCTTCGAAGGTCAAGGCTGTGAAGATCCTAGGAACAGAGAAGCTGGAACTCCTGGAGAGTGTGAAACCAATTCTGTCAGAGCAGTCAATGGAGTCCAAACAGGTGTCACCAGAGCCAGAGACATGGGTGAGACATGATCCCGATGAAAAGACTCCATCAAAGGTGGGTGTTTGGGAGTGACTGTCAGCTTCACACTGAACACATTGCACACCAAAGATAAGGCTTTGTCAGGAATTCAAAATATAGGCCTAGAAATATACATTCTTCTATCTTGGACTAGATGTGAAGACGAGGCAAGAGGCATTTTAGGGATGGCTAAAAGATTTTCCATACCACCTTTTATATTTACCTTTTTATATTTTCAACACATGGGAAATGGACTTTCACATCTTTTGCTGTACAGGAAGAATTATTGTTTTTTATAACAGTTGATCCGAACTGTCACACCATTTTATCAAAGTTTCAACAAATACACAGTATATTAAGCACAGTGCAATGTCTGTTATTATGCCTGAGGTCTGTGTTGTGTTCAATCTCCTGTCTTGTGTTAACCTTTGGACCCCTGAGGGAACACACATACTCTCTGTATTTATTCCTGTCTTCATAGATAACATGACAGTGGTCTTCTTCACTCATCGGCACCTGGGATTAAAGGGCTGTCATGTGACTTGGGTGACGACAATATGTGTATGCGTTGAAGTTTAATTGATGACTCTTGTAATATTGACAATGTTTAGTTTATCAACCAGAGTTTTGCAAGTAAACACACACATATGTAGATGAATTGCATTTAGACATGATACACAAGGTTCATACAGATGCTAATATCACACATAATGATCAAGCAAATCAGATATTATATTGCAGTGACTCCACTTCATATAGACTTACAGAATTTTTACATGACAATTGTATTTATGCTTGCAGTTGAAATGGGTCGTTGTTATTTAGCAGAGTCTGCCACTCGCTGATGGAGGGCAGGCGTGTGGACTGCGTTGTAGTGACTATTCCTGTCAAGAGAGCTAAAAACAGACGAAGAACTCCTCTCCTTTTGCCAAAGATAAGTTGGTACACGGGCGGTGTGCTGAGGGGCTGGGAAACCTACGTCACCATCATTCTGCCACTTTAGACAGAGAAGACATCCTTTTTACTTTCTTTTGTTGGCTTTATTTTTGTTTTATTCTCTTTCAAGGTCTGTTCTTGAAGCACTCATGTAAGGGAGCCTAGCCTTTGACAATTGTATGTGGGGGGGAGGGGGGACGCTGCAGTTTGTTGAAGCTAATACTTTAATAATTACTTGTGCAATAGAAGTACTCTATATACTTTTTATATGTGTATATATATCAGTATTAGCAATGGAAGCTATAAACCATCTATATGAACTTCACAAACTGTCAAAGCTCACCTTTAACAAAAGTGTTATGAACATCTCTAACTGTCTGATTTTCTTGTCTTTTTGAAACAGAGCGATGAGGTGGAGCCTGATGATATGCCTAGCCCAAAGATGTCCCCAACAAGAAAAATAATCTCTTTCAGCATTAATGTAAGTGACTTGAATTTAATATTTTTTTTCCCTTAAACACTGCTTTACATTAACCTGAACATATATTGATGTGCTCTAACAGCTGTGTCTTCTCTCCTAATCTTGTCCTATCAGAATTCTGTGGCCAAACCAACGGTAGCTGCTCCATCTTCTGCTAAGGTAACACCAAGAGTGGACATCTATGAAAGCAGGAAGCCCTATGGCCACTGGGTTCCAGTCAGAGCAGGCCATAACTCACGCAAACGCACACTCGCCATATTATAGTGTGTGGCAGAATACATGGACACTGTAAATACTGTAAATAGCTTGTACATATCACATTCTTTCTTTTCATGGCCGACGTTTTCTTTCAGATGTTAAAGAATTAAGTGACACGAAAGTGGAGAATTCGTTCAGGTGGGATTATTTTTTTCCCTTTTGTGTGGTGCTGTTCATTGGTCCAATAAAGATATTTATTTAATAAAAAGTGATTGTTTCCGTTTGTTTTTGTAGCTAGTCTGGTAAATCACTGATATGCACTCGGTGACTCAATGTTGGGCCTTGAAAAGGTGTTCAGGGAAAAGCTTTGGTTGGAAGTTAATCAAATTAGAAGGTTTCAGAGCTTCCAATACCGACTACAATCATACATGTAGAGAAAGTTTTGACTTGTTGAACAATATCAAGGTAAATTATTCCTACAGGAATTCCCTTCTAGTACTTTCTAGTCAGTTTCTAGCGCAACCTAATGACGTATTCATGCAAGGGTACACAAACAATTGAGGATAAATACACAACTCTGCAACTGAATGCTTGGGAAATGTTAACTCCATACTCATTACTGAAGTAAAAAGTTTATAGTGGTGTATGCTAGTGTCAACCAAAATCTCACCTTTTGTGATGCAATATCTTTATTTTGAAAAGAGAAATCTAAAAATATCGATTGGAATAGCCTGGTGACGAGTAAGTAGCCACAGCAGTGAGTACATCTACAATTGGGTAACAATTACTGCACTGTAAAAGATACTTTTCTGTTTTAAGGGTTATGTTATAACTTACATTCCCTATGTCTGACCCGTGAGGCTCAGAGTTTAAATCTATAATAAACATGTATACAAAAGCGATGGGGGGGAAAAAGCACCTTTTTAATGTTAAAAGTAGGCTGTCAGTTTGATTTTGGAGATGCCCTCAGCCTGGCTTAAAACTTCGTAATCAAATCAGAGGGCTTTGCTGTTTACCAACAGACATAACCAATGTATGGGCAAATTAGCCTACTAGCAAAATGATCGAAAGCCTGCCAATTGAATAGGTCTGTAGTACAGGATAGCCTTTTCTGGGATATTGCATCTGACAAGTACATGACTGAATAAGTCAACATGAAAATGATTACAAGTCATGCAAGTTCTCATAATGACCACAAGGTGCCAGTATTACATGACTTAATGTCTGTACATGGGTAATATTTCTTTTGGGAGATTTTTACGACAGGTTGGCTGGTTTCGGACCTCTTAATCACCTCCAATGTCTGCTTGGTGACTTGGTGACAAAAAAGTAAATTCACTTAGATAATCAGGCTAGTTGATGAAGTTGTTCCAAAAGTAGATATAATGCTGCTGTATTAGTTCAGAAGTGTTTTCAAGAACATACTTAAAACCATTCCACAGTAGAGCCACACTGTTCGTTATGATTTCTAGTTCTCTTGACATCAGCCATTTCATGAAGGACATTTTGACATCGAATAGCAGAGAAAGAACTGGTGTAAAATGGAAAAAATAGAAATGGCTGAATTTCATTTAGCTTCAAAGTGGATAACTGTTCTTATTGAGACACCTGAATGGAACAGAGCCACGTAAATGTTTTTATTACCACCCAGGCTTTTCCCACAATGAGAAGTCAAAGTGTCTTCTATGTAAAACACCTGTAATATTGTATCAGTCATTATCTTGGAATCACAGCCACACAAACAACTCTTTATTGCCAATTGAACTCAGATGATCACCAACCATCTATCACCATCGGCTGTCTGCTTACACAGGATTTAAACATGCCCCTTCTTGAGTATCTTGATGTATCCTGCCGTTGTGGCGGCTGTGCTTCTTTCCCTAGAGCTGTTGTGTTTTTATCTTCCCGGGCTCTTGGCATATGTTAAGACTACTGTTGAATTCTTGCCAGAAGGTAACTTCTATTCGGTGAGATAACTATCTATTGAGGTGATAAATTTCAGTCAGCCCTGAAGACTTTTCAGGCTGATATTAAGATGTATGTTGCAAACTGTTGTAGTAAAAAAGGTAACATCACAGCTCCGAACATGTCTGACTGGCAGACTGCATGTCTCCGGCTGTAAACTGACCTGTAATCCTGATTAATTACCCTGATAGAAGATAAAACATTAAAATACCTAACCCGGTGAGGTTAGATCAGGAGAGATACTGCACCAGGGAGAAGGTACTGTTCACTTGATACTAATATGCAGTTACAAAGCATAGACGACAGGCAGGTTTATCTTGTGGAGCCATCGCATACACGTTAATTCTTATGAGATTTTTAAAGAGTTGTCACCAATTACTCACTTTTAGGCTCCTTGTTTCTATGGAAAAACTTGATTATTGACATTCATTGTTATTTATCCAGTAATTTTCTTCTTGACTTGGCTTAAATTAAACCTATTTTGCTTCACAGGGAACCCTTTAACTGGCAGTTGGCCTTGAAAGAATCAAAGGTGTCAGATTTGAAACAGTGGATTTATGCCGTGTTATTCCCAGTCACTAACCTCGAGCTGATCAGATAAGACTACAAAAATATCACAATCATAAACCAGAGCACTTAATCCACCCGGAGTCAGCTATCAAAGACCTCCCCTACCCTTCATCAGCGAGACATAAACAACTCGTCTTCGCACATTATCTGTTGAGTACTTCCCCTTAAATTTAGTCAGCGTGGTCCACCAGTACAACAATTATAGTAATAAACTTTGATTCAATTCAATGCTGGTCAGCCTTTGCCTACACAAAACAATGCCCTGTTGAGGGAACAACACCCCTATGTTGACACAAGCAGGAGTTCAGTAAAAGGAGACTTGCATGAGAACCCATTTTCAAATCTTCTGCAGTCACAAGGCTCTCCTGCTTGTGTTGCAGCCCTGGGGCTAATTGGTTATACTGAGATGCCGGTGATAATAATAAATAAATTCAATTGCTCAATTGTTGGGCCTTATCTCTTGTGTGCACCTACACTAAAACATTCTTTTGGCTGGCATCTCCTCCTAGACATGCCCCGAGGTTTGATGGTAGTTAATGGTGGCTCATTCTCACGCTCACAACGCCTTCGTCATGAGACCACACGCATTAAACCAACAGAGAAACCAACAAGCGTGCAAGATAACTGGATAATTGTAAGTGGTTTATTTAAAAATAAAGAATAAGAAGAATCATAACAGTGTTGTTTTAACTTCTAATACTGTACAAAGAACTCCACACATTACATATTTTACAGAAAATTTAATTATCTTTCAAACCTCAGCATGATATAAAAGAAAAACAAAAAAAAAAAACACCGCCTTTTTAATACAGAGCCCATTTCAGTATTTCAACACTCTTGGTATGCAGCAAGTCCTGAGAAGAAAAAGATGCATCCAAGACTCCTCAATGAAGACAAAAAGCTAGAACAGCGAACATGTCCGCTGAGGTGACTGGACCCACTAGACTGCTGTGCCTCTCTCCAAGTTTTGTTTGATCTCTGCTGTGTATTTTCCGTAGAAACGCTCCGCCTTCTTGTTGAACTTGGCGTTCCTCTCGTTAATGTAGTCAATGTCTGCGTCGTCATTGTAGGCCCTGCGTCGGCTGTACTTGGCACGCTTCTCGATCCTGACAATTGCAAATAAAAAAGCAGCTTAGGGAGGATTTCATAAACCAGTATGGCCTCTATCCATGGCATATCCAATAGCAATAATTGGCTACAGGCAATAATTTGGGATGGGGGGGGGGGTGCGTTTAAATTTGGCAAGGAGTGGCGATGGAAAACCTAACACAGACATACATACTCAGAGGAAAATACTGTCAATTTGTGAGCTCCCAGTCTTTGATTCACTGTCTTCAAAGCATTGTTGTGCGTCATACCCTGGCAGCTGAATCCTTGTCTAATGCCCCACAGTTGCATCTCTAACACAAGTCTTAGACTGTTTTAAATATAGAACAGCTCAGAGAAAGACCAGGGGAGTCACAGGTGCGAGGGACATCTGCAGCATAGACAAAAACTTACTGAAAAACTTCACTCTTTGAAGGAGGGGTCTTTTAAATGTACCGGAAACTAAAGGTACCGTTTGATCCCCGTTTTGTCTTTATAATGGCCTCTTTTGTGGCGTTCATAAAGCTTTGCTAACCATTTATCCAGACCCACTCACCACAAGTACAGTATGGGCCATTTATCTGACATATGGTCATTGGCATAGTCTGCCATTGTTTGACCAGGACGCTGAGAAATATTCTGCTTAAAAGATAATCCACAGACTTTGTTGTGAGTCGTATCATGTCGGATTTTCTTTCTACCGAAATACAACCAGAAACCATATCACCGCACAGAAGGACATGTGCATTTCCTCATGGATCTAATCATGTGCAGTGACACGGTTGGTGGGTGTAGTTCGGAAGATAGACAATAGTTCCTCCATTAAACTGCTCACAACAAGGTCTGTGGATCATCTTCACTAACCAGGTCATGATTTCTAAAAAGAGATATTGCTTTCAACTTTTTCAAATGTACTTCTGTCTACCACTATATTTGAGACAAACATTTAGACTGACAGAGCGTGGATGAACTGACATTTGGTCAGATCATACTGGTTCACACAAAACTCCCTCCACTTCAAATTGGCAAACAAGGTCACAAACTCATCCATAAATAATTTAAGTCTGAGATAGTCATATAACCAAACCTATTCGCACACTACGTTTCTGGTGGCTAGTGCTGATAAAAACATTTGCCTGAGCCCACTGTCTTTCTGAGAAACATGGAAAAGTTTTGGTTTTCGAATTGCATAAGCAAATCATATTTTGGCATGGTTGACTCAACAATGCTGAGCTCACTGCTGCTTTTTTTTAGATAACGGGGGTGGAAAATCTACTAAAGGGACATTTTATGTACGACTAATCGCCTGCCTTGAGTACAGTTCATTATTGTATCAAAGTTTTCCATCATTAGTGTTTAGCTGGTTAGTCTGGTAAAATGATTCTTGTTACTTCTTAAATGGCAACAGCCACAGAGAGCGGATTCAAAGAAAAGTCCTTTGGTACTAAGGTTTATCTTAGTGGTGCCCAGTGAGTCAGGCTGAGAGCAAGATGAATCAGTGGACAGTCAAGAGAGGGTATGGCATTGTTCTTCTCCTGCATGTTTGTGAGTGTGACTTACTGTTTCTCAACATCTTCCACCATGCGGTCAATGCCCTCCTTTGTAGGGACATGGGTACCGTGTATCAGGCTATTGGATGTGGGGTGGAAGTCCTCACCGCTGTGAAGCACCAGCAAAGGAATTAGAAATGCATAACCACAGATAACGAGCATTTCAACATGCTTATACTGATTTTTCTATTCCACCATTGTGATTATGGTTCTCCTAATGAGAGAAGATTTGGTTTCAGGGCATAATGTGCTGGTGCATCCTTCACGGTTCTGCATGCGTCAGCCTTTAAGGATGAAAAACCTGCAGGCAGTGAACTTTTTGTCTGCCTTAGCATGCAGGCACTATAAAATCTTCGATTTATTCCAGGAGTTGGCAGTTATATGTCAACACTAACCCCAGGGCTAGTGACAAGGTTACAAGTTATCATATAGAAAATGCTTTGTGCACATGTGATGGCTGAATTCTATGATGATTATGCCAAACAAATTGTTACTATTTATTTTACTTGACTAAAACTGTCACAGTTACGCTCTTAACAGCAGAGACACCCTGATGTATAATGGCTCTGTAAGTGGGAATGCACAAAGACATTTCTTCCTATGCTGAGCTGTCTGTCTGAACAGTACAGTACTGTCACAGCAAAGAAAGATGGGAGAGCAGCGTTACTCACCATTCTTCCCTCTGCTTCTCATAGCTCTCCATGTCTGGTCTGATTTGCTTGGTGAGCCTTTGGTACTGTCGCAGTTGGGCCTCTGCATAACCTGCAGTCCATTGTGTGAGACAGAGAATTTTTTTTGACTGAGTTATAATTACCGGAACAAACACCAAGCAGGCACGAGGCTCAGCAGCACAACCTGCGGCTGGTTAAGAGGGGGATGAAGAGGCAACTCTCCTTCTCCTTTCCTCTCTTGAAGCCCCTCTGGTGATAATTTTCTCCCCAGAGGTTTTAATTCAGAAGAGGTTTTGATGCAACAGATGGCAGCCATATTTAGGAGACACAGCAAGTCTTTTGTCGGTAGATCAAATTGGGATGATTAATATCCCAATGGGTCCTTACATGCAACCAGCTCTATACAATGTTGCTGCTGTTGTATATATGTATATAATATGTTATATATATATACACACACACACACACATATATATATACACATATATATATATACATACATATACATATATACACACACACACACACACATATATATATACACATATATATATATATACATACATATACATATATACACACACACACACACACACACACACACACATATATATATAAAAACGGGGGTATAACACAAAAACTAACAGTGTATTTTCAATGTTGGTATGTGTCTTTTTAAACATAGACAAAGTACAGTGCATTCAGACCCCTTCACTTCTTTTTATGTTGCAGCCTTATGCTAAAATCGTTTAAATTAATTTTTTCCCCTTCATCAATCTACACTCAATACACCATAATGACAAAGTGGAAACAGAACTTTTCAATTTTTAGCAAATTCATTAAAAAGGAAAAACTGAAATATTACATTGACATAAGTATTCAGACCCTTTGCTATGACACAAATTTAGCTCAGGTGCCTCCCATTTCTCATGAGTCCACCTGTGGTAAATTCAATTGATTGGACGTGATTTGGAAAGGCACACGCCGGTCTATATAAGGTCTCACAGCTGACAATGCATATCAGAGCAAAAACCAAGCCATGAGGTTGCAGGAACTGCCTGCAGAGCTCAGAGACAGGATTCTGTCAAGGCACAGAAAGCTACAAAAAAAAAAAGCTGCTGCATTGAAGGTCCCAAGAGCACAGTGGCCTCCATTATTTCATAAATGGACGATGTTTGGAACAAGAAGGACTCTTCCCAGAGCTGGCTGCCTAGCCAAACTGAGCAGATGGGGGAGAAGGGCCTTGGTAAGAGAGGTGACCAAGAACCTGAAGGTTACTCTGGCTGAGATCCTGTGTTGAGATGGGAGACACTTCCAGAAGGACAACCATCACTGCAAAACTTAGACGCTCTGGGCTTTATGGCAGAGTGGCCAGACAGAAGCCTCTCCTCAGTGATAGATACATGAACGCCTCTGTTCTGTTTGGCCTCAATTCTAAGCATCATGTCTGGAGGAAACCAAGCACCGCTCATCACCTGCCCAATACCATCCCAACGCTGAAGCATGGTGGTGGCAGCATCATGCTTTGGAGGTGTTTTTCAGCAGCAGGGACTGGGAGACTAGTCAGGGTTGAGGGAAAGCTGAATAGAGCGAAGTACAGAGCTATCCTTAGTAAAAACCTGGTCCATAGCACTCAGGACCTCGGACTGGGCCGAAGGTTCACCTTCCAACACGACAATGACCCTAAGCACACAGCCAAGACAATGCAGGAGTGGCTTAGGGACAACTCTGTGAATGCCCTGGAGTGGCCCACACAGAACCCTGACTTGAATCCAATCGAACATCTCTGGAGAGACCACCCACCGACAGTCCCCATCCAACCTGACAGAGCTTGAGAGGATTCTGCAGAGAAGAATGGCAGAAAATCCCCAAATCCAGGTGTGCAAAGCTTATCGCATCATACCCAATACGACTCGATGCTGTAATCGCTGTCAAAGGTGCTTCAATGAAGTATTGAGTAAAGGGGTCTGAATACTTATGTCAGTGTGATATTTCAGTTTTCCCTTTTAAATGATTTGAGCATAAGCCTACAACATAAAAAAAAAGTGAAAAAAGTGAAGGGGTCTGAATACTTTCTGAATGCACTGTAACATCCATTCTGTTAATATACAAACTCAAGTACTCCACAACATCATATGACATACTCCAAGTTCACATTTGCCAAAGATGCAAACACTGATAAACGTGGCTGTCTGTGACAATTTTTCCAAAAATCTATTTCTGCTGCTCCCTACATAAACACAGACAATGGAGTTTCTGAGTATCTTCACCCTGGAAGGAGTTTTCCAAAAGTTAAGTTTTCAGTGACCTAAAGCATTGTTTAAGTGTGTATGAAAGACCAAAGTAAAATTTTAAGAAATACAGGGTTAAGAGTGGCCAGGGCCTTAGACAGGTTCTTCTGAGACCAATACCTGATTAAATTATTATATATTTTGAAGATAAATAAAATTAAAAAACATTGACCAGCCCAACTTGATTGATACATTATTTACCATTTAAATATAAACCAAGTGCAACCAAAGGGTACACTGCAACATTCTATGTCCGTCTGTCACCAACCTGCGAATCCTGTGTCTGGATTCTTCTTCTTCTTCTTCCTCTCCCAGCGCTCTGCATCGTCAGCAGTGATTTCCAACAGTTTCACTCTGTCATAGTCCTCCCCTTTGTCAGCACAAGCCTAAAAGCCAAATGTTTGTTTTTTAGTAAACACAAAGCAGACCTCAATGCATCAGACTCTTTCATTTGATATTTCATGAGTAAACTTTCCCTGGGTTGAGTTTGTGGGAATATTCAAAATTCAATGGTGGCTTTTTTTAGGTTCTCTGGGAGCACCCACTGAATCATTATCATCATTCTCTTAAAAGGGAGCACTAACATCATGTCTAGGCTGCATATAGGTATCAGACAGCCACAGATATAAGGAAATTACACAGTGCAGGAGGAGTCAAACAAATCCCAGCCAAATGGAGGTTGATGCACTGTGAAGTAGTGTCGTGATCCTTTAGCCATGAACAAAACTAAACTTAGGACAAAGTGTTAACTAAATACTTCACGCAGTGAATCAATAAACTAGCACAACACTTTTCTTTAGTGAGTGCAGTTGTACTTAAAACAACTATTTCTCCTAAGTGCCCATAATCTTGAGCAAACTTCACCTATCCTTTAATTAATCTAATTATCATAATATAATCCATTAATTTTATGGCATTTCAGCTTCGAGTACAAGTATGTCAATTTGGGACACAAATTATATTAGAGACAAATATGACAAGACGACTGAACCTACAGACGTGCTAGTTTATGATACGGAAACGCTGTCTGATCTCTGCTTCAAGTAACCTGTTGTCGCAATCATGACGTCAGACAAACTGCTGCACCCGTGTAGAGACACCCAGTACAGACTACAGAACCAGGACAACTCTTTTGCAATTTTGAAGACATGGTCTGCAAGGGTTCAGAGAGGAGGGAACAAGTCTACTACATCTTAGCTTTCCCGACCCTCAGGTGTGCATAAACTGCAGGTTAGTAACTTCTTTTTGAAATACAAATGTGAATGTATTCGTTTATCTGATCCGTACTGGCCATGAAAAGCAGTTTTTTATCAGTTTAAAAAACAAAAACTTGGGCATCCTTAGGATCTGATCGGTGACATGTTATCATCATGCTGAATATGCACAGCACTATAGAGTTCATGAATATTATACTTAATTACCTTTTTCTTCTCATCTTCAGCGAGCTCCCACTCCAGCCTGGCTTTCTTAGCCTCCCAGTTGGCAGGGAGTTTCAGTCTCTTGTCCTCCTCCACAACCTCCTGGTGATTGAGTTTGCGTGCTTCATTCTGCAGTAGAAAACAGCACATGTTGACATGCTGCAACTGGATGCGAGTGGGTCTATCAGAAATCCAGGTCCAAACACCTTATTACTTAGACCAGACGGTGTATGTGGACATGATGCTGAACTGCTGCTTGTGTTAAAGGGTGTTTTTCACAGCTGTGTCCACCTTAACACCACGACACAGACACACGTCTTAGGAATAACAGTAGAAAACAGTATTTTCTCTCTATAACGTAAATGTGAAACAGCTCACCCGTTTGAAATGTAACTCTCGAAACTTGCGCAGTCTCGACTCTCTCTTTTGGGACGCTGGCGTTTCAGTTGGCTCCTCTTCGGTGGCTGTAACAGACTCCTGAAAATAACGTCAGTGAACGTTACCGCCATGAAGTAGGATTTAAGTATAACACAGACAAGAAAGTCGACTGTATCTGCCAGACAGCAAAGGGAAGGAAACAGATGTCCCGAGCTAACATAGCAATATCTAACGTCGGTTAGCTTAGCACAACAACACGAGCTTGTAAACAACAAGCAGCAGACAGAAACACATTCTCCGCCGGCAAAATGAAAACATCGCTTTCATGGCATCAAATTAACAGACTGTGATCTGCCACAACACCGACTAGATTGGGTCATTTGACATTAAATTCAAGAAAGTACTAACCTCACTACAGGACGCCATTGCTGTGCTAACGTTACGAGAAGGAAGAAGACAGGAAGTGTGACGTTCAGACCGGATATGACGAAGAAAACGTAAACGTTTAAATTTCATTATTTTTTATATGAAAAAACAAACAAAACATCAATGTGAATTTGTGACGTCTGTTCTTGAAAGATACATATTATTATTATTATTATTATTATTATTATTAGATTTTTTCTAATCTTGAATACTATTCCTTTCTTTATATTTCAGAAATACAGTGGCACTGACATAACTATTTGCATCAGTAAAAGTAACACCATTTGAATTATGTGAGCTGTATTCTTCCATATGAAAGATGTATACATAAAGACAAAGCTAAGGATTTTGGTATTCTAATATTTGCAGCGGATATTTTGTTAACAATTACAAATCACAACACAAATACATTTAATCTCCAATTATTTACTTTCCTCCATCATATATAATAAGTTGAGCTTCTGACCTTTATTTTTCATTTTTGTATGACTGTGTGCATAGTTCAGAGCTGCCATTTTATGTCTTACTCTCATTAAGAAAGTGCAGGAGAAGACAGAAGTGAAACCACATGAAAAGGGCCATAATGACAAGGAAGCTACATACACAAAATATTTGAAGATGATTAAAAAATAAAATAAAATCCTCTCTCAAAGAGCTGGAGGTTTTCCCTTGTTGAACAGATGCTATTGTACTGTTGCTTAGAGTGTCTTTCGTGAAGTTTAATGTCATCAGAGTCCATTTATTTTATACCACGTCAAACCTGTTATATAACCACAGAAATGAATAATTATCTCCAATAATGTTGCATCAGTTGTGTGCACTAGATCTTTTTTATCATGGCACCGTGGCAAAATAAATTGCAAGGCAACTTCTGTTTTACAGTAATGTCTTTGTGTATAATTTTAAACCAGGCCATCTCACAGCCTTTTGAAGTTTAAATTCATCGAAAAATACTGCTAGACTAATGGAAATTGGCATGACGTGCACAGACAGTAATTATGAATATGACTGGAGGTAAAACAGTGAGAGGCATGAAAGGTCAAGCATAAAGTCATCAGTGTGCCACACAGAGAGTCTGTTTAGACTCCACTACACTCAACTGTTATGGCCTTTCCTGCTGCAGCAAAATGAAATCTCATTCGTATTATCAGTGCATCTTATTTTTGACGATAAAAACATAAGCATCAATCAGGGCTTTGGAGCATAACCTAGGACCTGCAAATATGGTTCTACAATCTGATCAGAAGACGAAAGTAAACACTTTCAAGAGCCATTTAAGCATGTTTGACTTGCCAAAATGGATGTGCTCCCTGTTTGATTGCATTATACTAATAGAGCTCTTTCGGAGGATGTAATTAAGTGGAGTTTATAGTCTTAGATTAAAGCATCCTCTAGATCACAGGCAATGTTAATGGAGTGATGCATTTTTGCTGGAAACCAGATGGGAGCACATCACAACAGAACAAAACATCATAAGCTACAGTAATGGGCTGGGCTCTACTACCGCCATGCAAAATAGAAAACATCTTCATAATAAATGACTCTCAAAATGAGTAAGACAGAGACACAGGAAAGTAACTTGAAAAAAGAGAATGAAACTAACTCGCATTTCCTCTGTATTTCATTCAGATTTAATGGCAGAGTTTCAGACACAGTTTCAGAGTTGTGTATATGACTTTTAATTTCCCAGACATCAGTACAAAACGAGCGTGAGAGTTTACAATGTGTCTTATGGGTGTGTTTCTTCAATCGCTGTTAATCTCTTTGTTAAAGTCACCCACACATCCTTTACAGCTCTCAAGTATTCTCATGTGTTAACTCCCCTCAGGGTGCTTTCACTCACTGCCCTGGAAGCACTGACATGTTTTGTTTGCACAGAGAGCTGGATAGCAAGAACTTATGTAGGAACAACTGCACCTTCATGTTTAATGTTAATGTCCTGTATAAACACAAGGTATAGCGGCTTAGCAACAGTTTTTCAAATAAAGAAAAAACTGCACAGAACAAACATTAGTTGATATAAATCAGTCAAGAGAGTACAGAAACATCAGGATCAACAGTAAAGTATGTGTGAACATTATTGTTAATTTAGGTACATATTGTAACAAAAATCTAGATTTGGTTAAAAGGTAACAGGAGTGCAATGAGGACCAGTGGACTGCTTTTCAAAACCTGGTGCCTACATGACCCAC
The DNA here is from genome assembly GCF_965226575.1 of Pagrus pagrus. Classification (NCBI taxonomy): domain Eukaryota; kingdom Metazoa; phylum Chordata; class Actinopteri; order Spariformes; family Sparidae; genus Pagrus; species Pagrus pagrus. The sequence continues at coordinate 9,838,449 of NC_140202.1, forward strand.
AATGCAACTTTGTGGAGCAAGACTGCATATGTGAAAAAGTAGTATAAAGTCTTTTGTGGCTCCAAAGGAAGCTGTGTGTAATCTGATGTTAATAATTGCCTCCAGTGATGTCACTCAGTGGCTAAGTTGCATTGTGGGTCATGTAGGCACCAGGTTTTCAAAAGCAGTCTGCTGGTCCTCATTGCACTCCTATAACACTGGTGGACTCATTGTGGACAGAAAACAAGTGATCAAAACTGAAACAGCAGAACCAGAGATATCACATTTATTATTCCACACATTGTTCTTTATTTTTTAAATCTGGCGCCTACATTACCCCCCAATGCAACTTAGCCACTGAGTGACATCACTGGAGGCAATTTATCAGATTACAACCAGCTTCCTCTGGAGCCACAAAAGACTTTTTACTACTTTTTCACATATGCAGTCTTGCTCCCCAAAACCTGTAAACACATTTTAATGTGTAAAATTGGTGGCGTTACCCTCTAAGTCTTTTTGTTCATTCTTGTGCTTCATTAGTTATCATAGAGATTGGTTCAATCTAAGTTTGACATCCAAACTGGCTTTCTGATCTATACACGCTGTCATTGCCTTTTTAACAATACTGAACTTTAGTGCAGTACGATGTGGATCTCCCATGTGGTGGGGCCACCCAAAAATGCTGAACAGCCACTCCTCAATATTAACTTTTCCAGTCAGGCAAATCAGGCCTGAAATAGAGTAACATTATATCTGCAAATAAATTGCACTTTAGGGGTACATGTATTAATACAGGGCAGAACCCATTGTACTTCATGACCTTGTCCCGGACATGATATTAGTTCAGTTTGCTACACGCTGTGAATGAGATACTATGTTGTTTGTACACAGAGAGATACATTTAACTGCCGTTGTTATCTTGATCTTAATAAGAGTTCCTCCAGATAGCGCATGGGGGGCAGGGCCTCTTGCTGCGCAAGCAGCTGCTTCACATCTGGAACTTAATATAAACATCATGGCCAATAAAATCATTCCATTTCCTTAATTACTATTCCTGTCATTTCCGCACTAAATGAAAAGTTATTAATTCAGGGCCAACACAAACATGCTTCTCCAATATGAGGAGCTGCTCCTGAAGCGTCGCCACCCTGACTACAGGCCGCTGTCACTGGACTGGAACCACAAGCTTCTGCCTCGCTCTGCCAGTGTGTGTGTGTGTGTGTGTGTGTGTGTGTGTGTGTGTGTGTGTGTGACTGTATTCACGTGTGTGTGTGTATGTATAGGAACAGAGGCCAAGGCACTGCAGACATGAATGGAACACAAGATGGCGTCTTCTTTTCCATCTCATCCAAATGTTCCTGCTGGTGCCAGTGTAATCATGACAGACACAACCCGTCCCGTGTCATCTCTCTGCTTCCTCCTCCCCTCCTCACTCCTGCTCTTGTTCTCTTCTCTGTGTACAACACATGCTCTGCCACCTTTATCTCCACCACATTTGTACAACACTTCCAATCCATTCATTCACTGCCTTATTTTTTAAATGCCTCTCAATGCTATCTACTCCACATTGTAGCAGGCTCATTAACATAAAAAATAGGGTGATGATAAAACTCACATGCTCGGCGGGCATCAGTCTGTAATTTTCCAGCTATACATGTTCTGGGAGAGAAATTACAATCTTTCACAAGGTCATATGTTATCAAGCAATTTTTCAGCTGAAACATTCCTCACAGAGCGTCATTATCAGTCGTCTGTCTTCAAAATGCCTCCCATTGATTTCAAAGCAGCTGCTGCTGGTGTTAAACATATCCAAAGGGCATCGATGAATAGAGTGAATATAGAGCCTTTCGGACAGTAAACATCTCACACCAAAAGCATCTTTGTGTCAGCACAAACGTCAGTGTATATATGTCTTTGCAGAGCTTGACTGACTGAATTACCATCCTCCCCGGTAGGCCAAATAATTATCATATAAGTCATGGCTTGTATGATTTGACACGGTGCTATGATTCCAACTGAAGCCGTTCACAGGCCAAGAGAGGAAGAGGATTTGGTGAGCAACACATATACTTACACAAAAGCTGCATGCATGCACTCAAATACCACCAGTTTTGTAGTCAATGCTTTTGCTCCACCACACACAATTAAAGTCCCAATTAAAGGCCATTATGGGTTTTCCACTCGCTGCAACCACAGGGAGAGCAGCTCCACGGGCCGTACATTGCGGGCACACAGATGTCTCCTGTGTTGTCATCCAAAGGAACTCAGACTGATCCACAAACTTTATGATCATAATTACTGATCAAAATTAAAGTGCAACAACAACATAAACTCAGAGGACGCGATAAAAAAGAAGTTTGAGTGATTCCGGCAAAAGGGGCCGAGTGGGACTATCAGAGGTAAGTGTTTGTGAGATGTGCATCTTGAGGAGAAAAGCGTACTGAAGTGATGATAAGCAGTGACTGAACCCACAACAGCCCATTAAACTCACATTTACCACAAGAGGGAGGCATTTCCCTGATATTTTACCAGAAGTGGCAGTCCTATTAAACCTAAGATGGAATATTAAATAAAAAAGGCCACATTTTCATGTTTGATTTCACTTATGCCATTGTGTCTCTGTTTACCACAGCGACAATCACCAATAGATTTGAGTTCTCACCACAGATGAAAGCACTGAGCTTCATATCTGCTGTGAAGCATCTATTCACCACCATACCCACATGCAAGTTCAACACAAGTGTATTCCCTTAAGCGGGGTCCAAAAGTGTCATGGGTTTCCGCTACTGAGTTCCCATCCTCTTACCCAGTGACCTTAATGAGAGAGTAAAGTTCTCACTTGGCTTAACAATACGCTGTTGTCGAGGGCTGCGATAAGAGGTGGCCAGTCAACAGCCTCTGGACATGCAGCTGTGTAGGCAAAAGGCCTCCCCCTATCTGTCCTCTGCCTCACACGCAAAATCAGCTGCCACATCAAGTAACCTCACAAAGACACACACACGTGTCAAAATGCATGTGGGAGCACACAATCACGCACACACACACACAAAAAGTGAATCCCATTCCCACCCAATTTGGGGCTCTGAGAACTAACAATCTGTTTAGTGCAAAAACTGTAGTGGCTCCTTTCATCTCCAGTTCAAGGCGCCGATGATCTAATTCCAAATCTGATGATGAGCGAGCCAGTGCCAAATATCTAAAACAAGTGTCAACAACAACACACTGTGAACTGCAGAGTGATAAATGAGCCCTTTCTTCGTGGTCAGTAAGGTTTATTCTTTGAACTATTTAGGGCTTGAAGAGATCTTTTATATTCATGAACAAACTGATTTTGTGAGGCAGAAAATTTTAAATTTAGTCATTTTCAAGGTGCAGAGTTTTCTCCTGGGAATGAATGAATGAAAAGTAATACATTTATACAGTGTTGTAAATCATAGAATTGTTTTTTTATTTATATTTTTGACCACTAATGCAACCCTAACAGTCATAAATTGAGCTTCAAAGAAGAAGTTAGGGAAAGAATGGCTGTAACGTGCTCTGAAACATATATCTACAAATTCATGACAACTGGTTAAATCATGATGAAGATCATGTGATATCAAGACTAAACTGACCTTTTGTGAACATTTTGATAGATACACTGCAACACAGGTTCATAGATATGGTTTCATTTGATTTAGGAAACAAAGCAGGTGTTTCAGAAGCAGCTGTTATATGGTTAAAAAGTTAAAAGGCAGGCTGACATTCTGCAACTAAAAGCCAGCAAGCATTAATACATGAGCAACATTTGTGCAGTGCCGAACACCACGAACTACAAAATCATACAGAGGATCATTTTTTACACCGCTTAAACTTCATAAAATGAGACTCATTTATGATTATTAATGGAAGTGTAAAAGAAACAATATATCCAACAAGAATGTGGACTTGCACTGGCAGGTATTCTCCATCGAGGATTGTTCTCCACTACTGGAGGAGGCAGAAAAAGTCATGTCCAAAATTTGCTGAATGGTTAAAATTGCTGACGGACATGTCCTCTTTCAAAGGGACTAATAATAAGTAACAGGGGAATATTTCTGACATTTGAACTCATTCTGTAATTTATACAAAGAAGAAAATGTAATAGAAAGTATATATTTCTACTCTTTTGACTGTGAAAATGTGCTGCCACTGCTCTGTATTTTTGTCGTACTTATTTGCACTTAAAATGATTAATGTTTTGGCATTTTTGCCTTTATTTGACAGTCGACAGGGTAGAACTAGACAGAAAACATAAGTAAGGAGAAGGGGAGAAGGGAAAAAAAGGGTGATATTTCAGCTATGTGGTATGTGCCTTCACCATTAGACCACTGTGGCACCATGTTTGTACTTAATTAGTTTGTCTTGTTTTATGTCTTCAAGTTACTTTCAAGTGGTCAGATTTGTTCAATTTCTTTTCCTCTTGTCTGTTCCCCAGAAATTTACTGAGAACTATTGCATTATGTCTTCTTGGTTTTGTTGATTAAAAACATCTTGAATTAAAAAACATTTGGTGAACTTGACATGTTAATTACATGCCAATGACCGTCTTGACAGCACTGACCTGGAATGGAGTCCAAAATGGAGAAAGATATCATATTAGTTGGGTTGCAGAACCTGCAAGCATCCAGCATCAGCTTATTTACGCACAAAATAATTTTGCTGTGCCACTTTCGATGTTACCCATTACTCAGGCAGACACTTACTAAAGGCAGGCAGATGGTCAGGTACAGTCGGACAGAGCAGAACCAAACATTCAAAACTGAAGCGACAGCGACATCCTTGCAAATATTGGCTCTGCTTTCCTTTAAAAACAGAAGGACTGGTTGTTGATGAGGAGCTGTACGAAGGTGAGAGAGCTGAGGTGATGAATCAGACCTCGAGGCAGAAGAGGAAAGATAGGGGGACAGAGCCACGGCATGCAACCAAACCATGACAACCAAATACAATTAATGACAAAAGCAATTGCTGCTGAAAAACACTTTTTTTAAAGTGTAAAAATTTCCAGTGTGGTATTGGCACTATTTGGTCCGTCAAGTTATTACGTGCCTGTGGGTGACTCGCAGTCATTAAAACCAGACGCGCACGTGGGAGCATTGAACAGGACAGGGAAAACAATGACGGATATTCCAGAGTCAATGAACTGTCTCAGCCAGACAATCTGCAGTGATGGAGGGTTATGTGTGTGAATGAATGAGGTGTTTGCCCTAATGTGGGCTATAATCTGACCCTCTTGGGAGGATCAGGAGGCGTGCTGTGGAAAATAAATTCAGACTGGAGGTCCACTTTTAAATGTTGTACATGCAGGGGAAAACAGAAATTCTGTCGACGGAGAGCAAACAAAAACATAGGAATGTAGAAAAAGAGTAAAAAGGAATATATGCAGGAGTGGAGCAATGGAAAGGAAAGAAAAGGAGAGCATTGGGCTGAACAAGCTTGAGCCATGTGTAAACACAGTATATAGAAACCAGATATGGCCAATGCTAAAGGTAATATACAGAGAGAATGCGTTTAGCAGAGTCCATTAAAGCCAAAAGTCTCTGAGGGAACGCTTCTAGCCAGACATGGGACTCTGATGGACGTAGCCAAGACACTCTAACTCCAGGTTAGCCTCCCACTCTGAGTAATGGACCAGGGTGTTTTCAGACTCCCATGGCCCCTCGCGAGTCCCGCCGAGCCCCCATGATGAAGTTAGAGAGGCTGCAGGAGCGCTACAGCACAGAGAGCGAATGAGCCATGCCCGTCTCCTGTTGCTGTTGAATGTAATTTCGGATCGTATTGCAGCGGAAGCACAACTGACAGAGGAGGAATCTATCGAATTCAGCTCAGACATCACAATAATATTGAGTGTTGTTTATAAACACACATTCAGGATGCTTCGGGAGTATCACTCGTTTGAAAGCCCCCGGTGCTGAGCGTAGAGCTTCAGTGTCCTCTGAGCAAATCCTAACATAGGTGTTGAAATGGTGCCACTTGATGAGGCGGCTGTAAAACTGTCTACGGGGAGCTGTTTTGTAGGAATCCACCGGATTGACTTAACTGCTATGATCGCAGAAGGAGAAGCAGTCAGTGAGCTCCATTTTAAAAGCATTTATTCTATTTCTTCTTCAAGAGGAAGTTCGAGGTGAGCGGTTTTGTTTTTTAATGCACTCAGGAATTAAGGAGTCCATCTCAGCCATGGTGCAAACAGTGAATGAACTGCCTCAAAGCACCTGTGTTAGCTGCCTAATCAGCACACCTGGGCCAGGAGTCATGTGACCTTCACTTCCCAAAAAACAAACAAAAACAAACAAACTATAAGTTAGATATTTGGATATTTTTCTATCGCATGTAATATATTTCACTCTGTATTTTACTGTTTAATGCATTTTACTGGAGGATACCACTAGATGGCACATGCCACAGAAATTAACCTTCACCTGACAAGCGAGACAAATCCCTTCTTTCCTTTCTTGTCATTCATTGCACCCCCATGTCTTTTTCTCAGCGGTTAACCAATTCTTGGCCCGTAACTCCAATTGTGAAGCCATCGCTATTATAATGCCATCATCCCAGCCTGCCAAGCCTTAGGGAATGATGTCACTTCCACCCTTGGTCATGGTGGTTTGGGTTTGGCCACTGGTGCATGTGACAATTTGTGCCCTTCTAGGAAGCCCTGAAGCTTCCAACTTGGCAAGCAGCCATGACATCTACACCCTCACCCACTTCCACAATGAGACAATCAGCGATGCAGTTGAATGTTTTAATACACCAGAGGGCTTTTGACTATGCCCCTATATCTGTGCTCACTTTAATACTTCCCCCCTCCTCTTCTTTTCCAGTCATGCTGTACAGCGTCTCCACTCCTGTCATTTACCCCATGGCTTTGTAGTCGTGTTGCGAGGCGGAAAGGAGCAGAGCAGGGCGAGGCTTCAGGCCCAGCGGTGGCTGATGTATGGCTTCTGGAGAGGAAACACAGCACAGGCGATGAGAGAATGTGGAAATGTACGCATGGCATGATGCCGGCTCGGCCCAGCCCACTGCGCGCTGTGTTTAGAGGCAGCCTTTCTTCTCGTGCCAGGTGGGTGTGGGATGAAAGAGGGCACTGGGGGGCTGGTGGGTCGACAGGCCCGGGATCAAACAGAAGAGAGGCAGTAGAGGGTGACGGTGGTGGGGGTTGCTGGTTGTGAGATGAGTGTGAGGAGTAGCCAATTGAGTGGACGGTTTTAATTCATATGTGGTTAATTACTGCAGCCTCCCCCGCCCAATTCTGGTTTACGAATATTACTGAGGCCATTAATGACCCACTCATTAAATGTTGGACGCTGTGTTTCATATCCCTCTCTGATAGCAAGCAAAATGACACACAACATTCAACTGAAAAAAGATCCTATACTGTTTATTGTTTAGTTGAAAGGCCCAATAATTTAATGCGATGTATTAAATTGCTACTCCATGTGCACTAGCAAAGCATATTCTCTGACATATACTACCTTTTCCACCATGACCATGTCTGTAATTTGCCAGTCAACGGCATCACTGTCCAAACTCTGATTCTACATACTGTATTTGAGGTTGGGAATTTCACATAAATACTTTCAATGTGACTAAGAGCAAGGGCAGATGCCTTTGTTGTCCACATAGTGTCTCATTATCCGAGCCCTTCCAGCTCAGGCGTGTGGGTTCTCAGTGGGGAACCCCAGCCCAGAAGTGGTTGTGACGATGGGACAAACCAACCACCGCTCACAGGCTCCAGCCGGATGAGGAGGGAAGAAGACGACACTCGTCATTTGGAGGTTTTGGTCTGATTGCTTCCCCTTGTGAGGGACTTAAACTGTCCCCTTTGGGAATGCGGTCCCTTTTAACACCCACGCCTAAAGACCCAGAGAGGGAGAACGAGGTGTAAAAACACAAAAATAAAAAAGAAATACGGCCAAGAAGAGTGAAGCTGACACTGCAAAACAAGGTCACGAAGTGAGCTCCAAAACAAATACCATGAATATGAATTATGCATAGATTAAGTCTATAAAAAGAGACATACATTATGTTGTGGGAATGGGTTATGAGAGTGACTGGGTGATCATTATGGTGGGGAGGAATTTAGAGGAATCTAATTTTTAAATTGCAATCGAGGTCAAAGGTGAAGCTGTAGTGTAATTTTAGCCTGAACTTTTGTTGCAATTCAAACATTAAAGCAGCCATTATATTGACTTTATTTTAATGCATCACATGACCACATAGACATCAAAGGGGTCATTTATAGTCAGAATTATCACCCGACTGCAGTTTTCCTCAAATATTCAGAACTTCATAGCATCTTTCAGCTTACTGTCTTGGTTTTTCGGCCCCCAAGTTTAGTGCTTTTGTTCACCTTCTGTTTTTGGCTGTTTCTCAGGCAAATGTTTATAGAAAAAAGGGATAGCAACCGACTTTACCCTATCTGCCTACTACAAAAAGACACACAGACAAAGTCAGCAACAAGCAGGTAAACATAGTGTATTTAGCTAAAAATAATAATAATACATTGGACTTACATAGCGCTTTTCTGAATACTCAAAGATGCTTAACAAAGAACAACAACAAAACAAAGAAAACAATACAAAGATGAAATAATCCATGGGAAGGGGAACAAAGCAGAGAAGGAGGATGAGAACAGAGTTTGTAAGTGGCCTGATATATTTGGGTTTGTACCATTGGGCGCCTATTTCAGACAGCACTGCCCTCTCTTCTGCTATGTGCATGTAGGGTTTTCAAAATCCCGGTTACTACGTACACCTCCGACACAACATCCACCTCAACGTCCACCTCCGACAACGGAACAACCTCCGCCCTAACAACCTACACACTGAAAATGGCAAGTAATCCTAACATCCTGTGTAGTGATTTAGCCATTTTAATGGAAGGAATTCGATGCAAGACTGCTTAAAAGGTAATAATATGTTGATGTTCTGTTTAGTTTGTTCCTGTTTGTTTTGATGGAAGTCACATGTTTGACGGAAACATCAGGCGTACTGTCTGTCACTGATGGAAACCAGGCATTGTTCAGGGGATTTCTGACTCTACCTCTGAATTTCAAACATGTCTGAAAGCCGACCATGTTTCATAGAGAGATCTATGGGTTGGAATACATAACCAATGTAATTATTGTCTTACTCTGCTTTATGCTCTTCGACCCTCCTGCCCGCCCCCTGGTTTACAGTTGAATGCAATCGCTTTATTGGCTCAGTCGGTCCCGTTCTGGAGCAGTGGGGCCTTGCCAGTCGTCGTGGTTACTATAAAAACTAATCATTTCATTTTCCTTGTATCTTGTTTCATTCATTTACTTTAATCACAGTCTATGGGAGGCGCCAATGTTTCCCCATGAGTGGCGTCTGCTAAAGAGAGCAGAAATTTAGAGCAGGCCGTTTTTAGCTGGCACGCGGGCAGAGACATCCACACTACTGTATTTAATGACTGCGTTGGAGTTCAAGCGATTAGAGCTCATCTCAGACGAGCTGCGTGGCCTTTTGATCTTTGAATCCTGCAAACGAAGTCAAGGGGAGAGACAGAGACGAATCACCTGCGGTTTTGGAGATCATTTAGAACGGACTGGCTTTCCAAACTGATAGGGGGTAAAAAAGGTTTGATCTTAGTTAGATCTGCTGCCTCAGATTCCCTATCTGTCTTTTTTCTCTACGAGTGTGTGTGGTAAAAAAAAGAAAAAAAAAAAGAAAGAGAGAGAGAGTGGCTTGGATTTCTCGAAGACTAATAGACATGGATTCTTTCAAACTAAAAAAAAAGAAGAGCAAAACAATGTAAGCAAGAGGCCAGCAGCATGTGGACAACTGCGATCACTGAGTGGCCCGGCAATGTGGCAGTCCTGGGCTGGTGAAGAATTATGGCCTTCGTCTGCTCCATTAATTAACAGCCATTCAGACAGGAAACCAGAGCCAGCACTCCAGTCTGCTTTCATGTCTCATCCCATTTGCCTGCAGAAACCTCATTTTTCATTATTTACTGTATCACTTCCAGACTGATGATCATCAATATTGTGTAAATGAAGTGGGGGGAGGGGGCGAAACCTTTTTTGGAAAAGGTTTGAAGCGCATAATAGTTTGCTGTTGAAATATTGGCCCGTGGTACATGTTGTTAGGGAAACCCTCAGTGGGCTGTCACAGTATGACATTAAAAAGGCAGCCTTGTACAGCCACACGTCCAGGCGTAACAATAATGAACCTCAGGGACTTTGAGCGCAGGGGGAAAGTGGATGCAAATGTTTTATGATCTGGCAGCGCCGCGGACAAAGCAAATAATCGCCAGACACAGAGGAGCAGGTAGTTTCACTTAACCTCTGCTCAGGGCTGAGCGCCAACTTAACTGGAAGCACATGGCTGCAGAGCACATTAGATAGAGCCAGAGACTGATTATTCCTCACAACTGACCCACCGATTAAAGATCCTTCTGAGGTGTAAGACAGCAACCAACCTCATGACACTGTTATCCCACAGTAGCTGGCCCTTTGCTGGTATACACATGCTACTGTAGACAGTTACTCAAGTTACCCTGGCCACACAGCAAGTGGTAACACACAAAAGACTTGAGGAAGTCACAACTCTGGTTGGTGCCTCGGTATACCTGCGTGGTCAAATGGAGGAGAGAGCATACATCTCGTGGACTGTGGTCTGCTGTTTACTGGATGTCTGTGGCCTGTGGCTTTGTCCCCCTCCCATTAGTGTGTTTGGTGTTGTTCACATGCTGACTGGCCCTACGGTAAATGCTCCTTATCGGTTGGCCAATCCTGAGGGCACTTCAGCCGCAGGAAACCCCTGAGAGGATGGAGGATGAATGAGTTGTGTACATTGAGGAAAATGAGGGAAAGTGTCTGTTCAGGCTTGCCATTTAACGTACACACAGTATGTACGTGATAATATTGTGTATGAGTGCTTCAGTGTATATGCCGAGGGGTCGGGCCCTGCAGCAGTGACCATCCATCTCACAAGCCTGAAGCCGCGTGCCGCACTGCCCAGGTTAACTTCTCCTCTGGCCAAGCGCCACTATCATGTTCCCCCATGTGGTTCCACTTAGACCACCAGGGGCTCCAGCTACAGTCTGCAGACAGCCTCTCAGGCCACAGGGCGGGTGCGGTGCAGGGGGAAGGCCCCACCGACTGCATATGCAGCAGGCTCAATAACTCATATCATGGCACACACCTCATTGCTAGCAACCGGTGCCTCATGGCGTCTTTGGTGCCTGACTGCCCCGAGTGAATGTGTTTCTGGCCACTGATCATTACGGGGTGTCTTTGCTTACTTGGGATGACAAGATAAGACGAAGAGAGGGAATCTGGTTGTTGTTGTTATTTATTTTTTTTAGATGAATGTATCAATTAAATGATGGCTGATTTGGCTGAAATGCTTCTTTAACTTTAGTGAGGCGCAGCAGCAAAACAAAAATTCAAAGGAGAAATTTTGTTAGAGTTATGATTTATGAGACCAATGCACAATTTGGTGATGAAATTACAGCTTTCTGATGACACACCCTACAGTATGTTCCCAGCTCTTTCTGCCTCGGCACAGAGTAAAAGCCCGTCCTTTAGTCTCCTTGTCCCCCCTCCACCACTTACAGTCTATCACTGTATATTTTTATTGATGAGGCCTGACAGCGCCCCAATTCCAATATAGCTTAGGACATTTGATACACACCCCACCCTCAAAAACAAAAAAAGAAAAGAAAAATATTCCTCTGCCCTTCTTCTCTCGTAGTCCTGAGACTCCACACCATAACAGCAGGCCCTAATTTCTCTTTCCAGTCATGGAATATGATAATTTTCTTATTTGCAAGAAATATCAATTGCTCAAGGCGGACACATAATCATTGGGGAGGAAAGGAGAAGCTACCTGTGTAATGTGCTTAACAGGCTAACCCATTTAGCCGCAGGCGCTGTTTGAAAATGAGAAAGTGCTGATGGTCAAAATCAATTTTCCCTGTGTCCAAATTACTCCCTGCCCGGCTTAGGATTTCACCTAAATGGCCAAACCTTAAAACACTGATACTAATTCTATCATATTAGAGCCTGGTCATATAGTTGAAGTTATTGCTAATGCTATTTTGCTGTATTTATTGATGTAGTAAGATGACTCGGAGGACAGGGAGCAGAGAGTTTTGTTACTCCCTTTGTGTTTGTGTGTGTAGATGCATATCAGTGCTACTCAATGCAAGCAGTGTACAAAGCCTTTGGGCTTTAACAACGTTTGAGGATGTTTGCCGCTTATGGGTTTACCAATTTTAGATATCATGAGATAAAAAATCATATAAAGCTTGTATTTTCCTTATTAGACAACACTGAAAGCTTCTCAGAGTGCAATATCCTTGTCTGGCCCTAAAGAACTGATTATCATTTTTCTTTGAGTTCCTCTTGTTTCTTAATAACAGCACAGAAACAACATTATTTGCACATGGTAGTGCCCTGAGAAATTTCCTGTAATAATGCGCCATTTACAGTGAACACGAAGAAGACTTACAGCAGGCACATTTGGGCAATACAGCTGGGAGTTTCTACAAAACAGAAAATCAAATATTAATTACACAGAAATTGTCAGCAGTTTGATTAGAAGATTTTATGATAGGCTATGATTTCTAAAATCATCGCCATGCAATCATACAGGCAACAGGAATGAGTCCTAAAACACTGACATTAGTAAGCATTTTTGCACTTCCAGTTCCCTCGTCTCAAAGTCGATGTTTTTTTTGAATGGGTTTTCAGTAAATGTCTGAAATAAGGTCAGTAAATACCCCATGTTTCAATTATTGAGCATTTAAGTGTCACAAGTGATTGCTATCAAGGGACTAAATGAGACTACAGAGGTTGTCGGGGACATTAAACATCATCACGCTGAACACAGAGACTCACCTACTTAGTAGTCCGTACTTGTACTTGTGCATGTGTACTTTACTTGCAAACTACTCTAACTTCTAACTTTACAACTTGTAGATTGATCAATTTATAGATAAGTGTGTATAGTATGAGGATGCTTAGTGTTGGTGACGTAGAAGTCATGCGACTGCAATGTAGTTCGTTTAAAGCCTAACATGACCTTCTTTTTTTTCCATTTATGCTTCAAAAGCCATACAGGTGGTGTCCATCTGTGAAGATTATCTTGTCAGACTAAACATCTAAGTATCACAAACTTGTGTTTGCCACATAGCTTTTTTGGCAGTAATCCAAAATCCTATTCAAAAACCCCACAGGCTTTTTGTAGAGGGTACCAGAGCGATGCTAATTTCTGGGTTAGCTCACAAAAAATGTATCATCCCTGCAGCACTTTATTTTGGAAAGCAGAAGAATTACTTAGAATAGATATGAATTTAGGTCACTTGCACCTACAGTTACCTCACTGCAGAAGAGAAAAAAAATAAAGCTGACCATGTCTCCCCACTCATCCAGACTCCTTTAAGGACGGACAGACAAACAGACAGAAGACAGACAGACAGTAGATGACTGTGGACCAGTTGCTTGGTCAAAACAGTGAGGGTGACAAAGCTTTTCCCATTGTGGTTTCCATTTGCTGGAACAGCCTTTCTATAGACTTTATACAGCAGCCTGGTCTGTATTTAGAACAGCCTCTGAAAACCTTCACTTGCACAGACTGGCCCCTCACGGATGTTTTTGTGTCTAAAAATGGTAATTTGCTTATTTATGTAATTAATGACTTGTGAGGCTCGTTCTAGAAAGGTGCTACGACATTTAAATAAACTTCATTCACTTACCCAATGGATGTCTGACTCAATTTTTCCAATGAACCCAGTTTCCGGACAGTTATTTCCAGGAAATTATTTTTAGACATGAATAGTTTCTTATGAACCCAATCAAACTGACTTTTTCCATTTTTATGTAATACTATATAATTACTGGACTTTTTTGTAGAAAACTAACTGGGCGGCCTTTACTGACTGTGCTTCAGGCACTTTTTATTCTTTTTTAAATATAATAAATATATAATAATGGTTCCAGGAAACTAACTAAATTACTAGTTACAAAGATGCTCCTTTCTTGAAATTATTAGAAAATGGAAAGTGGAACGCGACCTAACGTATTGATATTCACACACAATTTTCTGGATTTATTTAATTTCGTTTGAACAGGCAACTTTATTGACTGAGCAACACTACTTCTTTCTTCTCATACATTTGTAGAACATATTTTTCTTTTTAAAAAGCCCCACTTAGAAGAGATGGACTTGTTTGTGATCAGACTTGGCTTGTCCTTGCTAAAAAGCTGTTGGAATTGTGCCTCAGGCCTGCTCGGACAGATCGAACTGTGTTTCCCCCAAAAGACTTTCAGACAGCTGTGTTTGGGACTATAGATCTGTGGATTCGGGGTTAGGCTGGCTTGTGGCTGTGGCCCATCCACCTGGGCTAGCCACATCATAAACAACAGCTGTGTGTCGGGTCTGCTTCTGTATCAACATCACCACACTGGCCACTGGCTGGAGCCACACATAGGTATTATATCCATGAGGCTTCCTGCAGGAGGACAGCCCTCTAAACACCAAGGCCACTGTCCAGGAAGTCAGGTACCCCACTCTGAAACCAAGACATTAAAGGTTAACTACAGAGGAAGGACCGACTGAGAAATGTGTCTCTTATTCTGGAGTTTATGATGGTTTCAATTTGCTGCTTCGCAATAATTAATGGACTTCATCAAGCTCATGTCCCCCTCACACTTTCTCTCTCCAAGCGAATTCCCAGGGCTTGAGATTACATATCTTTAGCGTCTCTGATTCATCAGCTTGGCTTTGTTTGCTGCTCAGAACGCAGATCAGCCTAATAACCTTTGTCAGCTCTTAAGGCGTGAAGAAGGTATATTGTAACCATTTGGGCAGAAAGGGGCCTGCTTTCCCGATATTGACTCAAACACGGCGAGCAAAGAAGGAGGGGAGTCGTGGAATAAAGTGACACTAATGGAACATTGATGACAAAACAAGGCGCGCGCGGGGACCACTTTCTAGCGTTTTTAATTCTTAATGCCGTCGCCTCGGGTTTCAACATGTCTTGGGCCGAGGCAGCTGAACGGATCTGGCACGAGGACTAGGATTTCTTTGCGAGGAAATGGTCATGTGATTTACTGTTGCTGGAGAGGCGCTACAGGTGCCAGCGCATTAGAAGGGAGGGATAAGATGACCGAAAACCCGTCTCTTTGGAACCGCACTACGCTCCTCACCCCGCTCCGGAATCAGCTCTGTCGTGACTGGGCTGAGAGACCGGAGCGTCACCCTATACTTTGAAAACACACTTTGATGGCAATTAAATATTAATATGGGGAATCATAGCCTGAGAGCTGTATCCACATTACATGGAGCATGCAAATCGCCCCAATCAGTGAGCCAACTGAAATAGCATCTGGAGAGCTGTATAAATAAGACTGGGTATCTTTAATATCATTAATACCAACTAAACCAACTGTGGACGGATAAAATAATATAAAACTGGGAAACAATAGCTGTAATTATCATTATTTTGTTTTGATTTGCATGTGAGCATGCTGTATGGTTGCTTTGACCTTGTGTGTGTGTGTGTCTGTGTGTGTATGTGTGTTAAACTAGCAATGTCTTCTTTGTTAAACCTAAATGTCAAATTTAAGCCTTCAATTATGTGTGCTGCAAAGAGGATGGGTGTGAAAATCAGAAAAATTATCTTTAATCTCTTCTCATCTCTGCTCCATACAAACACCCAAACACACAGACACACAGACACACACGCAGTCAAACACAGTCAAACACAGTCATCTGCCTTTTCTCTTGGTTTCTCTCTCCCCTCCATAATCAGGTCTGGTTTCCTCCCAATAGGAAAACATCCCTCTTTCCTCCTCGCCTGCGTCTGTCAGCGATTCTGTGTGGGCCTGGACTCAACTCAGCCCGTGGCCAAAAATATCCCCCCATGGCTCCTCTGAATGGGACAGGCCGCATAGACCGCAGGCTCACAGCCCTAAAAATACAGAGAGTCTTAGCCACAGCTCCGCTCGTTCATTCATTAGCACTGACCAGACTTAGGAGCTAACAGAGGGAAAGAAAGGCAGGGGCCCAGGAGACCACTGTGCACTTGGGGTGATGCAATTTTGAAACATCTCGAACAGTAGGTGTGGGAAAAAAAAAATGTCTGTCTACCCAGAGACAACTTGAGATCTCACTCACATCCAAGAAGATGCTCAGACTCTTTTGCCAGAAGAGCGCAACTTCGGATAAATGCCTTCAGATTTCAGCCCGGAGTCAAAAACTTCTGGCTGCGACTGAATATCTAGCGTTGGTGGTGGCGTGGGAGAAATTCATTAGAAGTCATAAAGCTGTCTCACCAAAATGATTGATTGCCCTCAGGCTGGCTCTCAGAGATAACCATCGTCTCGTCACATAGTGCCACCCATTATCTCCCGACATTATTATAGAGAGAGTGAGACAGAAGGTGAGAAAGAGCATGCTTAATTGCAGCAGTATTGTCCAATAATGACAAGTTATTTGTCTGCATTCCTCTCCTGCTGTTCACTCAGTACACTTCCCCGCTGTGTGTGCGATGCCAACTCGAGCGCTGGGCGGCTGCTCGATGTGTGGGCACCGTTTCTTACACATTCCATTCCTCTAACACACCAACAGACGGGACAGGCCCAGGCCAAATCACATGGTGTGTGTGCGTACAGCGTGAGGGGACGAGTCTATTTGTGTGTCTACAAATATGAATATGTTTTCATGGAGGCTGAGTTTATATAGATGTGTTCTGTGCTTGAGTGTGTGTAGCAGAGAAAGCATGCGGCATATTTGCGTTTTTTAAGTATGCGCAAGTGTGTGTGTGTGTGTGTGTGTGCGTCTGAGTGTGTGTGCGCATGTGTAAACAGCTGGCAAGCCTGCCTGTGGTGCTGTGTAAACAGAAGTGAAGGTATTCTGGCTGAGGTTACGAGGTGGGTGGGGGGATACGGTGGGGCTGAATGAGGCTTTTAGTGCCGACAGTTAAAAATACCCCAAGCAGGACTATTGCTGCTGCCGCTGCTGCAGCTAACGCCGCTAACGCTCGCACCCCCCACACACTCTTCATCAACCGCCCATTTCAGGCCTGATCTGGGTTGCGGCCTAGCATGCTAAGCCTGATGTAAGATAATGGTTAACCAGAGGTGTGATTGCAGGCCTGGGAGTCCTTCCACACATGGAGGCATGTGGATGAATCAAGTTGTTTGATATTTAATAGTAAACAAGGCCTTATCATGCAGCATGACGATGTAATGATGCTCTGTCTATCTACACTCAACAATATTAGAGGGCGTGGAAAGATTTATGGTTGCATAACCTCCAATTTGTGGGTTTAAAAAAGGGAAAAGCTGTTTTCTTTACCAGCAATCTCTTGATAAAGTCAAGGGAAGACATATTAACTCATTTTCAGGTTCAGAATTGTATTTTTGATTACTATCAGAAAAGTTTTACGTGCTTTAATGTCCCAAAAACACTTCACTTTTCTCATACTGTCCAGTGCTGCAGCACTGTATTCCCCCTCTATCTGAAACTGTCTGTTTTAGCTCCTGTCTCTTCAATACCCACCCCGGAATATGGGTGACGCAGGGTGATGTCACAAAGTCACAGAATTAAAGGGGCGCTACTGACGAGGAGTTTCAGGAGCAGTGTTTTCTGTGGGAGAGAGGAGCTTCTGTTGGTGTGGACTTTCAACATCTTTTACATGAACCTATAAAACACTGAAGGGAAGGGAAAAACGAAAAAGCATAATAGGTCTCCTTTAACACTCGATTTATTTCACTCTTCTTTTCATCTTTTACTGGTTAATTTGACCTAGTTTTCCTATTTGGATCCTGGCACACATTTGATCACTGGCCTACTTCCTATGTTTCCCGCCACATTTATAAATTTGCTCGTGCTGATATGATAATGAGATTGACGTGACAGGCATTGGTCCAAGGTCTGTTTTTGGAAAAAGGCTTTATATTTTCTTTTTAATAATATTTAATGTCCTCTTCACTTATATTCTTGACATGTCTGGGAAACTTTTACTATATTATGTTTTGGCCTTCTTTCTGTAAATGATCAGAACAGCTGCAATTTCTCAGAAGTCATAGTTACCCGGAGTTAGAGGAATATAATGTAAGTTCCCATTGGCTCGGTTGCAGCCGCTTATACATTGGGACTGAAACAACAACTTAATTTCACTGATTCAATCTGGCCATTAAATCATTTTAGTCAGAGGCAAATGGAGAGCTGTTTGCTGTTTATCAGGCTGAAAGGCTTCCTCTGGCTCATTTAATGATAGCATTACAGTAATATAGGTGTTTACGATAGGTGTGGGGCTTATTTAGAGTTAATAAAACATTCTCTCTCCTATGTAATGAAGGATGCTGTTTGACATAAGTGCTTTTTGTTTGTTCTGTTTGGTCTCAAGTGTGAGGAGAGGACCATTAACTTGAGAGAAACATTTTTACCAGTGGTTTGTGAAAGCCTTTTCTGAAATGTAAGGGAGGGAAAGGCACTGACGCACGGCTTTCTCGCCCGTCTCTGCTCAACTCCATGCAGCAAGACGGTGGCTGTAATGAAATTTGAAAGTTGAATGAGATCTTTTAAAAGCTTACAGGCTTACAACTTAACTTGTGCTGCATCTAAATGTGAATTTAGATAAACATTTTAATATTTTGATGCATAATGTAGCTTGTGAAAGATCAGGCCCGTGTAAAGGTGATTTAAGGACTCATGCTAACATGATTCATCGACATGAAACACACCGACGACATTTCCAGGGAATTTGAAAGACAGCCAACTGTGATCAACACTTGCTAGTCAAGACGAACATGTTGAAATACAGTAGGTGGAGCCCTGACAGAAAAAAGGGATCAGTGTCTTTTTACAGGAGCCGGGTCAGTGCAGGGGATATGGTTGACAAAATATAAAACAGAATGTGTGTTTTTGTGTTAAATTTGATAATGTTCCCCTCGGGTTTCCAGGAGCCCACGGATTGGGCTGAGTGCTGAGCACACGACAGGGCTTCAAAAAGCAGCTATTTAAAAGTCTCAGTTAACAGGACCCTCCAAACAGCCAAACCGCTTCAAACGTCAGCCAAACAAGATCCACATTGTTCAATGGCATGCCCAAAGTGGCCATAACCCAAGCACGGGCCCATAAACAACTTCTAATTGGTTTAATTATCATATAATTTTAAAAATATGTTTTAATATAGGGTCTTTCCTTCTATTTACCCAGAGCGAAGTGGAAATAAGACTTGGGCCCAGTAACAAATTCAATATGTTCATTATGTAAACACCTTAAAGAGCTGGGAGGGAGAGGGAAAGAGAGTAAAAGAGTAAACGAATCAAAATCTAGAGATTAAATACTGTAAATGTGGAGTTTTCATTGGAGTGCTGCACATATGCAAAAAGACTTCAGACTAAATGTTTGGTGCGTTGCAAGATAACCCAAACACGTCGATGGAGTGATAGAACAATGTCCAAAACCACTTCTGTCTTTGTTGCTGTTTTTTGGAGACAGCTGACAGATGATGTGCAGAGGAAGCCAGCCAAGTCTTTCACAACAACTGCTTCCTTCCTGGATGGAGGTTCGAGGGCTAGAGAGGGATAAGAGAGGAGAAAAGGTCGAAATTGACAAAGAGGTTGTTTAGAAAAGTTTGTCAGCTCCTCCCTTCAAATTGCGAGCTGCAGAGGAGGGTAAATAAACTGCCGGCACACCGCTGACCCCTAATCAATACTCTCTCTTTGGACCCTAACTGTCGAGTGTTGACATGCAGAGGGCAAGACGTGGCTCAAACGCCGCTCCAGAAACGTGTGAGAACACACTGCGCCACAATCACAACACACAGGAATGTTCAGCGTGTTTACTTTGAATGCTGCCTTATTGGCAGTCTGATGTGGACTGCCACAAATTTCAGCTTGGCACAACAACAATGAGAGCATGCAAATGAGATGGCAGAACCGAACCCCGGTCATGTCTGTTCATGTCTAATGAGTTGGGAGCTGTGGTTACAATCAGAACACCTATTACAGGAGTAATACATGGGGTTTACTACAGTGTGTGGCATGTTCAGTAATGAAGAGCTGGAGGGAAGTAAATTTCACTGCACACACGTTTTCAAATGAACAGAATGTGTGTTGTTATTTACCTGATAATGGTTGTTATCATTTATTAAAGTGTTTTTCAAAATCTTTTCAAAAATCTTTAGTGGCTTTCAGTCGTGCGCTACTTGACAGCTATGTTTTATATGATATTGTGCAGAACAAATTATTCACTCTTTGGTTTGGCTATAAAAGCTTCAAATGTTCAAACTTAAAGAAATGAATTAAAGGTACGCTTGGAGTTGTTCTTCCACTGGGGGTGCCATGGAGCAGAGTTTTTAAGAGCAGGTCAGAGCGTGCAGCACACACGCGGGTGATTCAACACATTCCTTCGAGGTCGTCGTTATTGCTACTTCACTGATCAACCAATAACAATGTTGGTAGTGCACCTAAAAACCACAGCAATGGGCCAGCGTGGGGGAAAGAGGACTACTAGCTGACATACTGTAAACACGGATGCACAATGCTGGTTCCAAAATTTAAAAAAAGCGGCATTTATCCTCAAAGATTTGGTGAGAAACATTGAAATGTAACACAAGATACATTTAATCCCTTGATTAAAAAAATAATCCAACTTTTAAGTAATGTTATACAGTATATTCTAGATATTCTTAGATTTCTCAGGGGAGGACCTACAATACAGCACATTTACAATTAAGACAAACTCTCTTGTGTCACAAGCCTTCAAACTGAATGTCAGTTACACAGCAATAGCCAAGATTAGCTTACCTGCCAACTAGCCAATACGCTTAAAGTCAAAACGCAATGAGTAAGGCTGTATCTGTAAAAACCAGGAAGGAAACTGTGGTGCATTTTATTGCCCTCTAAATTCAACTTATTTTATATGTTATATATATATATATAATTTATTTCTATATTTCTTTCCTTCATTTTTACCATTTTCCCTCATCTTCTCCCCAATTTCCTGAGGCCCCACTGGCAAAACCTGATGCCCTCAGGGAGGCCGAGCCCCCCTCCATTGAAAACCACTGGCCCACACAACAGACACCAGTCTGAAACAGAGTATTTCGGGGTTATTGTTGCATCACTGTGTAACAGTACAGACCCATAACAAGGATAATTCGGAGACGCCATTTCACCTCCTTTGAGACCAAACGTTATCACGCCACATTTGCGGACTCAAAACAATTTTAGGCAGCGCCAGTATGAAGGATAAATTGCCTTGAGTCATCGGATTCCTATTAGGGAAAATGTTTGCAGAATGATTGGCAGTGATACCAGAACCACTTTAAAATGGTCAGAGAAGATGAAGGGGGAAAAAGCGATTGAGGCATCAGGTCTGTTCCAAGACTAAATCTGACTGTCAACAATGTTAGCCTGTGATCTGGCACTCCAGCACGACACACACTGCACGGAATGCTTTTAGGAGGGGAAATAGAGTAATAGCAGCAACCTGATAGTGTTTAGATGGTCAATTCAACCATTCAGCAGATCCAGAAATTTTCTGCTTCACTGCTGAGGAAGACCAGCACCATTCGCAATCTATGTTTGTTACGCACGTGACTTGAGGATTAAGGCACATTGTTTTGTGAAACCAGCAATTACAGCGCAATGTTCAGTTTGTGTGGGATAACTGGGAACTAATCGTCACACCATGAACAGAACACACATACACTGAAGCAGCTTTATTTTGAAAGCCCGGCAGATCTTCCCTTGCTTTGTCTTGGGTGAGCTCAGAAACATGTGTTTCATTTGCAGCTTTGACCTCAGGACCACGTCATAATTTTCAAAACGAGTTCACTCCTCATTAGAAGTGAGAAAAGTGATGGAGCGATGGGGGGCAGAGAGGGAGAAACTGAAAAATCAAGATAAATGGGACATGAGGAATAGAGAGAAAGAAACAGCGAGAATGAAAGAGTGTTTCGGTTGATGTGAGCCAAATGACAGGCGTTGGGACACGAATGTGAAAACTTAATGGGCCTGGCCTCTGAAGTGGGCCTCCCCAGTAAAATGAAAAGCCTGTGGAGCTGGCTCCTGTGATGGATGAAGCGTTGTGCTCGCCGGTCCTTGACAGATTCTGGGAAAGCGCTTGGCCCGTCTCCGTTCCTGATAAAGAAATAAGAGGAGAGCCAGCGCTGGTCGTCTCGCTCCTGAGGTGACAGAAGAGCTTTAAAACGTGGTGGATTTTCCCAGCCAGAATGCCATTATCTACAAAGCTGAAGAACTTTCTTTCATGACGATTACAGGATCAATACTTTTGTACGTGGAAACACCAACGCCGTAACTAGAAACATATACATGCATCGTCTATGAAAGGTGCTATCCTTCGAAGCCTCTAACCGATACAGAGATCTGGGACTGAGCCCATATCTCCCTGTTCAGGAGATGTCTTCAGTCTGCTTTCTAATTGGTACCATCTCCTCTTAGAGTGACATCACTGGAGTCATGGCAGAGGTGATGGGGACCAGATGGTGAAGAGATGGTGATGAGCAACTCCTTAGTCTCTCTGCTCTTCACCTCTCATTCATGTGTTTTCTCTTGCTCATCTTATCTGTCAGATCCTCGGGGTTTAGTCCTTGCTGTAGCTATCGAAATGTATTTTATTGCTTTTGGTTTCCAATGCAACTGCCGTGATTTAAATCAATATGTATTCACTTCAACTCGCACATCCTTCATGGTGGCTACGATTGATCATGCAGGATCAGTTGTCCTTTCATATGATAGATAGATTGATTTGGCCTCAAAAAGATTGCGCTCTGACTTTAGTAAAGTGGCTTGTGGTGGCTTCTGCAGACCTTCGACCTCTAATTAACACCCCTTCTGTCTTCCGCTTCCTCCCCCTCTATCATTTCCCAAAAGTGGTCCATTACAGCCAAAGCAGAAAGCGTTGCTGTCCTGGCGAAGGTCGAATCTCGTCAGCCGCTCACACTCCCACATACAAACACACAGAGGCGAAGACACATTGATCCTCGGGGCTGGTGTTCATTTCAGATTCCTGTTAGGATCCATCCACTTCATTGATTTCACCATCTCCTCTGATTAGGCAATTGTACCAGCGTTCTGATGGGCCTGATCAGGAGGACTTGCCCCAAAGGACCGCTGATAAAAAGAGAGGGTAAAAGTCCAATCCTGGCATTGACATGTGTCTTGGGGGATCCGATGACAAGTGGACATCTGTAAGTCTGTCAGCTCCACATGGAAATCGCATCGAATTTTGCCTTTCGTTGTGGCATCTTTTTCTTGTTTTGGACTTAAATATGTCGCTATTAGCGGCGAGTAGGTCCTTTCTCTTATGCAGCGGACGCCAGTTGGGTCGGCACAACTTCAGTGAGGCCCAGGATGCATTGACCAACACATTGCTTAAAAACTTTTCCTTTAAGTGCTGAGTTTTGCTATTACTTTAAAATGACCAGAAAACAGAGAAATTCACAGGCCTGCCATTTTTGTTACGGCTGCTAATCTATAATTAGACAATTGCTGTTCAAATGACGAGCTCAGCATGTGGACAATTAGTGATGGACTTAAAAACAGAAGGACTACCAACAACAATTGTATGTCTACGCTGACTCAAAACAAAGGATTTGTCATTTAAACAGAGCAGCACAATATGTTCTGCTCAATGATTTCCAACCCATAGGGCAGACTGCAGACACAAAGCCCGTCTGTGCCCACGACACAGATCACATGCAACGACCTGGAACTGCTTCTAAACACACAGCCAAGACCACAGAAGTGGATCCAGTCACAGTAACAGAGGAAAACTGTCCAGGCATTCTTCCCTGTCTGTGTCAACAATGACACACCTCTGCTCCAGCTCGTCCCCTCCCTCCTCTTGCTGTCTTTAAAGCACTGACAGAGTAAAAGAGACAAAACAGGCCTGTGTCACGCTGTAAAGCCAAAATGCTTACAGTCCCAACTGTTTTTATTCATGGCACTTCACTGTCTTCTGCAGTCCTTAATCCCAGCTTTGCTCCGTCTCTGTTTTTGGTCCCACTTGCGTTCTCTCTTCAGAGGGATAAAGCAGCGGTTGAAGAAGTAGCCCACCCTAGGGGTTGAAAGCTTGTATCCCATCCAACCCTGAAAGCTGTTTTCACTCAAAACATTGTCAGCGTGCCCAAACATGTCAGAGGAAGTTATTTGTAACAAGGGGGATAGGGAACTATCCTTTAGATCTGTCATCAGGCTCTGGAAGGGAAGCGCTCCGCTCACTGGCCGCACGCCTCCGCCGGCCAATCAGAAGGCAGGAAAGAAAAATAAATAGGAGGCTCTGTCCCTCAATGGACAGCTCACCCCGGCAGTTTCATCCTCCTACTGGGGTGTCGGCTGCAATAGCAACGGTGTCTCTAAAAATGTTTCTGTTTTTTCTTCTGCTTTTCCTTCGCTCTCATCCTTCCCATTGATGACCACTTTCAAACACGCCACATAAAACGTCATTTGGTAACATGCGGTTAAAACTATTTGTAACTAAATCAGAGTGCGTTACATAATCAACAAAATAAAGCAAACGTGCTGTTATTTTAGAAACCTGATATATTGGAAGAATTATCTCATTACAACATGGCAATTTCCACCTTTTCCATACTCGTATTAGTCTGACTCACTGGATACGGACTGTGGGTTTAAAGATGTAATTTGTCAAATACGACCAGCATTGAAGGTAGCTCCAGGAATATAGCAATCACTAGAGTGACTGACAACTGCTGCTCTTTGCTAGCTATCCTTGGCTTTGGCTAGATACTGTTAGCTAATTAGTTAGGGTTTGCCTGAACCATGACCTTGGATCACAGGGCAGACATCACAGGCAACGGCGCGCAGCTCAACCAGGCTTAGCAGCCTGAGGGTGGACACGGCTGTGCGCCAAACTGGGACTGAACGCAGCCTTGCCATTGTGTTTTACATGACTAAACAAGGCAATTAAGCTAGCCTGATTTAAAAAAAAGAGAAACTTGAATTCAGAAGGTGTTGGATTGTATTTTACTGTTTGGTATGGAAAATAGATGTTAGAATATTTCCTTTCTTGACCTTTTTGTTCGTTTATTACGCAAAAAGTTAAGAGCGCTTGTGAAGTGTTGCAACTGCCACTGGCAAATATCTCCCAGCTGAAACCTGCCTCTTGCACTACAAAGTAGTTGTATGAGACAGGCTAGCTGGTTAGCATAGCAGCTGATCAACAGATGAAATGAGCTCCGGAGATGACAACAAAGTATGTGAATGTATTATTGTATTTGCTTCACATGAAGGCAGAAGTCGAGTATTTCACGGCACACTGTTTGGGCTGGAGCACCATCCGTGCCATGAGTCAGCACAGCGGGCGCAAAAACAAACGTTATTAAAAAGATCACAGGCACAAGGGCCGACAATAGGAGAAGTCGTCAATCAAAGGTGGAATGGCTGCCATGGCATGCGTGGCGTGGTGGGAGGCTTGGTTGGAAAAGCATCACAGAGACTGACTCATGCTCTTCCAGATTTGTCGGCACAATTCGCGTCTCCTCCTCCCTCATCAGGAATGTCAGCAATCGGAGAAAACGCCGGGCGTATAGTTGATCGCTTACAAGGAATCGATACAAGGATGAAACAAAAACAAATGCAAATGTTGCTCTCTACACATACCAGCTGGCGTGCTGAAACATGCAACGAGTGACACAGTGCTCCGCAGGCACGCAACCTTAATTCATGAGCACAATCATTCAGAAATCTACAGCACACATGCTGTATCAGTAACACACACGCACACATAGGAACTAAGGCAAGCTGTGCCCAATCAATTGTTGTAACCATTATTCAACATATGTGGCTAATTTGTCCCTGGCAATTTCCATTCTGGTTGGGTGATGATCTACAGAGAGAGATGGAACAAAACCGGGGCGGTCACATGACAAGCCCCAACCAAACCATTGCAGCCACAAACACACAGGATAAATGTCAGCACTTTGACCAATCCAGCCTCCCATTCTGCTTCTATCAACACACACCACTGCAGTAAATATTAGCAAGGATAGTGGTGGTATTCAAGACAGCAGTGGAATAATGACTGAGGCTGGACACTTCAGGGCTTGCCAGGTAGCAAATGTGAAATGTCTGATGTTGTACTGGAGTCATTTAACTAAATTAACCCAGTTAAATGTGCTGGAGCCTGTGGTTGGCAGAATATAAAGAGAAGAGTCACTACCTCGTCCACACACATTTGTCAGTGCAGGCGGATAGACCGACAGATGCACATGCGCTTGCGCACATACACACCATCTCTGTGGGTAATAGCGGCTGCATGGGTGTTAGAGGGGCGCCACTGTGGTCGGACTGGGCTGTCTGGGAGCATAAAGTGGCCTTCTCATGGTTCCCCACTTGCCTGGGTGGTCTGACTCTGGTGTGGGTGTGTGTGTGTGGACAGGGACGGACATACACTCGTCCTGCAAAGGTGAGATGAGTGAGTGTGTGTGGTTGCAGAGGGTGGCAGGACAGCCTGGGCACTGGCCACACATGGAGCGCCACAAGTCCCACTGACCATCCTATTAAACACACACACATAGGCACACGCACACACGCACACACACATCCAGCCCCCATCCATGCGGAACAAATATTTTGACAGAGATGGGGAGACGACGGGGCGTCTCCTCTCTCTCTAGCTGGGATACTTCTGGTGTTAGGCCGGGCTCAGCACAGGATGGTCTCGGTATGCCCAAACAGAACCTGAGGAAACCTCAGCCACTTTTAGAGTCAATCAGGCCCCCGCCAACCTCCACCCTGCTCCGACGATTCTGGAGGCAAACACTGAACCATCAGACGGTGGCGCACAGAGAACAGCAGATTCCTTGGGTTTCTAAGTTGTGGTCAAAAGGAAAAAAAATAAACATCTTCTTCTTCCAAAGAGATTTCAACAGGCAGATATACTGCCTGTCGCCCTTCAAGGTAAACTGACAAAAAAAAACGTCATTCTCTCTGTCTCTCTCTCGCTCACTCTCTCGTAAGTGCCAGACTATTTTGGTTTTTCCCAAATATTTTCTAAGGCCTGAAGAGCTGCTTTTATATATCTGTCGCCCTTGCTGTTTCAAAGTGAGAGCGTCAGCTGAAAAGGGCCATTCAGTGGCCAGAATCAAAGCGTGTTGACCGTGTGAAATGGTTCACTATTGAGAGGGAAGGCCACCTCAGTCCACAGAGCAAAATTATAGCTTCACACAGCATCACGTCTGTTTCCTTAACTCAATCACTGGTGGTCATGTTTAAATGAATCAAGCCACTTGAATAGCTTTGTAAAGCAGTATAACAAGGATACTGCCACTTGACGTGTGTGCTCTCTTCACAGCAGACAGTGACTCAGTGGTTCAGTCAACCAAGCAGTTATCCCATTTGAAGCCACCATATTTCTTCTGAGCTTTTTAATTCACTAGATTTACCTGACAGCTGTACTACTTATTAGTTAACTCGAATAATAAGACTTTTCATACAAAATCAACATGTTTATATAAAAAAGATACATTTGCTCCATTCTGACTAACCAGAACATTCAAACCCACTTCAATGTTTACAATTTTTACTTGTAAAGGGAGCATTTTTTACATTATAGCATCACTAATATTACATGAAGCTTCATCAGCTGAAATTGTCACATGCTTCTGGGCACATTATCATTAATTTGTCCAATCCTCATTTTAGCTCAGCTAGTTGTTAACTTTGTTTGTAATTTTGTTCTGGGCAAGTAGCAAATTTACAATTACTGAAAACATCTGCCAGCCAACACAAAGGAGAGCAGTGACACTGAACCCGAACATTAAAGGTCCGGTGTGTAGGATTTATGTTTTAATTACTGTTTAATCACGTGAAACCAAGAATCTTTGTGTTTTCTGTTTTGGCAACTGAGGCTAATTTATATAAGAAAAAGGTCTGCACTGCAGGTTTAAGCAAAGAATCTGAGTGCTTCATGGTTGTTTATTTTATTAAACATGCAGTCAAACAAACTCCACTGATCTTTTGTTTTTCTGGAGTAAGTTACCACTTTTAAAGCCCGCTCTTCACCCTCACTGTTGTAAAACTCTTCTTATCGGAGTCAACACAAGAGACAAGATGCTCTGTTGTTTACATGTTATTTCTCTGCCTCCTCCTCAATGCATGCAGGCAGAGTTAAGGGAGCACCATTCATTATTGATCAGGCTATTTCCAAATGTCCTTATTGAGTAATAAACAGTCATCCATAGACAGTCGGTGCATTAGTGTCAGCAGGAGCGCCAGGCGGACAGCGGAGGCCTATCAGTCACCATCACTCCCAACGTGACGAGACTGATTATAGGTTATTATTAAGCTGTATTGATTACTGCCAGGGGGAGCTAAGTGTGCTGGAGAGATACTGTTGAACTGTATAGGGAGAGACTTTTACAGCTCCCTGCACTACAGTACACTGTACAGCAGTAATGCACACTATTGGACACTTACAGCAGCTTAAAATCTTTAACAATAAACACAGTGTTTACTATCATGCTTTGTTTCTAGCTTTATATTTTAGTGCTCAGTTTCTCTGAGTATTTTTCGCTGGACCCGTGTCAGGGAAGTCGTATTCATCGAATTCCATCAGTGGTTTCGAGCTTTTATCGTCACAATAATTATGGCTCTCCATTTATTGAATAAACTTTTGAAGCGGTAGCACTTTCAGATGCCAGAGCCACCCCAAACACACCACTTTTGGGGGCAGATGGAGCAGCTGACAGGCTTTGGAAGCTGTGTGGGTAACCTATCCCGTACCACTCTCTCCACTCTCTCCACACACACACTCAGATACAAACACACACATATATACACACACCATTCTCCCCTCCAAACGAATCATTATACCCATCCTGCCCACATCTTGAGAGTCCTCAGGTCCACAGAACATACTTAGTTGTGGTTGAAGAAGCACTTACATCCACTCAGCACTCTGCCATTCCCTGCCCAAGACGATGCTGTTCTGGTGGGGGAGATCTTCTTTTATGAACTTCCTGCGATCATCCATCAGCCTGCTAAAAAGAAATGGGTGGGTACGGTGGCCACAGCCTCTAACCTCAAGAAGAGCCTAATGCAAACGGGGCCCTTTCTGGGCCAGCTCCTTGGCCAACGTTGCATAAGAAGTGATGTCATTAATTATTCACGCTCCATCGGGTTCAATATTTAATGGTGGCGACATGTAATTTACACTTACACTCGAGAAATCACGGGGTACAGACCAAAATAAACAAGTGTATTTGTTCCAAAGAGTGCAGGGGGTGTTATATTAATCCTATCCGGTGGGCTCTGATTTCACTGATAATCTTCACTGTAAAACAGCAACTGTGAGCTTGATTTGATTCATATTGGAAAAGCAGATTTTAATGCACCATTTATCAATGGGGACCAAATCAATTATTAAAAAAAAGGCATTCCCTTTTAGCAAAATTGAAACACAGAAGGGCTGAATATTCAGTACAACTTTTGATGAAACTATTATCATGGGCTGCAAACTGAATACCACATTAGAAAGCAAAATATGCTTCTGAGCAAAAAGCATCATCATAAAAAATTCGATTAGCATGTGGCACAACAACACTGAAGAACAGTCTCCTCACCTTCCTCTTCTTTCTTCATCCCTGGCCTGCACCCACTGTGATACACCCACCACAGTCCCTCTACTTCACAATCCAGCAGGTCCAGTTTATCTGGACCACAGATAAACAACTGTCCGTCACAGAGCAGGGGCTTCAGCCAGCAACGCTTCAGCACATTGCATAAACTCCTGTCTGTTCATTCCTGATTAAACTGCCCCTGCTCTCTAGTGACTCAGCGAAGCTGAGCCGAGGCCGTAACCAGGGATTTAAATGAGGTGGTGAACTTTGAGTTAACACCTTTTAGGGTTACAGACGATGTGAACATGTGTTGTGAATTTGGGGAGAGCTGCATAGCTGCAAAGAGAGCAGAGTGACCTCTGACATGTGTAACACCTCCTAATTTGTTCTGAGGAGAAGTTAACGAGGCCTGCTGGGGAGAGGGTCATTAAAGTGAGGGCACTGGAAGCCTTGCTGACAGAGACAAGGAGCCTTTGTGAATATATGATGAGTCTGTGGAGTTAGCAGTCTTTTAACAGACTTTATGGCATTAATATGTATATTTTAAGAAGAGATTTTATGTGTTTTTCAAGTATTGAGTAATTCCGTCAGCAGAATGTGATGTACAAATAGTGTTAGGGAGTAAAAACCTGTAATACAATGGCCCCTGTAGTACTGTATAATGCTGTCCAATACATGAACAGAAACTGAACATTATAATGTAATATTTACTATGCAGCTATTGCAAACTGCATTCTATTGCGCATTGCTCATGTAATTATTATAGAGGTGATACATTTGAAAAGCAGGACTTGTTAGGAAGTAAATGAATTGTGTGGTATAGAATTGCATAGTTTGCTTAACAATAACTTTCGGGTAGAAAACCCCTGTATCACGCGCTAGCTTACATACTATTAGATTGCCTTTTTTAATTATGTTATCTCAAAGTGTGTGCATATCATTCCTCTAAAATGCACGTTTGATGCTGAAATATCACGTCAACCAACATTTTTACAACCTAAATAAACATCTTTACCTTCCACCACTCTCAGGATGTGTTGTGTTCAAATAAAAATTAAAAAAAGCTACAATGAAATAATTATAACATTGACGTGTGGGTTACAAAGTGTGAACAAAAATGATAATGAAAGCAGGTGTGACCCAAAGATAATGTGCCAGTTAGTATCCCATCATGCTTTGGGAGTGTCTCCCTGAAATTGCATCTCAGACAATAAAATCTGATGGCAGAATCTATGTCATGCCTTTAAGGTTGATTCTGATAGCTAGTGTGTGCTTGAAGGAAAGGTTTTCAAAAGGATATCAATTAATGCTGCACTTATGTTATCAGTGATTTTGTCAGATGAATACTGTAAGTGAACACCACAGACCAGAATCTTCTACTACAGTAACTCACATGCTCAACCATCCGTTGATCTCCTATGATCATACGACTTTTCCTTAAGTTCACCTCTCGTGCACCCAAAGCAGTGAAACCACACCATATGCTTCCAGGGCAGTGTGCTTACCACTGATAAACATTCCTCAGACTGTGGTGGAAACAGATTTTTTTTTAAAGCTGCTGTGTGTGCCTTTGTCAGCCAGGAGCCCTTGACTACGACCAAGGAGGAATGCATGTAAAGCTGAAGCGGCTCTGAAGGGCCCCTTTTTAGCTGCTACACCACTGGAGGGCACTGCTCTGTCTGGCTTCACACAGAGTGCTCTTTGTTGGGAGATGCTGTCCACAGACACTGGGGAAGATTACTAGGGCTAAAGTGAGTGGATTAAATATTTGCCACATTTTTCAACATGTGTGATGTAAGTTTTAAACTCGTTTTCCTCAAAGCCTTGGGAAATTGAGCTTTGGTTTAATGTACAGACTGCTTTCTCAAAGATGAGAGCTTAATGCAGGCTTCTTTCTTGACTTCCAGTGTACGCTCAGTTCTCCCCAAACTTTATATATTGATAACTGTGATAAAGAGGACACCTACATTTACTCATAATGTTTATTGTTATCAGTGTTCAAGGTAAAAGGTTTTTCTGTGGTGTGAAGTACTTTGCTCACCGAAAAGAAAAAACAACAACACACAAATGCCACACAGCATGAAGCCTCCTCTACCACAAAGCTCGCAGCCATGTTTTTCTATTTCCCTTTTTTTCTCCCCTCACGGGCAAACTGCAGGAGGGTTGCCTACACTGGAATGCTACCGGGTTTGAGTTGTTGCAAATGAAATAGTTTGGCCTCAACACCTCCGCCCCCTCTACCCACAATGTCACAAACACTTACATCCTTGATGGAGGAAAAAAAAAAAAAAAAAGCGCAGTGTGCAACGACAGTTGGCAGCGATAAAGTGCAAAAAATTAGGCAGCTGCAAAGTCAGAGCAGATCTGCTGACTCAGGGGTTTGGACAGCTACCGCTAATGCTACAAGTGCTACTGCAGGATGGTCTCATTTGTTGGAAAAAGAATAGTTGAGTGGGTAATATTAAAGAGAACTGGTGGATAGTAATTACAGAAAATGACAGGATGGATGTGGAAATAAAGAGGTCGAAATGTGTGTAATATAGGTTGAAAGGGTATGGTGAAGATTGGAGAAGGGTTGGCATGCAGGGTGATGAAAAGAGGACAAACTCTCGAAAGGAAAAGTTGGAAAATCCATCAGAGACACGGTAGTATTCTTCATGACTGATAGCCCTTAATCAGAGGATATGATACGATGATGAAGGTCCAAACCACTGGCAGCCCCGCGCGCCCCGTCATGTGCGGCGCTGGAAGCAACGCCTTGCAGAAGCTCTGGCTTTATTGGAGGTGGGCAGACGTTCAAGTTTTTCTTTGACGCTCCACCCCGCAAGCCGCTTTTATGGGCCTGTTTACTAGCATGGGCTTCCAGAGATCTTTATCCAGTGCGCCTTTGATTTGCCAGAGCTCTCATCCCACATCCCATATGCTGCGGCAGAGACACGGGCCTTTCAAGACGCACAAATAGAAATCTGGCAGTCATTTCACAGTCAGATTTTTTTTTTTTGTCTCTCTTTCCCCCTGCTCTCTACTCACCCCCTTCATTTTATTCCTTTATACCCCCCCCCCCCCCCCTCGGTTTCTCCACATCTTCAGATATAATTACAGAGGCTCTTTTGCAGATGTTGCTGCTCTCCCTTCTTCTTGCTATCCAGATTTTAGGAGATGAGTAGTAATGTGAGGGGGCATTCGCTCTACAGACTGTTAATTAACCACATTTCTCTCTCTTTTTAAAGTCGTAAATAATAAATATAAATGTTAAGACTCTCTCAACGATGTGCAGGCAGCAACAGGATATGATAGCAGAATATTAATTGCATTTATTTCCCTGACAACTGCTGTGTTACAAAGGCAACAGCAAATGCACAGCAGCTGGAGTGACTGCTGGGGCTTCTACTGTACGATGTAGGTGGTCAGAACCTTAATCTGCACAAGACACACAAACACAGTGAAGAGACAGACTTTGGTAGCTGTGCATTAATTAGAAGTGGGTGCTTTTAAACTTTTCAAAGTGAGGAGATAACAGTTCGAAACCACTTCCGTCGACAAAAGGACAAAGAGAAAAACTGTTAAATAAGAAAAGTACAGGGTCGGAAAAGAAAAGTCAATACACACACCGCATATAGCTCTGGTCCAAGGATGACCACTGGAAAGGGTGCAATTATCCTGCGTTGACACTAGCTGTAACTTTCACCCATTGTTAACACTAACCTCCGTGGGCAAGGCGAGCTGAGCGGCGAGCCGGGCCAAGCGCAGCTCCTCCCACGCGAGGAGAGAGACCAGACCTGACCAGACTGGGCCGGAACACCCGGGCCACAGCCAGACCTGTCACATGACCAAGGTCAACAGGCAGTTTCAGAACGGGAGAAATAACAGAGTGCTAGGCAGGTTTAGGACACCAGTGAGTGAGCCTTCCTCTCCTATTCCCACTCTTGTTTCATTCGCCATTCATCAAAGAGCCGGGAGCAGCTGCTACGTCCCAGGCTGTCAGACAGGCAATCCTCAGGTGTGCCTACTCAGCGACTTGGTGACAGCCAACCCAAAAGTTGCCAGTTTTAAGCTAAGAATACAGAAAGCTGAAAACTCTATGTGCCCCCCCAGCTGTAAGTAGGAAGCGAGGGAGTGAGTCTGGGCAAGAACTCCTCTCTGTAGAGTAATTCATGAACTGCCACAGTCCAGCTGCAAGGTGTGATTTGGCTCGAAGCGGGTGAGGGGTTCTGCATGGTAGACAGAGGCAGGAAGTTCTGACTAAGGCTGAGAGGGTCAGCAAGTCTATATAACGGTTTCCGAGAGAGAGAGAAGTTTAACTGAAACACGGAGCCCCTCGCTTGTAATCCTCCTGTGGTTTCCTTCCTCAGCTCCTCGGCCCCAAACCCCCATTGCAGACAGCCTCCCTTTTACTGCAGCCCTCTAAACCGTTCTACCCACCCCCGCCCCCCTTCAATCTCCTCTTCTTTCTTTTTCTGTTGTGGTATAAAAAAGATGATGCTTATTCGGGTCTGGCTGTGGCCCTGGCTCTGCTCCATGGGAGGAGATGTGGTTTCTCCAGCTGCTGTGAATCCTGCAATGAAGGTCTGTGCATGAAGCCATGCTTAATTTGTGTGGTCGAGGCTGCAATACACCCCCACCACTTCTTTACTCCACCAACATCTCTCTCTCAATATTCTCTATGCCAGCATCATCTCTATGTATTGTCACTCCGAAGTCTGCCTTTCTTTTCCATGATTGATTTCAGCTTCTGCTTTGTTTACCTGTGAGATTCT